>NC_048897.1:19361616-20005158 GCF_011077185.1 Oxyura jamaicensis | reverse complement strand
ATGCCGATGGCTTTTGTGCTGCCCACAGCCATGATCAGGCGCCCAGTGCAGGAGCAAATGATTAGTTCCATGACCAAGGGTACTAATGAAATCTGGCTTCCTATGGATTTATGACAACATGTTGCCTTGGTGCCAGAGACTTGAGGAGTTAGTCTTTCTGTTAATATCTTGAATCCAGATGAGGATTTTACCAGCAATCGGCTCTGGAATGGCTTAATAAACTCTGAAGTGGTGATATGTTTAGAAAAAAAGATAAATTGATCATGACATAGAGTGAAAGACTAAATTTAGTGATGGGAATGCAAAAGATAGTATAGAAACACAGGTCAAAACAAATATATATTGCCTGCTGAGTCCTAAAAACAAGTCTACTGTTACTTGTATTTCTGTAATGTCTGTCTACACTTAGAACTTTGGTAGTTCCAGTAAAAGGCATAGAGTAGTTACAGCGGTAAAGTATAAAGGTGTAAATAAACAATATGTTTTCACAGAGGAGGAAAATTTCCCAGAGATTTAAGCTGGACAGTTTCTTTTTTCTTTTTATTTTTTAATATCTATTTGCAAGTGCTTTGGAAAAACTGGTTGAAAAGTGAGGTGGAAAGTTTACTGAGAATAAAGAATGGTTCAAAACAAGAGTTGATTGTGAAGAGTTGCAGAAGTTTTTAATGATAATAATTGACTGGGTTTTAAAATGACAGATGAAATCTACTGACAATAAACACACGGTAATGCTTCTGGGAAAAAAAATATATATAAATGCATAACGAGAGGCTCTAGATCAGCCATCACTGCACAGGAAAATGATCTCGGTGGCATTACTAATTCTGAGAAAATGACAGGTCAAGGCTGAGCAGGTGTCAAAAAAAAAAAACACAACAAGTAAAATGTTAGGAATTACTAGGAGGGGAGAGAAAAGAAGAGGAAACAGAAGACACTGTGAAGACATTTTTATGTATTTGCATAATCCTATGGTAGCCTCTAGGAGAGCAAGGAGAGGCATGGTGGACAGGCAGGAAGCGTTGGAACTACGGGGCAGCTTCCATGCAAGGAATATATGCAGTGGGACTCGTGGGCTGGCAAGAGAGATGGCAAAGCATGAGAGACAGGTCTGCAGGTTTGCCAGGGACCAGCAACCACCACGAACTAGCTTCACCTCCAGCCCCAGAAGCACCTGGATTCCTGCAGCACACAACCCAACTGTGGGTACGTGCTCTATGCTCATCTTTCTTCTCACTTGGAGGCTTTTAGCCTCCAAGCTTCCTTCAGAGGTCACAGTAAGGGAAAGTGAATCCCCTAGCAGGCCCTGTGACCCAGAACCATAGGGCTTTACTTTGGTTCTCACGTGTTATACCCACAGAGTTTATATCTATTCCTGGACATGTTTTCCTGTCACTTTAGTTTGTGCCCATACTGGGGGAGGAAAATCTTTCTGACACCTTAACTGTACTCCTTCTTGATCAAGTGATGCTGTGCCTGCTTATTTAATTTAGCACAGCTGATAAAAGGTTATCAAACAGCTTGTGGTTGAAGCTTTCAGCATTTTCCTGGCACAAAAAATGTATGAAACAATAAGTCTAAACTCGGCAATCCACAGCTAAATTCAGGGGGTGGAAAGCTAGCACCACATAAGCCGAGGGTGAAACTCCCATCCCTTTGTGTGGGATGGGATTTTATCTCTAAGTGTAGGAGCTTCCTAGGAAGTTGTGAGGCTGATTGCAAAGACTGAAGGAGGCCTTTCACAACAGTAGAAATTGATTTAATGGCTTTTTATTTTGTGCTCCCAAAAGGCCCTAGTACAAATATGTGTTTTGATACTGCAATAGCTTGTTGCTCTGCAGTCTCTGCTTCAGTAATTTTTTTTACGTGCCCACCATATTCCTGGGAAGCAGGAATCTGTAGAAAGGGAACCAGCCTCCCCGAGGCTGCCTGCCTGGTGCCGAGCGGCAGAAAGACCTGTCAGTCTTGCTGAGAAGCTACAGAGAGCAAAAGTACCTCCCCGGCAGCCTGACCTTGGCAAGGAGACAGGGGACTCGACGTTCGCGACAGGCGGCAGCTCCCTTTAATAAATATTTCACAGCAGAGAGCTGCAGACTTGGGGAGAAAATGGAGGGCAGGGTTCAGCCTGTGACGCAAGGTGATGTGACCGGACCTTGTCTAGTGGGGCTGGAGGCCACCTAATTGGCATTCCCGCGCCATGCTTGCGAAGAGCATTCTGTAGTCCTCTGGGAACGCAAAAATAATTAAAAGGCCCCTCAGCACACAGTGTTGCTAATGGGCTATTGCCTGCCATGTGATGTTTTTGTGCTCAATTAGAGCCGAGCAACACAGGCTGCTAAAAATTCACGTCCCCCCTCCGAGAGACACCTGGGTGGACTGAGCCTCCCCTTCCTCTGCACGATGGCCCTTCTCATACATCATTGCCCTGCAGCGCTGGCGATAAGGAGCCAAAGGAAGAGGTGACAGCTAAGCTTCGTGCAGCAAAGTACACATCACTCTGTTTACTGTGTTGCAGACCAAGCTCCGGCACAGGCAGCCTGAGCAAGCGAAGCTGTTCAGCTCAGAGCAGTCATCCCATCGTGCCCGGGCACCGCCGCAGTGACCTTGAGCTGCAGAATGACTGTGCATATGGCGTGAAGCAGAGGCCCTGGACCTCTTCCAGGCGAGTGCTCGCTCGCGCATTGCATGTCTATGTGGACTGCTGGCTTCTCACGGCGCCATGCACGGCTCAACCAGTGCCAGCTGCGGCTGCCTGGCAGAAGAATTCCTCCAAGCCCCCCCCCTTTCCTCGCCCTCCCGCCCCCGACCTTGTGCTCTGCACAGATCCTGTATGAGATGATGCTGAGAGACCTATCAACACCTTTCGTGTTTCCTCGGGAGGGATTTGGCCACCTCAAGGCAGTTTCTCTCTGCAGTCTCAGATTTGCCGTCTGTCCAGGCACCTCTTCTATTTAACAGCTCTGCCACAGAGGCTCCCTTGCCAGGTCTTTGTGCCCAGTGTCTTGTGCCCGGTGCTCTCACAAGCCTTGACTTGCTTTGCAAGACATCATTGATTCGTTTGGGCCAAAACAACAATTCGTCTCCAAGGTACGGTTCGTTGAGTATTCATGGGCTAAACTTTAGGTAATTAGCATTGTTAATGTTCTCTGTGTGATATTACAGCTGTGGGCCTCATTAAAATGTTCTCCCGGGAGAAGCCAGGCGAAGAGTCAGGTGTCAGCCTTGCTTCATGTGGAAAAGCCTGCTGGTTATTCGGAGAGAATTGTTTGTTTAAACACAGGACTCGCACACATCGGCGTATTTAATCCCTCACGCTTCCGACAGCCTGCGAGGTGGGCTGAGCTGCTGGGCAGCACCTGGTGCGGCTCAGATGGCCGGCCCCTGGCAGTGTCACGTCCAGGAGGTACCAGGCCCAAGGGAGGGATTCGGCAGCAAGGGTCTCCATCTGCTCTGCCCAGGAAAGCCTCGGGCTTGTGGGCTCCTCCAAAAATGCGGGCAGCGGGCAGGGACCTGCGGGGCAGCCTGACCCCATCAGAAAACACCATGAGATCCTACTTGCTGCCTGGGCAGCCAAGGCATCTCCCCTGAGCAGCAGGAGACTAATGACCGCTCTTAAAGGAGAAAGAAAAAAAAGGCCACCAAGGAGATCAAGCGAGTCTGAACCAAGCAAAGTTCAGAGTGGTGAGAAGAAAAGAAGAGGTCACATTTCACTCTGGTGGATGTTTCCCATTCTTTTTGCTAGGGAGACTTCACTGGGGAGAAAGGAGAAGGTAGCAGCTCTTCCCACCATGGACCAACCTCCTTTGGTGTGGGTCACCACACCAGCCACACATTGTGGCAAGAAGCTCCATGCCTCCCTTCTGTGTCTTCCTGAGGCTCCTTCAGCCCCTGCTCCATGGGGAGGGGACAGCATGGCCCATGGTGGTGCTGGGAGCCCCAAGGCCACCCTCCTGTGGCACCACCACCAGTAAAGCTGATTGTCCCACCCTGCCTCCATACGTTAGACAAGGAATGGGAGAGGTGAGCACACGGTGGCCATGTTACCGCCCTGGGCAGGGCAGTTGTGCCCCTAGTAAGAGGCCTGGAGGAGTCCGTATAGCTCAGGTGCTGGGCACTACACATGCGGGCTCTGCATTCGCTCTGTTTGTGACCTTTCTGAGTCCTTTTCACAAAGCCTGCCAGCAGCTGGTCAGGCAATTATTTGTGAACGAGAACTGGGCTTCTTCAGCTGAAGGTGTTAGCTGTGGACAGATGTCAGTGCAACACATGGGCACATCCCAGCTGTTTGCAGGCTCTGAGCACAGACAGAGATGTATGTTAACAGAGACAGACGTAGACAGAGATGCATGTTGGCTCCACACCTAATGTGCCAGTAACTGCACAGAATTTTAAGTGTAAATGCTGCTACTGTTGCTGCTTCTTAGATAATTTTCACCCAGTAATACTGCATTAGGACTGTGGTTGGAATTAGGGCCACCTGTGTGGATAGCTTGAGTGCTCAGGCACAGCCAAGGCCTCCTGTTCTGGGATGCCATGTGCAGCTGTCATCTTGCTGCTGTATGAAACCAATGGCTTCAGCTTTTAGGTAAGTTTCTACATTTTTTTTTTTTTTCCACTATTTTGTTTGGGTGTTTTGGCAGGCTGCTCAGATAGCTGATGGCCATCGCTGAAATCTCTTCCTTTCCATTTTAGCTAGTTAAATGTCCTCCCTTCCCACAGATCTTTCTGCCGGTGGGAGTGATAGGTAGGTGGCTGGAAGAGGAGAGAGATGGAGAGACACCGTGGAGATACCAGGTTCCTGGTGTGAAGAGAAGCTGAGGGCCTGGGTGGGAATGAGGGATGGTAATGGGTGAGTAGGAGGAAGCCAAACAGGCTGGAAAGTGGGACAGAAGAGACTGCAGGATGGGGATGGGGGAGGAAGATTACCTGACTGCAGGGTAATTTGTATAGTGGGATGCTGCTTTGCTTCAGTTACACAAATTACATGTACCCACTGTGCAACATTTTCTTGGTTTTGCTGAGCTGGTAGGGGGGTTGGCTGCTCCCCATGCAGCTGCTACTGCCACTGTTGAAGGAAATAATGTCTTTCCCAGAGTTGTACTGAGAGTATTGGCTGTCAGCACCAAAATTCAGATGCAAATGAATTGAGTCGTCTTGATGTCTGTGATGTTAAAAACAAAATGAAGGGGAAGGGGAAGGTATGCTTTGCCTGGTGAGCTGTATTTCAAAATCCTTCCCAAACTATCCAGAGACTCACCCTCTGTCACATCATCTTCAGGTTGTGGTAGCAGGGCAGAGTAAAATGGAATGTTCCCATCTCTCTGGGAGCAAATGTGGGGATAGCCTGTATTACCAGTGTTATTTAATAACTTCTTTTGCATTTCTCGTCAGTTTTTAGCCATTATTTAGGAAAGAAGACCAATTGCATTATGAAATCAATGACTTCCAACGAATACTTTCTAAACTCCTTGGTCATTTTGGGCTAAGTATGATAAAACCGTGTGGTTCTTAGGCTCTTATAATTTTTATGAAAACACGTAGATGAGCAGAGGAGGGAGAGAGTGAGAAACTTCTCGTTAGTCTCTTCTGAAATGAAAGGACACAGCATGACATTACACCATATTAAGCACTAGGGAATGAGGGAGAAAGATTATGATTGCCCCAGCTGAATTGAAATTTGCAGTCAGAGCCTGCATCTTAAAGGCAATGGAGAATCCCAATAAGCAATACAAAGCCATACAAAAAATGCTTCATTTCATCTGCTGCTCATAGAGCATCATCTCTTATATTATGGTTGAAATATAAAAATGTTTTTTTGAAATTTCACAGAGGACAACATGAGGCCAAGAACACAGGAGGGTGAATGAGCCTTGGTCAGCTCCTCTGGTAAGTGCTCAGCAGGTCCATATTGGAGTACCGCCATTAAATCTGCTGTTCTACACCTGCCAAAAATCTGACCCATCAAGCTTTGTGCTGGGAGAAATGTTTAGTTCTTTCACTCTTCCGGTCTCCAAAGAGAACAGGAGGCTGACCAGAGAGCTGTTTCCCTACTAAAGTGTTGCTATTGAAAGTGTAATGCTTTGGTAGCATTACCTGTTACTCCAGGCCTACCTGTGCTTTTGGGAACATTTAACCAGAGTTAAAACCAGTGAACATCTCTGTTGTCCTGGACCTTCCCAGAGCTGGGAAGAATCTGGGGCAGAGGAAAGTATAAAGCTCAGGTGGATCCACTTTCCTCTTGGGCCTGTCCAAATATCTGTAGTTGATCCATGCTCAAGACTTTGGTGTTTCCAGAGGTGGCCCATGCCACACAAAGATCTCCATATACCTGTAGCAGAAACTAAGGACAGACGTAAGAATGGTAATTACATAAGGAAAACTATTTTGTTTCAGGAGAAATCAGAGGCTGAAGCAATGCGATATTGACAACTAACATCTTTACTAATAACACTAACTTTGGAGAGTTGCTGGGCGCAGGGATTTTATCCAATTTAAATGTAGCTCTCCTGCATTTCCTTTGCTGTGAACTCGTGCAGATGAAAGGCAGAATAATAACTCCCTCACAGAGAAGCATTTCCACGTACAGGAGATTAGCGATGGCACCGGCGAGGCGAGCAGCTCCTGCCGGGTGCCGACATTCCCGCGGCGCTGAGCAGAGCCTGCATCCCAATTATCCCAGGGAGAAGTGGCTCTTCTGCAGGGCTGTGCCATGGACACACGCGGCAGGGACCCGGCGGAGGGGTGCCTGATGCTCGCCACTCACTGAGCGCAGCAGTGCCCTCCCGTTATCTGCCCGACGGACTTGCGTGCACCTCCTTCCCCGGTGCCGATGTGCATGTGTGAGTTTGTGTGTGCACCTGTGTATCTGTTTCAGGGCTGGCATGTTCGTCTGATGATACATATTTAAACACTGTAAATAATTGACATGCAATGAGGAAATGCGCTTTATCAAATGAAGCGAGACCACGCAAGGCCCAGCACCAATTCATATTCATATGCTGTGCATTTCCTCCCTGTTTAATCTGTGTTTTAAAGGAACCTGTCCCTACTGGGAATTCCACTGCCAGCCTTCACCGGCCTCATTTTGTGCGTAGTATGCCTTCAAAACTAATCCATCCTCAAAGCCAGAGGCTCATGTCAGCTTCATTTTGAGAGTGAGCATTTAATTTCTGCTTGCTCCTGTCCTTTAAAAAAAAACCAACATTTAAGCTAATAACAGCGAAAGATCAGGGAGGGAGTGGAGGAATAGCAACCTGACTCTCCTTCCATTCATCACAGCTAAATCCAGGATTTTATTATGAGGATGGATTTCTCCTTGCCCTCTCTCTACCTTGCATTGACATTAGGACTTTGTGTAAGGCCTGTTTCTCCTGAGTTTAAACTCAAGGCTCCTATACTTTCTCCTGCCTTCAAGAGTTTATTCTCTCCTCTCCTTGCTTGGTGCCGGCAACGTAAAGTTTGGGATGGCAGCAGAGGGTCCTGCATTTGTGGTGCTCGATGAGCCTGGCTGCCAGGGCTGGCTGAGCTCCCCAAAACGCAGCTTGTGTTTGATCCAGCCGTGTGCGTGCTCCTTTGGGGTTTTGTGCCTCTGGATGCTTGTGGGGTTAGCTCTTTGTTTTCAGGAATGTGTGGAGCGGCGCTTTTATTAATTGAGCGCTGCAGCCCGCGAGCAAATTAGCATGTGTGGACAAAGGTGCCTTCCTGGACACCCTATCAGTGCAGCTACAGCTAATTGGTGTGAACACGGCCAGGGAGAAGCCATCAGGCAGGCAGTGCATTTAGCTCTGCTCTTTCTTCCCCCCTTCACTCATGAATTCATCTACACTATTTCTGAATTGGAGTCTCCAGGCGCCTTGTTTAATTTATGCTGCAACTTTCTTATTGTCCCCGGAAATGCGACTGGAAAGGAAAAATCCATGCAGAGGATCTTGGTGAGGGTGAGGTGACCGTGATTATGTAGCGAGATGATCAGAATGAAGAGCAGCGAGTGCCCCTGAACAAACAAGTTATTGGTAAAAAATGGCAGCTTTGATCAATTTGTGCGTTCATTTGCCTCCATGCAAAGCTGTAACCCTTTAACTTCAAGTCCAGCCATTGAACTGAAGCCACTGTTCCTTGAAAAAGAGCTGTGCAGAGAAACCTCTCCTCTGCTCCACCTCCCCATTTCAGGCATTGAGGATTAGCACAGCATTTCCGAGCTTATGGCCAGTGATCTCACTATTTCTTCACCTCCTTCCGTGCTCAGGCTTTTGTCTTTGGTCTGTGTTGCTTTCCTGTGCTTTGTCCCATTTTCACTCATATGCAGAGCATGAAGAACCCACATGTCTGCTGTGCCTTGGGGGGCTGGCGAGCACACAACCGGCAGGGAATATACCCCAGGGAACACGGCTGGAGCAAGACCTTCGAGATATTGCTGGGGGGGGGGGCTTCTGTGCTCGTTGCCTGGGGTATCTGCAGAGCTGCCATCTGCAGGGGGAGCTTCTGCTGCCTCTTGGGGAGTGTCCCCCTGTGCCTGCCTCCAGGCCTTGTGCCTCCTGTGAGGGCACAGAGAGGGGGGGAATGTCCCCACATGGCCCAGCTGGAGGTCCCTGGCACCAGAGCCCTGGCAGGGGGGTGTTTGGCATTGACACAGCACCACCTTTCCAAGCAGCACTGCTTTTATGGAGTCATGGTCCCCTGCGGGGCTGCCGGGACAAGGATAAATTAGCATGCATGTCCCCGTGCCTCAGGCCCACAGCATCCAGGTCTCATAACTCTCCCTTTCTCTGTGCTGTCCTGATGCCTCTATTGTTTCTCATCAGCTCTCATTATGTTGATTTAACATCTTCTGCCTTCCTTGGGCAGAAATAGCTCTTGTCCTTCCCCTGCATCTTCAAAACAGCACTGCCCAGCTGCAGAGAGTCCTTGAGAGTGCATTAGTGGCAGTTCTGACCCACAGCCATCTCTTACTCATCCACCCCAGACAGCAGACAGGACTCCCCATCCCTGGAGACCATAATGAAAAGATGAAGGGGAGACCAGGGTTGTATTCTCTTGTTACTTGGTAAAGCAGAGCTATTGTGTGCCCTGCAGAAGCACCCTTGGTGCTCCATTCAGTTATGGTGACAACCAGGGCAGACTGGTGCCAGTTGCCTGTTTGGACCGTGTGTAAATGTGCAGGGCCTCCACAGAGCACAAAATCCTTGGAAGTGCAAGAGTTGGCCTCCTGTGCTGCCTGCTATTCTGGTGCTGCTTGTGTGCAAGGCAGTCCATGGAGTGAGGATACTGCCCAGGCACTCTGTGGAGAGAGAAACTGAGGCACACGATGGCTACTAGGCAAAGCTCAAGAACAGCAGGTTTAGTTTGTGCTGAAATGACGTACGCATGTGACTGTCCCAAGGCCATACACTGTCATGGAGGATTCCTTCTACACAAAGCTTTGGCTCCCTTGAAATGAAGGACCGACCTTGCTGAGAAACTCCCCAAAGTCACTCAGAGATGTTGCTGGACTCCACAGCTCAGCACTTCCTATAGGTTTGTTCAAAAGATAACAAGCAGCTCATCTGAAATGTGGCCTGAGGCTTGCTTGGAAGCTAGTTCCAGGCTGGGAAGCCTGCTTTGCCCAGCAACACCTTGGCCCAGTGCCTTTTGCAACCTGCCTCCGCCTGAGCTGCCTCGCTTGTAGGGCAGCCCCAGGCTCCCGGCAAGCCCAGCACCTCTGTGAAACATTCATCAGGCCTGGAGAGCCTGCAGCAGAGCTCATCTTTGTGTCTTGCATGAACAGAAAAGCCAAAAGCATTTCCCTTGGTTTCTCTGCAACTCCTTTTCTTGGTCTGTGCGTCTCAGGTGCAACATCACAACGCCGTGACGGTACTTGGAAGCTGCTGGGAAACCCGGGGTAAGAGCTGGAAGCTGGATCTTGTTTCTGGGCATTCCAGAAATGGGCACCACTGGGAATACTGACTGCAAGCACAGAAGGTCAGGCAGCCGCGGGCTCTGGCCTCTTACAAAAGCCACCTGGTGCCCTGCCAGAAACCCTCATTCCTCTCCTTCTGCCTGCTCAAGAAGGCAGGTGAAGGGATCCTGGGCACTTGGCACCAGCACAGAGCCAGGGGACACCAAAGGCAAGCAGATGATGCTGGGAAGCTTCACAAAGACAGGAGGAGAAACAAAACGAGGGGGGAAATTTCATATTTAAACCTCTGCTGCAGTTTTCCAGGAAAAACAACCTTATTCTCAACAGTGAAAAGGTTAATTCCCTTGACAACCTCTCCCCCTCCTTCCCAAAGTATGTTTCAAAAATAATCAAAGTATTTAATTAATATTGCAGTAGTCCAAATAAGTACAATCATCTTCCAGGAGTATTTACATGGTGGGCTATAATTAGAAGCCTCCTTGGCACCAGTCCACATGAGCTGACAGGTCACGGTTTCCATTACATACAACATTTTTCCATATCATTGCTCAGTCATGAGTGACTGTGAAGTGAGTTAGCCGGGCTCAGCAGAGAGGAGGGACTGAGTGAGCCGTGGTGGAAGAGGAACAAGTGATTTTTCTTGTCAGGAACTTGCTGAGCCTCACCAACTCCTCAGTTAAATGAATGCTTCCTAACCTGATGATGAGCCATTTCTCCACTGGCTGCGCTGCGGTGGAGGGTAGTGCTTTGTCCAGCCTAGTGGAAGATCTCTTGATCCAACAGAGGTGGGTGGGTGAAGCAGGAATGGCACTTGAAAATCCCAAGTGTTTTTGAATGCTTTAAAAAACAAAAACAAACAAACAAAAAAAACCACAAATGTTCCCAAATGCCTTTTCCTCCTAGACCCTGAGTTAGCAGCTCAGGCATGATCGACCATGGAAGGAAGCCTGAGAAGAGTGCTTCAGACTAGAAATGACCTTCTGCCCATGGAGGAAAGTTATTTGGTTGCAATCAGAGCTGCTGGGAGGCTGAGTCCCTGAGCATCGGTGTCCCCCCAGTGCACTCGCTGTGGTTTCCCAAGTTGCAGTGTCCCACACATTGCAGTCGGCTGGGCTATGCTAAGGCTGCAGCTGAGAAAGAAAGGTAGAAATGAACCTTTACGTATCTTACTTACCAACACTCCCCTTTGCCTGACCCCATAAAATGGGGCTTAATTAATAATACATTCTGGAAGTGTAGTCAACACCAGCTTCACAACATCATCATTATTATTTTTTTCTCTCAGGAAAGACAGCACCAATATTATAGTGAAATTAGCCAAGGTTTTTATTTAGTTTATCAATAACCTATTGCATTTTGGGGGGTAATATTTCTGCTTTTTTCCCTCATTCCAAGAAACTGTTGCTACAGATAATCTATACACATGCAAAGAAGTAACAGCTTTTATAGAAATGCCTGATTATAAGTTGCAAAGCAGTACAGGTCTTTGCCAATAAAATAAATAAAGATACAATTTTCAGTGAACAAGTAAGATAATTGGACATTTTCCTGTGGAAGTGGATTTTTTTTCCCTATTGGAAGATGTCATATTTTAAATGGTTTTCTCTTAATTATGCTAATTTAATATAAAATTGTATTATATACTAAAAAAGTAAAATGAAATAATTTCTTTTTAAGTCCAACTATTGGATCAAAATGAAAGCCAGTTTTTTTACTAACTTAACACAGAATTATGAGGCTTTTTTTTTTTTTTTTTTTTTTTAATTGAATTTTACAACAAAAGAATATTTGAACCATGAAACTCCTACCCTCAAGTGAAAAATATAATTTGCTATGTAATTCTTGGGAGCAATGACAGCACCTAAAAGATTCCCTGTGAAAGTATGAGGTCTTTGCTGTGTCCCTGGAGTCATCCCATTGGCATTTGCTAGATTTGTGATGATGCAGTAAAAGGTACAGGAAATCTGCTGAGGACTGCAAGGCTTGGTGCTGGAAAAACATGGAGCAT
This sequence comes from Oxyura jamaicensis, assembly GCF_011077185.1. Taxonomy (NCBI): domain Eukaryota; kingdom Metazoa; phylum Chordata; class Aves; order Anseriformes; family Anatidae; genus Oxyura; species Oxyura jamaicensis. The sequence goes on along the minus strand of NC_048897.1, from coordinate 19,993,258 downwards.
AGAAAGAGTTCATATTTATTATTTTACACGATAGAAAAGTTACTCAAGAATGTTCAAATTATTAGCATGCATAGAACTAGAAAAAATAGTGAGCAGATTCTTACCTTTTTTCTTACAAAAATGAAATGTTAGCATCTGTATTTTGTCACTCTGATATACATGTGGTACATTTGCAAGAGTAGATAAGCAGAAACCTGGTGAGGTGGGCACGTACACTGAAGAAGGTCCTCCAGTTTTCCTGGGTGATTTTGCTGGAAATTTGCCCCAAAATGAAGTACAAGGGGTTCTGCAGAAATGGTGGTTCATGTTTTGGTACCTTGCTGACTTCTCACTTAACTGGGTTTCTGTTTGGAAGGAGAAGGCTACAAACCATGCTGATGTGATCTCCAAAGATGCCTTCTGTGCTTTGCTCCTCGCTGGTCCGTTCAGAAGAGGACCCAACAGCACAGTTTGGGTGGGACTCAGAAGCAGTGTGTTTCAAGAGAGGAGGGAACAAAAGGATGCAGCATCTGGGATCAAGCTGATGCCCTGTCTGACTCCTGTGAGGAGACAGAAATGTGAAAGCTGACCTCCACCTACCAGCTCTCTTACAGCTGCACAAAGATGCTGGTAAGGAAAATGCCTCCATAGGAGACAGAAAGCTGGGCAGGCAGTGATGGGGGCAGTGGGCTGCCCTTCATGCCTCGGGGTGCGCCAGGCTCCATTATGCACTTGCATGTCTCCCTCCAAATTGGCACCATCTGGCCCACCACCTGAATGGCTTTTTTTTTTTCTTTTTTTTTTCTTTTTTTTTTTTTTTTCCCTGCACAGCCTCTCACATGGTTTGCCAGCTTGGATTTGTGATTTGGAGAGGGGCTGAAAAGGTGGTGAGATTTGCCACAAAATATTATTATTATTATTAGATTTATTATAATTATGTTTGCATAAGCAGTGCCACTGACAGGACTTTTCTTTAGGATTTAATTGATCTCTGCACCTTTTTGGAAACCTGTGTTGCTTATTGAAAGGAACTCCCTAAATCTGTGTTCCTCAGGCTCCGGTCAGGAAGATGTAGAGCACTGTGGTCCTGCTCTGGGAACAAAAACATTGCCTAGCCTAAGGAGACAACCTTAAAAGTATTAAGCAGCATTTTGTCTGCAGTGCTTCTGCAGGGGAGAGAGTGTGGCAGGGCAGGGCTTGGAGGAGGCAGTCCGTGCTGGCTGACTGGTAGTTCAGGCGGTGTGGGACACAGCCAGCATCCTTGGGATCAGCTCTCGCTAACCACCAGCCACTGCCCAGGTAAAAACAGGCTGCAGGGAGTGAGATTCTTTACATACACTGGTAAAACACAGACAGGGAGGACTGTACCATGTTTAATAATGAAACTCTTGAAATATGGAAGTTTTAATAATATTAAATATTAAATAATATAATATATACAACTTCTAAGAGGGAAGCTCAAAAGGGAAAGATTTTTCCTATACTTCTAGATGCTTGTGAGCAGTGAACCCAAGGACAAGGATGTCTGGCTACTGCCTCGCTAATGAAGCTGACAGAGAGCTGGGAGCCATGGAGAGCAGCAGCATCTCCAGGTAGGGACTAGTCACGTGAAGTTTGGGTGACACCTGTGCTCGTATTAAGAGGAGAATTTGCTATTTTGGTTCTACCTAATTACAAGCACACTAAAAAGCAGGAGTGGCACAGCTAAATGGAGTGGGACTGTGGGTCTGTACTGACCAAAAGTTTTGCCACGTCCTGCAGGTCAGCCTGCAGATCTGCCATGGAAGGGCCCTCAGTCTCAGCCTCGTACTTGAAGCTTAACTTCGTTGCAACATCAAGACCTCGATTGCTGCTTCAGCACAACCTGCGTTAAAACTGTATCTTACAGCCCTTTAATGAATGGTGTAACAAATGGGACTAGACATTTACTGCACACCAAAAGTCATTTCGTTCTGTATGCTCTGCTAAAACATGAATGGTACTTGCACATAGCTTCAGACTGACTCAGCCTGACACACACATGGTTTTAAGACATAAACACTGAGGTAATAATTCCAAAGAAACTTAAGGAAAAATGAAAAGGGCTTTTGATCAAGACACTTGAGAATAGATCCTTTTTCTCCCAGAGTGCTTGTCCTGAATTGAAAAGTAGAGGATGGATGGATGGATGGATGGATGGATGGATGGATGGAAGGAATAAGACAAAAGAAATGACTGAAATCACTGGAAGGCTGCCTTTTTTTTTTTTTTTTTTTTTTTTTTTTAACCAAATGAACTGTCTTTTTTCAGAAATAATCAATGACATTTCCCATGAAGTTCAGGGACCACAGCTCTTTGCCTCCTAAAAACTGAAGAAATAATACTAGCCAGTGGCAAGAAAATGCAGTTGATTTATTGTACACCTTTAAAGTGAGTAGCATTTTTTTTTTTCCTACGTACATTAAAAACAGCAGCTTTTTAATTACAGATTGCTTATTTCTAGTAGCCTTAAGATACAATTATTATCTGTCTGAATGAAAAACCACCTGGGCGGCAAAGCTAGAATACAGGCCTGCTGGTTTTGCCCAAACAAGGAAACTCCAGCAACTGCCATGGAAGTTTTAGCTCCATAAATACTGCAAGCACCTACCCTGTGTCTAAGGCATGGTGAATGACACCACAGTTTTTTTCAGCAAACAAAAACCCAATGATTTAGCTTTGGCTGTGTTCACACCTCTTTTCTTTCCAGGAATATTCTGAGTTAGTTAGAATTTGAGTTAGAGAAATGTTTATAGAAACAGTCAAATTAAAACAAATCTTAGAGAAAAGCTGAACATACCCCCCTGTAACACTTGTATCCATGTTTTTGGGTGGCAGACACCATACCAGGTGACCTGCATGTCCAAGCAAAGCTAAACAAAGCTCCTTGAATTTCAACTATCCAATGCCAGTAGTAACTGCTTTGCAAATGAGCTGCAGATCAAGAATTCCTCCAGGAATAAACTCTCTGGCAAGTAAATATTTGGCAAGTATCCTCAAATAGTGAATAAATCTTGGAGATACTGCAATCTACTTGCAGGCAACTTGTTAACACAAGAAGAGATGGAATTTGTCAAAGATATCTTTGCCCAGGAGCAACAGGCTTATGGGCTAATAGAAATTAATTTTCCATCTCTAACACTGGGCACTACTTCTGCCTGGTATCACAGCCCTTGACACTTTTTTGGCGTGTGATGTTGAAAATGGCCAGTCACAATTAATTCACTTCTACATTCACAGGTTAGCCGTGGGGGGGTGGGGGTAGAAACGCTTCCTTTTAGAGTGACTTTGCCACTCTGCCAGCCCTGCACAAGGCTTTGAAACCTTCTGTAAAACCCCACAGCAGTCCAGGTGCGAGGTGAGACACCCCGTGCATGACCTCCAGACATGGCTGGGGCAGGGGAAGCTGCCTTCAGTGGTGGTAACCTCACCACCGCATGCTCTGCCTGCATTGCCAAGCCTTCAGAGTTTTGTGGTAGTAAAAAGCCTGGTATGGATGATGGTACTGTAAGGAGGTGATGCTGTTCTGCTCCCTCTGCAGTACACCTTGCCAGTGGAGAGCCTGCTGCCAAGGTGCTCCCAGGGTCTTCAACAGGAACAGGTCAGGTGAATCATTTCCAGCGCTTTCCCACCCAAATGCTCAGCTGGGGTGGGTCACCAGGAGCAGGTGACAGCAATGTCTCATGCCTGGCAGTTGTGCTAGCATAGCACTGAGTGGAGCACCTGGATAAGAGCACCTGTAGGGGGTACTACAGGAAAAAATGCCTGATATATTTGCCTTATTTTACAAGACACTTGACCATAGAAGTGACTTTGGAAATACCTGATTGTGCATATGCATGTGTTGACCAAGCATGGCAATCTGGTGTTGTATAAAGCTTTCTCTAACATGACTGCAGGATGGCTGTATCACATGCAAACAAGGAAGCCCTGAATACATTATGCAAGCCAGTTCTGTGGAAAAACAATTCCAGGAGTAATTTACGTGGCTTTAGCACATTTGTTTGGGACTATTTCAAAAAGAACTTCACTCACTGCAGCCAGGTACATTAGTTTCCATGAGGACTAGTGTACAGTGTATTGAGGGTGTCGTGCATGTCACATAGAATTATTTTTCTGAGCCTACAGATGTTACAGCTTGGAGGTCTTTGACAATCTGCTCTTCCTGGTCCGGGCACAACTGCTAATTCGTCTTGCAGTGCTGGACACGGCCCCTTTCAGACAGGACTCTGCTCCCCTTTTCATCTCCTGCGACAGCATTGAACATGTGCCCAACAGGAAAGCTGGAATGGGTTTGGCATTGACTCTGCCTTCACTTGGCACTCTTGCTAGAGTAAATTTGCAACTGAAATTCCAAATTTGGCAAGAAAAGGAGGAACCATTTTCCTGGCAGCCCTCCATAGGTACTGAGGAGTGTGGACTGGGGGAGGTAAGCCACAGAGCAGATGGCAGTGTAGGATGGAGGTAGGCAAAGTGGTCAAAGATGGCAATCCATAGATTTAGCAAAATGTGTTACACCACAACATGTGTGACACATGGGTGCAGTTTGCCATGGGGAACAAGCACAATGCTAGGGTGCTACCTCACTTGCAGAAATGATGAGGTAACTGTGCCGTATGGACTAGCACAGCCCTTCTGTCCCGCATTGTTATGTTTTTCTTGACTGATCTTTTCAACAAAGAGAAGGGCAGCAAAGCTGATAGCAATCTTTGAGAAACTGGCATATGAAAAGAGCCTCACTCAGATTTATAGTCTGAGGTGGGGAAAAGACTGAAAAGACAAGAGTCCACAAGTGACTACACTGACAGTCCACAAATATCTGTGCTGTGCCATGATGCAGGATGGGAGTGGATGGTGGTGCAAGGAACAATAGGCTCAAGACAGCGCAAAAAATACATTACGGGAACTACTTGGGGAAAAAATCTACAGTGCTGAACACCTTTGCTATTGGTGGCCTACAGATGGCTCTCACTGTTTTTAAACTCACTCAGAGATGGCTCTTTGTGTTTTAGATCAGAGGTTTCAGTTTTATCCTTGCAGTAAGAATGTTTCAAGTATGGAAAAATGTGTTCTTGAGGGCATCTTTTGAGGTCCCATCCCTGGAGATTTCAGTGGCATGGTACATAAAGCAACCTCGGTGAATATTCAGTAGAGAAAATCCTGCTGATTACACAGAGCAATGCAAGATTAGCTGCCAGGTCCTTTATTATCTATGACTCCATGACTATTGGTAGTGAAGGGAGTTCTTACACAAAAGCCTTTACTGGTTTTATTTATGGCAAGGCTGCTTCCAGGAAGGGGAAATCCATCATGTCAGAGATGAATGCAAACACAGAGCTTTCTCCCTTGCCCTCTCTTCCCTTTTGGACTGTCCTGTCATCTGTCATGGAGCCTGTGGTGCTCTGCATATACTCTGCCACTTGATTTGCTTAAGACTCCCCAGAAACAAAGAAACACCAAGGGCAGAATCAACTTAATATAGTAACACGGCTGTTTTCTGGGAACCGATGGCTTGGTTAGAAGAGAAAGTCGGGGAGGGAAGGGTAAGCCAGGCAGCAGGGAGCCAGCAGGAGGATGTTGGTCTGGCTCCCTTTACCTGCAGCCAGGGCACATCGTTTCTGTGACCCATAAGAGACCTCAAATTGCTGGCAGATGAATCAAAAGGTCACTCCCACACCACTACTACAGCAATGCAAAATTACTGCTGCATTCATCAGGTAAATAACACCAAGGGTGAGAGAAAGCCCACATAACCGATGTCATTTTCAATTTGGTGAAGCTCCCCCTGGGCTGCTCTCTCAAGTAAAGGACTGCAGAGGGCTGCTAAGCCCTGCACGGTGTTGGCCATGTGTTGCAGGGTGGGAGGCAAGGCGCAGTGGGGAACTTCAGCATCACAGCAGAGTGGCTCGGTGTCCAGCTTTGGGGCTGGGTAGCTCAGGGGAAGAGCCCCGCAGAAGCTCAGGAGTTTGGCCACAGGAAGGGGCCTGCAGTTTGCAGGTGGCCCACAGCAGATGATCTGTCATGCTGAACAAAGAGCTTTTTTTTTTTTTTTTTTTTTTTTTTTTTTTTTTTTTTTTTCCCTCCATGTGTTATCTGTGCCTGTGTACGAGCAGGGCTGGCTGAGGGGCCTTAAGGCAAGCTTTCTCTAGGCTGAAGAAAGCTCTAGTTAGCTTAAATTAGCCAGTGCATGCCCAAAACCTGTCTGTGTCCCAGCATGGAGGATCTAACATCTGGTATCAGCCATTGCTTGCTGCTGGCTGTACAGACAAACGTGCAGCTGCAGAAATGTCCCGGAGGTGGCAGAAGGGCAGTCCTGGACACAGCCAGCAGGCTTTGCCAAGGTGCTCCCAGTGCCCGTGCTCAGGACATGCCCGTCCTGCTGAGAGGTCGGGCCGCCCTTTGGCTTTGAGACTGGGACAAAGAAGGGGTGGGTCCAAGCCCACGTATTCATCACCCTCCGCCTGTTTTTTTTAATTGCAGAGCAGGTACAGAGCTCAGCCAGCTCCAGCGGGGAAAGCTCGATCTGGCAGCCCCTTTAGGAGCTGCACAGACCAGCCTAAGAGAGGGCCAGAGAAAACATGAGTGGCGAGGCAAAAAGGCAGCTGGGCACCACAGGAGTTGAAGCAGTCACCACAGGTGCCTCGGGAAGGGTTAAACAGCCTGACGGTGCTCTGGGCAGTGTGGCGGCAGCACCGCAGGCTCGTGCTCGCTCCCCGCCACGGGCGCAGCTGCGGCCCGGCACCAGCCAGCTGGCTGCCTGCCCTGCCCAGAAGTGTCCAAAGTCTAAATCCTGAGCGGCTGCCATGCCTGCGCAAGGCCAAAAATACTCGGTGGCAGTGACACGTCCCCACTGTGCTGGGAGGTCATGCAAGGGGATGCGTTTTCCCACCTCCCTGGCCTGGGCTGTTTTGCCTGTAGCAGGGACCCACAGAGCCCGTCCGGCCTCTGGGATCTCACCTTCCTGCACCCTGGTGCTCCTCCTGCAGCAGGCTCCATCCCCACCACCCCGTCGGACACCCCCCAGGGGCCTGGTGCCAGTGAGCCTGCTGTGCTGGGCAAGTCCCCGAGGCCTGAACCCAGTGTCCAGGCCCAGATGCCTTCAGTCGCACACAGCACGTGGGTCAGGGGCCCTTCAGAGGTCTTTCCTTGTAGAGAAATGTCTCGCAGTGCCTTGTTTCTACGTGTTTGGCCCCAAATGACCTCAGAACGGCACAGCCGGGCATTTCAGAATCCCAAATGCTTTTAGGAGAAATGATGTGCCGTGTAAATCATCGTTTGAATTTTTTTTATCTGGTGTGCTTTATCCCATGTGGCACCAGGCTGACACTGAGTATGACAAGAATCAGACCCCAGCAGCACGGGGCTGTGAAGCTATGCGGCACGCAGGAACAACCTGCATGCAGATGGACGTGAGACATCTTGACAAGGATCCAAAAGGGACCGATCACTCCTGACATCCCAGCCCAGCCAAGGATTTCCTAGTGCAGCCATGGAAAGAGCAGGCCCGGTCTCTGCCTCCCACTGTTTAGGGAAAGGACGGCATGGTTTAAGTCACCAAAGACAAGAGATGGAAGCTCAGTGGCATGTCTCTGATAGACAGCAATAGTCAGGGGTCAACACAATTGCCCACAGAGAGTTGTTTTCTGCCACACGAGGTGTTCCAGGATATCTCTCTGGTCCTCCAGGCAGGATGCACTGGTAAATCCAATGACATCACTGTCAGCCTTGTGTGGATGGCTTGGGCACCTCCGACCATCTCCAACAGCATTAGACTCCTTTGCCTGCAACACATTTGAGCCCCGAGCCTGCAAGTTGCTCCCTAAATTCTGCCCACCAACTTCCTCCCTCCATGCAGGGTGAATCCACAGCTTCCTACTGCAAATGCAAGAGGGCAGCCACACTGACACTTGTGGCAATAGCTATAAATTCACATTAAAAGGCTGTGAGTAATAGCATTGCTGTCTACGGCAGCCTTTTCAAAAGCTTGTTTTCAAATGCTCAGCAGCAGGATTAGAAGGTTGCTGGCTCTTAGTGGTGAGCTTTGCAGATGTTAGGGGCTGGCAAAGCAAAATCTGTATCACATGAAAAAGTTGATCAGGTCTGACTCTCTCCTGCTGTGAGATTACTTTTCTCACTACAAAGCATTTCTCCTCACCAGTAAGTTCAAAGTACATATGGGCATGAAGATAGTGTATTGTTCAACAGCTCGCCGTTCTGCTGTGCAGCTGCCTCACTTGTTCTCCATCTCAGGTTATAAACAGTGCTGAGAAGCTGCAAAATTGCTCACAGCTTAAGCTATGAAATCATGATAACCCAGCCTATCTTACCCTACTGTGAGCTCTACTTTAATAATCCTACTTAATCATTAAACCATAATAACAGCAAGCCAAGGAGTTGGAGGAAAAAGCCAAGCCAAGGCATATCAGAGCACCGCTCAAAATCTGAACTGAGCTCCATCAGCTCTAGACAGAGGAAGCCATATCAAGGGACAGCAAAGCTGTTGTGTGAGGGGTTGGAAAGACATGCCACAAAATCCATATCTGTTGGGACCGGCTGAAGGAGCCAGAGCCAGCTGTGAGCTGCTCCCACTATTCATAATTTGCAGTGGTGCCCTATTTACATCCCCTCCCCAGGAGACCAGCTCGTTATCTAGCACACACACTCCAGTCAGGCTTCACTATTTGACATAGATGCTTTGGCTCAAACCTTATGCCTGATTATTATTGAGTATAGCAGTGGTTGCTGCTTTTTTTCCAGCAGGCTTTACTCTTTTCTGAAGGGTACAAAGACAGCACATGGACACACCTGCTCTTTGCCCACTGTGCTACATGTTGTCTTAACAGCAGACTGATTTTTTCTAATGACATTTCACAAAGAGATGATGTTTAAGAAAAAAAAAAAGGAAAAGCAGGAAAGGCGATAAGAAATAAAACCTGCCTCAGTCACCCAGCTGGAGACACACTGAGAACAGGTCCCACGGGTGCATACAGGACTCACGCTGATTCCAGCAGGATTATTCACATGCGTATGCGTGCATGACAGACAGAACAGATTTGGGCCTCATTGCTTTGACTTTTCCAGGATGCTCAATTTATTTGTGCATTTCAGGAAACAGGCCAGTACAATCAGATGTCCTGTACCTGGGTTCCCCTTACCCCACCCCAAAACAGAAAGAGTTGTAGGCTGAAAGCACCACCCATGCCAGAAGATGACAGAGCCAAATCCTTCCCAAGGCAAAGGACCCACTGAAATTGCTGGGGTGTCACCTGAGTAAGGACCAACCGAAGAACTTTGCCACCGTCTTTGACAATTTGGCCAAAGAGACAATTAGTTGATTTCATATTTTCAGACCAAAATAATAGACTGGATGGGGGAACTTTCTTGCCTCAGCTTCCTTGAAAGCAGGGACTGATAGGCTCCGTATTGCCAAGATCGTTCCAGGATTTTGGTTACTCTGCAGAAAACAGACCCATTATTTGTGGTCCAAAATGGGGCACATTTTGCCTTCATTGTCTTTCTACCATGTCTTGTAGGATTTGACTGCAGCATGGAAGCATCCTGATAGAGCTGTACAGTGCATCGTGTTGCTGTTACTGTAGTAACTTATTACTAGAACACCTCGTGTTATCTTTATTGCTGCAGTACCTGGTACAGATGTACCACAGTTTGTCCACACATGCTGATACTACTGCCTTATTCCCCAAACTAATTTACTGCAGCGCCCTGTTGTCTTATTGCTGCATTATCAAAATGCTACTTCACTGCAGTGGCCTGTGTTACCTTATTGCTACATTTATCCTGGTATTATGTCAGCTTACTGTGACTTTTTATGGCTGCCCTGCTACCATTTTATTACAGTACTCTATGGGATCTTTGCACTGAGTTATACTGAGAGTATATTAATCCATTTGCCTTAGCCTTGCACTGCACTGACTTGTCGAACCTTCCTTGTGCTCGTCCCAGTGCTGATCCACCACAGTAGCTATGAATGCTCTGGATACTCCATTATCCAAATGGCAGTGCACAGCCATATTTCACAGCCATAGCCCTGCAAGCATGGGACACCTGGTGGCTAGCTTTCACAGCGTGAAGATTGTAAAAGCTTTCCAGTTCTGCCTTTCCTTGAAACAATGCCATTTAGAACACAAATAGAGGTGGAAAGCTGATTTCCTAACTCATCTTCTGGGTGATGAGGTAGTTGGAAGACATGGGATGCTTATAAAGCAGCAGGTTACTGCTTGCAGCACTCAGTGGGGTACTAGCGAGTGTGCAAGAAAAGCATCACTTGCAATAAGCAATGTCATTAAAAAGCAATAATTCAAGGATGCAGTTCATGTGGAAGTCATTACATGTTCGTATCGTCATATGTGAAGTAAAAGACAGGTGAAGAGCAGTTCATATGCGCTCCCAGGAGGAGACCTTGTCTACTCTCATGATGTTTGTTTTAGAGAAATTTGGTCAGGAAACAAGGAGGGGAGCTTTCCTGTTTCCAGAGCATAGTGAGCTCTGTCTGCTCGGCTCGCCATTGCGGAGCAGATTAGCTTGCACGAGTGTGCATTTAGATGTCAAGCTGTTCAGCAGCCAGGCCCCCTGATATACGCCCATATGCATGCTCTCTGTGTCCTAGAAGCTCCCTCCATGCTCTCAACTGTTCAAACACAGCCTGTTCCCTGTGGGCAAAACACTGCGGCAGCTGACACGACTGTCCTGCAGGAGCAGAGAGGGGAAAGGAGCCGGGTACTTTGCTCGCAGGGCAGCAGCACGTCTCTGGGTCAAAGCCTGGTGCTGCTGCTCCCTGAACAGGCCGGGACCCCGCTCCCATCTGTCCCGCTGCTGTATGCAGCTTGCACAGCACAGTGGGGCCGGCAGCCCTCAGCCCTGCCTGTGTGCAGGTGACCCTCTGCTCCCCAGCGCTGCTCCTCACTACGTGCCAGGTTCATGCTTTACGTGTACTTCCTGCTTGGGATTGCTCTGCAGACCGGTTTGGGGGTTCACAAGAAAGACCTCCCATGAGAGGAACTGGGGGAGTGCCCTGGCCCAGAGTTGCTTGGGGTGTGAGCAGTTGATGGCCTACAGACCTCCAGCAACGCGTGGCAATGGGGGGCTTAGCACTGACAGCGCTATGATCTGCGGGCTCTGAGCAGAGCCAGCCTTTGGCTGTTCTTCGGGATGACAAAAGGGGGCATGTGTGAATGTGCTTGGATGGACAACTGGGCCTGTTGCACAAAGCCCTGCTATTGCCAGAGGGGAACCTGTGGCTGGGTGGTCAACAGAGAACAAACGGGTCCTGCCAGGACAGCTGAGTGACCACTTGGAAGGAACCAAATGTGCCCTTCAGAGGCAGGACACCACCTGAACATACAGCCACAGCCACAATGGTTCTGCAGTCCTGAAGCTCGCTTGTTTGCCGATGAATTAGGCCTGAAGACCTCAGAAAACAAGCTGATTATGGGAATTAGGGGAGTGTAAAGAACAAATATCATACTCAGTACTCTACTTTATAGTCATGCAGGTGTGGAAACTCCTATGGACCTTAGGTAAAATTGTTAACAGGAGCTGTCCGGGAAAAATAACTGAGGTATCAAAATGAGAAATTTCATGGGTAAAGAGGGAAAGTCCTTTTACTGACAGAAACTATGCTGGCCTGATTTTGTGCATACATAGGCCTTGAATGTTAGGATAATACTTGCCTCAGAAGTGTATATTGTTGGTAGCCAGCTGTCTACTTAGCGAGATAGATAATTTTGCCTAGATAGGAATGCAGACTTGTAGCCATATAGCAATTTCTACCACCTGCACAAAAAGCCAGCTTGGCTTGGCATGAGTGAAGAAGACCAAGTGCCTATTTTCACGTACACTTCAGATCTGAACAGCTTGTAAAATATAGGAGGTTTTGTGGCACTAAGTCAACTGAGTCTTGAAAATTTTGTATATAGGCAATAGACAGTATATGAATGCAGTCCATTTTCCATATCTGCAGCTAGTATAACGTGGGTTTTAGCATTAAACAAGTCACTTCAGTTCTGTGCTTATCCCGACCTCCATAATCCCAGTGATTTGACACAAGCTATTGGGTCACCTCTTGCAGTTGTATTCATGGGCTCTACCTCAGATGGGAGCTCATTTCCTCGAGCGGTGTGAGTTTGCTCTTACAGCGGTGCTCCTCAGCTGGGTCAGTTACCTGAGGGTGGCAGCTCAGCTGGGGGTGCTGCTGCTCAGGAGGGTTAGCTGGCACCCAGTGCCTGCTCAGTCACAAGCTGCTTCTGCCAAGCCCATATCCATCAGTTCTGTCCTTGCTGTGGACTGAATTTCGCTCTCGATTACACCTGCCCACAGCGGAGTTACGTTTCCCTGTATATGCATGAACAGCTTTTGGCTCTCTGATTAGAGCTGGATTTTCCTCTAAGTGGTTCAACTCTACGTACTCGCAGTAAAACTTGAACATCCATCATTGAATAAGTATGCAAAACCTTAAATAAATAGAAAACCAAATACAATATAAAACAACTCACTTTTAAATACCGCATGTGTGTGTTTGTGTGTTTGTGCATAAGTGCATTATACATCTAAAACATGACTCCGAGCATCAGGCAGAGTCTGATCACACTTGCACTAAATGTACATGCAGAGCAATCCCGCCGATGTCAGAGGCTTTGCACCAAAATCAGTCTGACTCAGTAGGGCAGGTCCTCAGGTGGTGAAAGCCACTCATGCTCTCCTGCCTTCAGCTGAGGATCTGGCCATCATCTTTGGACATGCTACATGCCATTGGAAGGACAGCAAGTGACAAACTTGAGTAGTGCCTTTCTTTCTTGTTATTTTAGAGGAGGAGAGACATAGGAAAGAAAAAACAAAGCTGAAGTCAATGAATCTGCAGGAGAAATGCATTTGATACTTCGTGGAAAGGAGAAGGAGCTTCCAGCACATATTTTACTGGATCCAGATGGCCACAAGAAAGGGAGCAAATGGGATTGCAGTGGCATCTATTACAGCTGTGTCTGTGCCAGGGAGAGAAGTGGTGAAGGAAAAACACAGATCTCTCTCAGCTCTTCTTCCTCCAAGCTGCAGTTGGGTCTGTTTCCTTACATAACAAGACACTGTGCACTTGTCTTGTTGCCTCCTGTGTGCAGCGGCACGTGCTCCCCCAGAACCAGGAAGGCCCCCAAGTACCCGTGCTGAGCTCAGTGTCCTTGCCAGGCTGTACAGGTAAGAAAGTGCCGATGTAAATGGTGACGAGCGGGCTCTCCCCCTGCAAATTGCTCCCTGCTCCTGCTCGCGCTCTCCCCTGCAGCACCCCGCTCTCCCCGAAACGCTGCGGCTCTGGCGGGGTGGCCGTCGGCGGCTGTCAGGAGGACTGCATCAGGCCCGTCAGGCGCTTGCTCGCCAGAGACTTTCCCTGCAGGAAGGGACAGACAGACAGTCAGAAGAGGCTTGGAGTGTGAGTGAAGCTGCCGCCACAGGATGGGGGCTGTGGAATGGTCTGGCTGCAAGTGAGGGCATTTTGGGTACTGCATTTTTGCCCTTTGATTTGGCAAGGTGCACTGCGGCTAGTGATGTGCTAGCTGTCCTCAGTCACTGCTGGTCTACCACATCCACGCTCCCTGCCTTCCCTGTACTCTCCTCCAAGCCATCAGGCAGGTGCATGGCCCTGGCAGCCTTGCCTGTGCGCTGGTGGCATCTGCAGGAGCTTTTCCCTGGCTGGTTGGGGCGAAGGACCAAGGGCCACACAGGGAGAAGGTCACCTCTGGGCCTCAATTCCTGCACTGGCTGAGGCCACGCAGCCCCTGCAAGGAGGCCCCTCAGCAGGTCTCCTCCATTCGCACGCAGGAGGAAGGGAGTGCAGGGGATGCTGATGGCTCTGCAATGGCAGCTACAGCAGTGTAAAGACTTTCCGCGTGCTGCACCAGGTGCTACACAGCTTTCCTCTTGAAAAATGCTGTTTTTCTCAAAAAATTAAAATTCTTGGTTGAAATAGACATCCAGGGTATACCAGAGAGTTGTGCAATACCTAGCAGATCTTAACAACAGATCTAGCAGATCTTAAACAACCTCCTGCATGTTACTCTATGCAGCCAAGATTTCCTTTCAGAGAGTCTTGCTAATTGCTGTCTGAAAGAAAGATCCATGCAAAGAGCAAGACAAACATTATGCAGTGAAATGGAGCATGTGCAAAATGTAGTAAAATTTGAAATGTAAAATTTAGCAAGTAATCTGAAATGATCCTTATTTAAGACATTAGCACTCCAAGAAAAAAAGATCCCTCCTGCTCCCGCCCCTTTGATTTCTCATTCAGGGCTACAGCGGGAGGATGTGGCAGCTCCCTGCAGAAGCCTGAAGTTGCTGCTCAGATGTGTGCCCTTTACCAAGCAATTTGCTTGGCTGCACAAACACACGCAGCCTGATCAGACGGCTTTCTGCTGTGAAAAACAGGGCTGTCACACGGCCATCCCGCCCGGGACAGGAGTGCCACTGCCCTGCTAGCGCTGCTAGGCCGAGGGCCGGCTCCCTCCTGGGCCCAGCTGCCCACACAGCACCGCTGCCATTAAAGGCAGCCTGCTTTCCTTCACTATAAATCAAATTCCTGGTTATTCTTATTTTTGAATGTGCCCCTGCAGCCTGGTGCAACCCCAGGAGGTGGCCAAGTGTCTTCTGTGGGGCTTGGGAGCTGCGGCCAGGGCTGCAGATAATGGCAGGCAGGTTTCTCCTGTTACCTTCCCTGAGGCAGGTGGCCTGGGGACACGCCAGCTCCTGCTCACGGGCTTTCTGTGGCAAATGTTTCCCTCCACGGGCTCCACCTGCAGCCACCCTTGGGATCCAAGGCCCAGCTCTGCAGCACGTCCTGCAGGGTGAGCCCCGCTCAGCGCAGCACCACCTCCCCATTAGGACAGGTGGAGAGAGGACCCAGCATGTGTGGGTTGATGTGAAATTTATGGCTATGAGTAGGAGCCATAAGTATATGAGGGGTATAAGTAACTGTGAGGTTCAGGTTTGGTACCACAGAGGCCCCCAGCCACAGGCACATTCACAGGCACGGTTGTGAGCAGAACTGCTGCTGATGTACACCAGCTGAGGGGCTGGCCCACAATATTACCGATGTAAAAACAAACCCCTCTCACGTGGCAAGCTTTTGCATGTCTGGAGAGAAGTGCACCTGCACCAGAGGTGGCCAGGTGAGAGGTGAGGCTGGCCTGTGTCCCCTTGGACGACAACAGTGAGACACACGCCTGGATTTTGTGGCCGGGGGGTATACCTGCAGCTTGGCCACCCATGGTGGTCCTGCCCGAAGCTTGTGCAGCTCAAATGCCCACATTGGGCAGGCAGAAGGCTGCTCCGGGAAGCTGGATGCGGTCACATCAGTTCATAGCTGGGTGCAGTATGTGCCAAAAAAAAATCAGAAGTCATTTTGGGTCTGATCCGACATTCGGTCGGGATTCCTTTGGTGAGGTCATTGACAGAGAGAGGAAGCTTCAAATTATTATGATGTGAAAATTTGGCACAAAGACTTCACCTTTTCTTTAAAAAGGTTTGACCAAGATAAATGATTTTTTCCTTCCACATGTCTTTGTTTAGCAGGAAGCCAGCTGCCGCCCCCACATTTCTACCTCTCCTTTCCCCACTGAATGAAAATGTCAACAACTCCTGCCTTATTTCCAGGAGAAATTGTGTATAAGCTGTGCTGGCAGGGGATTTGGAAAGCACAGGATTTGAAGCTCGGCACACTACAGCACTTGTTGTACTCCGTCATAAGCATACACTGAGTAACCTAAGGCAAAATGAGAGTGGATGTAAAGAGAAAACTTTTTACAGAGGGTCTCAGCTTATGAGGAAATCCCCAGTCCTCCAGTTGCAAAATACTTGTCACTAGTAATTAGGGTTACAACAATTAAAAATCCAGGCTGTTGTCACTCAAACAGCATAGCACATGCAGAAGGGCATACGTTGTAGGGCATATGCTGTGTGTCCTGTTGGATTCAGGAACGCTTTCTTTTCTCATCTTTTCCACTGTCACACAGCTTTCTGGCAGGGGTCACACACAGGTTCACCACATCTTGGAGAACCTTTGGTTCTCTCTATGCAGCTCAGTGAATTTTTCACCCCTGACCACCGGAAGCACAGAAGCCTCAGTTTTAGAGGCAGTGTAAAACCTGAATTTGGAGTAGCCTAAGGAAAATGTCAAGGAATTTTTAATAAACCTGAAAATTCCCACTAGAATGTGGCCTCTAAGTTACGTAGCCCATCCTGCTGCTCAGCTACGTGTCAGGCAGGGGACCAGGTCCATGCACCCGGGGACCTGAGGGGTTGTGAAGGGTAACCTGCGGGTTGCAGGTTGTGCACAGCGCCTTCGATGGCTGAGCCTTTGATGAGCAGCTACTAAACTAAAATGTAAAATGCAATTAACAATTATTTGAATGAAATAGAATTCAGCAATTTCATATAAGCAAGAAGCCAAATACAAGGAAATGAAAGTCTGGGATTTGACACAAGAAGTGTCAAAAGGAGGCAGTACTCCTTTCAAACCTCCTGTATGAGCCACCAGTTTCCATCTGGCTTTTTTTTTTTTTTTTTTTTTTTTTAAATAATTTTAAATAGAAAGTTTAGTTTTGTCCCGTACCTGTGGTTTCACACAAGGGCCCAGAATGCAGCTCACGTGTCCAACATGCAGCCACTCACCACCAGCAGCATGCAGTGGTTGGCACTTGCATGCACACCACGCACTTACCTGAGCCCCAGCAGTGCTTGTTGGCAGGGAGCTGTGGCTGCAGCCGCGGGGAGAGGAAGCACGTGGGACGCTTCTGGTGCTCCAGCACAGGCTCCCATCTTGGCCACATCAACACAGACAAAAGTGCTGTCGTGCTGTTCCCCTCCATGCTCTCCACCCACCGACTTAGGGTTTGCTAGGACTCCACTGCTTGCTTGCCACCCACTTTTGCCCTCGCTGCTGTCCCTTTCCCAGCCCGTTGCCCAGCCAGAAGCATCTGCTCTATCCGCATCCATCTGTAACAGCCCAGCAAAGGACTCACAGACCAGGGGCTGGTCTGTGTCTCCACTGGAGGTGAGCAAATCTTACTTCCATCAGCTTCATTTTTTTGGTTTGTTTTTGTTTGTTTTCTTCGCACAGGGACAGAGTGCTCAGATATTGTACCTTTTAGCTAATGTACTGCAAGAACTGTAGTAGTGGGCAGGCAATGTCTTGCCACCAAACTTCTCTCCTGAAGAAATAGATTTCCAGGGTCCTAGCCCTGCCAGCACTTTTTGTTTTTTCAATGTTAGAGTACACTGCAGATCCTGAGGAAATTTTATTTTTGTGTCATTAAAAAAACAAAACAAAACATTTTTTTCATTAAAAGATACATGGCAAACATAAAATAAGTAACATAAATTAACAAAGTTAATTATGAGAGTTAAATCATAATAAGGGAAAATAACTTAGTTCAACACAAAATAAACACAGACACACAAGCTATGAACACATATCACGTAAATTAGCACACAAAAACCATGGTGCACACCATCACCAATGCCATGCCGACACAAACCGAGAACAAAGAGCCACAAAGTGGCTGTGGAGGGCAAGCACAACAGCAGCTGCTCCCTGCATGCAGGATGCTGCCCCGTTCCCACCAGCACACTCTCACCAGTTACCCCCAAAATGCTGCAGCGTGAGCCCCGCTGCTCTCGTGAGGCTTGGCTAGCAAGGTGCCTGAGCTGCCCTCCGCTGCTGCTGAACGACCACGGGTTAGGTTTCTACGTCTGATACCCCTTTTTTACTTTTTCACCTGATGTCACGATGGGAGCGGATCAGTGCTTTTTTAGTCTGATTAAAACTGGTATTATCCATGCCCGTTTTACTGGGAATTTCCCATGCTTCCTGTGCAAGGCCGCACTTTGCTTGCAGAAACACTGGGGCACCACTGCACAGGGAACAAAGCGAGCCCAGTACTCACCCCTCCTAGAGCAGCTTCATGCGTGCTGGAGTGCTCCTCCACCTTCCCACAGCACCGGGAGGCAGATCCTCTTCTGCTGAGGGGCACTTTGGGCCCCTTTGTGTCTGAGACTGTTAGAGCCCATTTTGGCATTAGTTCAAGCAGCCTTTGGACTGCTTCAACTTATCTCGTGGTGGGATGGCCCTAAGAGACCACAAGGGCTGAGTCTTCACCACAGTGCTGCATCGGGCAGATAGCCAAGACCGTGTCTCAGCGGAG
The DNA here is from genome assembly GCF_011077185.1 of Oxyura jamaicensis. Lineage (NCBI taxonomy): Eukaryota > Metazoa > Chordata > Aves > Anseriformes > Anatidae > Oxyura > Oxyura jamaicensis. The sequence goes on along the minus strand of NC_048897.1, from coordinate 19,975,058 downwards.
AGAAGCAGCTTGGTGGTGCTTGAGAAGCAGCCCTGCAACGTGCACCATCTGTAGTTATCTTGCAGGGCCCTTCTAGATGTCAGCCCTTCCCTTCTGTGGCCTCCTCCTTTCCCTGTTACCAGCCCAGAACAGACCCCGTGCTGGGGACATCTGAGTACCCAGACTTCGGGGTCATCTGCCCAGGCTTTGCTGGGGCAAACTCCCCACTGTTGCGCAGTAACGGGCGGCTGTGGAGCTGGCTGCATTACAGCCCTTCCACCCCACAGTCACCAAGCCCCAGCAGCACGCTTGGTCTCACACACCACGTGTTGGTGTTTCCAAATTCTTTTTGAATGTCTGTTCTTCAAAAATACCCTGCAAAACGGTAAAATTTTCTACCAAGCAGAAATTCCTTTTACCTGTTCCTAGTATTCAGCTGCTAAATCACCGCAGCTGGGATACAGGGGTGTAGTAGGGTGTTTTTTTCAAGCCACCTCAAAAAATGCCCTCCCTGCATGTTGCTGGTCCAGCTCTCGGGCAGGGTGCGATTCTGTTTTTCTCCTCGTGTGCAATGGACTCGGTTTGTGTAACTCAACCTTCAGTCGGACTGGGAACCAGATGCCTACATAACATGCATGGTCAGAGGAAAATAAGAATATCGCTGAAGTACCAAACCCTTCTGGGATATCAGGACGAGCTTGGCTGAAATCACAGTGGGGTCTAAGCCCTTTCTCCCCCCAGAACCCTTGCTAAGGCTGTGATTCAGTATCTGCAGCTAGAACTGTCTGGCATGGGAAGGTACAGTTTTATCCTTTAGAATTCGTGTGCGGCCGGAATAAAAGGCAGTAAATGCATAGTAAGTATATCCTGAACTCCATGTAGTGCCTTTTGTGCAGAAGGATCCCAAAGACCGCACACACAGGGATCACTCACCCACGACAGGAGCGCAGTGACCTTTGGGGCTAATGCAGCTGCCGTTCTGCGCCAGCAGCACCGCACAGCAGCGTTTTAAGAATGGGAAGTGAGGAGTAACTTATCCATGGGAAATGGCGAACACTTATCTTTTCAAGGAGACCCGCACACAGAACAGACGCGCAACACGCATGCAGTACATGCAACCCACCGTTTCCCGGTCCAAGAGCGTGCAGGATAACCCCGTACAGCACATGCATCGTGCAGGCAGGGCGCTGTGCTGACACCGGGAAGAGCCGTGATGCATTCCGGCATGCAGCGACGAGTCCTTGCGTGCTCTGTACACCCACGCCCATGGCCCTCTGCAGGCTCGGGTACGGGCTAGTAGCTGCACACAACAGACAGCAGGTTGTGAATGCAGACTGGATCCCCTCGTGCCTCAGGTACATGCTGGTGCTTTCCACCCCTGTGTAACACAACTACCTTTTCCCAGTAAAAGCCAGTATTAGTTAATGACTGGAGTACTGGGGCAAGCAAAGTTTCTTTTAGAGCAAAGTATCATCCAAAGATAAAAATAACTGTTTTCCAGATGGCTTTTCTTGGTGCCAAATCTAAGAAACTTTGGCATCCATTCCTACATCCTTCCCTTCTAGCTGTCTGTTCCTGACACCCATTTCATCAGCATCTCAGGGTATCACCTTCTTCTACTATCCACAGTTTATCTGACTTTATTCTCTACTTAACCTTTTGGCTTTATTACATTGCAGGTCATAAATACGTTCCGTGCCTTCAAATGCTGTTATCTATTTATGCAATTAGGTAGAGCTGCAGAAGTGAAAAAGTGGAAAAGCTGGTAAGTATGTCACAGTTCTATGAGATTATCGAGGACCCAGTTAAAAAGAGAGTCCTGATGATACCAGGCAGCAGCTCCTCCTCCAGCCTTATGCCTTCTCCACTATGTTCATGGTTAGTTTTTGTAATACATCACAGTGACATACAGCTGTGTAAAATATCACACAGTTCACCTGAGAAAGGTAAGATCCTATCAAGATATTTTACATGTATGACACCATGCTCATGAATTAAGAATAGGGACCGGGACAGCCAGAGCGTGACTTGGACTCTGAGCCAACAGCAGACAACATGAGAGCACATAAAAACCAGGACAGCAGAAGGCAGTAGCAGTAGCCAAGGGATGAAGACAAAAGTTGGGAATGTGGGAAACTGGCATCAGGGAGAAACAAAGGTAACAAGACGGAGCTGGAAAATACTGCTGAGAGCATCTAGGAAAGGACAGCCATGCAGGCAGGATAGACATTAAGGCTATCATAGATGTGTAACACAGGGGCACAGGTAAACATGGACCTGAAAGCAAGCACGGGACTTCAGGTTTGCAGAGTACTGTGGGTTCACTACGCTTAATCACGATGCACTTACAGGCCTGAGCCAAGGATAGTTCAGCATGAAATAGCCAGAAGATACCAGAAAACTAACGCAGAGGAATTGCTACTGTGAAAATGCCAGTCTGCATCACTGCTAAGAGGAGGGCACTTCAGACACCAGGCAGAAATATCAAATATACCAAACATAGATCAAATACAGGAATCTCCAGTCATATTCTTGTACCTGGAAAACTCCTCCCTGCATGAGAAACCATGGTGGGATACTGGCTTCACAGTCACCAGGGATGTACATGTGGGACTCTGCCCACAAGCCTGCTGGAGGAGAATATAAAAACTGCCCAGCTGCTGCAGGCACAAGGACTTACAGCAGCTCCTGCTGACCAGCCGCTGCCTGCTGCCAACTGCAGTTCTGTCTCATATGGTTAATGAAGCTGAGCCTCTCTGTCGATTCAGTTATTCACCTCTGCCTGGGAACAGAGACAATCTTCGGTCTTCATTGACTTGCTGTCCTGCACAAAATGCTCCATCCATAATGTCCAAGATTCTTTAAATGAAAGCTCATTAAAGAACTTCTATTCTTGTATTCTTAACCTATCGTCTACTCCCCACACAGCCCAAACACAGACCACCTCTTCCTTCACCTTATTCTCTTTCTGCAGAAAGCTGAATTTACCATCTGGAAAAGCTCCCTGCTTCTTCATACCTGATTCCTTGGTACATTTCACAGCACATCACTTTTCTCTATCTGGTGTCTTCTATTGTGCTGACTTTAAAATAAATCTCCCGACTCTCTTAGTCTCACTACATACACACATTTCCTCTAGGATGTACCAGGAGGGCTCCTTTTCCTATTAACTATTGCACTTATGAACTGTAACAACGAAAGATAAAATGCAGGCAGCTATGCAAGCATCGGCTGCAAGCAGCTATGACACACCTCTACAAATCACACCGCAGCATACTCTGCATTGGCCTACTATTGCTTGTGGAAGGAGGCAGCACAAAGAAAACAGGTAAGGGTGTCCTACAGACCCCATTCTGTAGCCAGAAGTCTGCCATTTGCCTTTTTGGTGCCCCATGGCAGCTGCTGGTTTCTCCTGGGAGCTGCCAGCTCCTGCTAATGCTCGGGCTAAGGTTCACGGGGCTCTGCCAGCAGACACCTCCCCTCTGCCAGGCTGAACCACTCTTCTTTCATATTCCATCAGTGGAAGAGACACACAGGAGCTTTTATATCAGACGTTATAAAAATTCCAAATAAACACTGTATGCCTGATCTGTTAACTCTCTTGTCCATTAAAGCATGCAGACTGAGAACTCTGGTGCTCTCAAAAGCTGTGTGGGTGCCTTTTGTTCATAAACAAACGTGAGATGGGAATAAAATGCAGAAAGCTGTTCAGTACTGGGTCAGTGCTTTGACATGGCGTTGGAAACTTAAACACCGGTTTACTTGGGAGGAAACTCCTTCCTTGCAATATTGCAGTTTTAGGAAAGATTGAAATCAAGTCTGAATACCACGGCCCAGGTTTATCTTTCGAAGACACCTGCTGAGGCTGGTATCAATTGGTTTAATCCTTTTTATTGCTGGAGTAACTACTGCTGCTTTAGAGTGAAAACTCAAGGTGCTGCAAGGTGCAACAAAGGAAAATTATAATAAACCCTCCTGCTTTGCCACTCGTTAAATGTATATGACCACCAGCACAAGTTAGGCAGAGACTTGGTGGCTTCTTTTGCAAGACAAGAACACCAGTGGTTTCCCTAAATGTACTCATTAAAATATATTTTCCTTCTACTCTTGGCCCTGAAGGATCATCTCAGCTTATGAGAACTAAGCTTCTGTCTATCTGATTATTAAATCATTTCTAAAGCAGATGGGAAACTACAGTGGTTTAAACAGCTAGGCTGAGACTGCAGGGCTAAAAATAGGGTAGCAGGCTCCTTTTAATTAGTAAGATGATCAAATATGAAAGAAGAGGGAGATGTAGATATATGGATTTGTGTGTATATGTGTCTTTAAAATTAAGTTATTACCTCAATACCAGGTATTATTTATAACATATATGATACATGATGTCTGATTTTTATGATGCCATTTATCTTCACTTGGAAGAGAAGACAGACTAACTCTGCTTTCATAATGTCAATCCTTGCTATATTCAAAAGGAAAATTGTAATAAGATAAACCTGCCACCATGTGCAGTGCCATCATTTTTTAAATGAGGTGGATTAGTAAGTGCTCTGGTGCAACAGACCGTCAGATCTCAAACGTGCCGCCCAGAGCGAGCAGAGCTGCCTGAGATCAACCCTGCCCTGTCTCTCCCAGAGCACACAGAAGAGCCGATCCAGCTCTGCACCTGAGACTTCACACACAGGAGCCAGGCACAGGCCTGAAGGGGTTAGGAACTGCTATATCTACCCTACCACTGCACTGCCCACATATTTTTGAGGACTCCTCAAAGCCTGAACAGGGGAGAGAAGGTATTTGCCACCCCTCCGCTCCTGCAGAGCTGAGGAACGCGTGCCCTGTAGGCACGCAGGGCTGTGCTCCATTGGAAGCAGCCCTTCAGTGCTCAACAGGCGCCTGTGGCATTTGGTCCTGAGGCTGCACAGCTGCCACCCTGGGCCTCCCTGGCAAAATCTTGCTGTCTGTCCTGCTCAATGCAAACCAGATAACATCTGGCATCCAGAAAGATTCGGTGCAAAAACTTGTTGTGTTCATCAGTTGTGAGCTGGCTTCTCCTGGTCAGAGTGCAATGCCAAGGAAAATGAGACAGCGAGTCTGCTAGGAATTGAGAACTGGCATGAAAAATAGCTGTTCTGTCTTATTCCCCACTCCCTGAAGGTGTCAAGCCTCTGGCTGGCTAGCAGGACTCTGCTGTATCTTTCTAAAGGATGTCAAATGGTCTGGGGTTAATCTCTGTTTCCTGGGTTTTGACTGAGATGAGCAGGAGCCCTGTGGACAAGATGACTTCCATTTGCACCAAGTCTGCGTGCTCAAAGCCAAGCTGTAAGGGCTTCCACCCAGTGCAGGAGGGCAATCTGGAAGCACTGAAAGGTTTTTCTGGGGATGGGTTTTACCAAAATAAAGAGACAAAACCTCTGCAACATTGTTTGCAGTTTGACCACAAAACTTTACAGCTTTTCTTTTTCCTGAAGTGTTGCAATTTCTTTCAGTGTTTATCACATAAGAGATGCTGAGATTCAAGCAACCAGAAGCAGGCAAACCAAGGTCTGATTTTTTTTTCACTTCAGAAGAGAAGATTGACTTTCTAAGGACCCTGGCATGTTCTGCCTATAAACAGGCCTCAGCTGGTACAGAAAGCCCCCCCCCACACACACAGCATCATCAACAAGGGGCACAAAGCAATCCAACCTCACCTTCACAAGGCTGCTCTGGTCCTACTCCACCTCCACGGTTTGTGTCACTGGGTTCCCCAAATTTGAGTAAAATGATGCAAAAGGAAACTGCAGGATCATAAGATTTGTTTTCCCTGTGTTGCTTGTCACAGGTAAAAAGTTATAGCAGGTTGAAAAAAAATAGTAACTGCTTTATTTGAAGGAACAATGAGGTAAAGATTATTTGGGGGAGATTTCAATAGGCCTGAGGTGCCAGAGTGCTACAGGAAACAACAACTTATTGATGATGGAAGAGAATTTGCTGTATATTTTAAAACCTATTTTGAATATTGTTATAATCTTACTCATTGTCACGGTGGTGCAGAAAGAACAAACGCAGCATGGCCACTTTACTTTCCACTGTGTCTGGGAGCTATTCCTCAACTAATCATCTCCTGATGCTTTTCCTAAATGGCATTTGTTTTCAAATTTTATTCTCAAAATCCACATTTAAATCCTGACGTTCAAATTCAATCTACCTGAAAGTGTACATTTTTATCCAGAACCAAAATCCTGGAGCCCTGAAATCCCACCCCAAACTTTGTGTTACATTTTGACTGCCAGTGCCAAATCCTGCGCAGCCCCTCAGGCCTGGGCCTGGCAGCCGGCAGCTGCCCCAGGAGGCACCGAGCATCGCCAGGTGCAGCACCTCTCATGCAGGACCAGGCCTTTGGTGACCCCAGCTCAGTCATTTCCCCAAATGCTGGGTCACACACCACAGAAAAATCTGGAAATTTCTCAGGGGCCTACTACGGTCTCCCCGTGCCAAACTGCGCACAGCCTGGAGGCAGCCCGGTTGCACGGGCAGTTAACAGTGCAAACAACCTGGCAGCCACCACATCCCACCGATGGCTTCTTAAGACAAACAAATTCAAGCCCTAGCTGTTTTGGGTGTTCTGCTGACAGCCACCAGAGCAAATACGACCTATTATATTTGTGAAACAGGCTTAGGGCTCCCAGCCCAGCCTCAAGCACATGCTTAACTTCAGCCTGCCTGATGTGAACCGAATTGCTTCACTCCTGCGCAGCCAGGGACTGCAGTGCATTTCGGAGAACTAGAGCATGTAGAATTAACTTTGTCTTAATTTGGGTCTCCTGAGTAGGCGATAAAGTTACTGCTTTGGTAATGGTGGCCTCTGAGGAGATCATGACATGCCAACAGGGCAACTTTTTTCTCATCTAATGGTAGTGACAAACCGCCATTATGCAAAGTATAAAAATTCCAGTTCATTCCTAGCTCTTGTGGCTACTGTGTCATCACAGGATGATATTTTATATCAGTATTAAGAAAAGTGAAAAAAAAACGTTTACAGTATGCTAGCCAATACGACAAAAATTAGCTAAAGGGCAGACGAATCTGCAACAATTACCTTTACAGGTACTTACGTTATAATTCTACCCTCCCAAACTGTGGCTTTCATGTTGCCCTTCAAATCAAATTTAAGGGAAAAATCTGGTCTTGGCAGTGTTGCTATAAACTCAGCCAGCCTAGTAAACTGAGAGTTACTCTTCTATTTGGTGAATCTGGGAGCAGAATTTACCACTCAGTGTAAATATTTCTGCATAGTTTGTTTAGAAAAAAAAATCTTGTCTGCTCCTCTCCTGGCAAACTCTTAGAAAAAGTAGTAAATATGCAGATGGGCATAGTGATATATTTTGTATCAACATATTTTAAATGTGTGCATATGCATTAGCTATATAAATACATTTCTCAGGAAGCCTGCCAGTGGATATACTACAAAGCTCTGCATTTGTTTTGCTTCTGCAGTTAGCACGGCCGCATCAGAAAGAACCCCTCCAGGCTTATCTGCTATATGATAGCTCACACTTACCTGTGCAGTTTCCCCTTTTCTACCTGGATGTACAAATGTTTTATATTTATACACTGTCTGTGCATGTATAGTGTATATATATATAAACATACATAAATACACACAAATGCGAGCTTATGTACTGTATATACACATAGTGCAATACCTTCATTATAAAGTTGTTATAATGCCATGACAAGGTTTATGAACTTTCTACAAAATATTGTTCTGTACAGTTGCAAATACAGGAATCAACCCTATGATGACTCTGCTGTCGTGGTACCACCTTACAACTAATGATGGGCGATACACAAACATCAAAGCAGTATGCCTAAACCGTGTGCTGTATCAAGCCAAAATGCATTGATACTGAGCAACGCTAGAGTGACTTCCCACTGACCCGGTTGCTGTATCTTCAGTGCTAGCTCTCTGCCACTCCATGCACATAGCTTGTTGCATCCTGCACCCTTCCCCTGCCTCCGTCCTCCCTTCCCAACAAGCCAGCAGCACTGCTGCACAGCTGGACACCCCAGGGAGGACAGACACACCCCAGAATATACACACCATGCTGGGACCAGAAGTAGGCACCAAGCATTGTCCCGTTTTTCATCCGTTCCCTGAGACGAATTCCTGCAAGCAAGCGGGAGGACTGCATCTTGCCCATCCCTGGGGTCCTGCTCTGGGGGCTAACACAGAGCCGGGTGGTGCCCAACATTCCCCATGCTGTAGCACCCTTCTAGAACAGGACCAGCTACCTCACTGCCCAAGTGGCTGGAAGTTCGATTCTGGTGAAGGACGAGAGGAGGACACCTGTCTGCTGTTTCTGAGGTCCCACTATCCCCTTATTTAAGATGTTTAATAGCATTGCATTTCTTACTGTCACTGCACTCCTTTTTGGGTGTCACTACCACGGTAGTCAAAGGGTATCGCCCATCACTATTTATGCGAGCAATGACAGTGTGGGCAGTGGAGGGAGCATCTGCAGTGCTATGGGTGGCTATGTACGTGTATATACACAGGGAGCATGAACCATGCACGGAAGTCTATATGGATCTTTTGCAATGGCACTACTAGAACCATGCTCTTCTACTTCACCGTGCAAGGAAAAGCCACGACAAATACTGTAGTGGGAACGCAGCAAAAAGACATCCTTCCATTTAACTCAGGACAAAAATCAGTTTGCTTTTGCAATGATGATTAGCTAGAATGAGCGTCATGATGGAATTCTGCTCCCACCCCCGCTTTTCAGAGCTGCTATTTAGATGAGCTACAGTACTAAAAGAGAAGCTGCAAAGATGCTATCTGCAAAAATAAAAGATGAAGTAAGTTAAGCGTCCGCATTCCCCCCAGTGAAAAATGAAGTTCTGAGGAAAGAGAGGAGGGAAAAGAAAAGGAACTTACCACACTGCGAGTGAACTTTTCTAGAGAAGTTCTACGACCTTGGTCATTCTCTGGCTTAATGGGGAAAAAAGTGGGGAGAAAAAAAATACAGAAAAGAAACCCTTCAGCTTAAATGCAGTTTTTCAGAACAGCAGCAATATATGAGGAAGCAGCATGGGGAAAAAGTTGTAAAAAATGTAAAAAAAAGTAATCAATGTTTGCAGCAGCAAACATAAGAAACCAAAACCCCTTACAGAATGAGACATCACTACTTCTACTCTTGGAGAATGTCACCTTTTCTCCTGTGAGTTTTTTGAACGCTTCAAACAGCGTCTGTGCGTTGCCATGTCTCACAGCTATTGGTATTGATTTCTTGTTCATTGAATTTTCCTTCTGTAGCTGTTTGAGCTGGGACCTCTGATTCTGGTTAACATCTGCCAAACAGCTGATTGGAGGCTCCCATCTACTTGTTTAGAGAGATGAAAAAACACACAGTCACTTTTACAACATTAAAAAGCAATGTGTGAGTGAATACAGTGCTGGAAGGAAAATCCTGCTGAACTCATTGCCAGAGAACCTATACATTCCTCTTTTAATCCAGAGGATAGAAGCAGATTTCCAATACATTTGGCTACTTCAAAACATAAGGCAGCATATGTATGCCTGTGCAAGGCCATGGAAAGATACACAGAGATTTGGGGCACTGCTATTTTTGTATCTAGAGAACAGGACTATTGATATGCAAGAAGATATTCAACTTCACTGTGCGAAGACAAGCGTATGTATCACGGCTTTATTAACGTATCCCTGAGAAGGTTGCTCACTGCTGCGCTTCATTCATTTGGCACAAGGGAGATCTAATTGTCACTAATAAGGAAGAACTAAATAATTTATTGGCATGTTTGTTGGCATATCTAATAGAAAAAAATGTTATGGAGAAGAGAAGAAACTCAATAACATGAAGAAAAGCTCATCGCAGTCAGAAAACTGTGAGCATTGGCAATTTCCAAGAGAGAAAATTATTTGAATATGGTGAGTCAGTGAAACGGAGATGATAAGATGGACGTAAAACTGCAGTGAAGGGGATCAGGAACTACTTTTAAAGGAAAGCCACAGTACTGATGGTGCATGACACTGCACTAGAAATAAGTGTTGCACTTGAGCTCCTCCTCAGGGGAGCCCACCCACCACATCTGCCTCAGACGTTCAGCAACAACATCTGCCTTCAGATGTTCAGCAACAACCCCCATGAGAAAGCACTCGAGCACAAACAGGTAGAGAAGATGTAAGGAAGCCAATAATCTATCAGATAAATTGGATGAAAACTTGTGGTGGTGAGTCTAGGCAAAGCCTTTTGATTTTTCTTCGTTACAGCTGCTATTAACAGCACCTCTTTGGTGTCCACAAGATGGGTCTGAAGGCCCAGGCAGAAGTGGGCCTGATTCTGCCTGGCGGGTCACCAGAGACAAGACCAGAACAGAAGGCCATTTCAAGACCAGAAGAAACAGTCAAGCAGTCTCCCTACTTAGAACCATTTGAGAAAGCCACAACTTCAGCTCTGGTGTCCCAGCAGTGTTACTGAAAGTGAAGGCTAGAGGTGCTACAAGGACAGATTTTTAGAGCTGCTGAGTGACTTGATTAGACTGCTTTAAAGCATACTGAAACGTTTAACAGTTAGGACGTTTCTGTAGGGACAGAAGTAACCTGAGCTTACTTGAGACCAAAGTTCACACATGTGGCTTGTAGCACCACTTCCAGAAACCTATTTAAAACTCGTCAGGTGAGGGCTTTATAACAGATGGCATTAAAATGGCGGCTGTAGGTCCAAAGGAGAGGGGCAGCTCCTTGCACCTAGCCTTTGACTACCAAAGCAGATAGAGATGGGTGAGAAAGGAGGAATGGGAAATGCTGCCTGGCCCCCTACCACAGGCATGGGGTGTGCCGTCCTGTTGGCTAATGTGCACCGCCAGCAGCCATTAAAACTTGACCACACGACAGAAGAAGAGGCCGGTGAGGTCCCCTGGGAAGAGCCCCCTGCAGAGACCTCTGCCAGGGAGCTAGAGGAAGCACCAAGGGCAACCACTTTTAGCAATGCTGTTATCGCAATCAGGCTCGGCTTTCCCTGTGGATGCAGCACCTCCAGGCTGCCCCATGTCAGGGCCCTGGGGCCATAGGGACCTGACATCAGCTCTGTGTGGCAGACATCACTTCATGCTGAGGACAGAGCCAAGGCACGTATAAAGGGACAAAGCAGGCTCTGTGGCTGGTGGGGAGGCAGTACCATACCCCAGCTGCCACCAGAGCACAATTTCTCCCAGGAAAAGAAACACCTAGACAGAAGTGCCTCTGCTAGGCTCCCAGGCAGACCAAGGCACTTGCATACTGCAACATCACATCGCTGCAGGCTGGAAAACAGGCATCTAGCCCAACAGCATTTTAAAGTGGAGCTTTGGAGTGCACTGGGCACAAAGGGGAGCAAGCCGATGAAGCCAGTCTGTGCTGCACCCCTGCACCTGCTGCTGAAACTCAGTGGTTTTGCTTTTGCTGCCAGCAAGGTGATGCAGCTTCCCACCCAGCAGTAACACAGGACAGTGGTCTTCAAGGATGATGAGCACCTTGCTGGGTGCCAAGACTTTGTCCAGTACAGGTGGCCACACCTGAGGCTGTTTTCCTACCACAACTGAGGAGACGCGCGGAGAAGCAGGCGTGGATTGCCCCAGAGCACTGAGGTGTTCCACAGCAGTGCCTGCAAGCACAGGCTGCACCAACCCCGCACCTTTGGCATGGGGACGGCAGGCTGGGACCGGCTGAACGTGTGGAAAACCCATTGCCATAGCATCCAGCTCTGAGTCAAAGCGTGACATTTTCTAATAAAATAAAAAGCAGCTGAGGCTGGCTGGCTGTGGATGGAGGAGCTGGCATGAGCAGATTTCCTGGCACTGGGTGTGGGTGTTGGTGCAGGCTCCCCAGCTTTACCTGCCTGCATCCCTCCAGCACAGGGAAGGAAATTTAAAAATAAACTAAAAAGAGAAAAAAAAAAAAAAGAGAAAAAAAAAAAAAAAAGAGGAAAAGAGACCGAGTCAGATGTTTTTCAGCCCTGTTAACATATCTCGGGTCCAGTGCAGGAAGTGGCTGATGAGGCTGCGGACCCTGGAGCTGCAGCACAATGGCAGTGTTAGCACAAGCTCACACCGCGACTGCAAAGTGCCCAGGCAGAGAAACACATGCACGGCCAAGGTCAGGCAGTCCTCGTGAGTGCAGAAAGGAAAGGGGCCATCCTCGCCAGCAAACACACCAACAAGCTCTACTAGCTAATGACAAAGGACGTGAGTATTTAGGCAAAATATGAAACCCCCACCCCCACTGTAGATGAAAACATCTCAGACCAGGAAGGTGCAGAAAAACAGATCTTGCTAATTAGCCATTCACTAATTATTGACCATCTCCTCCGAGTTTTCCTTTTTCCACGATTAATTATTTATCCAACCATCCCAATTTTAAGTTCCTTTGTGCAGATTCTGCTGGCACAGGGCAGCGTAAGTAGAAAATCTTATGAAAACCAGCTGACACTGATTACTAAAAGTAATTAGGAGAAAATTGCTCAGCATCTTTATAACATTCAAACCAAGTCCTGTCGCTGAATCAAACTGGCCATGTGTGCCCTGATGGGACAGAATCTGCAGTAGGAAGCTAAATGGACAATACAGAGCACTCAGGACAGAGGGTCTGGATAAAAACGGTGCTTCAAAAAGCATGTGCTGAAAAATGGAGCCTGCTCCTCACTGCACAAAGCTCCTAGCCATTGCCTTGCTGACACTTTTTCTTTTTTTTTTTTTTTTTTTTTTTTCACAGGAATTTGAAAAGGGGTAAGAAAATACATCCAAGAGCTTGGTCTTCTGAGCTGTAGGTCTGCGGAAATCCCTCCTTCCCTCCCAGGATTCACTTTGTTGGCTATTGAAGGGGAAAAATGTGCATTGCAGAGGGGTGGTGCTGCATGGAAATGAAGGATAATCACTTCCCTGACACCGTCTCAGGAGAAAGCGAGAAGCAGGTCCCCAGCTTCTCAGGCAGCTATTTATGCCTGTCCAACGTGAGGAAGTGAAGGGCATGGATAATGCTACCAAATGGCTGGAACAGCTGCTTGCATCTGCTCTGTGTTCATGAACACAGGACCCGAGCCAGCTGGTGAGGAAAGTAACACACCAAGCCAAGCAAATACCAACCTGTGCTTCCCCTGGTGCGACGGGGCTCACTCCCGGGACTTTGTAGCCCTTCTGGGATGCTCTCCTGCCTGCGGGAAGCCTCCCCGTGCCAGGCTGATAGGAACACCGGAGCCGTGACAGCTCAGTTACTGCTCAAGCTGGCAGTCAGGTGGTAGCTAACATGGATGCCCACCAGCATCATCACTTCACCTTGCTTTCATGCACGGTAATAGAAAGCAGCTCGAGGTCTTTTCTGCTCCTTTCACAGAATCAGAGAATCATCTAGGTTGGAAAAGACCTTCAAGACCATGAAGGCCAACCGCCAGCCTGATCTGCAGAGTCACATCACTAAGTCATGTCCCTTAGTGCCCTGTCTCCCTTCTCCTCAAGCACCTTGCAGAGCACATCTGGCTGTCCTTCACTGTTAACGAAGCCCCTGTGCACCTTCCAAGACACACTAATGAACCTACGCTGCCCTTTGCTCAGGGGATAAATCCCTGCTCTGTGTCCAAACTGCCCAGCCCAAACTCGTTGGCCTGAGCGAGGAGGTTTGTCATAACACATGCTCCTGCACGAGGCTCGCTGCCATCTCAGGACATTCAGCCACCACTTTGGGTAGCACGGAGGAGGGCAGGGGCGGTGTGGAGGTTATTACCTGCTGCGAGGCAGTCTGCATTGCGTGCTCTCAGCAGAAACAGGAGCAGGGTAATGCTTGACTCTTGCCAGCACAAGTGGGGCATGATGTTCAGATACACAAAAAAAAGGCAAGGAGTTGGCTAGGGATCTTGGCACCATCCAGCCCTTGGCTATGGAGCTGGCTGCTTCCAGCAGCCCCCTGCCTTCTGCCTTGCTGCAGAGGGAGGCTGGCACGGAGGCAGCGAGCACAGGTCAGGCCAGGCTATCGGCCCTTCCTCCCTCGTCCCCCTCAGCTCCCTCCTGGCAGGGGAGGAAGGCTTCTGTGTGAGGCAGGGAGTTACACCCAGCTCTTCTCCTCTCCAGCACACTGCTTCCAATCACGCCCGTGCTGGAGGCCAATCTATGCTCCCTGCTGAGCACCATGAATCTGCAGGACTGAGGCCAATGGTATTGTGGTTGTTTGTAATAACGACACTGTGAAGAACGAAGGGGAAAAAAATAAAATAAAATGGAATAACAAAGTATGTATGCCTGGTCTGTACACAGCCTATGTCCTCCACTGTCTTGCATCAGTGGTGTCAACAATGTGTTCCTTTTATCCTCCCTGGTCCTTCTCATAATTCTGTCATTGTATCTGAGTCCTGACCCACAACTTTTCCTCTTTCTCTTCCCTTCATTACTGCACTCCCAGAGCAGGGAGTGGAAGCTCCCACATGTGCAGTTATTGTATGATGCAGAACTTATAGTTCCTTCCAAACTCCACATCTCAACAATGTCAAGAATCTTTTGAGGCATTAATTCATTAGTGCCTTGCAATGTCTCCGCTGAGCAGGTCACTCTTATTCTTCCCATTTGACAGAGAAAAGAATATGAGGCAGAGCAAAGCTGAACTTTCTTTTCCCCAAGACCACACAAGAAAGTACATGGGGGAACCAGGGGAAGTGCATGGATTCTGTGGCTCTTGGTCCTGTGCTTTAGCCACACAGCCAACCTTTTCCTTTGGCCTGCCCTCGCAGCTTGCCACAACCCAGCTCTCGAGCTAAAGGACTAAAGATGCCAACTGATACCTATGAAAAAGCTGATGCCAACTTACCTATGAAATATTTGTGGATGAATATCAAGCTACAGAGACATTCATTTGCTTTGTGCAAGCAGCTCTTTTAGCCAAAGTCCACAATGCTGTTCTTTCAATAAACTTACTTACTTTTAATAATAAAATTAAGGCTATGCCATATTGGTGTTGCATACAGGCAGTGTTAGGATAATATTTGTGGGGCAAGACATATGCCCCAGAGGGATGTACTCACCAAGTCTTAAACAACTACATTAAATATCTACTTGCATCAGTGAATCCAGGACTTTGTGTGTAGGCCCTAAACAAAATCCTCCACCCTTGCAGGCTCTGATAGCCTGCTGTGTTTCCTCTTTCCTTCCTTCTCCTTTCCAGATACTTAGAAGAACTTTAAAGAGATGCCTCTCAAACACACACCAAAAGCACTAAAGATCTTACCACGTAGTTCAGCGTATAGAAACTTCACGTTCTGATAGCATCTCTGTACCTATGCTGCTTCAGAAATGTTCATGTGCTCAACACAACACAGCATGATTGCAAAGAGCTGGACAGATTCTAGAGTAACATCGGTCCACCTCCTGCATCATGTGAAGTTGGTGCACAACACACCCACACCGATCTAATACTGGCTTTTTTGTGCTTTGCTATGTTTACTTGTGCACACATACATCTTTCTAAACGAAACTTGATTCTTACTTTCATGGCTGTGTTAACATGACACCAAGTCCTGCTCCTCCAGCGTTTTGCAGGGGGATGAGGATGTCACGCTGACACATCCAGGGCTTGATCTGACAGCAGACAAGGACTGCAAAAAAAGCCTCTGGTATGAATGGGCTCAGCTGTGAGGAGAAAACTCTCCTGCTTTGAAGCGTGTGAACCCTCACGTGTTCAACAGAGATTTGGGGGGAGGATGGGGATGGCACGATGTAAGCTTGTAGGCGCAGAGGAAGGCAAAGGTTTTTATGCTTTATACCATCAGAAGACTTTGCCTTGCACTTCCTTCTTTCCCCACAGCCTCTGAACTCTAAGTCAGGTCTAACCTTTTCAAACGTAAGCAGCACTGCTCTATGCTGTCTCAAATCAGACGTTTTGAAACACGGCTGACTGCTGCCCTCCGTTACCTTCCCTAATCCACCTGCCTGCAGTCCCAGGTGTAGCGAACAGAGGGGTTTGTCTCCTTTTGTCACAATACGCCTGGTTTTAGGACACACAGTGACAATCAGGACAAAAATATCATTGGGATTTCATCGTATTGTGCCAATGAAATGTAATTTGGCAGCACACAGAGAATGCAGCAGAATAACAGCAGGGAAGATGGTGATGGAAAACCCCACACTCAGGCTGCAGGCGCCAGCTTATGAGTGGTCCTGGAAATCAAACGTAAGAGAGACATATACACATGTACATGCATGCACATGCACGCACATGCACACACGGACACTCAGATTTATGGAAGTCAGGAGGTGCAGGAAGCATTTGAACACAGCCAACAATGCAGAGAGCAGCAGCTTACCTCCCAGCCTTCAGAAAGGACAGACACATGGGTAGGAGCTGCCACAAATCTAGGTGACCGCTCCTCTGCTACCCTGCACTGGGAGTCCTGGCAGAAAGGCGGTGCTGGCGGAGCACATGCAGGCACCAGAAAAGCTGAGGAGCTCAAACCCAGTTCTCCCATGAAAAAATGTGGCTGAAAGTCTTGATTACTGTATGGGTTGCAATTACTTCTTGTCTCCAAGGAAAAGGAAACATCTCTTGGGTGCCAAGAGCAAGTGAAAGGGAGAAAAGAAGAATGGAAATCACTACAGGGAGGTCTAGAGGTAAGGCATCCAAAGGGAAGATCACACGGTGAGGCTGAGGAGGTGAAAACCAGAAGAGGTGAAATTCTCAATTAATAGATTGGTGGGTTCCGCTTCTCGTACCAGACACCATCTTTGTCACGAGGAAGAGGCAATGCAGTTTTAATTGCCTGCACTGCGTTTGGGAAACAGCTGTGCAAGACAAACACATTTTTTTTTTTTTTTAATCATAGGTCATCATATTTTCTCAAAAACATATGTTGAGGCTGTGCATATGGATGCCATACCCTGTGCCCCTGGTGAGGAAAACAAAAGTTCTTTTTGCTTTCTTAAATAAAATCTAAAAGAAGAGACAATATTTTCATTTTCACACTACAGCAGCAAGCAGCAGGCGAGAATCAAGACGTGCAAAGAGATGCAAGCATGTCCTTTCCAACAGATACCTTCTTCTTTGCCAGCAATAAGTCCTGGTAAGCGTTCGAACGGAGGAAGCGCGCGTAGCTGTCACTCTTCATCAGCTTGTAAATGTGCTCCTGTGGGACGGGAGGAAATGAGAGACAGAGAATTGTTATCAAACCTCATTTAGACATCACAGGGATTTAAAACACAATGAATTAGAAGGAAGAGAGACTGATCAAAGTTCTAATTAAGTCTGCTATTATTGATTATGCGCGTTGTGGCGGTGTACAGGAGGTCCATCCTGGGGCAGGACCCTGCTGTGCTTGGGGCTGCATAAACACAAAGCACAAAGATGGCCCTCACCCCAAAAGGCTGGCACACATTATTCAGCAATCAGTGTGACTACAACTCTCACCAGTCCCCAGATTATAAAGAGGTGTCCAGCCAGACTGAAACTACTGGGATAGCTCAAGACAGAAGAAATAAATGTCAAAATTTGCCCCATAGATTGGGTTGCATTTTACCACTCATAGATACTTGCACTATCACCCAGCACTCCCCTTATAGTTCACGGAGGGGAACTGATACTCAGACACATTTCACCTCCACTTAAGACAGACACTCAAAATAAGCCAAATTGTTCATGTCCTGAAAAAGCCTCTATCTCTAGCTGACTATACATGTTTATAGGCCTAGCTCAGACGTGAATGTCTGCATCATGTGCATGAAGTTACATCAGATGAGTCCCTCACCACCACAGGGTCTGTTTTCTCCTACTGAGTCAAACTGCTGTCAACAGTTTGCTCTGAGAGTACAGCACCTACGGTGTGCATCTTCTGTCTTACAGGGGGTGTTTCACTGCAGCCCAACTTCATGCCTACTCTTTTCCGTTTGCCTTGCTTAGTTTCACTTGCCTGATGAAAATCCCATATTAGAGTCAGCTCTTCTAATTGTCCCTGGATTTGTAAATAGATTTTAGTCCAAACATCAAGAAAATCAAATCACAATACTTTGGCCAAAGAAAGACTGAGAGCACACTAAGGGAATACAAAAGAAAAACAGGCACTTTGGGCATTTCTCTTAGACTTTGCCCATGGAAGCACTTTAATAGAGTTAATGAGTTGTTTTACCTATACTGATTTATACAACATGAAATATTCTCTCCTGCCCTACAGACATTGCAGATGGAACTTTGCAAGAGGCAAACCAGACTCAAGTCACAAAGCTTATTTCACAGCGTTAATAAGCCAGGCAGAATTCCCTTATTGTCCCCATCACGGGCGATTAGCGATGACCTGTCTGTACACAGAAGAACTGCTTAATTCAGCTTTCTTGCACTATTCAGTGTATAGTCAGTCCTAAGACAGGCAAAACTGCCACTGGTGTTACTCAGATTCAGAGTAAAATGTATCCTTTGAGCTACAGCCTGGTGTGGGACAGTTTTTACTGGTTAATTTCCACGTTTGCTTTCAGATCTGTCAAATCCTCATTTCTGTGAAACTATCTGAAGGATAGCACAAGATTTTGTCAGAGAAATGCTTGTATAAAGTCGTTTAGCAAACACGACCCCTTCTCACTGCAAAAAAACAAACAGAAGGGAGGGCACAGCTCCACACCTACCAGCACAGAATGAGCAAAGCAGAAGCTGAGACAAGGACAGGGAAAATAATGCAAACCGCGGATATGGTCAGTAACAGGTTTGTATTTCTCTGGTATGAGTAAGGATTTTCAGCATCAGCTCTCTCTCAAGCACTCCACATAGTAGAAACTCAGCATTCAGTTGATGTAAACCCAGCCACAGTGCAAACAGCTCAGCTGTACTGTTACCTCTTAAATCTCTGAAGGAGACTCCATCTCCTGCTAATAAGTTCTTCATCATTAATTGGAAATAAACCTCACCACCTAACTGCATACCTAAAAGGCTTTTTCCTTCCTCCTCCAAGACCATGGGTGGTTGATGAGTAACTGGGGCAGCCACCTTGCAGCTGCATCAGGAGGAAGGGCTGGAAGGGTCTCCAGAGCCTTCCTCCTCCTGGTGATCCTCCCTCACTGCACCCTGTACGTGCAGGGTGCTGGCGGGATGGGGTGCTGAAGTGGGGAGGAAGGTGCTGCGGGGCTGAGATGTGGCAGTGGGTGATAGGGATATTTTGACTGATATTTTGATATAAAGGTGATTACATTTTTGACTACCTTTGAACTCCTAGTGGTTTCTTTACCTGTGGTCAGACAACTGGGGCTGCTCTGAAAGGCAGGGATAATATTTTTTGAAAATAACATTCACTTTTCATTTTTGCCCAGGCAGATCACATTAGCTGCTTTCATGTAAAGAGGAACACAGTGGAACAGAGACTGCTGGCCATATAACCCACCGGCATGCCAGTAAAACCCATCATTCTTACTCACGTCAAGATGCCTTCGTGTACTTGACCTTAAAACAGTATAAACTCGGTAACTGACTCTTGGAAGGGGGAAAAATTACTTTGATCCTGAGATGAAATAAACCACAAGCCAACTTCTTAGGTGAGGCCACTCCATGAAGAAGAGGAGTATTGCACACCACATCCCTAAGTAACTGCTATGAAGGATTTTCTCTGCTTTTCACATCTTGGAACTGCTGAGCAGCACTGCTACCTTTCAGCCGTTCAGCAATGATATAATCAAACGGGGAATAGCTATTCCTAGGCTTTGAATGCTAAGGAAGAAAGAAGGCCAGGCACAGGGGAAGGAAGGGACATGTATAGCTTAAGATGCAAACTTTCCTGCATAATCGCAAGAATTCAAAGGGCTTCCTTTGAGAAGCTCTGGACTGGAGGCACAAATGAGGCACCGATCATTTAATTTATGGCACTGCATTTCTGAAGCACCTAGTGGAAATCTGAGCCACTTGCTCAGGTCAGCAAAGATTGCTTTCCAATAAGCAACAGCAAAGGACAGCTTACACTGCTGCAGCCCAGCTCCCCGCTGAGACTGCACCACGAAGGTTCCTGCTGAAACTGGGGCTGCAGTACGCGTCCAGCTGCCACACAGCCAGCCTCGCTGCAGGACAGGGAAACCCTACTGGCTGGGACATTGGTTTACATCTTTATCCTTCCTCTATTCTTCATCAGCAAGCTGTTTTCTGGTATACCTCCTGGAATACAAAACTTCCTAGGAGGTGATGGATCTAGGATGATCCTTGTGGGCGCCTTCCAACTCCAATGTTCCAAGAATTTACAGCTAGCACTGAGCAGCTCCTCATTTCTTTAATGCACTGAAAGCCACCAGAGGTCTAGCAACTGAGAATAATCTTTTGAGACAGCCTGAGCAACGGGCACATTAGCAGAGGTGCGCGCACGGATTTAGCTGCTCTGTGCAACTTTTGCGAATTGGCTTGTCCCCATGCATCACAGATTTTTAACTCACTTGGGACCATTGCAACCCGCTGGTCTCTCACTTCCTAATTTACTGAGCAGCTGCTTTTGTTTCTTCATTTTATCACATGGTGAAGAGGGAGCATCACTTCACCAAAGACTGCAGCCAGCATTTCCAAAGACTGCACTTGATATGCATGCATGCTCCATGACATACCTGCGGCTGCTGGCAAGAAACGTCAGCCTTCCTATCCTTATGCTGAGAGAACTCTGCATTTTATAAACTTGCTTATTATAGGGGAATGAGCTCATTATTATTGACTCCCTGAGTACACAAAGCAAATTGACTATTTGTGTAATTTTTAACAACGCAGCTGCAGCTCTGGACATCGCAGTCTGTTGCACTGCAAGCAGTCTGGCCAGAATTATCGCTCTGACATTTCTTTGTGAGTGCCATGGGAAACGGCTACGCCACATGTGCACAGCAGAAGGAGAAGCATTTCACCTCGGAAGCACAGCATCTCCCAGCCATTTCTGGGTACCACTTCCCAGGGCTCAGAGTCCCGGCTCCCTGCTCTAGCCTTCAGACAGCCCTCCTTCAGGGAGTCAGGCTGAAATTAAAAAGATACATAAAATCTTCTAATGAAAATTGTCTAACTGATCTATTAAGCCATTAAACAAGGTAGCACCCTGCTTTTAAAACCCATTAAAGGGTGGAAAAAAAAAATCTTTCAAGACTGGTCCAGGAGTCCCCAGGCCCCACACACCCCATTGCTCTCCCCTGCAGCCCTGCCAGCTCTCAGTGGTGCTTCCCAGGTCCTGAGCCAAGGTGCCAGGGGCGATGGGTTCTGTGTGCATCTCCTCATTAGAAACAGGCAGAGCCATCTGGTGCCTCCTGCACCTGAATCACATCTTGTCTGCGGGGGGAAGAAGCAGGCACAGGGGCTGAGGGCTGTGCAGCTGCACCAGAGCTGCTCTCTGGCCTTGTACAATGGGAGCTACACTTCAGAGAACACAGCCGTCCCACTTGCCATCACCACCACAGGATATAAAGGAGGACAAACAGCAAATTTTAAAGGGGAAAAGGCTGCCACTTCTGTGATTTAGAAAACAAAGGAGCCATAAAGGTAAAGCACAGCAAATTTATTTTCTACTGTTTTAAGTAGAACCAAGAAGAAATCCCACCTCAGCTCCAGCTGAAGCACAGGGAAATAAACCCAGATAAGCTCCAGCATCTCTTGGTTTGTTTCCATTCACAAGCCCTATGTTTGGAAGGAGATGAAGGACAAGCTCTGTAAATTTTCTTGACAAAAGGGGAATGGGAGGGGAGGGGGGATAAAAAAAGAAAAAAAAGAAGAAAGTTTGCAATCCAGACGGGAATGTGGGAGGTGGCTGAGATAGCAGAAACCATCTCAAAGCTGCACCTGCTTCAAATCAACGTGCTGCAACGTGATCCCAGGGCTCTCCCCCTCTGCAGTCAAAGCACGGTGACCATGAGGAGGACAGGGGGGCAGCCAAGCAGGACCTTGGGAAGATCCAAGAAATACGTGGGAAAAACCTGATCAACAAAATATCAGCACAAACTGACTCGCACAAAGCACCTGGCAGACCTCAGGACGCCTGTTGTCTGTTATGAACAATTCAGCCGAATATCTTGGTTCTTTCCTAGGAAACGTGCACGAGACAAGAGCTGTGTTGGTGGTTAAACATCTCCATTTCAAATCTCACCTCTGTCTTACACGCTGTCATTCAGTGACAGGTCTCAAACATTTTGGGGGTTGTGAAGGCCAAGCACAACACGCCCTGTGCACACCAGCTGGATTCCAGCAAGTCCTTACATTTTAACTTGCTGATAGAAAGTTTTCCCTGTTTGTGCCTGAACACAGCTGTAAGCTTTAGATGTTGAGGGGGAAGAGGAGGAAACAGCCAATTCTTTGCTTCTTTCAAACCCAGCTTCTTATTTAGCACATTTTTAGCCCATT
The DNA here is from genome assembly GCF_011077185.1 of Oxyura jamaicensis. Taxonomy (NCBI): domain Eukaryota; kingdom Metazoa; phylum Chordata; class Aves; order Anseriformes; family Anatidae; genus Oxyura; species Oxyura jamaicensis. Next base: position 19,952,743 of record NC_048897.1, on the reverse strand, counting down.
CTAGGGGAATTACACTGCAGCCAGATAGCTGTCGAGGTTCACTCAAGCCCCAAGGCCCCACTTTTGCCCTTCACAAACTGGTCAGGAACTGCCTCGCTGCTCTCTCCCACTCACGTCTTCTGGATTGGATTGGCACATCCCTCACCCTGCCACCAAGTCCTGTTGTTAAACGAGTCAGGGTTTTTTTGGAGACCTCTTTGTAGTGCAAGCAGGCAAACACAGCAGCTGGCCCTCAAGCCAGCTACCAGGCAGATTTGCAGCACATCAGACAAATCCATTCAAAGAAAAGCCCCAAAGCAATGTAAAGCAGTAGACTAAACAAACAAACAACAGCAAACCATAATGAATGTTCTACCTTCGTGCTGGGCACTGGGGGAGAATTTTCTGCAAATTCACACATGAGAGAGCAGAGCCTCAGCGAATGCCTTGTGGCCTTCACTGGAAGGGTAACAGCAGATGCCAGCTGAGACCTGCCTGGGGTTGTTTGCCAAAGGGATGCCTCCGCTGCATGCAGAGGATGCACAAAGGAGAAAGCAAGGAGATGCTGTCCTGAGCATGCAAAGTGTGACTGCTGCACCTCAAATTAGGCTTGGCAGCAGCCTAACACCTTCCGGCCAGCACCTCTGCCTGACACAGACACATCTGTGGCGGGTTAAATCCTGTGCCCCAGCACCAGCACACGTGCTGCATGCAGCACAACCCGCTAGCCAAGGGCTGGATGAGATGTACCCTATTTGCTCTGCCATACTTTTCCCAGCCCATCCTTGGGACACCACATCACAGCACCACCAGGATCTTCCAAAAAGCCTAAGCCAAAGCAGAACAAAGCAAAGCAAAGCAAAGCAACCTCTTGCTCTGGAGCAGTTACCTGTACCACTTCCAAACAGCTCTTAGGAGGAATTATGATCAGTTGCCATTCACCCTAACTGCTGGTGCCAAAACATCCTTTGGAGAAAGTGGGAAAAAACCTACCATATTGACATTGGAATTCAAGGCAGCTCGTAGCAGGCAGCACTGACACAAGGCATGCAGCACCCAGCAGAGAAAAGATGTTCATAGTTACCCTCACTGAACCCAGTGGGAAAAAAACAGTGGGGGGAGGAGATGGGAAACTCTGGGGTTTTTCCCCAGTTCCCCTTCACGTCTCCAAATCCCCACTAAAAGCACTTCTACATCTGCTCATGTGGTCTCTGCGCTTAGGATTTTACTCTTCCCAGTGATGCTGTACTGCCTTTTTTGAGCTGTCTGACCGCATGAACCAGTGGTACCTAGCAGTACTGCCACCTAGCACGGCTAGTGGGGAACGAGTGCTCTTGCTGCTGCTGGAGTGCTGGACTTGCCTGATTTATAGTTTAGGAAAGGAATGTTTCAGGTTGGTAAATGACACATAAGGGTCTTGGCCTAAGTGTGAATTGCTCTGGAAAATTTGAGCAATATCTTTTGGTCCACTCTTGAGTTATTTAAGTGACAAAATTATTTACACTCACAGTTTTAGCTGGTGCATTTTCTTTACACTCAACCAAGTTGTTTTTACTACTACAGAAAAAAAAAAGATGAATAATTATACCATAATATAGACTAACCTCCCTGCTAAACTAAAAAGCATAAAACCTCTTTTCAGACCACAAATGAAATTACACCAGGCTGAAGGCACAGTAACGTAAGAAAGAGCTTTAGCAGGAGAAATCACTGTAAGCAATGAGAGCTCATTTTGAGTAATACACAGAAATCCTTTGTTTAGCCCTGTAGATACAGAGTTGGAAACCTAATGTAAATCTCTCGTGTGAAAATGCTTTGATAAAAGTAACACATCAATTTAGCCCTGGCTCCTCCAGAAATGGCTGAGACAAGTGGTTTGCTTCATACCTTTGGAGGTACCAACGGGACTGCAGAGCTGCCGGGGGGGTGGCAGCAGACACACTGCAGAAGACTACAGAGGCAAAGCCCTGCTGAACGCTGCGCGGTTTAGGGGTCAGCTTGGTACTGCAGGAGGATTTAGTCCTAAATATAGCAAGGGCTATCCTGGGAGACCAGAGCGGGCTGTCGGGAGCCTAACACCATATGAGCAGCTTTAGGTTTTGCGAACAGTGATCGTGGCTAAGAGGCTGATTCTCACAATGTGGGCCAAATCCTGGCTACTGGCAAAACGCCCAAGTGAACAGGTTTTGCCTGGGAGGAGGGAGCAAGCTCATGTAACATTTGGAAGATTGGCATCTCTTTTCCAAACAATACAGGATCGAGAAGATACAGCAACAAAGATGGCTTTTTGTACTCCTGTACATGTCACAGTACAGCCATGAGACAAAACTACTCAACTTTTTGGCCAAGACATTTGCAAAGCTGTTTGCAGCTTCCCCTTTCTGATTCCTCTGGGGAAAATGCCACTAAAAAGTTGACTTCTGCCCTGGGCAGGAATATGCAGCATCTCTGCCACAACAGAAATTAAACTGAGACCATCTCTGTCCGCTAGGAGATGGTGACAGCAGGATGCAGCTTTACAGAAACAAGCAGCATCCAGCTTCTGAGCAAAGGTGGTGATGCTGAGGTAGGTATGACCAGCCCTGGTGACACAGAGAATACATCCTGGACACAAAACCAGCCTCCAAGTCTCACAAACATTTTGTCTGTAGGGTAGCTGCTATTGTATCATCTTGGAGAAGCCTTTAAGTGATTGATCTCAAGCTCTTTGTCCGTGCTACAAATGCATACCAAAACCTTGCATCTGTTTGCCAATTAACTCCATCCATACCTGCTGTGGTCTGAGAAGGGGAGATGTGAAATGCACTGCTGATAAGTCTCCCCAGGGATTTTTTTTTTTTTTTTTTTTTAATTAGAAGGACTAACACTTAGAGATAACAAGCCTTAGAAAAATTAGAGACTGTGGTGTTCCTGCAGCACATGGGTTTGGCAGCTGTGGAACTGAGCTATCCGTAGGGCTTCTCAACCATTGTGCACAATAACTGGACTTGTCGCTTCGCCGGTAGAGAGGGATGCATTTGCAAGCATTTTGCTCACTGCCTGAGAGAAGCAGAATCGTGTTGGCTACTTCCTGGCTCTCACACGAGCAGGAAATTCCCTTGCTCTGCAAGAAATGCTCATTTCTTGCAGTCCAGAAGCACAGTGCACATTAATGGAACAGGGGTCCCAGAGAACCAGAGTCTGAGTGCTGAATACAATTTTAAGCGAGCTAGAGGCTTTCCCATGGCATCCATTTAAAGGTAATCTTTGGTGTTAGGAGATGTCTGACAAAGGCTGCATGTTAGGACATCTTTTTCATACCACATGACCACTAAAGCACAAATGAAAATGAAAGGAAAGGATAAAAGAGGTACTTCCCGATGCATGGTGTGTATACACATTTAGGAAAAAGTCTCAGTAAAGTAGGAACACTGAATATCTGCTCTTACATTGACCTCTGCTTTGAGTCTTATTTCCTGCTTTGTGCAGCGCCAGGCACACCAGCATAACCCTCCACAATCGTTTTCCTATTTTTGTTGCAGGCACCTAATTGCTCTTATGGGTGTACTTGTGGGGCTCTTTGTTTCAGATTCAGTTTCGTTGTAGGTTGTTGTGGGAAATCCACAAATAAAAGAACTTGCATTTTTGTTTGTACGTGTGACAAACGAGCAGCAACAGTGACACTCTGGCTGCTGAGGCCTCAGCCCCAAGCACACACCAAGCCCTGGGACTCACAGTCTTAATACAGCACAGATGAGGGCAAAAGGCCAAATTAAGCCACAAAGCGGTCTGCTCTCCAGAGCAGAGGACTAGTGCATGGTAGCACAACCCAGTGCAAGACTCACGTGAAAGTCATCTTACTGGGACTCGTGAATGAGCATCGTGCAAAGCTATCAGCTCACAGAGAGGCACAGAACTGCCCGTGTGTCCCCACACCTTGGCTGCCAGGCCCTGTCCCTCAGCCAGGACACCTGATCGCACTGCAGCTTTGTGCACACCCCGCTGCAGCCCTTTCAATTCCCTGCAGCACAAGCACCAGATCACTGAGCAGCACTGGCTCAGCTGAACTCGAGACACCCTTCAAGGCAGGACACCTGAGTCTGCCCCACAGCCCCTTCTGGCTGCCTTAGTGCCAACCAGAGCTGCTTGGTGCTACCTCAGCTTTCCGTCCTGAGACACCTTTCTTTACAGACATGCAGGCAACCAGAGTGACTAGGTGAAACCTCAAGAAAATACCACTGATGCTTCTCCAAGTTCTTACACAAAAGGTAATACAGATGCACACAATGAATGATTATTTGCATAATTTCTTTCCATGCTGTGCATTTGCTCAAGACCTACAAAAGGAGTTCTGTATGCTCAGTGAGTAGGCACCATGCATGTGCCTCTATATACTTGCTTTTACATCCTGTACATGCTTGAAAAAAAACCTAAGTCGGTGGTAGAAAGGTCACCTCTCATTTTGCCTTCTTAGAAAATGACATTCCACTTCCAAGAGATCCTTGCTCTCACTTGGAGTTCGTTTTTAAATTCAAGCGTCCTGTCACCTCACATCAACACTCACAGCGCCTTGGTAAGACCAGAATGAAACCTGAGGACTGACTGCTGACAAATCCTGCAAGGGCTCATCGACCTGTTACAGCTCAGGGCAACCAGACCAGCACCTGGGGATGCTGAGAGCACACACTGGGCCCAGATCTGGGCCAGGTACATTTCTGGTTTGCACAGCTCAGAATTTGGCATTATGGTCTAAATCTGCTCTGGAATTAGCCAAGGATCTGCACAGTACAGTCAAAATCCCTAACTGAGCCTGGATTAGAACTGAATTTCCCTGAATCATTTTCACAGAAAACATAGCTGATCAGTTCGGGTAAAGGAACATCAATCTAAAACATTATTTCATTTATTGAAGAATAAAAATAAACAAAGCGAGTAGAAAAATTATTGCAAAGACAACTACGTGACTTACCTTATTCTAGTATGCCGGGTGTGATGCCCCTACAAGCAAACATCAGCATTGGGCAACACGATACATCCTTGCAATACTAGCTCACAGTACCAAGGCCTACGGGACTGATGGGACTGAGGCAGGGATTAAAGACTTTCTACAAGCAGGAAGACATTTCAGGAGAGGGGAGGAGGGGAGGAAAAACTGTTAAAAAATTAATATGTGGTGCAGATAAGCTGTAATCATTGTACCTCTCTGGTTTTCCATGTTGAAGATGAATTAGTTGGTCTGTCAGCAGCTCCATCAGCCAAAGGAGGCCATTTGGATGGAGCTGAGCCTGTTTACTTTCCAAAGCAGGCTGTGCCTGCTTCATATTGCAGGTCCCCACATGGGTTGTACAGCGATGCTGGTAACTCCCTGAGGAGCTCCAGTCCTGCTAAGTAGTTCACTGTTTAATTGAACTGACCTTTCCCGACGGTGCCCCATGTATTAAAAGCTGCTTCACTCCCAAGTGAAAATGGCTTGATAATCATAATATTTTACTCAGTGGACAGTTGTTTAAGAGCAGAAAATAATCAGCTCAATTACTAGGCTCTCCTCTGGAGGGGCCCAGCACCAAAACGACAGAAGGTGCCTCAGGTAGCTCAGCAGCAAGAGCTGTGCTGCTGCAGTATGAGGGGTGCATGTGGAGCGGGGTGGCCTGGGGGGCTGGCACAGCTTGAGGGGGCAGGGGGCTGGCGAGGCCAGCAGGCGAAGGTGGCTCTGGACAAGCAGAGCAGTACAGGGCTGCAGAGCACAACAGCAGCAGTAAGGGACACTAAACAGGGCAAATCTCATACCCTGAGATGGGGAAATGGCAAAACGCGTGCTGCTGTGATTTTCAGGGTCATTTTTTTGACCATAGACACCATTTGCCTTCAGAGCTTGAGTGGCCTTAGGATGAAGAGATTTCAAGAAAGAGGCATGTTTGTCAGGAGCCCCCTTTCTCCCCATTTCCTTCAGGTTGTCTTACCAGATTTATCTCTACTGCCTTCTGTGTTGGCCTTCATGGATGTACAGCATCTGGGAGAGCTCTCTGGGGCTGGGAGCCAAGGTTGTGCAAAGCAGCCCATCCTTGTAGACTGTTAAACACCTGATAACAGATGATGCTTTGCTTTGCTTTCAACTTAGAGCTATAAGGCAGTCACTAGCCTGAAAAATACTGTGCTCTGCTGCACATTCCCCTTCTGAGTGTGTTTGTTCTCAATCCTTTTTATATACGACTGGCATTTTGTGGGTCTCCCAGGTCAGTGTAAGGGCTACGGTGCAACATCACTTTGTCCTATTTTTCCACTGCAGGAGCTGCAATTTCCTTTCTCAGGAAAAGCCAACCCTTTTCTTTCCTCTTAGTCTTAGTGTCTCAGAGTTGCAGGCATTTAAGGAATGTGCTGTTTGGTAAACTAATTTTTCTTGTCCTTTATTCACAAGGACATTTGTGTTGTTTTCCTCTTTTTGCTAAAAGCTACACAGGACAGGGACAACACTCATATTTTCCCTCCCACAGAGGGTTGTTTTGACTGGTTGTGTCTGGTTGAACCCCTAGGAATGTGGGATGAGTGCAAGCTCTCATGGCCTCCTGGTGCCAGCGTGCCGAGATAAGGCAGCTGGGCGACCATCAGCTGCAGACTCGTGAGACAACAGTCCTCGAGGCAGTGGGGCTGACCTGGGGGACACACCAGGAGGACACCTGAGAACCTCAGGAGGACCTACATGGGCTGCCATGAAGAGGACGTGCACTAGGAAATTTGGCACTGTCCGTTTTGTCTCTGCTTTTGTTAGCCTTAGATAGCCAGTCAAGCAATCAGAAACATCTTGCTTGGCCTTTGTGGAGCTACCAGAGTCCACTGCGATGCACAAGCAGGTGAACCGGGCTCACCTTCCACATTCACCAGCTATCCTATCATGGCAGACACTGTCTCTGAGACAATCACAGCTGGGCCTGAAGGTCTATCTTTGCTTTGTATTTGTGTTTCCATGAACCCGAAGAGATGAGTTGAAGACATCAGTCAGCATAAAAATCCTCTGAAATAAAATTAACCCAAGGAGCTAAAATTGCAGTCGAACTGCGAGAGCTCTGGCGTGATTTCATCAACTCCCCTTTGAACGGCAATTACATTGTGAACAGATAGGTTCAAGCCTAAATCCTCAGTGTCTTCTTCTGATTAAATACTCATTGCCTAAACATCCATCTTATTCTCAGTACTTCTGCTTACCTATTTAATCAATTCCCCCATTATTCACCTATCTTCTTTAGTCTGCATTTTACCATTTTTTTCAGGTAATGTAAATTTGCAGGAGTTCTAGTTCACTACAACTGCAAAGCAAAAACAAAAACAAAATCAAAAACCCACAACATCTTTAGCCAGAATGTCTTTATACTCCTGTGCTTCTCAGCTTTAAAAAGAACATTTACGTTGTCTGATATTCACAGGGGATTGCCTTGAGACTTTGCGTACATTCCTTCTACATGGGCTCCAAGGAGCAGGATTGCATTCAGGAAAATATAGTATTTGTTGCTGGTTTGAAAAATTCATTACCTAACCTTGTATAAATGGTCCTCAACATCTCCCCTGAGACGGAAATATTTTGTTAGTGGAGTATTTTGAAGAACTGCCTTTGAGTGAAAATTTAAAGAAAATATAAGAACAAGGATTCTTTTCATTTGTTGTTGGTTTTACTACATGCTTTTGATAAAAAATATTTTAAGGAGAATATCTTATAATTGTGTCCCTAGTAATATTTGCCAAATGATCCCTTCTTCCTTTTTCCTTTTTTAGCCTTTATAAAATGACATTTTCACTTTTTCAGAAGGTTATGCAGCTTTATCCTGGCTTGTAGCAGTTTTTCACAGATTATCTGTTTTCCTAAAGGCATTTTCCGTATACAGTTTATCAGTAAAATTTCCCTGATAAATCTAGGGCCCTTAGGAGGGAAGGATTAAGCTCACTGCATTGCTTACTGTCCTATCATTATTCTAAGGCATTGTCTGCTAGACAAGTTTCTAGTTGTCTTGGAGTGAGATGCTGCATTTGGGGTTTGGCTAGGGAGATATAATTAGTTATAAACAAATGATAGAACAATAAACAAATGATAGAACAAGAGTATTAATCAGCATTTTGATATGGTATCAGCCATTCTGTAAATGTGACGGACTGTTGTGACAGGGAGTAGAGAGCCCAACTGAACTTTATAGCACTCTTTCATCTTTGCTTTCTTTGAGACATGGCTCCAGCTCACTGCACCTTGCAGACTTGTAAATTTTCAAACATTTGTTCCCAGGGGAGCATTAGCCTGTTATAACTGATAGATTCAAAGAAAATATCATTTGCCCAGCTTGAATAGATATCCTCAAAGTCACTTCCAACTGTGCCTCTCCTTTTTCTTACAAGTGAGCAGTGACAATGTGATAGTGGAATATCACGGTAAGACTGAGAGTTTTATTAGCAGTAGTTCTGTACAATCAAAAACAAACCTGTGCGTCTTCATATGTGTATCTCCCTGGGTCTTTGACATTTTGGCTTGTTTTCTCATAGCTGTGGGAATCCAGGTTGATAGCACTCTGGGCCCCAGGAGCTAGGAACTCTTGCCAGATTTCCTCCACTCTGGTGGTCACATCCTGTAGAGGTTGTTTTTTGAGATCTTGGACAGCCAACCAAAACCTGTAATGGACGAAAATTAAAAGTGGATAGAAGAGAAAAAGCGAGATATAGGTAAGACTTTGGATAAGTCCGGGCAGAGTCACAAATGACAAAGCCTAACCCAGTATCTAGCTGAATTCACAGAAGACTCTCCCTTTAGCATGATTTCAGGGGAAGGTGTGATAGACTTTACACCAAACCATTATTAACATGGCTAAGATCAGAAAAGTGACTTTAAGAAGTGATACATTTCTTATTCAATCCATTCCCGCAGAAGTGTGACATTAAGCACACAAACAGGAAACCTCCGGAGCTCATGCAGCTGGAGTGGGCTCTGCCTCCTACCTCCCCGCTGCAATCTGCTGGTAATTTCTGCCTGCAGGATCTGTCATCTGGCAGGGATGCAAAATGCAGAACAAACTTAATATTCATATCATTTCCAGGGTGAAGTAGCACTGGCACTTAGAGAAATCTTTTTTTTGTTTTGTTCGAGACTTGTAAACTGACCAGCATTCAGATGGATGCCATGGGAAGAGATGAAAATAGACCCAGTTATGCCCATGCCATTGTGCTCTGTAAGAAGAGCTAAGGTTGCTACTTGTTCAGGGCATTGGTAAGAGTTGTACAACCTTGAAAATTCATGCCCCCCACTTGTCATTAGGGGAGACAACTAAATAAACCAGCTGAATTTTTAAATGAAAGCCTAATTTCCCATCCCAAATTCTATAATGGTGCCAGCCTGCTATCACTGGGGCTAATGCTGGTAGGAGGACAAGACCACCTCTCCTAAAGCAAAACCCTACTGGCAACAAGGGCAGACAGAGGAGCCAGCAGGCTGGTGGCTCCTGTGCTGCTTTGGTCCCCTGATCAGCTGCCGGCAGGGTTTCCTGGTGCTCTGTGTAACTGCCACAGAAACACGGGTATGTGTTTAGCCTCGTCCCGTTCCTGCTATACATACAAAGTGCTTGTTTAGGGAAAAACAAAAACAAACAAACAACTGATGACATGAATACTGCATGCAAGGCCAAGCTGATTCCTCCTTGCCTATCCCCTGCTCCTGCCCTTCCAGGCAGCTGTGCAGTGGGGGCAAGGATGCTCATGATACCTGCACCCCTGCTGCTGTCAGACCAGCCATGTCCTGTGCACTCCCCCTGTCACTGCTGTCCCTCTCTGTCACCCAGGTAAGGCACTTAATCCATCCCTGGAGCATGTGATGTCCTGCCTTGCTACACCTTATTATTTGAACAAGGTGACGCCCCCAGCTATCACACGCTCACCAGAAGAGTGGCACTCACAGTGAAAATCTGACACCATGCACGGCTGTCTTTCCATTACAAATATTTTACCGTTCATTTTCAGATGTGAGGGTAACAAGCGAATGCAGAAAAGGCATGGAGAAGAAAGATGCTAATCAACCCAGAGTAGCTGGGACTCAAGACGAACACTTGGCTAGGCAGAAAATTTTCTGCTGGCGTATCTTCTGCCCCAGGAGCCTGGGAGGCGGGCAGGCAAAGCACGCTTGCAGGAGAAGTGGGCGCGCCACGAGGTGACAGCTTGCCAGCACAGGAGCACCATCCATTTTAATAACCACTTGGCTCAATCTGAAAACCACCCAACCAAACCAACCTGACGCTAACAAGAACGAGCTCTTCCTACTGCAAGCAATTGTGAATTTGTGCCCAAGGCTGGATGGCCTCTTCAAGGCAAAGGGGTTTTGTCTCGGTAAAAATTTCAAAGCTGTTCACTAGAGCTGGTATCTGGAAATCAAGGAACATCAAAGAGGGGTACCCAGCCCCGCAGCCATGACTCCCAGGCAAATTCTCTGCCAGGAGAAACCAACCCAAGCCCCATGCATAAGCTGGGCTTCCTATGAGATTTTTAGAGCATTTTCAAGGGAGCGGTGGGTATTTCTGCCTGGGAAGCACACAGACACACCAACAACTGCCCTGGAATTTGTGTTCAAAGTGCAAACGCACTCCCTCAGTCAATCCTGCAAATTTTGGGACACAAGCCCAGCCCCACGCCCATGAGCCAGCAGTAGGAGATGTCACACTGGCTCCCCCTTTCCCCTAGGAGGTGCTGGGGCTGATCTGCAGTGGTCACCCTGTGCAGGGGAGGGGGGAGATGCCCACCTGCATCCTCCTTGCAGGTGTCCTGGGGAGAGCAGGACCAGCATGGAGCTGTGTGTGCCGAGGGGAAGGCAGCATTGATCCCAGGCTCTCTGCCCTTTACAGAGCAGCACGTTAAGCTGGAGAAGGCTGACAATACGGCATTCCAAACCGTTGTCAGAGGCACAAAGCATTCTAGCCTCATCCAGCATGTAATTAAGCTGCTGTCACTTGCAGGAGATTTCCTGTAATGGTGCTTTATCCCGTGCAGCCTCCTTGAGGCACAGAGAGCTCCTGAACCTCCTGCCTGCTCTGCCTCTCTGCGGGGTGCTGCGGGGGTGCTCCATCGCTGTGGGCAGTTTGCAGATGACCCTTGGCAAAAAGACTGCTGGGGAAGCACTGGGGCTGCTCTTGAGGTATGGTGCAAAACAAAAATGAATTTTAAAACCTGATCAGACACAAAATATGGATGACTGGAGACTGAGGAGAGACTGTCAACATTAGCACAGTGTTGTGACCCCATCCTGGGGCATGATGCGACACCCCTGGTTTGACAGCAAAGTCACTGAGTGACTGTCAGAGTTTGAAATGCGACCACACTCCCCTCTCCCTGCCTCAGCAGCCTGTCTCGCATCTCTCACCTCTCACAACCTTATTCTCTCTTCAGTAAGAGAAAAACCATCTTTTTAACTGCACAGCTGGGAGGAGGGGGAATGAAGGTAGGTAATATGTACAAATCAACAGGAGGTTCAGACAGGGGAAGTGCTTATGCCCTTGTATAGCTTAATGGCCAGATCCTCGGCATGGGGAGTGTAGGGTGGCTGAGACCTGTCCTCATCAGTGCTGGGGGTAGGTAGTGAAGCTGTGTGCTAGTGGCCAGTGGAGCCCTGGGCCCTTGCTGCTGCTGCATGTCCAAGCAGACTGCAGAGCTGGTGTAAAGGAGAGCAAGCTGCCTGCTGCCCAGCTGCCTCCCCCTCCTCCTCCGAGCTGTCCACCCCACTTCCAAAGAGCAAGCTCCTCGTACAGCTGCCTTTTTGTTTTTTTGGGTGAGGATACGGCTCTCCAAACTCCGGGATCTCACGGCTCTCACACTTCGGGATGCCCACCGAGACGCCAATGAAGCCGCGCAGCGCACAAGAAGCAAACACTGACGAGCGGCGGCCGGCGCGGAGGGATGCGGGCACCTCACTCCTGCCTCCCAGCCGAGTGTGCGCGATTTCCCAGGGCTAAGCAGCGGGAAAGCTGCTCGCACCGCGGATGCTTCCCCTCGGCCGTGGAGCGCCCGTGCCGCCTGGCGGCCGGCGGGGACCGAGACTCCGCTCCCTGGGCACCAGCGCCGGGCGCTACCGGCAGCGGGTGCAGGCAGCGAGCGCAGCACACCTGAACTCACCCTACAGCGAGCCCTTGGGATGGCTTTTGGAGCGGTTACAAACTCTCTGAGTAACTGGCTTGGGTTTGGAGTAGGTTTGTAGAAGGCTTTTTTTTTGTTGTTTTGTTTTTTCCCTTCCTGGGTCTGCTTTCCCCAGTGTCTCAAAACTTCATTTCCTGATGAAAGCTAAAGAAAAAAAAACTGGCACCAAGTTTCAGCCATTAGGTGTCATATAAGATATAAACGCTTTCTGCAGATAAAATCGTTTTCCAGCTAACTCCATGTGCAACATATGTTCACAATAACGCGCAAACCGCCTGCGCTGCTATATTGCAGGCGCCGCAGTACATCCCATAAAGGACCATGTGTTCTCTGTTTGGGCCTCTAAACAGGTGTGCAGTCTCCTTTCCCTGTGGGGAAAATTAGCATGTCCCATATTCCCACCTAGCTTTCTCTTTCCAGCTGACACTCTTTGAAGCTGGAAAAAATCAATCCACCAGTTAGATGAACATCTCAGCTATCTCAAGGTGTCTCAGGAGATTTCCAGGTCATGAAAAATTTATAGAACTCTCTGGTGGTTTTTTTTTTTTTTTTTTTTTTTTTTTTTAATTGAAGCTTGGCATTTTCTCTGCTATAGTTTGGGTACTTCAAAAATCAACAGAGGCAAAACACATTGTAGATGAAAGATGGCAATAGAGACAGAAAAGAGAAGAGAGCAAGAAAAAGAGTTAAAATGAAAACAGAACATAAAATATCCAACTGCCTGACTTTCCTGCTCTCACATAAATAATGGACAGACAGTAACTAAATAAGTTGCAGGGCTCAGGCAAGCCCAGGAGACTGGTGGACATGATCCTGCAAGTTTATTAGAACACAGAAAAACAGCTGGAAGGAGACCTGGGAGGTCACTGAGTCGAGTCTGCTGCTATCTCAGGCAGTGCCTCTCTCGAGACCCCCACCAGGACCAATTTTTCTTGGTTAGGAAGATATGGAAATACCCCACCACAATGAAGCCTGTGGTTTTGGACTTGCACCACCAGGAATAAAAGCAAAATTTGGTCCCTTTGCTACACCACCAAATTACATTCAAGACACTCTCAGTTGCACGCTTTATGAAATCCCTTTTCTAGCACGACCAGGAATTTCTAGGTTTTCCAGCAACCACTTCCACAGATCTGTCTTGAGGATAGCACAATGGCCTACAGGACTGCTGCCAATGTTAATGAAAATCCTCCTGACATTCCCAAGAAATAGTATGTCCCCACTGTGCCAATTCTCATATTTCTGGATAGTTACTGGGAAGAGGGTCCAAAAGTAATTTTTACAGCAAGTGCTGTACCCTGAGGAAGTTCCTTACAGCTTCCAAGAGTTTGGGTGGGATGCATTGCATTTAGCTATAAATGCCCACCATGCAGACATTTTCATTTCAATTAATCACACGCTTATAGATGGTGGAGAAAGATGGGTGCTTTACCGTGTAATTTAGTTGCTTATCATTTTGTTTCCACTTAAAGTGGAACTTTCCACTTAAGATTCCACTTTCCCATGCAATTCACTGACTTTTCTTCAGCTTCTCTTCTCTCACTCAAAAAGGAGACTTGGTAGTGGATGGTACAGAAGAAGTCATGTGCTTCCAAGCTGACCACTTAGGTGAGATGGATCCCAGCCTTGCTGTTGGGCATAACTTAAACCTTACTTGCATGTTTAAGCATCCTGCAGTTATTTTCCTTTCTACTACACACTCTTAATAGGAATTCAGGAGCTTTCTCTGCCACACCTGGGCCTTAGGGAGCCACCTTTTGCTTCTCAACACTGTTAACAATCCATCCTATTCCAGTTTACTTTATGACTACTTGTGCCTTTACATCCTGTTAATTATTATTTACAGCCCTAAGCAGGTTTGCTAATACTGATCCAGTATTAGGTAATAATGACACCACATTAGCCAACACCACGATAATGATACCGTAAGAACGATCGTAATGGTACCATATTAACTAATAATGATACCAGAATCTTCCAAAAAGGATGTGGGATTTAACCTCTTTATCACAGCCCACTAATTTGCAGCCTCCCATTGCTACAAGCTTTCTCATAACCAAAAGAATGCACATCTGCAGGAGGAACAGCTCTGATTGACCGCAAAAGGCAAATGCTTACTTTGTAATAATGAAAATTTCTCCATTTGTTTGAGTAGGATGAGCCTGGGGGACACCCACCAGTGGTAAAACCTGATGGATTTCATTAGTGCAACCCCACACATATTTCAGAAAAACCATTTGAGGAGTATTTCAATACAGTATCTTAATTTTGCACTTCATCACTATGATTTAATTGTAAATGAGCACCCCTGTACATAAGTGCAGTAAGTATATACAAGTTCAGTACCTGTTCAGCAGTACAATGTCAAGTTCATTTAAGTAATTTAGTAACACTCCCTTGTTTATCTTCAGAGTAACTTTTGGGTTTTTAAAAATGACAGACATTAAAGTGCATTGATTTTTCATTGTTTTGTGACTGGCATGCTTTCCGTATTTCTCCCTGGGCAAGCAAATAGGATAAATATGACAGTCAGTTCCAATGTCATTTAAAGTCACTTTCTGGGGAATTTCACTTTCAGATCTCACAGGCTAGCAGACTGCAATAAAAAGGCAATTGTTCACAGGCTTTACTAATGCATATGATTGTTGAAGTGAAAGAAATTAAACAAAACATAAACTGAAAGCCTGTTCACTCGAGTTCTTAGCTGGTGTAAAGTGAGAACAGCATCAAACCTTCTCATTGCAGCAAAGGCGCAAAACCCGACTGACTGCATGTTTAGCTGATAGCAGATTTCCTCCATTGCCGGAGCACGATTCTGATTCCGCTAAGTGGAACTGGGAGTGCTCTGGCTGTGCCTGCCAACAACCACTGGGCTTACTGGAACGGGACTGGGCCCTCACTGGGCCCTCTGCTCCTCCACGTGCTGAGATGGCACCAGAGCACCACAACATGGCCTCAGTGATTCAACTCAGGCTGCGTAAAAAAGTGTTTCTTACTGGACACTGCAGTATCTAGGGCAGTCAAATGACGTTACTACTGGGCCCTTCCCTGTCTCCCAGATTAACAAAGTGCAGGTGAAGGCCACTGCAGACATCTATGAAGTGCCTCTGGCCTGCTGTACCTCAGTTAAGGGGATAGGGTAAGGATCCCACAAGACACACTGACACCATACCACCAACTCAAACCCTCATCCTTAGCACCGGTCAGTGCTGCAGTCTGTCCCGTGCCAACCGCCAGCCAGGTGGCTGCACGTAGGTAGGGCTGTGGGTTTATCTCAGGATCTATGGGGGTATCTAGCTGGGCCTCTCTTTCTGTCAACATGAGAAGATACCTGGCATCAATAAGGGAAAATGCCTTACTGTGTTAGTTCTAGGTTACATGGGGTTCACTGGTGAATCCTAAGGCACAGGTTAGGTGTGAGTTTAGCACCTAGTTTTGCATCTGAAAGGGCTAAAGAGACATGCATACTCTGCTACACCAGAACAAAGTGTGCTGTTGGTGCTTCCAATAAGTTTAGTTATTAATTCTTCAGTGGGGCTGTATTTTAGGGCAATATGCTAAGGCCAGATATTGGGTTTAAAACAGTGTTGCTGACAAGGATGGAGGGGCTGCATCTTCTAGCATTTCACCCACGCAAGACATTATGATTAACCACATTTGTTTAATTTAAGTTAGAAAAGGTTTCACCTGAGGTTTTCTGAGCTGAATTCTGATTCCAGGAAGCGAAGGAACTGGTCTCGTCCTACTGGGTCCTTCAGCACCTCATCCATGGAGAAACCCCATCTTTTCACACGCTGCTGACTAGGTTCTTTGCTGTTTGTATAGAGAAGGGAAAAACAGATGGAATGTGCATTTCTGCCTGCTGTCCAAGCAGCTGCTGCTGTTTCTGCTAAGCAGCAAAGGGAGGAAGATTATCAGACGAGGAGATGGTGGTGGCTGTTTCCTCAAGATTTTTCAGAAATACAAGTTAGCAAATAACATACAAAAAGAAGCTATAAAGGTCATGGTTAATGCAATTGTATTATCTGGGTGCTGTTTATATGGCAAAACGAGAGAGACAGTGAATGATATTATTTTCTGTGACATTTCCTGTACGTTTCACATAAAGAACAATTTCTTCTCTGTCAAAGCAGAAATTTGCCAGCAGTGCTCTCTGGGCCATTGGTGAGCTCCAGAGCACCTCCTTGTGCCCCACACAGCACTGGCTGGTCACTTGGAACTGGCTTCAGATTTTCAGTTGCACATTTGCATTAGAAAAGCAGTTTCACTAAGAAGCAGAGAGGACAAGAGTTCTAAAAATGATTACTGGTTTGTGGTCTTTTATTTTTCAGTGCCTCTGATTTTTGGATGCCTGAGTCTCCAAGACTAAAAAGCACCCCTGTCCTCTCCTCCATGATAATCAGACACCATTTTGTGTCTCAGCTGGGACACTGAGATGCGGAGGCACCCAAAATGAGTCACAACCTTTCTGCTACATTATTTCTTAATACAACCCCACTTACATAAGCTGTTGTTTGGATTGCCAGACATGTTGCAGAGATGCCTATGGGGAGAGGCAGTGCCTGGGAATCACAATGAGGATCCTACAAGACAGTCTGCATCAGAGTGCAATCTGGATTCACAAAGTGTTTGAAAGCTTCTGGTATGATGG
Organism: Oxyura jamaicensis; assembly: GCF_011077185.1. Lineage (NCBI taxonomy): Eukaryota > Metazoa > Chordata > Aves > Anseriformes > Anatidae > Oxyura > Oxyura jamaicensis. Next base: position 19,935,990 of record NC_048897.1, on the reverse strand, counting down.
CGTCATACTATGAGACAACCATTAAAACACAGCTCAGCTGCTCACATTTGTGACAGTGGAGCCATTGTAAACAGTACGTATCTATTAAACTGCATGTCTTGTCATGTCCACAGTGATTCCTAATCTGGGAGCCTTAAGGGACGGTGGCGATCTGTGTTGAAGACAAATAAGCCACAGGGGTAAATAAAATGCCCACTTTCATTTCCTCTTGGTATAAAGACTAAGCAACATTGATGGGCACATCCTCACTCGAGGCACAGAGCGCCGGGGCTGGCTCCTCCTCTCCTGCGTGAGCCAGCCTGGCCATGGGGACACGAGAGCCGCGCTGGTGCACAGCCACGCATCAGCCGAGTCCAGGGAACTTCCTGCTGAACACAGGGATCAGCAGCTGCTCTGCTTGCCACTGCACAAACTGAAAAGGCCAAAGTACTGTCTAAATCTGAAGGCTTTCCAAGGCATTTCCCCAGTGCCACGAAGGATAAGCTGCAGCGGCACAGAGCTGTCCCTGTTCAGAAGCTGCCTTTGCCTTCAGAAGGGAGGGGGGTTTTGTGCTCCTGAACGAGGGCTCTGCCCTCCTCACTAAGGAAACAGCCTTGCAGGCAGCACAAGGGCTACCGCAGCTCTTGGGGACCATTTAATTATTCATGCAAGTTGTAACTAGATGCAGATGCATGGAGGTCTCTTACAATAGGAAATAAAATAGAAATATAGAGATGTTTGTTCTCCTGTCTCCCAACAATATATTTTCTCTTTTCATCAGCTGGAGAATCATCTTCCTTAACTCTGAAATCATAGCCGAAGCCAAGCGTCTACTTTATATTCCCACAAAAGTCATGACACTGGGTAAATTGAATTTCTCAGGGACACAAAAGTATTTTCTGGGATTTCTGGCTACCTTAAAAGACCCAGAAGTAATGGATGCCTGGATTACCTTGTGGGTAGGGTTCCTCCAGAGAAGTACTTTGCTTGAGTTGTATCTCTTTCTAACCCTGCTAGGGAGGATGGAAAAAATGAGAGAAACTGACTAAAAAGGAAATCCAAAATATTGAATTTATGTGAAAGGAGGCATAGATTAGGGAACTAATTACAAACTTCTGTGACCTTCAGAGAAGCAGGTGACGCCACCTTTCACATCCCAGATCACATGGGTTTTACATAGAGAAATAATTTGCCCTTTTCCTGTAACACTGATTCACTATGAATTGGCTCCCTTAGGCTATCAGCATCTTAAAATTTACATTATTATTCAAGTACAGAGAGAATTAGATTTGGTATTTTCAAAGATTTGCTAAAGGGAGGTCCCAGTTCAGTTCAAAAATGGCAGCTCAACAGCAGGAGAAGCGGCTGAGCACTTGCAGTAGTCAGCCAAAGGATGCGTGAGTGAGCAGCAAAGGTGATAGGAAGCATGGTGAATCACAGCAACTTCCTACACACCCAGAGCTCATCTTGCTTTAGGCATATGCTAAAGGCCAAAAAAAGCCATAAGCAAGCACTGTCAAAGGAATCAAAGGAATCAAAGGAAACCAGGTAGCGCTTTTCAGGTACACTGTTCTCTTGCATGCTGCTGGACACAAACAGGTAGACCTTACCCACGTTAACCCAGTAGATTAGCTAGGCTTTGACAAACTCTAGGTTTCATCCAAGTCTGCTGTCATATAGCTGCTAGACATGGAGGCAGGCACGACAATTCCAGTCCTCCTATAAGGGCTGTGGATAGCTACAGATGGCATGAGACAGAGATGCTGGCTGGGTTTCTCTTGCAACAGCATCGCATGAGCAAAAGGTGATCTAAATCGCAGCACTGTGCATGTTTTGTTTTTTGGAGAAACTCTCTGAGGTGCAGGGCAGTGGAGGTCCTGCAGTCATTCTTCCTCCTTTTCATCTCCTACACACCACAACAGAGACAAGCCAGTTTGTTCACTGAGGTGAGGCCCAAACTCACTTTGTCAATCCATTATCATCCTGACCTGCCAAATCTCATACATGAAGCGTGAGCTGCACTGATCTGGCTCCTGTGCCTAACCTACCTCTGTGCAGAGGGTATGGCCACTACCTCTAACCCATCCTGTCCTGCCAGTGGTGTCTTGCATGGGGTCCCAGGACTGGGGGAGGACCTGAGAGCTGTCTCTCAAGGGTCCCAGGAGGTGTGCTGGAACAAGTATCTCTGAGCAGTATTGTGTATCTGTGGGCTCTCAGAGTCTGGTCCATGCACGTTCTTGATGGGCATGAGAACACCCATTACCTGTCTTACAGAGTAACGCACATCACGTCACATGGAAGTGGAAGGGCTGTATAATTCACTGAAGAAATAATAGAGTATAAGCTTCTGTTTACACTTGAGCTATGTGAGTATCTGGTGAAGTTACAGATGTCCAACTTCCTATCCTGTGGGAAAAGCATACAAATAAAATTGCAAGGCAACTCTAATATTACTTAAAACTGCCAATTCTTACCTCATTTCAATGTCCCACAAGGCTGCATCATCACTTATCCAGGGATTGGAAGGCTCAGCAGGAGTTATAAAGGGGTCATACTCCACATACTGCTCTGTGTAGGCTATTAAACTGACATATTAAAAAAAAAATAAAAATCAGTGCCTGAATGCTCAGTCACATATCAGAGCTATAGATTTGTTTTCCTTTTTTTTTGGTGCTGTTATTTTCACTTGTTTGGATCAGTCAGTTTCTCAGGACCCACAGGATTCCCTTTTCCCAGGGAGGGTGCATGCAAGGATTTTACCCACCAATTCACTACAGCATTTTCCTTAAGCTTGGCTCTGTCAAGGTGCCAACAAGAAGCCTGATGTGGCAGCAACTGAATTGGTATGTTAGGACTTTATGCAGGGAGCAACATGACTACAAAGCATGTGTCCTCTTCATTTGTTGCATGCTGCTACTGCCTCTTGCCCTTTTGTTTTTTTTGCAAAGACTTCTGCACCCAGTTAACTTTATGCATTGTGAATAACTCATCAAAATAGTGTCATGCACTGTAGGTAAGAATACACATACACCTGTGAAGGATCACAGTCCTGTGTCAGATCTTCAGCCTATAGGTTGTTTTCTCTTGTTGGTATACCATTTAGCATAATGGCTCTATTGCAATATACTTCAATGGTAGTTTACAATAATTAATTTCAACATACAGTAAATTATACAGATATTGGAAAATCACCTAGCATTTACACTAGATTTGCTTCCTGCCTAGTTAGATAAGAAATACAGGCTCTAGTCCTAAGAGCTTCCTGGGAAAAAGGCTGTGCTTGCACAGGCGACTCGGGCATTCCACTGGGGTTGGGACCTGGGGGCAATTTTACAAAAAGTAGATGGCATACATGAAAGAATCAAAAGAATTTTGTCCTAGTCTATATGTGAAATACTCCAAGGCACTTTTTCATTTTTCTGTCTCTGTCTGACAACTAATTAAATAAGTTAATTGAGTCTCACCATACTGAACAACTAATCTACTTTCACTGTGATTGTCCATGGTCACTTTACCTCTGGTCTTCCACATCTCAAAAAGGCAAGAGCACGAAAAGACCCTGTGAAACAAAGGGCCACAAAAGGTAGAAAGTTTCCCTGACCTGCTCTGCAGTAATTACTTCTTTTTGTTTGTCCTAGCTCGTATCATGAGGCATTAAAATCATACACTTTTGTAACCACAGCAGGTTCCCATTGCCCCTCAGGGCACACAGGGCTGTCTCGTCTCATTTCATTAATTACATTTCATGACTGCTGTGGGTCAAGGGTTGGACGAGAGAGCAGCGTCCAATTTCAGAGAGCAGCAATTCCTGAGACATCAATGAGAGAGAGGGTTGGTTTAAAAAAAAACAAAAACCCAACAACAAAAAGGATCAATCAGGAGGAATCTGCTGTGAAATTTTGAATTGCTCCTAATAAAATAATAAGGCGGCATCAGAGGTGATAAGAAAAGTACTAGCAAAAAATAAAAGGGGGAAAAAAAGCTACATTAAATGAAACAAGGGAGGATTTGCTGAACACATTTTGCTGATTCAGTATAATGACAGCTGAATCACTGTCTCGTTGTTTAAACGAGGCTACAGTGGGAATCCTATGGGAAAGCATTTCTGCCAAAATGCAAACCTGGACTTTTGGCCTTTCAGGTGCTGCAATGTAATTCTGGCAGAAGAGATGGCGGTTAAGAGTTCGCTGAAGGGCGCAGAGCTTGCACTGAGAACCTGACTGCCTCACAATCAGGGGGCCCTGCTGAGCCCTCACAATAATTTGGGGAAACTGTGAGAATAACACAGATTTGTAAGAGGTTTTCAACCAGGGAGCTGAGATTACTTCCGGTAGGAGGATGCTCAGGTTTTCCCCAGCCATTTCTATAATGCCTCATGCACTGGGACTGCATCAACACTACCTGATGCGGTCAGGGAAAATAGTGGGTAGAATTTATTCACAGTTTTGCTGAAGAGTTGTCAAATCTCATCGCCAAATCCTACAGCTGACAGCATCCAGGTCTCCCAAATGGGGAGAAAGGATGTGGAAGAAAGATAAACTGTTTCCCAGGTGCCTGGAGCAGGTGAGGGATGCCTCTGGCCCAAAAGCTGGGCCCAGCCTGAAAAGTGCCTTGCTAGTAACAGCACCTCCTTAATCAACAGATCTGCTCATGGAGTGTGCATTCAGTGTTTGACATGCAGCTTTCAGGCCACACAGGTTTCAATTCAGGCAAAAGATCAACTTAGGCCATCTAAACTCATTCCCCCCCACCCATCCCTGTGAGCCTCTTGACCCATCAGCCCATTCCCATCCCTTCCCTCCTGCTCCTTGACCATCCACCTCCAGGCTGCCCTCCCTGCTGCTCCTCATGCTAAGTCCTGCAACACTACAGCCTGGGACCCTCCAGCATCACTGCCACCCACAGGCACTGCATAAAGAGCTCCAAAGCCCTTCCAGACCAGGACAATTGTATTTTGTCCAGTTTTATTGAAAACTAATGGATATTTTTTTTTTGTCATTAACATTTGTAAAATCAGTATAATTTGAACAACAGGTTCAAGTTATATCGGTCCTGCTATGTGGACAGGACCTGATGTTCAGAAGTCAATGATTTTTAGTGAGCCCATCTTATTGAAAAAATACCTACCTAGAAAAAAATCAAGCAAAACACAATCACTTGTCTGCAAATTACCAGCCTGGAAATTATTAGTCTCAGTATATTACGGACTCTGTTAGTGAATTCAATACAAAAATGACATTTTTTGGTAAAGGAAAAATTTATCAGAACAGAACCAAAAAGCCCAAAACATAAATATGGATGCGCTGCATTCAACAGAACAAAATAGCATATGCAGGATTTCAGGATGCCTCTGAATGTTTCCTTTTTAACTGGATAAATTTTCATTTAAACTGTTAAACTTTACGAGCTACTAGGAACTTACTGTTGAGCTCTTGCTATGTAATTTGCCTAGTGTAGCATACACATCATAATTACAGGAGCAGGCATGGCAGAACACAAAATTTTATAGGATAATCTCATTTTAATTTGTTTAAATAAAAAATCTTTTGTTATTTCTCCATAAGAAATCAGCCCTTATCACGCCCATCATGTTCAAGACAGTTTTACTCTAAAAGCAGTTACTGAAAACCGTGCTGATCCCCACATTTGTCTCAACGATTTCACTGCAAATGTGCAAAACTTACAAGTATCTATCTGAGTAAAGAAGCAGTCATTCTCAGGAAGCTAAATTTGAGCTTGTTCTTTACTTGTCCATAGTTTCCTATCAGGACTGAATTTTCTGCAAGCCAAATTGTGCTTTGATTTCCCTCTGTGAGAAATCTACTTCTATAAAACACTGCCTTGGGTAGTGCAGATACAAACCTAACCTTTCCATAGGGTTTCATGTGAGTAAGTGAGAGCAGAAACTGGCCCTACAACCCCAGTAGGAATAAACTCCAGTATGCATATGAACACCACACACAGCAAGATGCAAACACAGTACCAGTCTAACAGGAGATGAACATCCAGAGTTAACCCGCAAATGAAAAATGGATGTTTTTAAACTGAAAGAGGAAAGACTTTTCTGTACATGAGCTCTAGGCTTGTGAAGGGGTGGGAAACAAAACCCCTGCAATGGTTCTTTCTTTTGTGAGTCATTTCTTTTGCTTTTACAGTACAACAAGATACTAATTTTTCACCCATTTTTTTCTGCCTTCAGTTGCAGAATGGTGAATGCCAAGTGTCAGTGGTCAGCAGACAGGCAGTATGGTTGGGCGATGAGGGAGAAGGATTTGCTGCACAGAAATGGGACCAGCCTTTGTGTGTTCCTGCCCACTTGCTGTTTCTGGAAATGCCAGTTTTGAGATGAGGAAGTAATGGGAAATAATGAAAATGGCAACACTCACCTTTCTGCTACTTTGGACATCTTTAAACAATGCCTGTCTATCTGCAGGTTCAGAAAAGTTATCTGAGGAGAGAGATGACAAGGACATTAGGAATCCAGGAACTCCACAGCATGCATTGATCAAATCCCAACACACTATTGATTTCTCATTCCGAACAGCTTGAAAGTAACTCAGAAAGAAATGAGACCCTTCCCTAGGTAGTAGAAGCAGCTTATTAGCTGCTTCCAAAAGGAGGCTCCATTTCACATGGCAAAGTCCCCGAGGGGAGCTTCCCAAGAAATATTTAAAAGTAGGAAAGGCACATAGCTGGGGCTGAGGTTCCTAGATAACTCAGGGTGCAATGTGATCCTCATTGTATACGACACACTTTCATCTCTCTAACCAAGAAAGTCATGGTTTTACAGTACATCTGTACTGTGCTATAAACTAGCTCTTCACAATGCTCTGCAGCCTGCATTGCCTACAATGGAAAAAGCTCAAGAAATGTAGTGTTCAGACTTAGTTCAGAAGATGACCCTAAAACTGGCAGCCTAAGAAACACATCTAATGCTGCCTTTACTAAAATGCTGACCCATCGAATCTTGTCCATAGTTCAGTGAGTGTTGTTTGCTTCAGTAAAGCAATTTTGAGGAAGAGTTCCCTGAGCAGGGGCAAGAACACACAAGTTGGCTGGCTGTTGCTCAGAGTGATTCTCAGTTTTCATTCTTTACAGTGATTTTTCCCAGTTCCCTGAAAGCTTTGACAATACAGCCTGTAACAGTCGCACACTGAAAGATGCATTTCCTTGCCCACCCCCAACCTGTGCTCTGGGCATGCTGATTTCTTCCCTAGCCTTTTTCAATGTCCACTTTTCTGACATCCTCAGTGATGTGGAAATGAATCTGCCTACTCGCCCAGAGACAGAGTAATACTAGAGTCAAAGGTCAGTGCTGCCCATAACACGTATCATCACATCACTGCACTGCTCAATTAATATGCATCTTTAAATACTCACTGCTTTACATAAAGCACTTGAGGATCAAGCACAGTTAAAAAAAAAAAGAAACAATTGGTTTAACTGACTTCTCAATAACATTAATGCTCCATCCCCCCACTAACAGTTGTCTGACTTTTCTAGATGCACTCAGTCTCAAGAGAGTTGCCACATAGCCATCTTTTTACCTGTTTCCGGAAATCCTCTTTCGTAGTTTTGCGTACAGGTTGGGAGGGCGCATGTACGGGGCTTTGGGGCTGAGACTCCTCTGTAACCCCATACACTGACTGCAGGGAACCAGTAAACAAACAGAAGAGATTATGGCCTTTTTCCCTGTTATGCAATGAGGAGAATTGCAGTTCGCAAAACAGTAAGATTACAAGCCAACAATTTCCTACTGTTTATTTTCTTGCAGGTCAACAATCATTCAGCCTGGAGCAAAACTGACAGATCTGACTGTGCTGCAGATGCCTGCACTTGGGACATCTGCAGGCATGCCAGCGGGATGCTTGGGGCTTCCCACACAGCCTGCTTTCCAGCAAGACTCTCTCACCTGAGACTTTCCCATTATGTGTGAGGTGGCTGCTCTGTGCTGCTGCACTCTATAGGTCTGTTTCACAGTAAGTAGAAAAAAAATATCTTAAATGTTCAGATGCAGATGATAATTTTTAGGAGCTCTGAGGGCTGCACCTGCCAATATTTGCAGGATGAACCCTGGGCACGATCATCGTGGTGAAGTGAGTGGAGAAAGAAAGCACTAGAACACCATCATAGGGCATTTTCTTCCATTTGGTTGAATTTCTCTTCATAAAACTACTACACATCTGGATAACCTACAGACTGACTTGTAGCCATTAGTTTTCTGGACAGAGACTTGCACTGAAAGTAATACCAACTACCCTGTCATTCAGTACATCTGCTTTTTATTTAATGTTCAAAAGAGACGTGAACAGCTCTTCTGCAACTTAACTACCAAAGGAAGTTAGGAATCTGGTGTCACCTCCAGAACCAATATATACATACAAGAGCCAAGACTTTCTGGAAGTCAAAGGCACCCAAGCTGCTAATGATCAAGCCTTCAAAATTATTAAGACAGGTAAACAGCTCTCAAAAACCTGTGCCCAAACACTTTCTGAAAAATGGTACCTAGGCACTTTTGCCAACTGATTTCAGTTTTATGGGAGTACAAAGCCAGCAGACATTTGGAGCACAGAGCTTCTTATGCCCTCCTCAGCTTTGCCAGTCACTTGGTCTGTACCTCTCTGTTGGTAAAACTGCAATAGTAAATTCACCAATTAGATCAAAAATGAACTGATGCTTGCAAACCACTTTTCGTTTCTCTTATGGAAGTCTGATATACTATAGGTGTCAAGCATAATTTACATTAAAAATAAACAAAGAAAACCAGAAACTCAAACTGACCTTTTTAACCTTCTGTGGGTTTTTCATACGACGACACTTTCTAATGTCCATTTCTGTGGTGTTTACACAACCTGGCTAAAAAGAGACGGTTAAAAAAAGATGGTTATCACATTACTTTTTTCTGTTTACAGCTACATGCTACCTTACCTTCCTAAAATATACAGTTAGCTCTTGTTTGAAAGTCTTTCCTTAAGTTTGCATCCCATAAATTATGCTTGCTAAACAAGAGAGTGCATACACCCAAAGTTGGCATCTCAGCATCAAATCCATTTGCTCATAACTTTGGCACTAAGAGGAAATACCTCAGCTAAGAGAAGAGCTTTTTCTAGGAAGCCTGTGCCAAACCGGGTAAGCTGCTTTTCTTTTCATATGCACAAAAAAACATCCAAAACTTCACATTTATCGTATATTTCTAAGTCAATAGTTCCATGCATGCACAAACCTAAAATGCCTGTAATAATCTTGTAGCAACTTGTTTGAATTGTGAGGAAAAACTATGTGGTGACTTTAAAGGCAATATCTTTTTGCAATTCATGGCACAGTGTCTACTAGTATCAAAACTTTCCTGTCAAAACCTGGAAAGCCTCATCATTTAAAAAGAGCTTTACCACAGGCCTGTGCACATCCCAGAATGCTCTCTCCTGGCTGTCCAAAATTTTCCTTTCTGTTTTATCCTTTTTCCTGTCGATTCTGAAAACAAAAGCATAAACATGAGTCACCACACAACTATTTTTTTTTTCTGGTTACACTTCCTAGCTGAGGTTTTTAACCCAACGACAAAAAATGTTTAGAAAACCACATTTTTTTGGTATAGGAATGTCACTCACTGTCTTGCAAGAACATGTGTCGTGAACAAAATATGTTACTGATGTTTGCTCCAGTATGTATCAAGAGAAAATTTCCTATTAAGATGTAAAATTTACCTTAATATTTTTTATTTTTTTTCTTCCCATCTTGTGAGGAAAACGCCGTTTCCTCACACTCTCTCCCCAGACTTGGAAGTTCACATCTGGCTTTGGCTCTGCCTGTCGGCACCTCTTTACTCCAGGTGTAGGCCCACCTTGGGAGGCTCCGTTGCACCCCGTGGCACCACTGCTATGACCACAGACTCCTAGGGGGCAGCTATCCGAGGCATCACCAGCAGTGACAGCACAGGCAGCACTTGTGGCCACCTTCCTTGGGGATTCCAACAGACTGGCTCTGCCTGTCCTGGTGCTGGCAGAGGGCAGGGTGCCAGCACCAAGGGACAGGAGCTGATCTTGCCGCATGGTGCCGTGCAAGCCAGCACTCATAAGACACGTGATTGGGTTGGCACAGGCGTAACTCGGTAATTTCAGCCCTGATGCAGCCAGTACATTGGCTCACTCAAAGCACACACATCAAAGGCCACTGGAGGTTGTTCAAAGCAGCTGTTCCCCTACCTCTCAGCAGCATCTAGCAATTCACATCTGGTGCTCGGCTCTACACGTGAGCACAGCAAATCACCACCCGATTGCAAAACCTGCCTGCAGAGAGACTAGATGAGACATGGGAGGAGGAACTGCCCTCGCCTCCAGAGCAGACTTGAGAAGCTGACAGTGTTCCTGTGCTGCCTTCCTGCACAGCTGCCACCAGGCATAATGAAAGCAGCAAGGACAAAAAAAACCCACGCAACCTAGAATTTCTGACCATCTAGTTCTCTCCTCTCCTGTTTTTCTTGTGGAGGAGAAGTAATCCTTAGCTGAGTCTGTGCTATAAATGTACCGGATAGGAAATGGGGGACGGAAACTGAAGTTTCTGAGCATCCCTTCCCTCCCCACTAAAACCTCAAGTCCTCCATAGTTACTTGTCCATCTCTGAATAAGTTGAGATGAGAAAGCAGCTCTGCATGAGCTCTGTCCCCACACAAAAGACAGAGCAGCAACCAGACAGCAGTCCCTGTACTGAGCTGAGTAGCTAGCACGGGCACCCAACCCTAAACCACTTCTGAGCAGCCTTCGTGCCTAACCAAAGGCGAAGGTGAAGCCTTCTGCCAGCGTCACACTGCAGAGCACACATGAAGTGGAGACACTCTTCAGAGGCTCCAAGAATTGTCTGCGTGGCTGCTTTGTGCTAGACCCAGATTCTTGGCTCCTGTCCCCAAACTTACTGATAACTCAGTGTTCCACATTTCAAATTATGGTAAAGACACAACATATCTAGATGCTCTGTGGCTGCAGTTTCTGAGCACTACAACGAGTTTCCATCAGAAGGTGTTTTACTTTGAAAATACTGTGTTGTCACTGATGTTCTCCCCACTCTGTGCTGTTCCTCGTTTAGTGTGTACAACCTGAAGGCTGGTATGAGTGGAAATCCTGTGTGCAAACAAAGACGTGGGAGCCAGAGCAGAACTTGATAACCAGAGAAAGGTTTCCAGGTGTTTTTTTTCTCTTTTAGTTAATTTTCTGCCATGCATTACACCGTGAATTCCAACCCAACTTTTCTTCATGAAAAGATGAATAAGTAATGGTGACCATATAAAAAAAAAAAGGAATTTAAATTTCTTTCTTAGGTGATAATTTATGCTGTAGACAGAATACAGAATTTTGTTTTGACTTAGATTTTTTTTCCTCTTTGCAACAAACCTTTATGTAACTGAGAGTACAATTGCTATTGTAACTTCTAATTTTCTCTTCTAAACAGAATGCTGGTATTCTGTTCAGAAAAAAAATCTCTTAATTACCTTGTTATTTTGAGGATAATTATCATGTGCTTAAATAGTGCATAATTACAAGATGATTAAGCAAAGAATTAATCAAAATTCCAACGAGTTGATCAAAGATAGAGACCGATCCCTCAGCCACACCCTCAAGAAATAATATTCCTTAACTTTTTAGCATCTGATGCTGGAAGTGCAAATTCTTTCTAGTGATACAGACTGTCAGCACTGGTGTTCTGATGTTCTCTTCTTCATCAGGCTTTCAGTTTTACTGGTGACAATTACACGTAAAAATGGACGCACAGGTATACACTAGTCTAGAAACCCTGGACCATACTCATTTTGCAGCACTAATGACAACATACTAAAAACACTGAACTGTTTTCAGAAAGATGTGGAAAAAAATGTAGATTTCAATTATATGTAGCAGGTGGGAAGAAAAGTATTGCATTTGAGTAAGTTTCATGTAAGTGGCACCCAATTCTCCACAGTTAGGAGCACAAGCTGCAGAGCAGAGAACAGATGTACAACTGAGCTGACTGGGGAATGGTATAAACGAGGAAACCAAATACAGTCTGCTGTACATACCACCTTTATAAAAGTACTTTTAAGAAATAGCGTTTATAAACTCTGAAATGCTTAAGCACAGAATTACCCAGACAGATGACAAAGTTTTGGTCTTTCCATTTATTCAAAACACAAATACTATATCAAAGTAGAAGCAGAACGTGCAAGTGATTCGCTCAACCTCACATAGACAATTCAGGCTCAGGAACTCCTGAACAACATTTCTACACACTGCTTAGTTGCAGTAAAGACACTGGCAGAGAAGTTATATCCTCACAGAGTCCCCCCTCCCTACCCAGCCCCAGATACTGGCGCGGCTCAGTGCTCCAGGACTACTCACTTCACTTGGGCCTCAGCTTGCATGAAGATGAATTCCCACTTCCTTGCAAATGCTCTCTGAAGTCTTGCTAAGTTTTCCTGACAAAAGATGAAAATAGTAGAGAACAATTAATTAATTAATTCTAGTAATTATAGCAATTGCTTGAGAGCAGAGTTAGCATGTTGGGAGTTTATTTATTTATTTATTTATTTATTTTTTAAACTGGAAAATACAAGACATGGAAATCAGCAATGGTTTCAGGTGAATTATCCCATAGGCAAAACAAGGTTTTGACACATCTTTTCAGTCTGCAGCCAAGAGAACCCTGTCAGGAGAAGTAATAGAGTGTGATGAAGACAGCCTGAGCTCTATTAGTAAAATAATGATGGACCTGTTCCCAAAAGATAGTACTGAGAAGATTTGCAAAGCTGACAACTTTCATTTCTGAGAGCAGATGGCTGCCACCTGCACATTTTCTTCTCTTCCCACTTTCCCTTCCTCCCCCACTCTGCTCTCTTCTCTTCAGGCTTTTGCTAAGGTGCAAAGCCCGAGCATCCCTCGCTCTGCTCAGCCCTGGTCACTGCTGAGAGCACTGCACAGCTGCACAGCACTCAAGTCCGGGAATTGCCAGGATGATTCACAAAAGGAAATAGCTTGTTTGTCTCCACAACGAAAATACCTAACGGTGGGGACCAGATCCAGATGCAGCCTTTCTCTGCATCTCAAGTAAGAGCTCTGGTCTAGATCCATTACGGACAGAATCATGATCTGCACATATGGAGATGGATGTGACATTCTCACAGCTCAAGGTCAAACTCGGGACACGGCCAGAACTTCAGGCACGAATGGCACCCCAAAGTCACATATCCGCAATTGCTTGGAGAAAGAGGCCTACGAGACCATTAACCTGACTCTCTTAACCATTACAGCTGGTTCAACTGTTCCAAATTTTCCTTGAAAATGAACGCTATTAGTTCTGCTGCTGTTCTTTTTCCGTCTATTCTCTTTATTTCAAGAAAATGCTTAAGCACAAGCATTTCAATGCAAGGAGAACTCTCCCAAATTTCACTCTGAACTGTCATATAACACATAGCTTGACTCAGTTACCATCAAGTCCACTCAAGACTTTCAGTCTTATACATGGAGGAAAAGAGTTAAGCAAATGTTTTACAGCTGCGCTGAGCTGCGATGATTTCCTTTACTGTGAACTACTTGTAATATCTGCAAAAACAATTTTTTGTGGGTTTGATTTTTTTAATATTTTAAATCATGTTCACATGTGCCCTCTGGAGTAAACATGCTGAAGCCAATGAAACATCACCAAGTGAAGCATTATTTGAATCATGCTTATGTTTGGCCAATTATAAACTAAGCTAAATGCAATCATGCAAGCTTAATCATATAGCGAAGAACCCTGCTTTAGCACTACAAACCGGGGGTAGGTGCCTATGAGTGATTCAAGCAGAACCTCAAATGAGATGCTGTCCCAAGATGCTTTTTAGTGATTCTCTTTGGAAATGCCAGGTCAGTGCTGATGCCTGCAGAGAAGCATCCTATGCTAAATCACCAAAAAAATCACATTAAACATACGGAATTCCTTCCCATTCCCCTATGCCTGTTTCTCTCACTTGTGCTCAGCTTACATTTCCACTGCTGGGTCTGCTTCAGCTCTCATAATGACTAGGAAGGGTTGGTGCTGTACTTATCTGATTGTCTTTAATTAAGAGAGCAAACTTTGAATGCAGAAGCCATCTCTAATTGTGCAATGCAATATTCACAAGAAAAATGAGAGACTGCCAAGATCTAATTATTTGCCGTCACTGGTGCATTGCTACTCTCAGAAGACAATGATGTGCAAAAGTACTTAGTCATAGCCTCATTGCATATGTGTGGGAGTATGTGCTGCTGAACAGCCTTTTTTTGCTTTATGATAGATCTTTAGAGTACTTACAAGTTAATTGGTTGGCTGAGAGCAATTTTAATGGTTTTAATAATGAAATCAACAATATGCAGAAGGAAAAATTCAGCAAAATGAGGTATAAATGCATATGGACTATTATATTCCTTCCTTTATGTCTGTACTTTGAGATTAGAACTCATGGGAAGTCTGGATACATTAGACAAGTGCCGATTTTTGCATGCTCTTCACTGGAAGGACCAAATGGCGTATATACATATCTGTGTGTACAGAAGACCCAACATTGTAGAAGGCATGGGAGAAATATAAAGTCTATTCTAGGAAAAAAACTTGCAACATACGCAATACAAATGTGTTCATCATAATAAACATGAACACACAAGCCCACTAGAACGAGTTTTGTACACAAACACTCCACTGAAAAATTCCACACTGGAAATTCAAGTGTTACACTGTTGAACTAGAAAGCAAGAAAAAGGCTGTATGATAGAAAGAAAGTTCAGCTGGTCAGCATTACACTGCCAGCATGCAAAGAAACCCACTCCAACCCTACCCCTCCCCTGCCTCCATTTTCCCATTCCCATAGACTGAATTTGGGGATATTTTTTTGGATAATAACTTCATAACAGAAAACACTCCCTGAATAAGCCTGGTTCATAATTCTTACATAATGTACTGAAAACACAGTCCAAGCTTACTATCTGAAGACTTTCCCTTTAAGGTCTGAAACGGTATGCTACAGGTCATTAGCAATTTAATTACTTAGTAATGCACCTGAAAATCCACCATTTTGTGCGTTGGTATCTGCAATATAAACCAGAACCTGTTAACTGGAAACAGGAGGCCTAAGTAAGCTTTTGTGTTATTTGCTGCAGTCTTGGAGGGCTGGCTACAACAGCAGATGCTTTAACTGGAGATACCGCAAAGCCAGTGATGCTCCCCATTCACATGCCTGATGTTGTCTCTAGATCAACCCACATACAGTTGTGACAACTTAACCTGATGTTGTCTCCAGATCAACCCACATACAGTTGTGACAACTTAAAAAAAAAAAAAAAAAAAAAGGACACAGGAAAGGCTGACCCCAAAGCATAAAATTGCACCATTCAGTTGGCAAACAAAGCCCTCCCCCTGTACTCCCACACTTCAAACTCTAGCAGCAGTGTACCTACGGCTTCATAATCCGCCAGCTCCAGCCTGGCTTTGTTCTGCATGGTCCGTTTGCAAAGGTAGATAGCTAAAGGGAGAAACAGAACAGAAAACAATTACAGACAGATTATAAGTACAAGATCTTAAAAAAAATATAATAATAATAATTATATTGGTCCATGTATTGTTCCTTCTCATCAGAAGGCAACACGAACCAAGGAGTGAGAGGGCTGAATACTCAGCTGACATTATATGCTAGCTATCTCAGAGGCCTTAAACATCTGGGATATCTCATTTAAAAGTGCTGAGAGTAGATGCCAGGACCTAATGAGACGTCTGAGAAAGGCACAATTACTTCTGGGGCTGGTAAAAGATTTAGCATTAGCGACCTGCTCCCTTCAGCACTTTAGAAATATGTCTGCCGAAGTGAGCAGCCTTGCATACCCCTGTGTTTCTTTTCCCCTAAAAATAAATAATTAAGAATAACAACAACAAAAAAAAATCAGGATATTGAAATGAAAACAGAAATACGGGCTAGATCTTAAAGGTACCATGTGACATTCTTTCATCTGCTCCATCTACATATTCTATAAATTTCAAACTGTTAAGAAAAGCCTTCTCCCTTTTCACCATAAGCAGACACTGCCACAACTGATGTGGTTTGGGATCCCAAGGGTCAAGAGGAGCCCAGTGCATGATACCGAACCAGTCCCAGGCTGCCTCCTGGACAGCCTCAGCTGGATGGCCAGCTCAGCTCAATTCCATTATGAGTTGAAACAAGGTCCCCAGCACACTGTGAGTACATGGTCAGATCTGAATTGTATAATAGAGGTCCAGTGCTCTCATTACGGGATGGATCTGGATGTGAAATGTACAGCTTCCTTGTGTTTTGGCCCTTTATCTCGTATTGCTGTGGCAGGTACAAATCATACAGTGTACCAAATTGTGAAGTGTACCAAACTGGACTGGGGCAGAATGCAAAGCATCCTCTACAGAAAACGACAAATCTTTTTCAGAAAACTTCAGCTTTGAAAACCATGGAGTTTTGGTTTGCTGATAAAAGCAATTTTCTGACACTTCCATGCATATTTTTCATTGGATGGCACCTCCTCTATTTAAAATATGAGAAAAATGGTGCTTTGGTGTAATTATCCTCTATGCTATTCCTGTAACTTTAACATTCATATAATGAGCCTACATTATGCATGGTAACCAGAATGGAACAGGTCACATATATTTATTTTCATACTTCTCAAGAACAACTTCACTTGTAAGCCATTTACACCACCAAATAAATTGAGAGCCAGTCATCTTGCAGTACTTCCTCATGCGAGGCACTGACCTGCCATTGGCAAGTTCATTCCAGTCCTGTGAGGAGATCCATGCAAATAAAAAAGGTAGGAAGAGCTGCTGGGATTTCAGTTTTATTTGGGCCTACTGCTAGTTTGGGATTATTTCCTGAGAAGACTCCATCTGCACAGACCCCTGATATGCAAAGGCTGATTATAAGCATATGTTAGAGATTTGTGGGATAGATGAAAATCTGTCACTACAGGGCTCAGAGAGCAGTTGCAGCTTGTCCAGCTGTGGGTCAGCTCATACAGGGCTTGATTTTGAGGAGTATTGTTCCATTCAATGCCTTTGCAGCACAAGAACCGGACTGTGAAACCCGGTTTCTTATCAGACACTGGGAAAAAACAGAACTTCCCTCTTAAGACTGTTACTGATATTTACAGAAAATGTATTTAGCACAGTTCAGACACGTATATGGTGAGTCTTTGTAAAATCTGGAAATTATTTTGCACATAATGAACGGCAACATGTTTTCTCCTAAGCAGCCGCCTCACTGGGATAAACACATAAGTCTGTATTAGCTTCCCTGCAGATGAGGACTGTAAATGAACTATCATATGACAGACACCATTGCAAGCTACTTCCCCACCCCAGCAAATGATTTCCAGAATCCATAATGATGCGTAATTACTGCCTGGGAAAGAAAAAAATGATTATTCAGGGAGGAGTTACAAACTGATCTTAGATTATGAGATATTTCAGAAGAGGCATTTCCAGAAGCTCCTGCTTTATGAGCACGCACATGGATTCACTTCCTCTTCCAATGCCACACTGGGATGCACCAATTGATTTTATCATTTAGCTGTGAAAGAAGTGTAGTTCTGGAAGAGACAGCAATATTGCACGGAGACAACTAAAGATAACAATACTGACATATTTTCTTTATGCATTATCACTGTCTGCAGGCATTCACATGTTTAATACCCCATGCTGCAGTTTATTGGCTCATAAACCACGCTCAGTCTTCTCTTTTTACCAGGTGATAGCTGGTGATCTTAAAAAAAATAGGAGGAATAAGTCTGATGTCATATATCACGGAAGCTTAACTATGGGTTGTCATTAGTTATATACTGGCTTATTGATCAGCCAGATGAGTGCCCAAATGAGGTAACTTTTTATTGATCAACATATCAAATTCAGCTACAGATCAAAGTATATTCTCCCACAAAAGCAATAGTGATATTATTTAAGATTCCCAAGGAGCAATATTCTGCTTGCCATAAATCTTGCTGAAACCAACAGAGCTATTGGAGAATGAAGGCAACAGTACGTAACATCCCAGCCCCACTGAACTCATAGGCTAAAGGACATTTTTTTTTCCCATTCTCATACTTTGTGTACCAACTTTCTGCAATGAAATAATTATAGCCTCACCGTAATCTGTGTTTTCTGGTTCCCAGCAGTTTGAAGGCCAAAAGTACGGTGCCTAAGAAACAACATATGCATTTTCATAATTTAAGAGATGAAAAACAAATCAAATGCAGAAAAACATTTTGAGTACAAACAGAAGAATCACAAAGGCTATGGCCCAGTCTCTGCTTTCAGGGGAAACACTGCTACAGATCTGCGTGAAAGTGAGGACGCTTTTCCAGAAGGGTATCATCACTAACATTCCTCACTGAAGGCAGAGACACTGTAATAATCATTGAGGATGTCCACCCTGATGACATTTTCGACAGTCTTGCCACCTCATCTGAATATGGACCTCTTGCCCTCTATCTCCAGCACCTCCTCTTTCCCCAGAAATTCACAGTCACCCTGAACCTTTTTCTTTTCTTTTTGTTAGGACCATGAGAAAAAAAAAAAAAAAAACAAAAAAACAAAAAAAAAAAACTTTGTGGCCTTTTATATATGCCACACACCACTTGCTTTTTTTGGAGCAGCTACCAGTGTGGTTGGCAGCCAACAAAACAATTCACTTTTAAAATAAATCAGATGGCAGAGCTCAAAACTCTTCTGATTACAGTTGTTTTGAAAGCAGAAATCCTGCTGAGCTTACTGGTTTTATTTTCTGTCCAGGTCTCCATATTGCAGTTGCTACAATTAATTACAAGATATTACTACATGTAGCTGTATTTCAATTTTGACACAAATGAAAAATAATGTGACCACACAAATTACAGAACAGTGTTTTGCATTACTGATGTGATTCCACAAAAGAGCACAGGACGTTACATGTATACAAAGACAATTCCTTGTACCAAGGCACAGTGAGAAAACACGGAGGGATCCAGCAACACGCGGTTCAATGGTCCTCACTGATATATATTCCCTGAACTTCACAACATGATAAGAGACTGTTAAAGGATGGACTGATGTTGATGTAGAAAGCAACAACAGTGGAATGATGGAAAAGAAAAATGATTTTATCAGGTTATTTCTGCAGAAAGCTGCTGAGGAGAACTGTTGCAGGAAACGACAACAGGCAAGCAGTAAGCAAAATTGCAGGAAAAGATAAGGGAAGAAAAAAGAAAAGTCAATAAGCAGTCAAGACTACTTGATGATGTTGTTTACAGGGGCTTAAAATAAGAAAAATAAATTAAATTATACTCTGCTTTTGAAATCTGGCTTTTGAGAGCTGCACAGGACAGCTTGACAATTTAACTTCTTATGGCATCTCTCTTAAAATGGACAAAAATACAACTAAATAGGCAATCAGCAGTGCCCCTGCTTCTGCCAAGTCTTGCATGATAGGAGGAGTAGGACTTTGTGAAAAGCAAGGGGACTGTCATGGAAAATCTTAGTCTGAGTGACACCAGGTAACCAGAAGGTACAGAGAGATAAGGGGAGGTCTGTGATTTCCTGCCTTTTTGTTTGCTTGTTTTTGTTTTGTTTTTTGTTTTTGCCTGTGCCGTTGGTCTTAAATGAAAACAAAACCACATTAGCAGTACGTCTGAGAGCCTGAGCAGCAGATGGAAAGATGAGTACAGGATTTTCAAATAAAAGCTAAAAAACAACAAAGAAATAAATAAAACCAACATCAACAACAACAAACAAATGAAAAGGAGGAATGGTAGAGTGAACAGAAGAAAGGTCACAGGAAAGATAAGGGAGCTGACAGAGATCATGTAACAAAAACACAAATTCAACCAGCAACATTAGACAGTAGGTTTGAACTTACTGCTTCTTTTAAAGTTAACCAATTTGTCTAAAATAAGTTGTTGCAGCACAAGCATTCAATTATCAAGGAACTTGACAGCAGCAGATTTTGGAAATGGCATTGAACTCAAGCACAGGATGCTTCAAAAAATGGAGGCATCCAATCTGGGGGCACAGACAATAGGGGATAGAGGTGTCTCAGCTAAGGTGACTGACAGGGTCACACGTCCCCTGTAAAAGAGCTAAAGCCTGAAGTTTGCCCCCTCCCATCTCAATCTGTAACCAGGAGAGGTTAAAAACATGAATTTTCTGCTGTACTAGAGCTCAAATGTCCAACTCCAAAGTTTGCCCTTGCCCACTTTGGACAGAAGGGTGGCTACTCAGTTCTGCAGTAGCCAGCAGACAGCAAAAAGGGCCACAAGGAAGGCTGAGGGCTCACCAACCTGAAAACGATAGAACGTTCCATCATCTTTCAGGGTAAGGACGTGGTCTGAAATTGGAAAGACGTAACCCTGTGCAGCAATAAGACTTCCCAAGTGTATTGCTTCCCCTGCGGATGAGAAGGAAAAGAGAGAAAACAGCAGGGATACCTCAGGAAGACGTACAATGTGCAATCCTCTGTTTTCAGCAGTGGGTCTGTTAATGACTTGCGCTATGACCTCATGCTCACAAGCCACGTTGTACCCATTCTGTATCCTTAACACCTTCCAGTGAAATCACGCAAAGCAGGAGAGCAGGAAGCAGCCTTACAATATAGACGAAACATTACTCAAACATTTAACTTGCTGTTTTTGTATTTACAAAATGTCACACACCAATTCAGCTCTAGAATCTGAATTTCACTTCAAAGCAGATCATCCACCACAGGTGACAGCTGACAAGAAGCCTGCTCCATCAGTGAACCCCACTTGCTTCTACCAAATTAGAGGAACATCTGCATCACCAGATCATTATTCAGCATCTTTGTTCATAAAGAGAAATCCTAACGCTGCAGCACTGCTATTTGTTAGAAGAAGTGGTGCTGAGGTAAGAGGTGCTAGCAATATGCTAGCACGGCCAAGGCAACCATCACCACCGCAGAGGTGCCTCTGCACAGATTTTCAACGGATGTCAACTGTCAAAAGCTGCACCTACTTTCTCAGAGCTGCAAAATACACATCAGATGATCATGTGTGCCCAGGCAGATAATAAATCTATTGTCGGCACCTGAAGTGCAGGTTTGGGATTTGACTGGACTCACGAGAAGGGATGTGTGGAGAGGGGTGCTCCATGTGAGACAACACTGCCTCTATTTCAGGTTTTACATGGTGACAGCAGAAACAGACTGCGAGGTAAGTTGTTGATTTTTAGTCTTTCCAGGAAAGAAAAAGAAACTTCTGGACCCACAGAAATCATTTCTTCCTTTTTCCAATAGTTCTCAGCTGTGCCAAAGTGATTTTGTTTTCTCTGAAGTGTGAACTATTTGGACTACACTCATGCACTGATCACAGTTTATGGCTCATTATCCATTTATCTATCTGACACAATAAATCAGCAGCCACTATCTTATCCCATGCTAGTGCCCATGTCATCCTTGACCAGCATGCCCTGTCAGTCACAGCCACACCTTTCTCCACACCACGGAATCCTGTCACTGTTTACCTGGTTAACCAGACACATCTACCCACTTCCTTTCTATGTCTGGGAACAGCCTTAGAATAAATCAGACTTAGCTAGCAGCAGTTTCACAGACAGGCTAGGACTCCTATGAAGTGCTTTCTCTGTGTTGTAGTGCAAGGTATTAGACTTAATTAAGTTGATTCTTATCTGTTTTCCTCCTCCTTTTCTTCAAATGCTTAAATCTATCTTGTTGTTCTGGTATATACACTCTGTAGCAAAATAGTACCTAATGTCTTATGGCGCACACACAATACAGATTAAGGGGCTGTTCATCCCCAGCTATAGTCACCTTACCTGGATCCTCGATGCTGAGGTTCTTCATAAGCCACTGTACAATATCAGCACCTGCAAAAACAAAACAAAAAGGAAATATAAAAAGAAAAGAAAGCACTGAACATCAAGACCAAAAGGTTTCCGAGAGCCCTAGAGAGGGATAACATTGAGATGAGATACAAAAGAACTGACATGAATTTTTTCCATTTTCCTTTTTAGCTCTACTGAGATTTCAAAATGTCCTTCCAGTGCCACACTGTAATTATATATTTATTGATAGGTACTAAGCCCAAGTACTCCCCTGTGCAATAGCAGACTTGCTATACCTTAAGTCAAATATTACTCTAATGGTTCTATGTAACCTCTTCTCTCCCAGTTGCTTCTCTGTCACCTCAGCATACAGGGAACTGTTTCTGAAAGCACTACCTAGCAAGGGGACGAAGGAGCAGTTACTGACACCTTGCACCTTTAATGTCAGGGGCAATCATCTGCACGTGTAGAACGAGTTATCAGTCAAAAAAAAAATGCAGTGAAAAGTCTAGCACATGCCAAAGACAAGTGCTAGAAAGCGGGACTAAGTGTGTCTGAAACCAAGCCACTGCTGAGCTGGCACTTGCTAGTGATCACCAGCAGCATGGTGGCCAGGAGCAGAGAAAAAGGTCAAAGTTCCATTTTTTTTTTTTTTTAATTAGGTTTTCAGGGGGTCATCAAGTAATAACAAAACTTGTTATGCTCTTATAAACAGTGGTTTAGCATCTCTCTCTATGAACAGTCAGTGCTTAGCACACTGAGCATGGGTAAGAAATATCCATATAACGAGGACACAGAGCACATACAAACACAGGACTGATCTTAGAGCTGTTTTCCACAGGTGGGAGCCACCTAGGAGTGCTATGTCGTGGTTGGGCTGGTGGTAAATCTCCCTTGGCGATGTCTTCTTCTGGCACTCAGGAACTTGGATGACCCGCAATCAGTCACACAGCAGAACCCCAACAAGAGAGCCCATTTGAACTAATTTACAGCCTCACAAACCTCAGGAGTCCTAGCTGACCACTGCTTTAGCTCATTTTCTCACACCCTGCATAAACAGTAGATAGCCAAGAAATCAGCGATCCTTTCACTAAAGTAACATTACACAACTGAATAACAGAATGTGTTGGCTCTCACCCATAAAACGATGTGCTTTAATGTTTGGTGCAATAAACCAGATTTTTAGTCAGCTCTGACTTGTCCATGGACAATGTTCTATGCATTCAATATGTGGGATGTTTTCTTGGTGTTTTGCTGGCAGATAACAGCATGTTGGGCAGGGTCTGAGCCAGCCAGAGATGAACTACCCCCTGACCCAGATGCGCTGTCTGTGACTGAGCAGCCCAACCCAGCCAGTGCCTGCCTCATGTAGACGTACCGTTACACAGGTTAAGCAGCAAAGACTCAAGAAGAGCTGAGTAAAACTTTTACTGAGTAATAAATTTACTTAGGAAGAGTTCTGAGAGAGCCAAAACTACCTGCTAAATGAAAACGTCTAGTGTATAGTTCCAGCTGAAAAATATATGGCAAAAATATTCAGAGTCAGTAACTGTTGCATTTGACATGTCTATAAAACAGAAAATGCTATTAACAAATGAGGATTTTCCCTTTTGCCTTTCATAAAACAAAAATAGCCTGAAGAGATAATAGACACTTGGGGCTACAAGAATATTTCAAGAAGACTCAAACTGAAGCACTTCCGTATTGTCAGGAACCAAACAAAAAATCACAACTGTTGTCTTGGTTCAAGGTAAACCAGAATCCTTTTTTTTTTTCTTTTTCTTTTTTTTTTTTTTCTTTTTTTCTGTATATCTCCCAGACTAAGAAGTCCACAATTTGTTCTGATTTTGGTCTCAGATGACAGGCTTGTAGTACTCTCTCAGTCATTTTATTCCCAAGTGATGTGACAGCTCAAATCTGAAAATCTCCTAGAGTAGTTAATTGCCTTGCTCAAGAGCAAGGGAGGTGAAGTGTGTTCTGACCAATCCCTTTCCAAATATACAAGAATACTTAACGCAGAATTAACTCTCCATAGTATGATCATGACCCCAGCTCTACTTTTCATTTGAGGAATTTTCATCAAACTAAAACACAATGCAGAAAGCAGATTCACCAGGCTTCCTTCCCCATCTTGTTAAGGTTTAAAAAAGAAAGGTTTAAAGTGGCAAACTGAAAACATCGACTCAGCCAGAACTACTGTGATCAGTCACTCCAGCATATAGGCAACACTGAAGATCACGGATTTTAATTCCTCTCTGTTAAAAATATGAAGTAATTCCTGAATGTTGCCAAGAGCCTGGAAGATTTTATAGCTGTTCTCCTGTTGTCCTGAGGCAGACAGATTATCTTTCTGCTGAGTTTGCTGAACCATTATTTATCACCTGCCAAGACTGATTACTCACCCTCAGGACAATGACAAGTCTTTCCTTCCTCTGTTAATTACTGTCATCATTAATAGCCATGTCACTAATTAATATTCAATCATAGTGAAAACTCTTCGGTGACATCTCCCACAATACTTTCAACTTTTAGGGTTACCCTCACATTGGCTTTGCTCCTGTTTGTGGCTGTTCCTATCACCACAATCTGGTTTTGCCCATCTACAAACTCGGTTTATGCCCTTTCTCAAATTAGAAAATTCACAGCTAGCCTTTTAAGATGCCTTGAAGATGTGAGTGAATCCTGTACAAGACCCTCCTCTATCAGATCAAGACACAGACTCATCTGTATTTTTTCCAGAAAATTTCTTCTTAACCTCTTTCATAGATTAGGCCCTACTGACAGTCCTCTTCTAATTCACCTTTCCCAAAAGATCTTCTCTGTTTGATTTTCAGATTCCACATTTCACAAGCACTTTCAGAGGACACCCAAGGGAAACCCTTGATCCTGACACATTGCCATTAAACCCTGATGGGGCATTTGAGATCTACTGAAAAAAAAATAGTTGGGCAGGTTTTCATAATATAAAGTGCTGCTGGATCTAGGTAGAGGAATGGCTTACACGTTCTCTATGCTCCTCTCTATGTATCTATGCTTTCTCTGAGTCTGTATGCTCAGTTCAAGGATAGACAACAGCCTGAGAACATCTATTTCCTCCTCACCTATTATGAAATTTATCTCGTTGCTTTAGGGTTTTCTTTAAAGCTGAGGTAGATGAGGTTGCTTAACGCCAACAGAATAGTTATATCCTCATGCTCAGACTGATTCACAATGACCATTTTTTTCCACCTACCTGGCTGAGACACGGAGCAGCAGTTTTATATTGCTTGCTATTTTCTCCATTTTCTGTTCAGCCTCAGCGATCCCATAAGAGTAACCAGTGTTCTCAGAAGGCCATTGCCTGTCAACATGACAAATGAGTGGCCAGCCAAAGAAAGATAAATTAGAAAAAAGTTCACATGGTGTGAGGCCATTGGCAAGATGCAGTTAATGAGGTGAGTCACCACCACCTTCTGTACTCTACCTAAGTTGTTCTAGCTCTTCCAGAAAATCCAGGGTTTACTTGGAAAACATAGAGCCATCCCTCTTCTACTCACTGGGTGAAACAGCAGAATACCTCCAGCACTTTCTAAAGATCTGCTGCCTGGAGAGGAGACTGAGTCTCTGGGCAAAGGGGCCAGGACCAACAGGGCCTGCTTGTTGTCCAGCAGATTGGACACGTCCCTAACAATTTACACACACATGCATGTTGTATATATCTGTTTAAAATTTTTTTTAAAATGCCAGAGCACTTCTAAAGCTTCAGCAAACGTATACCTTTGCATTTATTTTGAGGCCCAACAGGACAAATGCATTTTTTGCTGAGTATCCTGAGGTGGCAGAGCTGGTAAGTTCTGTGGAGAGGAGCCCCACAGTGACCTGCCATGGATGGGATGTCACACGTTACCCAGACGTGGCATGAGGACTGGGGTGCTTTGGGCCTCAGGCTGTTACACGGCCTCACAGCACACTGACAAATATTAACAATGAACACAGTGGGGTCTTAAATTAAATAAGCACCGTCCAATCATGCTACAGAAGAATTTGTCTCATATATACACCTCCAGGAGCAGGCATAAGATTTCATGGTTATGTCCTGACTTTTTTTTTTTTGTCAGTGCTAGTGTAACCCTGATGCTCTCTTGACATATTTTAATTAATTTTAATATTAGTAGTAGTAGTATTTTTTAAAAAGGAATATGAAAAAAAAAGTGAAACGTTCAGATCTTTCCTAGACATTATCTACTCATTCCATGACATGTTATGTGAGCAAACAAGCTGTGTGCCCAGCCTCTTTCATCAGTCATCTACAAACTCAAGGTTCAGACAGCATTGATGCAGGGATGAAAATGTGTTCTCCTTCCTGTCACTTCGTTTTTGAAAACAGATGAACCCATTTTAGCACCAAATTTTCCAAACAATTTGCTCCTGAACTCAGACCAATCTTAAAATATTTCTATCAGAAAAGTAAGCCTGAAAAAAAACACAAGCAGTCAAAAAGATTTATAAGAATACCTACACATGTGTGCAAGCAGCCACTCAAGCTGCTTTCTACTCTGCCAACCACAGCAATCACACCAATAAATGGAAAAAAATGTTTTGTTTTGTTTTTTTTTTTTTTTTCCTCTCCACAACAGCACTGTGTCCTTGGTAAGCCTAGGAACAAAAGGCTAATTAATCGGGGTTTGTGAAAATAAATAAATGACACCCATGCTAAAAGGCATAATGATTTTATACTGAGTTTCTCAAGGCCTTCAGCACTCCCTGATACCATTTTTCCCCACACAGATCTCCCACTGATTTCCACAGTGATTTCATCTAGGATGGAAGCCCAGAATCCTGCTCACAATAAAGATTTAATGCAAAGCTACAGTTTTTACAGTACTAGATTAAAAAAAAAGGGGGGGGGGAGGGAGAAAAATCTGGGTCCCTCCCTCCCTAGTATTGTGTTACGAATAACAGGGAAACACTTTACAGAAGTTGCCTACAACATGCACATAAATAAATACCAATAACAGAGTAAAAAACCCAACACTCAGCAGCTGACTCAGAAAATGTGGTAATTGCACCACTCAGTGTCAGCAAGGAGCATCATCAAAGCTACAACAGCTTAGAGCTCCTACCTACAGAAATTTCCCTTTACATTAGGCTCACTTGAAAATTTTTTTGTGTAATTAACAACCATTAGCTGCAGGACTATTACCCCTTTTTGACAACAGCAGCTAAAGGTTTTAAGGAGTCATTATTTTTATTCATCATAACTTTTGAGTGCCTGAATTCACAATTCATTGTTCTCATAATAAAAAATTGGAAAATACAATACTTGTGTAAAGCAAGGATGCTGCTTGCTACAAGGTGGCAAGCAGCACGTTGCACTAAATTGTGCATGGACACTCCAGGATGATAAAACAACAAGAATGGAAGATTTGTAAATTTAATGGGTTCAAAACCTGCAGGTCCTCTACATTTTCCTGACAAGTGTGGGTTACTTATCACAGTGTTTGGGCTGATACGCCATTCCAACCACTTATTCAGCCCTTCTCTGTCTCTTCTTCTGTTATCTACAGAGAGCTGTTGTGCGTGCTTGTCCACTTATACCAAATGTTAATATTTCAGAGATGAGTCCCAGAGAAATACCAGTTATAGGTGTTTCTACGTTGCTTTTGAACTTCAGAAGCACACTGTATCTCTGTCACGTGAGTGTCCATGCCTGTGTAAACGAAACACTGTGACTCTGATTACAGATTTATCAAAACCCTATTAAAATTAATGGCCCTGACATTTGACTCTTGCTTGTTCCTGTTCCTGCCACCAGGCCCTGAAGCAAAAGTAACAGCAAGTCTATTAATAAATTCATTCACAAGAGGGAGCAATGACCCAGGCCCTCAGCTGCACTGCCAGGGGCTGGCACATATATTTTAGGGCAAGGGACAGAGGAACACCTTCCAAGGGAAAGCAATGCCATGGGCTCATTCTGCTAATACCTCCTTTTTCTGGACTGCTATTTGGAGGGAGTCAGGCTGGCAAAACGCACACACTGCTGCCACATAGACCCGTGTGGGCTAACCCGCCTGGGTAACACAGACATGTATTAGGCCTTACGATCTCAGAGGTGCCAGCCCTAGACTGCTCCTGTTACGATGCTGCCCTCCAACAAGTGGTTCAGCTTTGCACCCTGAATGCAAGCAGCATGAGATACACCCAAAGACAGGCACCTTGCTTTCATCACTCTCCCATCAACATCAGCCAAAGGCAGGCGCAGCCCGCACTGAGCAGCAGGACACTGCTAGCCGAGAGCAGCGGCCTTGAAGTGATCGCACAGCGGCCACGTTAGCAGGGCTGTGTCAGCGAGCCCCTTAATGGAGGCACAGTTAATCCCGGTGGAGGGGGTCTGCCAGCACGGCTTAACCTGGGTCCTCAACTGGAAAAAAAGCAGAACCAGCAAAAGGTCTTCTTCCAGCTGACCTGCACCGACACAAAGCAGTTGGCAGTCAGCATCAGCCTTGTTCTTACCCTGTGCTTCGACGGCGCAGCATCGCTTTGGCCTGGGCCAACCCTCACAGCCGGTGTTCAGCAGCTCTGTCTCCTTGCACAGAGGCCAGGCAGCGGCTGTACCTCAGGAGCAATTAGACTGATCCATGTTCAATGCTCCTGATCCGCCTTGGGAAACCTTTGCTGCCGACAGCTCTGTGGTGTCTCCAGACAGGCCTGGTGTAACTAAAGCTCAACACACAAATGTGCACCCTCGAGAAACCAGACTATGCCAGAGCCCCGGTGCAAACGTCCCTGTGGTGCTTTGCGTGGCTAGGACATGGCTGCTCTGAAGTGAAGTCGTGCTGCCTGACCAGCACCCAAACCTCGTTCCCTCCCCAGATGCAACGCTGAGCAAACTGCTTTTACTACAAGTACAGGAGGAAATTGCAAAACAGAAGACCTAACAACTCCACAATGCGTGTCATTCAGATGTGTGTGTATAATACCCACAGAAGACAGGCATGCTGTCTTGATAGCCATTATAAATGTATACGAGAGGCAGGAAAACTGCATTCCCGGTCTCCCAGCAGCAATAGTTACCACATGCAATGGTACCAGAAGTCACCTCCTTTTACAAATTGCTAAGAACTGTAGATGTGTTAAGACAACTTTACATCTGCAATTTATCATAAATTTACAGTTGCTTTTCAGTCTGCTCTGCCTTTACGTTACTCAAGCTACCGAAGCAGCTCGTATAGCTCCACAGCTTGGCTCCATGCCATGCAGCAGCACTTAGACCCCGTTCCCCATGCTGTCACAACAACTCAGCAACAAAACAGCCAGGGGAGCAACTTCCAGCACTGCTGGAATCGGTGCTATTGAAGGTTCCCGTGTCAGATCTTGTTAGGGCTGAAATATTTTTACTCTTATGCAATTCATGTGCACTGTCTTCAAATCAAAGGCAATCTCCCTGCCAATTCTATCACACTAATATTTTTAATAGCAAATCTTCTCCTGAAGGAAAGGGGAAGATGATAATGTAGAGCTGACTGGTGTATTACAACATGGGATTGTCAGGTCCCTTCACTTTGTGTTCTCACTCCCAAAGTGGGTTTCAAATGAAACTGGGCTGTCAAATGAAGTTCCCCCCTGCCCTCGCCACTGCTCTCACAGTTTCCCTGCAGAGGTGTGAATGTCACTGACTCGTGTATGACAGTACGTACGGTGCACCCCAAGCTACAGCATTTTGACGATTCTGGTACTATATTTATTTACTAGGAGATCTGACCCTGTTGTCCTTGCATGAGCCAGGTTCCCATGAATTTTGACAGGAATCCTGTTTGCAGCAGCACTCAAATTCTCAGCCTCCAGAAGTGCTCAGGCCATGACAAATCTCTCTTACACAACATCACACACTCCTGCGTTAACTATGACAACATTTTCTCTCTATTACAGCCAAGAATAATTAGCATCATCAAATTTTCTAAGAAACCTGCTTTGTCCTGACACGTTGCTACTCTTTTCTTTCCCATTCTCCAGGAGAGGTTGGGAACCACACGCAGTGCTTGTGGTGATGCAATAATAGTCGCATTACCTGGAAAATGAAATAACCCGACATCTGAAGCTCTTTTCTCTCCAGGAGTTCATCGTCCTGAAAATGAAATAATCAGGTCTGTACAGCTTTCCCCCTCGTTTGCCTGCCAGGCCTTTCAATCACACATTAAGCAGGGTGCACCGGAGAGCAGTTAGCCTCATTGGACCTCTGCACTGGTGCAGCGGTTGGTCAGGGACAATTCTCCAGCAGGATTAAGGTTGCATGTCTATTAACTGCTAGCCAAGGGTAACTCTATATGAATTATGATCATTTAGCAATTGCTGACAATTTACTTAGCGCCACACAAAACAAAGAGGTAACATTAGCACCAACATTAGAGGCCATAATTCAAGCAGGGCTCCCGATGCCGTGCATTAAAGGTGTTTGTACTGGCAAGCAGCAGCTAGCTGATTCTGCTAGCAACACCATTCAATTGTGCATTTCAAATACAGGCATTTATCAGTGTGGATTTTAAATGTGTAGAACAATTTAATAACACTGAAACAAATCAGCAAGCACAAATCTGTCAGTATTCATACTTACGTTACAAGTTCAAAATGGGTAAATCATTTTATCCTTTCTCCTGTTTGATGGATCTCATTGGGGTGCATGTAACAATAGAAGCACTAAAGTCAACAATCTGCTTCTCTTAAATACCACCCCCCAAAAAACCCTACATTTTCTGTTAAGTGTTCTGAGTTTATTTTACCAAATAACTGAAAATAAGAAGCATTTTAAAAAGCTGCATTAAACAATTGCCAGTTTAAACAACTGAATCCAGTGTCAAAACATTGCATAGCTCAGAACTACCAAATATCTGTCTATATGATTTATAAAAGGTGTTTCTGTTTCTGTTCTGAGAGCAACTCTAGCTTGTAAAATAACTTACCTTTCTTCCTCTTTCTTCCCCACTAAGAAGCTAAAGATCAGCATTTTATTTAACACCTTTCCAAGTAAACGTGGGTTTGGACTTGGCAAAGCTGATGCACTGCTCCGAGGCCGTGATGATTTCGGAAAGCAATAGGCCCCAGATAGGCCCCTGGGCAGGCTCAGAGCAGACCAGGAGCCCCTGGCACAGCCTTTGTAATGCCATTCACCGGGCAGTGCCCACCAGCCTTGTTCGAGGTGTGATGCTACCTCTGTCCAGCACAGCCTTGCTCCGAGGCCCAGTAGTTTCACTCGCGTCTTTCCCATGCCACACGGTGGTGCTTAGCAGCAGGCATGGCCTGCCTGTGCGGATTTGCACAAAAAAGCCTTACGACACAGCAAACCATTCTAGCGGTTTTAGTTTCCAAATATGTAAAACCCCGAATCTTCTCCACATAACGCAAAGGAAAAAAAAATAGAGTGAACAATACTGTGTTGTGCAATGCCTTGGGAAGTATTTTAATTCATCAGAAGCTTTGCAATGTTGAGAGTGAGAAATCCTAAAAGGTCTTCAGAGGAGAGTTATAAAAACAATTGGAGAAACTAGAACTACATAAGATACTTTAACAAAAAAAAGCTTACTGCAAATATCAAAATGAAAATAAAAGCAAATACATTTCACCAGTGCTCACAAGACTCCCGTATTTGCTTTCCATATTCAGACTGCAGTGTCGTCAGGGTGCCAGCAGCAAGCACTGTGCGAATGCAGACAGAGTTAGTCTGTCTCTGAATTGCATTCCTGGCGTATGCTGACTGATGGATTGTCAGGGCAGTAGTTAAATTTCAAAGAGCAGTGACAGAAAGCAAGTGCTGCTTTTGCAAATGCGTGCATACCTGCTGGAAACCTGTTTAACAAAGTCACAGGCAGAGACTACAGAAAAGACACACCGCCACGTGGGTTTTACGGCAAATCAATGCTTATTTAAATGAAAGCAAAGCTTGCCTTAGACAAGGGACAGACCAGGCCAGATTACAACGATTCCCTGCACCCTTTCAGCTGACACCTCCCGTCCAGCACATGCTGCCTCTGCCCCGGCCCCTTCCCACCGGCTCACCCCTGGGTGGCAGCGGGCAGCCTGTGGAGCTGTGGGGTGGAGGGGGGCTGCTGGGCACCCTGAGGGGCTCCTCCTGGGGGTCGCAGCCTGCTGACCCAGTGTCACGACCAGCTTCTGGCAAATCAGATTGACAGCACCACTTCCAACATTCAGGTGCGACTCGTGACCATCAACAGGCTGAGAGGAGCAGAGGGAGCGGGCACCGTCCTCGCCCTGCCCAGGGAGACACAAGAGGGAGAGGGGACGATGCCTGCGCTGAAGCCACTCACAGGGTCACAGAGAAGTGAGACAGAAAGGTCCCAACAAATCACCCTGCAGAATTACAGCATCACAGCAAGACACAACAGGTCACACCATTGGGTGGTACGTGAAAATAAGCATGGAAAGGCAGAGTGAGGAAAGGGCTTGCTTTTCTTCTGTTTACTTCGCACCGTCCCCCCAGGACCACGCAGTTGGGAGGAAGGCGCTCAGATGCGCGATGCT
Organism: Oxyura jamaicensis; assembly: GCF_011077185.1. Taxonomy (NCBI): domain Eukaryota; kingdom Metazoa; phylum Chordata; class Aves; order Anseriformes; family Anatidae; genus Oxyura; species Oxyura jamaicensis. Next base: position 19,903,674 of record NC_048897.1, on the reverse strand, counting down.
CCCCTTGTCTCTGAGTCACCAGCGCCTTGTAGGAACAGCCCCCAGAAGTACAGAAGCGTGCAGAAGTGTTTGTGAGGTCTTGTGGGCTACAGACCTTGCCTTTTATAAATGTATTCACTTCTGGTTTACCAGGGAGGTAGAAGAAATTGGTTGTTTCTGCAGATCTCAGAAATTCAATCACGTAAAAGCCTGGGCTCAAGAGGAGGACTTGTGTGTTGAACTTCTGTAATCTGAACGTTTTCCTTCCTCCCAGAGGAAACCACCCAAATCTTAATGGGTTAAAGCTTTGACCTTATGTATTAAATGGAATTATTTGTGACGGGTGAAATGTAAGCAGCAAACGATACAAAATGAATTGAGAGAAATAGAAGTTTTAAAGAAAAAAAGTTTCAAAGTAAAGCACTACAGCAAGTTTATCTAAAGAACAGTACAGCAGAAACAGTAAAGAAAGAAGAACATCAGTTCCAAAAGAGATTATGTTAAACCTAGGGAAAAAGCTTGACAAAAGTCACTTCTGTCTAAAAAATGTTTTGTGATATAGATAAACTTAAAAAAAAAAAAAAAAAAGACAACGAAAGTCTTTGTCTCATCCTTTCCCCCCCCCACACCCCAGGGAGCACAGGCCAGAGAGTAATTAGCTGGACTGCTCACCGTATGGTCTCTGCTGCAAGAATGAGCATCAAAGTGATGCATGGAAGAAGTGGGACCAAAAATCCAGCTGCACAAGTGCATGTAACTCGGTGATCATTAATCATGAGATCTGAGTGTAATTATATAGAACACATGTATTAACATGTATAACATATTATAAATACTACATACATCTCAAATGGTTTCTGAAGGCCAGATAAAAATCGTAAGTCCCATTTACTCTGACGTTGTAAAGGCTTCCCAGGCAACCTCATATTTCCTATGGAAAGAAAGGTACTCCTCCCTCGGGAAGAGCAGGGGCCAGCATTTGGGATTCTGTACTGCAAATAACACCATCACGACTCTGCTGATGCCAGTCTAAAGCACGGCTGGTCAGTATTTATGGCTGTGGTATCTCAGACTCAGCAGATTCTGTGTGCTATACTGATTTATTCCAAAATAAACTTTTTATCCTGTTGACACTGGGATTAGCAGTAGCTTATGCTGCACACGCACAGATGAGTGTAGACGTACTGGAAAGCAGAGTCCTGCAGTCCCTTACTCAGCAAGCACACAGTTCACAGTCACACACTCCCCTCCAGCAATGGAGATTTGTTCCCCTTTTGCATTCAAAGGGTAGAACGAAGGGAGAAGATGTGCAAGGAGTGAGAGGATGTGCATGTAAAACCCAGTCACAAGAAATAATAACATAGATGTTGAAAACAGTAAGTATGCAAAAATGAGTTACTTTTGCCAAACCTAAATGGTTCAAATGCTACTTTGAATATCAGTCTACAAGACCACTCCCTGCAAGTACCTAAATAAAGAGAGTGACCTCTGTTTAAGAAAGTGTGACCTAAGTTTCCTATGTTTCAGCATCAGCAAGGTTCACAAAACTACCTCTAATGAACCTACACCAATACATTAGTCACTCATTATTCATTTGTCATTAGGGACAGCAATTCAGCTAACATGTTTGCTGAACAGCAGTGCTGACTCCCCTGAATCACGTATCACATGGTTTCCTTGTGTAACAAGGACTTCTCCACAGTAAGCCCCAGTGTTGGCAATACCTCCATTTGACACCCATCTTAGCCACCTACTTTGAAGGAGCTTCTGCAGGAGTCTTTCCTCCCTGTTTTACACAGGAACCCTAGGATGTCTAAAGGACGTGGTGCACCAAACAGAAATAATGCACTAACACCCAGCTACTTGTTGCCACTCCCGTTTCAGGCTAATGTTTTCAAAGTTTTCTCAAAGCAAAGCCCTGAAAATGTGAGTCAGAAATAAAAAAGATGACAAAGTCCTTTTCTGCTGCTCATCGTATCTGGACTTCTTCACCTACTATGCTGGAGCTTGGTGTCAGGCACGTCTAGGTTTCAGTTCTGGTATGTAGTCATAGGACTCTGGAAAGACCATACATGGTGTCTGTGCGGGTCAATTAACTGACTGAAAAAGAAAGGGAATTAAAATATTCAGGTGTCTCAGCAGGTTGTAAAGATTAATGAGTTGCTGTTTACATGGCACATTGAAGACATAAAACACCAGACAGCTCCTTGGCGTGTCGAACATCAATACTAATTCCTGCCAATGGAGTTCCCCAGTTCTGCTCTCCTGTGCAGCCTCTCCCTTACAAGTGCTTGTTTCTGGTTTTGCTTTCACAGACTAAACCTGCCAGTGCTTTGCAAATTCAGCTAGCCTTATGCCCAGAACAAACCACAGCAGATCCCAGGGCAGGTAAATCAGGACATGGTTTCCAGCTGTGAGAACAAGCTGGAAGGACAGTATTCACATTTGCTTGCCAGTTTACTCACAGACCATCCTGTGCAAACAACATCAGTCTACGAAAAGGCCATGCAAATCTAAAACCAAGATCCCAACCAAGTAACTTACAACTAGAAGTTACTCAACATTTGTTCTGTCCTGTCTAGTATGGGGCAGATCCCTTTTGTAGGGCGCACAGATACCAAGCTCATTTGGTCCAGGATCACATCCTTTATTTGGCCTGTTCTTCTCACAACATGGAATGCTTCAAGAGTGCAGCCTCACAGCTTCACTCCATGACCGCGTTAGCTGTGCTGCACGCTTTATGCAAAGGCTGTCCATATTAAACATATTTTGGAGTAATGATATGCATTATACTGGTTTAGATCGCTCCCTTTTATGACAGGGAATTGTTGGGTATTTGTGTGCTGTCTGTAATCAGTATTCTAAAGTATTAATTCCGAAAGCAAAACAATGCACCTCCTTGCCTGCTTCTCCTTTTCTTCTCCCAGGCTGTTTGCATCCCTTTGCCTCCGTGAATACAGAAAGGCATAGATCTTTCTCTCTCATTACTGCTGGGCCATGGCAGCCTAACAGCCATGCAAGCTTTTGAGAATTTCCCCCAAGTAAATGAGTTACATCTTTTAACTGTAAATAATATCAACCTGAGATAAAACGTCAATGCAACAAAACGGTGTCCTATGTGCAGCCCTTCCATGTTTTAAAAGATGATGCTGGACACAAATTTCAATAATGCCAAAATTACTCAGACTCCATTACTCCATTTTCAAAACTGAAAGGCCCTTAGGAGTCTACATCCTGCTGACTTTCAAAAGAAGACATAGTGCCATAATAGTTAAAGCCATTTTTTAACATCAGATTTGCTTTTTCACCTAGCCACATAGATACTGGAGGACCTTGCCCTTGGTAACCAGCATTCAGTTTTTTCTTGAGTTGGCATATAGTCTAGACTAAGTTCCATCATCCATCAGGCTATTTTTTTTTCCCTTTACAATTTAGTAGTCAGCACTCTGTAGAAGAGATGAACATTTCTGGGAAAGGCTGGGCTCATTTTTCTCCAATTACACTTTCATGGGTCATTATGCATTTTAAAAAAACAACACACTCCAAATATGTACACATTTTAGTTCATAGACAATAAAATAAACAGCAATATAATTCATATCAGCCTTCTAGCAATGCACAGCTTTGCTCTGAAATGACCAATGATATATGAAAATTATTTTTTAAGTGTAAGTGGGTAATTTCTTGCATGAATGTACTCACTAATGCAACGTTAAAGGGACAAAGCACCCTGTAAATCACATATTTGACTAATAAGACACACACTTTAGACCCTAGTGGACTTTTTTTTTGTTCATTCCAGGCATATATATAACTCCATGTTTAAATCTAAAAAACAATTAACAAGTGCTGAGTCAAATTGCACCACACAGTGTGATCCCAATCAAGCGTAAAAGGGCAAACTTGGTGTCTTAAGCACATCCCAAAGATGGGGGGAGAAAATAGAGGTAAGAGTGAATGGGAAGCAAGCTAAGTACCACAGAACAGGTCAAGTGGGATGTATTGGGATAATAAAGGGAAAATCACTTCCTTGAACTACAGGAAAAGATGAAGCTTTCATGCATGCCACACTAAGGGTGAGATGTCCTTATTGCTCTGCACAGGATCCTCCTGCACAGAGCAGTTGTTTCTACATGGTGCTAGCAGTACCGCCAGCTATGAGAGCATAATCTCAGCCAGGCTCTCCAGATTCAGTTAAGTAGCTGAGAGAATAACTTGACCATCACCTGCTGTTTTAGTTAGGTTAGTAGCAAATAACTACTTTAAATACCTACATGTTAACCTGAATGTTCTTTCAGTCAAACACTAAAATCCAGTTCTATGGGAGTACACTTTTGCATACGTCATACACAAGGAAAATGTACATCTGTACACGTACAGGATTTTATGTAATGTAAAATGCTGCCAAAATAATCATCTTTCAAACTATATTCTAGAAGTTTTTTTTTTGCTTGTTAATCTTTACTGCAAGCTAAAAACATCTGTTCTGCATATTTAAGAAAGGAAAATATAATCAAATCTAAACAGAATGGCAAAACATTTGCCTGAGTCCCCCACTGAAAAGTCCCTTGTAGCAAACGGCTGGAGGTTGAAGAATATACTGGTACAATGTTGCTATGCATTTTTTTTCCCCCTTTTTTTTGGTTTTATCCTAACCCTAGGCATCCACTATGGGATGCATGGCTGGTAAGAATATTGGTGGGCACTGGTTTGACTTAGAGCCTACCTTTTGCAGTTCATACCTGCTAACTTGTTCCACATTAGTTAAAAGCCCTACCTCAGCAAAATCTTCTGTACAATTATTTCTCATTACGTGAGGCCAGTCCTCTCAGGATCTGCAGGTTACAAAGAAAAAGGCAGAAACAGAAGGGACGGGACACAGTTGACAAGGACATGCCTTGTCTTCTGTCCCTCCCAGCACCTAGAGGGAGTTTGCAAATGTCTCATCTTCACCATGATGGCAGGGCAGCCGTATGCACGGATGTCCACAGCAGCCTGGCTTCATTTGAAGCTACCCTTTTAGAAAACCAGTGTCCCAATGCCAGCAGAGATGCTGCAGTCTCTCTCTTGTGACTGTCCTGCAGAAACTCACCTCAGAACAGAGTGCCTTACAAGGAATTCCCTAAACGAACACAGTACAGCTCTTCTGGGCTCCAAAGCCCCTTCAGCCAATTCTCCCCAAAAATACAGTATTGCACATTATCCTCAGTACTGCAGCCCTACCTGGCAGCTTTAATTATTTGTAGACAGTAGGTTGTATGCTATCCTGTGTTCCCCATAACATAGCATGGCATCTCTGTCTTCAACTCTGAAAGCTTAATAAAAAATGTAAGTTTATATGACAAGACAAAACGTAGCTGCCGTTCACGTTAACAGGCAAGCCTATATAAGCCTACATAGGTTTTCATTAGAGAGGACAGTGGAATCCAGTAATACCTCGCAAGAAATAAAGTTTGCTATGCAATAGGGCAAAACAGGACAAATGCTGAATTCTGCACCCTTAGCAAAGAGAGGCAGAAACAGGCCTGGAGACTCAGTCATGTTGATCAGCCCCTGCCAACCAGCCAAGCGACACAGCTGAAGAGCTGCTGAAGAGCAGATGCTGCTTTCCTTTAATTTAGTAAAGCCAGCGAGGTGGCTCAACAGACCAATGCAGACATGACGCAAAACCACCGCAGGTTTTACCACTCACTGGGGAAACATATTAATGTGCGTCTCTCAGCGTCACCTGGAAAGGAAAACCCCTCCTTCCACAGTGCAAACCTCCAGGTCCATATTAATGATCACTGTTACTCTGCAGTAGCCTGAAGTGAAAATATGCAATGCCAGGTGACCGTAACAATCAAGATGGCTTTTCAACCTCTCCTCACGTACCCCCAAAGCTCCTGTTTCTATGTGCTCGGTTGCCACACACATCTGCTCCAATCCCTGAGAAATGTGTACTATTTCAACATGCCTCCACCCAGGATCCTGCCTGCCACATCTCCATCCTTCCACACTTCTGGGACTGAATTTGGTAGAAGTGTCCCCTGACAAGCCCACCAAAGTGCACGTCCTGCAGCTGGTTCCAACCCACAATGCCCCCCACATCCCCTAGGAACACAGCTTGCACTAACAAGGCTTCTAAGCACAGGGTTGATCCTAACCACCAGTTTGATTAACTGGTTAGAGGCAACACACAAGCTGGGAGAGAAGGCAGCTCCAAGGCACACTGAATATTTGCTAGCTTTACCTGAGATCTGTTGTTCCTCCTGGAATCCCAGGGAGGAGGTAGTGACAAAACCAGAAGGCTGTTTTTAGATGATCTCTTTCAACAGCATGGGCCCTAACAGAGTGAACCCTCCTTTAACAACAATAGCGACAAACAACAAATAACGACAAACCTTCAGCCTGACAAGGCACATCGAAAGGTTTTTTTCTCAGACTAGTATTCCGCACCTGATGTGACTTTTCCAGGGCCCCAGCTTTCTGCTGTTATAGTGTTGGTACTACTTTGATTTGCATAAGACAGATCTCTTTTTCAGAAAATGCTTTTTGGCCTGAAGAAAGTTCATGCGATTCATCCCTGAGTCTATCCAAAGTGATAGCAAATCCTTTGCTGAAGTAATGAGAGAGAATTTAATCTTGACATTTCTGGATTAAGCAATTGAAAAGCAAAGACTAGAGGAACCGGTGGCACAAAAGACAGCTGTTTCCAGAGCTGTAGATAAATTGACAGAGTCTAGACATTATGAATGAGAGCTCAGTAGAGCTGGAGAAGCTTGTCACAGCAGAGGTGGGAATCCAAATTTTAATGACTCAATTAAAGAATGCCATGACTGGTGGAAAACATGGAGCTATTTCTATCTCCTTGTCCCTATAACTGCCCTCATACTACTGTGGGTGTAATTACATAAGACACACAATCCTTTAATGGAAGGTGGAATTATTTAAGGAAAACAGCTGGCAAATTTAGAACTAAGTAGGAGCAAAGAAACGTCAGCGCTGAACCGAGAGCGTGTCAAACATGACCCAGATACCTAATTAGAAGTTATACTCAAATCTAACTTGCAGAGGGAACAAGAAACAGGCTGGCTGAATTCAGCAGAGAGACTGCAAGAGGTGTGTCCTTGAGCTTTATGATTTTGCCTGATTGTCTTGGGTACTGTTCTGATCACTCCACTCTCCCCTGGCTTTAATTTGACAACACTAACAAGTTTGCCAGGAGAGCTGCAGCAGGGAATAATCATATCAAGGACCTCACCTGTGAGCTCCAAGGGAGCACCGAAGCAGCCAGAGAGCTTCCCTGCAGCTCAGCAAGGTGGGAGCTTCGGCTTCAGGCCTGTCCCCGGCTGACCCTCTCTGAGCGAGGATGTGGTCACCGGAGCTGCGGGGCTGGAGGCAGGCACCTTCCTTGGGCTGCTGGCCACAGGAGCCCTCCTGCCTTAAGCACTGAGCCCACAGGACACCCCATTTCCAGAGAGCATTTGGAGAAAGAAAATGGGGGAAGGTGGAGGAATGCTACTCTGTCTGGAGTCTTTGTTCATGCACTGAACAAGCTCCTGTCGCTGAGGTGCAATCCAAAGGCATTAACAATACAGAGGAATGTAACACGTTAATTAAGAGCGGCTCTGTGAAAGCTAACTAGAGACAGTCAAAATATTATTAAAAATAGATGTCCTTAAAACCCAGCACTCTGCAAGAGGAAAGCTCTGGCTACGCTTATTTTCATTTTTCCTTATGCTATTCTCCACAGGGGCAGAGAAATAAGTTGTATAGTGTTTCCAAATAAAAGTATTCAAATACAGATGGATATATTCCTTAACATGTCTGCTCAGCTGATCCTGCACGAAAATCAGGTGAAGCCACAGACATCTTCAGTCATCTGCCAATGACTGAGAGGGTCCCCATGGGACAGCCCATACAAGTTAATGGGAAAGACCAGTCTGCAAGGTAAGATTGCAATGTGGCCATGTGCTCTCTTACTGGAGCCAAGACACGAAATAACCTTTGAAGACTACACACATTTCCAAACTTGATGCTCAAGGACTATGGCTGGCAACAAAAGCAATATCTCAATGGGGAACAAACAAGCAGCAAGTCATTGACAGAGATGCTGCTGAGATATGCTAACTACATAAACTACCACATACAGCACATAAAATGCAAAAATTCATGAATTTGTGTGTATATGACAGATAAGAGCAAAGGTGACAGAAAGCTTACCAGGCCCCTTTTTGATAGGCATCTTCCTGTTGTGAATTTTCAAACAGGTAACAAGAGGTGTCAGCGTGCTGCTCCACCTCTGAGGGAGGACGTGGCTGCGGAACAGGACCAGGGAGGTTGTATTACTTGGCGCTAGCGCAGCGCTTAATGGAGTACTTCAGACAGCTCTGGGGCTCACTGTTCAAAATGTTGTTAAGAACTTGGAAATGGTCCAGAGGAGAAGCACAAGAGGAATCAAAGGGCTGGAAAACATACTTTGTAGCCAGACATCCTTTTTGAGACACAATTTATTGAAAACTTCACAGAGAAGTTGAGGTGGCTACGTTACTATCATTGCAGTGATTAAGTATCCTTAAGGAGAGGGCAGATGTCTTCATCGTCAACCATAAAAACTATGAGGATCAATCAGGTGATCTGGACAAAGTCACACCAGAAACGAGGAACATATTTGGGGTGTATTTATTTATTTATTTATTTATTTTTTAAGGGTGACACTAACTTCTTTAAAGGTGAAAGTAGATTTTCTTACCCCAAGTATTTTTAAAAAGTTGATACTTTAGAAGATGATGCATAGATGTAAAGATGATTCCGGGCAGGGAAGCAGACTGAACTGAAGGACCACCACAACCTCTCAATTTGTGTGCTGCACAGGTCAGCACGATGGGCAAAGGTCTCCATCCCTTCTCTGCACTGCACTCACTGGTCCAGGACACACTTCAAAACTTATGAGCCTTTACACTTGTATTATTTATTGCTAGGCACAACTGCTGTGTCTAAACTGATCACTCTCAGCTCCTCAACACAGTACCCATGTACACCACCAAGCTGTTGTAGCAAAGCAAGTTCCTAAAAACAGTACACTGAAAAGCTCATTTTGGGTTTGTTTTTACAGTTTCAGGTTGTTACACTTTTTCCATCTTCTAGGCACGTGTCATTTCCAAGTACAAGTTCTTTTAGTTCTCCAGGAAAGCGAACTACTATTGTGGACCTGATACTCTTTGGATGTTTAAATTCAACACTTCCTACCTCAAGGAAAAAAACCCTAATATAATATCCATATAGCAACAACATAAACAATGCTACCATGCAAAACTAGCCAGTCTTTTGACTCCATTTTTTCACGTGAGCAAAGAAATAACACTGATTCATATGCCATTGTCCATTTCATTACCTCCAGCAATCATAATCTTGAATAGACCCGTCACTGAAATTTTATCAGAGTACAGTACCCCTCTATTTCTCTTACATTGCTATTAGATCTCTCACTCTCACCTCTCAGTGTCTCTGGTGGGAGGAAAATGCATAGAACATTAAACAAAACAACACTGAGTATTTAGCAGACTTTTATTTGACAGAAATTATGGCTTTCAGTCATTCTAACCCATTCAGGAAATAGTAATGAAATTTACTGAATACTTAAAGCAAATGTAAAGTATCAAAAAACAAAAACGCATCAGAAATTATTCGCTCAGGTGAATTTGTAAATGGTTTTGGTATTGTCCAGCGAACAACTGATATTCCTAGGGGAAAAAAATAAAAAGGTAGGCAGGGGAAGCAATTCTATCTGCAATAAAAATAGGACCCCAAAACATAAGAAAAAGTGACAATAAAACATAAGGTCTTCCACCACTATAGACAAACGTTACTTTTTTTTGTGAATCCATGTTATGATTATCATTTTATATGAACAAACTTCTCAAAGTTTCTTGCATGTTTTATTACTCATTTGGGGTAAGAGTTAACGCAGTACCATTCAGGCCATATTACAGGGGTGCCTGCACGGAGAAAATTCTTATTGTGCAAGTGACCTTGTAATGAATTAGAATCTCTTCTGCTCTCCTGAAAAAGATTCTCTTCTTGCAAACCAAGCAGCCATCAAACAGGAATTAACTGAACGTAGACCTAATTGCTAAGTTTTATTTCTCTGCAGGACCAAAATATAATTTTCCTCCCTGCATGTGGTAGTGAATCATACATCAAAAATATCCCAGCTCATCAATTCACACCACACTCAAAACAAATCCATGGGAAACCAGCATGCAATTTTGAGAGATTTATCCACATGCACACAGGAAAAAAAAAAAAGTTAAAGAAAATATGTAAATGTGTATATATATAAAAAAGAGGCCGGTTATTTTTAATGATGGCTATGTATGGAAAGTCTGAAAGTTTGTTTGTTTGTTTGTTTTGTTTTCTCAATTTCTGTTGGAAGGTTTTAAAGCCAAATCTATGTTATTCTCACATAGCACGCGATGCAAATAAATAACTGACCAAAGATCTGGGTATTTCTGCTGGAACAGGTGGAACAAAAGTTACTCCTCAGCCATACAGGGTATGCACTTAAGCTGGGTAACACTGTGTCCACGCTAGCACTACTCCAACCTGCTTCAGCTATGACATCCAGAAACAGTTTGCCTAAGGGTTGCATCTCCACATATGCCTTAGTGGGTACACGGCTCCTCAGGCACAGCAGGAGCAAAGATGTTCTGCTGTGTATTGAATGCTCAGCAGCCCACAGGAGTGTTGGAGGCAGGGCAGAAACAAGGCAAGAGGTGTGAAAAAAGAAACTCTGCTGGTAGATCCTTCACCACACAACTCCCAGGTTGCCACAAGGTAAAGACAGGTGACAGCATTGCAGCTTGAGTGCAGCCTGTCCCCCAGTCACATGCAAAAAGCAAAGCCCCACAGTTCTCATCATTAGCCCCCGCTCTTTTGCTGAGTCATTCAGATCTGGAAACAAACTTTTGTAATAATGCTGCGCTTTTGAAGATAGCGAGATGAATGCAAAAAAGCATTAATCATTCACTCGTATGAATTTCTACAGGCATTAAAATATTGTTGACTTTTCTTTTTAATGCTTTATTCATTAGCCACAATAATTCCACCAGCTAAATGCTGTGTTTCAGAATAAATCTGCAGTCAGCAACAAGAACACTCTTAATATGTAACTTTTGTTACTAGGGCTGAATTACTAATTCATCTAAACGCTGGAGTTCAGCAGGTAATTTATCACCAAGTCTGTCTCACTCTACTCCCGCTTTTTGTCTCCACTGAAAGACTAAAAGGCCCACAAGCAATTCTTGAAAAACACGAAACCATTTTTAACAGACCTGCTTTGTTCCAGGCTCATAGCTTTCAGGTGATGCCTTTAAGCCCACTGATTTTTATGCTCATATTCTTCAGCAAGAGAAATTTTGGTTTTGTGTTGTTCCAGCTTCGGCCCAGGTGGTTGGAAGGCTTTCTTGTTTTTATTTTTCCTGTTGACATCTTCTCCAGTAACTATGAAGAGCAGATAAGTCACTGCAAAAAGATGAAGCTGGATCACTTGGTGATTTTTTTGTTGTATTTTTATTGTCCACAGGAAGATTCACGTAGCATGGTAACTTATGCTTCTGATTTATCAGATCTTAGCTTGATGGAAGCAAAGTTCCAAATCCAGTAAAGGACAGATAGGATCAGAAAGGACATCCATAATTCTAATGCAAAGAAGTTATAATTTTGCATAATACCCAGAATCAGGGCCTTTTGGATAGCACTTTACAGACCATTTTACTAAGCAAATAGTAAATTCTCAGGATGTGTTTCATAAGCCTTCTGCAGTGACCCAAACCAAATTTTAATGTGTCCACCGCTATGTGATGGGCTTTTCTTCCAGGGAAGAACCTCCACCTTAGGTCTGGCTACTTGAGGTGCTGACATACGAATACGTACATAGATATGTATAATGTCCAGTTCTTGCAACTTAAAAACTATGCTTAAATTCATTAAGTCATTTAGGATTAATCCCATAATCCATGTGCATATTTTTAAAGAATGTGTAAGCTTCACATGATGCATGAGCAAGCTCTGCGTGGAGACAACCCTGACAAGAAGGGAGAACTATGAATAAGATGCACAGAAGTGGCATCAAGAGCCAGCTACAAAAACAATTCTTCCTCTGAAAGGTCAGAGTAGCTGTGGAGTTGCACATACTGCAGTATTTGAGCTGGGTTCATGCCCCGCTATGAGGGAGGACCACTGCGATGGACCACCAGACCTACCACCCAAGCTACATTTGCACTGGGAGAGCAGCACCCGCAGAGTGGCTTGTGATCAAGGTGAAGCTGCACGCACTGAAGTGAAGCTTCTCTGCAGCAGAGGGCAGTGACACACAAATGCTAGCGTTCACCATTCTGCACAGCACTGACAAATAATCCAGAAGCCTGTCCTTATTTATCTCTAGCGTACAACACTTGCCACTCTTCGGCTTATTCTTATGAATAATCACATGCTCTTTATGCATATGTGAGCATGCACACATCACTGTGGGTTTGTGCAGATGTACAGACATACTGAATGCTCACTTTTAAAAATACTAATTCTGCTTGCTTTCTCTTATTTCTCTGACAACTATATCCTATTCAATTAATCTACCACCCCCCCGATCTGAAAACCAAATCCTTTAAGCTTTAGCTTCACAGGGCACTGACTTACATCCTAACAATAGGCAAGGAATTACGACACTTCAGGGAACTGATTTCAATCTTTCCCTCTTCCATTTCCTCCCCTTTGAAAGGTAGAAAGCTGGATGCACTTGAAGAGAAAAAAGGGAGGAGGGGAGAGCTGTAGAAGAAGACAGCATAACTCTTCAGCTCCTTAACTGGGTTAATTTGTCTCCTGGCATTAGAATACAGAGCTTAAGAGAATGCTACAGACAAAAAAAAGTTGCAAGGCATGCGCTTCCCATGTAGTAGCTGACATGTCTAACACTGTGTGATTCACAGCAGCTTTGAAATACTAGATTAAAAGGCATAACGACCTTCTTATTGAGGGAAGGATGGATTGCATTTCCATTGGGTGCAATTTAAAGAATAGATGCGTAAGAGAAGAAAATGTAAGTTATGATGAAGAATTCCAGTCTTAGCTTGAATTAGTTTAAATGTAAGTTGCTCAGAGCACTTGATTTTTAGTGAAAAACAAATGGATTTGTATGCTTGACCAGTGTCTCCAAGCCAACTTCCACAAGACAACCGCACGCTGGTGAATTTACTGTGTAGCACCTTCTCAACATATATGTGGAAAACAATCAGAAATAATATAGTTCTGTGCACGTGTATAGAAATATACATCAGTTTTTACCCAAGAGCAAGTCCTTTTTATTACTTATGAACCACTAAGCAACCCCACGTTATTTGGGATACTGATTGAAGCTTTGACTTTTTTTCTTGTTTTGTTTCTGTTTTAACTAAATAGGCTCATTGTTGGTTGGAAAAAGATTGCATTTGGTTTAGATTTGGGACTATCTATCAGCTTTGCCTGAAACTGAGCCAGTACTGCATTTCAAGTCCTCTGCTTCTCCAAGCAAAACTGCATAAGAAAGAATTTTTTTTTATTATTTTTTTTTTAAAGGCTGACTTGGGCTAAAAATCTGATTCATACATTCATTTTGAAAAGAGTTTTAGCTGCTCAGGTTCAGAAATGGTTGCTGTCCCAAATCCAGGGAAGTATATTTTAGAATGAAACTAGCCAAGTGTTCAATGCAGTCTGCATCAGAGTCAGTTCTACAGTTAGAATCCTAGGGTCAGGTGACGCAAGCAGCTCAGCAGACAGCCCAGGGAAGCCAAACCCATCTGCAGCCAGCTTACGGAGTTATGTGGTCTCAGTGAAGGCAGTTTCTGTGCTGCACTGAGGAAGGTGAATGAACATTAAGGCAAAGCACTCAGCCTTGCTGCTGGCTCTCTTGGACCTGCTAGGTGATGAGTATTGCTGCTCATTGGCCCTGCCTGTCCTGGTCCTGCTCCCCCCGGCACCAGCCTCTTCCTTGGTACGGTTTTTCTGATCCAGGACCTTTCAAACACTGTAGAGAGGAATCTGCTCTTCTCCTTGGCACCTCTGGCTGTCATGTCTGGATGACAGATACATTTGAGCTCCTTTGAAAGGAAAATGCTGCAAATATCCCCCAGACTGGCTTCTGAGCCATCTCACAATGGGTTCATGAATTGTTCCAGAGCTTAGGTGCCATGAACTACATGGTCAGGGAACATTATCAATAATATATCCTCTCTTTCACGACACTGTGGGATTTCAATTCTCCAGCCAAATGCATTTTCTTTGAGTGCGTGACATTCTGAAGTGTTCTGGGACAACTCTATAAGCATTTGCCAAGATACATGCTGGCTTCTTCAGACAGAGCCACATGGCAGTTTAAACTTGGTATATATCATGAGTCTCGAGAAACGACAGGCCATCTGGCAGATTTCAGCAATACTGGCACTTTCTGCTCAGAGAGGTCCAGGACTTAACTACGAAAGACATGGTAGGTCACAAATGAAATGCAGTGGCAGGGCTGCGTACATGAAGCTGGTATGGCACTTAACCCAAGCTGGCTTGTCACCCATCAATCTGTTCAGAGCCACGCAGGCAGCTTTAGGAGCAGAGCAAGGAGGCAAGCAAGCTTTGGGGTAAGGGTCAGGAGTAGTGCACAAGTGAGGTGACAGCTAGGGGAGTGCTGCTGGAAGACAGAGGTATCACTCAGAATGGAGCTGTGGGGAAAGAACTGCTTGGGGTCAGTGCGTTACGGGTCACGATGAAGTTGTATCAAAACTTCCTGAGAGGAAGGCAGGATGGTGAGAGACTTGTAGGCTGCACATATCCCTTGGGTCACAACAGCAAAGATACCAGTACGCAGGATGAGATGGGGAAGTCTGAAATGAGGTTAGGGGCAGGGGGAAGACTGGAAGTCATAAAGGAGGCTTTTTGCACTGGAAAGCTCAGCTGTTAGAGGTCAGCACTGACTTCTGACTTGTTTCAATAACGTTGCACAAGGCAAAGTCTGAAACAGTGGGAGAAGAAAGTATAAGGTTAGTTTTGAGTATGGAAGACATTTTTATTGCTGGATAGTGTAATGAGATGTTCTTACAACACTGATGACTGAGACAACAGAGAATTGCTTATTTGTCTGCAGAAACAAATTATTACTGAGAAAATAGTTTTCTAATTGAAAGAGAGGTGAAAGGCTATCACAGCAACTGCCATCCATCACGGACATTGTCCGATGACCCTGTCTGTGCATGGATCACAGCACTACTCAATACCTGCCCTCAGTCAGTTTTTCCTTCCATTTGTCCATCATGTCAGTGCTGTTCTTTGCACTTACTGGGCAATCTCTTTCAGGTACATGCATGTAGACGTCAAACGGTCTGGTTACATCTTAGTTCCACTCTCTGCAGTTTGCCTGTAAAAGTGAAGTCTGAACCACGATAATGGTGTGACGTGCCCTCCTTTGACTGACCTACTTTTAGCCAAAAGCCAGGGAAGAGGATACACAAATCTACTTCTAATGCAGATTAAAACGTGCCTTTGGCACAGCATCCTCACACAGACTCATCATACATTCAAAAAAGGTTTTTTCATCCTTCTCCCAGACTCCTGTTGTCTAGAGAGGACCATTAATGATAACTCCCTGAGGCTCCTTCTCCTTGTGTTACAGAATGCTTCATTCATAACTTAGGCATCTGGACAGATGAAAGCAAAATAGAGATGAGTGGTTCTTTCCCTAGTATTCAAACTTGAAATGAAACACCCACTTTGCTGTACTATAAACAGAACTGCAGGTTTAGAACGCCAAGGCGCTGCTGTAATGTTTCTTTTTCTTTAAGATTTTACATTTCTCCTGTGAGAATCCATTACAATAGAAGTGTCAAGCAAAAATAAACCCCTGTTAATCACAGTCACTGTGAACCTGCCAAGTAAATCATGTCTCGACATTGCTGTTCTACTTTTCAGGTAAAAAAAAACAAGCGTGCAAGAATGCCAGAATCTGGAAATTATGTTCTTCCCAAGAGGAGGACTGTAAAGATAGGCCCAAGGTTTTTCTGAAAACACAAGCTCTTCTCTTGTGTTCATGAAATTTAATGAAATTAGAAAAACACTAAAATTGAGTATCCTATGGCTGTAAGAATAATTCAGGTTACAAGGATTCCAAGGACTCTTTAGAGGTCACTCCTTGTCCCACCTCTAGTCAAAGCAAGGCCAAATGCAAAGAAAACACTGAAATCATATACAGATTTCTTCTGGTTTTGGTCAATAAGGAAGCAGGTATATGCATCTGAAGGGAGAAATGAGAAGTGGAGAAACCTTTGGGCTCTCAGCCGAGCCATTATTTTCCCATACTTTTCAAACTCAGAGGCTTCATGCACTGTCCAGCACATCACAAGGGAACTGCCTTCAAATCACCTGAAGGGAGTGTTACTGAGCTAGGTTCACTTCAAATTCAAGAATTTGCTGTGAGCTTTGGAGGGAGGTTATGTTTTTATCTTCATCTTTTTGCTATTCCCTGTGCTGCTGAAAAGCAGCCACTTCAAGCTGACGCAGCTGCTGCTCCAAGAGAACTGAGTGCAAAGGGGGCAGTTGCCACCATACCAGGGAACTGCCAACCTGGGTGCTACCTAACGATAAGGATAATCACTTTAAAGATGCTGTGAGGTCTCCCGTCTCTCTCTCTCTTTTTTTTTTTTTTTTTTTGCTTGGGTAACAGATGGCAACTTGATAACTAGATCAACCGGTTAGTTAATCAATGTTATGAATATTAACAGGTGTATTGGAAACCTGTTTTAGTTGAGTAAACCTCAAGACATCCAGTTCACATATTATACACTGTCACTTACGGAATGAATTTGCAAACCAGATATACAGTTATTTTCCCCATGAACCTTCAAGGTCAGCTCATACCTGCCCTAGCCATTAGCTGCAATTTATCAGCTTTCAAGTCTCATCCTAAATTCATGTTTCTCTCCCAGAGTAAAGCCCTAATCCTGCAACTGTCAGTTATATTGAGTCACCACCCTGAAACCAATTTCAGACATAAGAGCCTGTTGCTCAATAAAAAGGGATTAACTGGACTGAGCCTTATTTAAGTAAAAACTTCAACTTCCATATTCCCTGCCTATCCCTAAGAGCTCAGCAGATTTGTATTCCATTCCTGTAGCTTAAGTTGGACGTTATTTTCCTGATACAAGGATATCAAATCACACCCCTGAATGAATCAACACAGTTTCAAACTCTGCCCAATCCAACATTTTTCACAATAAGGACATTTCTGAAGTGCTTCAGCTCAACTATCCTCCACTGCAGGGAACCATCTTTGCAGTTGCTTGACACCAGCTGTACTGCCAGTATTCCTGTTGACTACAGATATTATCCCATTATTTTACAACAGTATAAAGTACGCAAGAGCAAGGAAGATCCATTTGAACTGCCAGCCTTCTCTCGTTTTTTGGTGTGCTGCAGTTTTGCAATAATGCACACAAGCACTTTTGTATTTTTAGTGTTTGTTTGATATTACCGAAGTGAAGATGTCACAGTAGCAGCCACAGAGAATGAAGTCCTTTAGTTTTCAGGAAAACAGAGGTGAAACTTCCCTAAACTGATGCATCACCATGGCCTGAACTGGAGAGAAACTCTGCAGTACTGAGACAGTTATGTTTGCTTTACATCATAAATAAGACGGTAAGTTAAAGGAGTAGTTGGGTATTGGATATCGGACAGGAGTCTAGTGGTAGAGAGAAAGGAAAGTACTTTTGCACCACTGCCATGAATACTACTATAGAGTTAGGAAATTCAGGTACCAGAAACGCAAGTACGAATCCTCCAAGGCATTTACACTACATCACCCTGAATAACCTTAGCATATAATAATTGTAAAGTTCTTTGTTGCACTAGCAACTATTCTGTCTGAAAATACAGACAGGAATGTTTTTATACTGACAGCCATTTCCATCCACACGTTTGCACATATAGTTTTAACAAAATGTCATAGAAGCACAAAAGATACTTCACATTCTTATACACACAATAGAAATCTCAAAAGTGTTTGAGTATGAGTGAGAAAACATTGCTTCAGCTTTCTTTCCCCAATTCTTCTCTAAAATAGTCCTATTCCCATCATATGGAATGATTGTGCCTGATGATATTGTGATAGATAAAAAAGTATGTAACATACCTTTAAATATAACTCAATGTAAAGAAATACCAGTGCCTGCTTAAACAATTAGGCAATCTTGGTTCAATACTCCATGCCTAGTAACAATGTGGAAAAAAAGCAGAGATGGGCATTTTTTTTTCTTTCATTCCTTCTTTTTTGTGTGTTTAGTTTCTGTTTGCTTAGAGCCAGCTAGCACCAGCTCACACTCTTCTGTTCTAAGCAGGGTTCTTACCGGTGACGACACTGGGGATTTTAGACAGAAAGCTCTTGACAGTTCGGATGGGAACTCCACCTGTTTTGTCATCTTGCATTCTTGTGATGATGTCTTCAATCTGTCAAAAGGAAGGAAAGACTTAGTGGTTTATGCAAAATGGCGAATGTTATGTCTATATAACTTGATTGCTTTGGAGCCCGGCTGATAGGATGGGGATTAAATATGGCATGTGTTACTGTACAAACACAGACCTAGAGAAACAGCCATCATCTCCCAGATCTAAACCCTGAGACAACAGGGTTCAAGACCAGATTGAAAGATGGTGATATGAGCGCACTGACAATCCTATCGCAGTCCTTCTTTTTTGCTGACCAGCAGTGATAGACAGAAACATGTTGTTAGGTCTGCAGGTGAATTAGGTTAGACTCCATACTGCAATCAGCTTAAGAAGCTTTATCACCGAGTCTGATAGCAGGAAAACAGAGACCCTCCTGTCAGAAGTAAAAAGGCCACATGCAGCTGACAACTCAGGAGGAAGGATTTTTCCTCCTTCTCTTCTCTGTAAGAATATTTAAGAACAGCCACGTTGGTCAACCAAGGGCCTCAGGCCCCAGGCGCAACCCCTGTGAGCAGCCTGGCCACCAGAAAGGTGACTGCACTCCAGCTAGCATCAGAGCTCACCCCACACCTGGCTTTCTTAAACTACGACCTTCCCTTCCAGGCCAGTTTCTCCCTTTCTCCCACGTTTGCTGGAATCCTCAGTACTGTGACCTTTGGAGGGCTTTCATTTTCTGGGGAAAGGAGCTTAATATCTCCCACCCTTTCTTCTAGACCAGGAAGGGGTTTTGCTCCTTTTGAGGATACCCCCGCATCTAATTGGGGGCAACAACAGGGAGAACAAAAACCTGAACTCAAGCACAACACAGAAATCTGGTGTCTCTGTGAACTCTGCTTTCAAGTCACAAAGGTCTCAGAAACCCAACAAAAATACAGCAGAAGCTGTTGGCTCTCCTGTTAGCTCGCGTGGTTCAAAGCAGAGCCCGCTGCCCGATGGCAGCAGCAGTCCCAGCCGCTCGGGGCAGAGGCTGGCAGCGGGCACACAGAGAGAAAAGCCCTTCCAAGGGATCACACCTCCCATTGTTTTTCTGAAGATTTTCTCTTTGCAGATGATGTGGAAACACAACCTCACCAGAAGGATGGTCTCTGGGAGGATGAGATGTGCTGGGAGCACAGCCCCTCTCTCCTAAACACAGCTTGAGAACTCCACCAGCTCTCTTCAGACGCCAAGGAGCGTTCTTCATTTAGATGTGAAAGTAAATTTGTTTCACAGACTCAACGCCTACATTTCCAAACAAGTTTAACTTCGAGACTTCTCGAGGCGGTAAGAAAATCTCCCTGCCAACTGCAGACGCTGCATTTGATCGCCGTGTTTTTAACCTCAGGCTATCACATAACTGAACTGTTCACACCTTGTTTACATATTATTTTTAAGTTAACACATGCCCTTAACAGATTCTCAGCAGGAATGAAGTCACAAAAACAAAAATATCCTGAAAAATTCAGTAGACTGCTGAAGGGTGGGTTATCTGGACGACCCTGCCCGAGTGGGGAGGGCTGGCCCAGATGACCTTGACGTCCCTTCCAACCTCAACCACCCCGTGAATCTATGATTCTGTGGTCTACAGCCTGTTTGTCATAGAATAATGCTACTTTTGCCCCAACCCAAATGCTAGGAAAATTAATACAACCTTTTTTCCCTTTACCTGAGTTGATGCAAGGTTATTTGTTGATTTAATTAGTTTCTTCCAGACCAGGAACAACTGGAGGAGCAGCTGCTCCTCTCAGGCTCAACAATTAGCATTTGACAAGTGCTTCGTGCCTGACCTCAGAGCACCCCTGAGCAGGGCTCTCTGACCCTCTTGTCCCAAACTCTGACCTACACAAGGCTACTGTCTTCCCTTGGATATGCTTGAACTGGAATCAGAGAGGGATTTTCTGAGGAAAATACTCTGGAATGAGTCCCCTGTCTCCACAAACACTTACAGACTTTAAAAACATAAACAGTTTGTCCTAAAGTTTTTATTCTCTTTTTTACTCCAATGGAAAGTTTACAACAACAACAACAAAAAAGAACTAAAATAATTGTTTTGGTACAGGAAAATAAACTTCTTGCTATTTTGCTCACTGGAAGCCCAATAAACCAAACATGACTTACGTCATTACAAGTTAGAATCATTATGCCATCATAAGAAAAGTTCAATTTGAATACAAATAAATAAATAAATAAATAATATGTATTTCCCTAAACCAGCCTCATTCAAAGCAATCAAGTTGGCACTGGTGTCTCAAATAGGACCAGTAATTTGGGTTCCAGTCACAATCCTAAGACCCTATTGCAATTTTAAATCTAGACAAAACTGCCCTAGAGATGACTCCTTCCCAAAAGGCTCTGAGAGCTGCTGCTTCCTGTTGTCTTCCAGCCTGACTCCTAGCAGCTTCTGCTCTGTTCAAGTGTCGGATGTTACTTCTCTGCTTCGCTTTCTATTCGCGTCATATCTTCCTTCCTCCCGTCTTCTCATCCGATCCAGGAACAACTACGTGCATCATCTTTCTACAGCACACCTACATTTGGAGTCTGTTGCTTGAGAGCCCACCGTGTTACAGCCTCTGCTTGCACGCAGCCTTTCCTTTCCCAAAATCCTTGCTGGTGTTTGCCAGCAGACTCCTGGGCTCCTTGAAGAAACATTTGATGGTTATTTAATCCTTTTTTGTAATCAAGTTTAAAATGACATATAATTATACTTATAGCAACCTAAGACAAGTTTGTATTCAATCTACTACAAAGAGAAGAACTGACCTGCACCAGCCTCCTGTTTTTTGCATCCACCCAAAGATTACAGATATTGCCATGCTGGGTCCAAACACCTGGCCAGCTACAGATATATTTCTCAGAGTAAGCAACACAGAGACAAAGGACAAATGTGATCATCTTAGGGCTTCAAGCGTGGAGAAGAGCAACAAGGGTACATCAAGTGTGACAGTCACTTTCACTGAAGCATTTCATCTCAACCTTTTGAAGAGTTACCTAGACACTTTGCTGCTACTGATTCTCCCTTCAGCTTCTGCATGTCATTAAATAAGCCCTATGTTTCCCTTCTTGGCAGACAGAGCACACAAGTCCTTGGACAGTTCATTTAATCACACTAAGAGGCAGAAATGAGCAAAAGGTGTTCCTCCTATTTCTCACTTGCCAATAAGTGAGATGTCAGCACGGATGGGACCCTAGAGCACGCAGATTATAAAAGTTTACCAACGCATCCAGTTACGCACTAAATCCCCAACACATCCTACTGCTGGGGGAATTTGCTGGTACATGTTAGACCTTCTTTTCCACTGGAAAAGTAGATCTTAAGGTTATCAGAGCTGAGGCGTCTATCATCTGGAGATGGAAAGTCCCTTTTCCAATGCAGGTGAAAATAAGATACTACTTTTATTAATGTGTTGTAACACTAGTAATACAACAACAAATGTAATATTGTGGTTTCAGCCACCTCAGAAAAGGCTGACTGGAGACGAGAAGGTAGGTGATGGACTCTGGAACGATAAGCCATTTCTGTACACCCTGCTCATGTATGAAATACGTTTCTACACTAAGAAAAATCCCATCCCATAAAGAGACCAACTGAAGAAAAACAAAGCCAAAGCTATTAAAAATACCACTGATGACACCAAATCTCTATATTTATTTATTAAGATTTTCAGGAATCTCCAAGCTTCTATGATGCCAGTCATATCACTGGTCACAGCCCGGCAATTTTGAGTCAGTGCCACACAACATCCCTGGCATTACTGTTATAAAGGAGAAAATGACTCTTGACTTTGCAGTGGCTTTTCTTTCTCCCAGCACCAAATTAATGCAGGCACACAGAAGGCAGCGATTGGTGTGCGCACCCTTGCTGAGCCCTGGAAGCACGCTGCTCACCATCAAGCCTGTCCTTGGCCATGACATGCTGACAGAATGGCAAGTAACACACGAAAAAGAAGAGCTAACAGCTCCCACCCCATAAGATCCCCTGCTTAGACCCCTGTAACAGCTTACTGATGCTACCTGCCTGAGAACACATTTCACTGCTACTCAGCAGCTACCTCCTAATGATGTCAGAGGTCACTCCAATCCTCTTTTTCCAGCTCATTTTTGTGAGCTATTAGGAGAAACCGTGCCCTTTTCATACGCTAGCCATTGAGTTTGCCACCATACTCCCTGCGAGCCTGCAGGCACACACAGCTGCCTGCTTCTGAGTATTTCGGTACGCGCCCTGCTCCTAATTACAAGTACTGTGCTCTTGGGAACTCCTACCTACCACCAGCTAACCTGTGGCAGCACAGACCGAGCATCACTCACCAGCACCACCATCGAACATAAAGGGTTGGGCAGACAGCTCTGGGCACTGCCAAATACCCTCTTCACCCTGGCAGATAAGCGCTCTCATGAATACTGGCGGAGCTGGACGATACACAGGGGAAAGGATCAATCTGTTGTGAGCTAGCATGCTGCTAACAATTATAAATACATCTGATCTTTTGTCAGAAATACAGGTTTAAAATAGATGGCATTTCTCATGCTGCTGACCCCGACAGGGCCCGAAGGTGTCTCTGACCACCTATCCAGCAGTGCTGGTGCTCCCCTGCCCCTTCCACCTACTGGCTTCTGCCGTGCAGCCCCACACATGGGCAGATGAGGAAGGCTGATTTGACAAGCCTTCGGAAGCCCACTTGCTTCCCCCATCCAGACAATTGCACTCTGCTCTACCACAGAAAAAGGACACTGAAAAGAGGGATGATACACCTCCCTTCAGCACCCTCGAGGGAGAAAGGACAACCTTGCCTCTGAGACAGTGCTGGAAATCAGCAGAGCAGCACCGCTGGAGAATTGCTTTGTGACCTTCAGCAAACAGCTTCATCTGTCTTTGTCTAAGCCTCCCCTCCTGTACAGCAGAGATAATACCAGATCACAGAAGGGCACTGAAACTTAATTCAGTGATGCCAGAGCTGCTGGGACATCAGATGCTACATGACTGTGAAAGATGTGATCCCTGTCTCTGACAACCCTTCAAAACCCCAACAACTGAAACAAAACCGAAGCGTGTCAGTGCACGGATGCATCAGCTGGCAGGGCCATTTGGCTCTTTCCCACATGAGTAATTTCCGACGGCTGTTGAGAGCAGGGGCAGTGATGCAACTTGTCCTCTTCCTGATGCAGCTTTTACCTCTGCTTCTCTGTAAATTTCAGAGCTAATTTTCAGATAAAGGCAGGGTATTCCACAGTTTCCTCATGCTTAAGTGTATTGCAGGGAAGCCAGAAAAGAACAACTACTTTCTTCAGATGTTATTGGAGGGTGAAACAGAGCTGATAATGTCACCTTATGTCTGCCAGAACACTTTAGCATTTTTATATATCTACATTGAATAGATTGAGAGGGTAGCAGCGAAGGAACGTATACAAAGGCACCCGTTGCGGCTGTCTGTATAGTGCTGCTACTAGAGCTACAGCTTCACAAACCAAGAGTCTACTTGCAAAGTCATCACACCAAAGGATAGGATTCACCCCAGAATCACCTAAACCAATGTTTAAGAATAAACTATGACCCTTCTTATTCAGCTGCTGGGCAGTAACACCAGGGTCTGGGGAATACCCCGGCAGCAGCTTTTTGATCAGTCTACACCTCCCATGGTATAGCTTACTTTATCAGCTGTGTGTGCACTGCACCCCTGGCTTGCATTATAAGAAAATATAGTCATGGAAAACAGAAGCTGCAGCTATTCCCCTCATGAACTATACTCACAGTTGAAAAATATGGTTTAATAATCAGAAAAAAAAAAAAACACAAAGCTTAGCAAATTAATTCCGCAAACAGAAGTTCTCCATGTGACTTGAACTAATGTAATTTTCTCCCCCTACAAAAATCAAGCTTTTTAGTCCATCAATGTTAACAGTTACAAGCCAAAGACATTGATGTTTACCAAAGCTTCATTCTTCATTAAAAACATTTTGACGGACAACCCCTTGATGATTTCAATTTCTACATGAGCTATAATCACATGAAAGAGAAGGCCATTTTGTATGTTAGAAAGCTGCATAAAAATACTAAAAGTGAACTCTTGCTTACTGACCATGCAACTTTAATTGTGGTAATAAATGCTTGGGAGTCTGTTGCAGTTTACAGCATAACAGGAGTTTCTTGTGAAGAAAGTGATCCATTTTCCACCACACTTCTTATGGTTATGGTAAAAATATCATGTATACGTATAACATCAGCTTCTTGAGCCATGTAGAGCAGAGCCACTCTTATCAGAAACCTTCTCAGGTTGGCTGCAAATTAAATCAAATATTTACTTTGCTGTGTAATCAGAAGTGGTAAGCTTTTTATGACTGCAGGAAAGTATCACAAACATCCAGGGAAGACGACATGCATTTTAAAGCACTACGTTGGAAGCCAAGTGGCTGTACAATTACCACAGGTGTGATCCAAGTCACAGTTCAGGAGAAAAAAGTTCTACCATTACTGTTGGACAGTATGTAATGAATATGGGTGGCTTTTGTGTCACTTACTAGCTATGCACACACATAGGAAACCTATGCACAGGTAGATGCATAAAGCGGAGACTGTTTGAGCCAGGAAAACTACCGTGCAACACCGCGCTGTTATTATCTTAGCTCCAAATCTAATGGGAGTATGTGTATTTTGTTACTACTGACATTGTTTTTCTCCAGTTCACTGCATCTAGTTTATGCTATTCTCATCTCTCTCCCCACCCTACTTTCTTTCTTTCTGTAGAAACTCAGCAAAAGGCTCCAGAACTAATGATCCACCCTCTGAGGGGCTCACTTACAAAGTGCTTCTCAGTGTGCCTCAATCGGAATTGGACAAACCACTTTGGTGAAAAAAGGCAACGATTCAGTGCCCGTCCTGTAAGCAGCACTGCTAGGGGAGCTGAAGGTGCTGCCTTACCTGTGCTGTTGGTATCTGTCAGATCGTGACAGCACCATTTCACAGAGGCCACCAGGAACCTAATACCACCTCCTTATGGGCAGACCATCCCCAGCGACGTTTGGCTGGATAATCCCAAAAGGCTCTTCAGTGACTATCTGCAGATGGGAGACTGAATCAAACCAAAGCCATGGCATGGCATGAAATATAAAGGAAAAAGTTATGATTGGGAAACTACAGCTGCACTTATGTTAATATATTCACCTCATGTCAATAACCAAGGGGGGTTAGGGGAAGAGCACGTGCTTTCTTCCAACGAGCTTTTACTGAAGTCACTGACTGCAGCGACTGGCAGCAGTCTGCTGCCTCACTGCCGACAGGGTCAGACGCACAAGTTGCCTTGGAAACACAAGAGATTTTATTTTCTGTTGCATCACTGCACCTAAAACACAACTATGCAGCTCTCCGGATTGCTCGCACAGTGATGAATGTGAAGGAGACGTGCCTACCACAGCCTGCATGGGGGCTAACTCAGAAGTAAACTCCATACATGACACAAAAAAGTGCCTTTGTATGCCCACTCCCTCCAGGCACATGCATGCAGCCTCTTGTCACTGGAGTGAAGCTCCATAACCCAACCTCAGGACTGTTCAAAAGCAAAGCTGTGATCCAGCTGCCATCTAAAAACAACATTACACAAATTACTTCAATTGGCAAGGGGCACAGGTAAGACAGCAAGAGCGGTTTTAGTTCAACAGCTTTGATTCAGCAAGTGATTCTTTTGGGTTTTAGCTCCTGCAGCCTGAATTTCCCCTCGAGTTCTGGCCATGCACTAACCATCCTAATGCAAAACAAAATCGTGCTGAAACCTGGCTTTGTGCTGGAAGAACTGAGAAAGCCTCAGGATTTGCAAACCCTCCAACAACACTGGGCTGAGTAACGTGAAGAGGCCAGTTTTTCATGCCTGCTTAGAAGCAGGAGTTTTAGTATCACACTAGATGACATGAAGCCATCAATGGACAAGGTGACACCGTAGCTGAACAGCCACAGGGAGATGCTGGCTCTGGGACTGACTGTCAAGGCTCACTTTGGATCCAGGACATCACTGCCTTCCCACTGTGGCTGGGGGGCACCAGCAAGGAGGCTGCAAAAACGAACTCTGTGGGACCTGCGATAAGGCTGTCACGAGCACACACATGCCCGTTTTTCACCCGGCAGATAGCACTCACACCCTACGATCCAGACTATGGGCAATACTTCATCAGGCCTTCTGCTGCCACCGCGTCCTTGACCCAGTTGTCACTGCTGCCTGCCAGCATACATTCATTTTTTTAAACCAAACCTGTAGCGGTGTATGAGTTACCTCTCGCTCCTGCAATGTTGAACTGTAGGATGATAAATGCAGTGCTTGTAGAGGAAATTCTCTTTTCTCCAGACCATCAAATACAAGGCCCTTCTGGATGAAAAACACTGGACTTCGTTTGGTGGGTCACCGATCCGTTTCCGTAAAGGAAATGAATATTAAATATTCATTTCCTGATACAAATGATACTACAAATATTCATTTCCTAATACAAATGAAGAGCTGGTGACAAACTGCACCTGAGACACTTCAACCCAAATCTCCAAAGCCAAAGAGACTTCCATGTGTACCCTGGGCAAGATACAGAATGCAGCAACTGATCAGTAATATGTACACATTGGAAGTATTTTATTTGATTAAATGCATCATTTATTGGCATAACATACAAGTAAAGAATAAATATGAAGCAGAAGAAAATGGGGATAGAGATAGTTTGTGGATGTTGATCAGAGTTTTGGCAATTCTATTGTCGTCTTAAAGTCTGTGCACTGAAAAAAATTGAATCACCTCAAATGCTCAAAGACCACCAAGTTCTCCCCTTTTAATTCAGATTTTATATATATATATATATATATATATATATATACACCCTCCTAGAGGGGCTGAAAAATATTCCTAGGGGAAATAAGGACCCTGGAAGTCATATGGCAGGACTTGTACGTTGCAGACTCTTGTTGCAATGTGAGATTCAACAAAGCACTACCAACTGCAGGCAAAACCAGATGAAGTTGTATGGTAATAGTCTCCAGTTCCTACTATAAACTAAGAAATGCAGTATATGACCATTTTCTCCTCATTTTGCATTTTTTGGCTTCCCAAACACACACCTAACTTTTCTTACTGCAACAAGGACACTTGAAGCCGTTCAGAAAATAGTTTGAGAACTACTTCGAGTATGAAGCATGGAACTTCGGTTTCATTGTTTCTAATAGAAAGGCCTTATCACAAGCACCAAATGTCAACTGTTTGCTTCCACAATTAATTGCTGAGGTTAACCACCCAGTACATCCCTTTCTCTTTTGGTAGATGATGGGCTCCCATGGCTAACCTAAAGTAAATTATGCAGAAATATATATATAGGTTGAATGTTTCTCTTCAAAGGAACAAAAAAGTGCTTAGGGAATTGTTTTTTTGACTTTTTTGTTAAAGAAAAAAAGTATTCCTCTGTATGTAATACCGTGGCACATAATACAGTGTGACAAGTCATTTCATGCATCATTTAACTCTTTGCACCGCAAAGTGCCGAACCACAATAAAGATCAGATTATCCCCCAAACCCAAATGCTGCGAAGTAGAGGCAAAGCAGAACAGACACTAAATTACAGGAAAGAGAGGCAAACCTATTTACCATCCTCAAGAGATCATGTTTTCTGTTTCAGTCCCTTTCCACATGATAGTGTCACCTTATTTTTATGCATTTATATCTAAATATATATGTTATATAAATATATATGTAGGCAAAGACGGAGAAAAAATAAGTTTGCCATCCTGGATTTAAAGGTAACCACAGAGAAAGGAAACACTATTTTCATTTGAATTTCAGAACGGAGGGAAGAGGGCTTGGTGAAGATTTCTGTTTGTTTGATAGTAAAAACGTAGAATTCCATTTCTTTTTTCATACTTCCTCTATCTTTTCTCCGTATGGTATTTCAATATATTTTTATATAAGTATAGGTGCCATTTTTATAGAAGGAAACAACATCTGAGGATTTAGCAAATATTAGACCATTTCTAAAAATGTTCTATTTCATTCTCCAACATGCTATAGAGCAGTAGTAAAATGAAAGGCTGTAACTGTAGAAGTATTAGAGAAAATTTTAAATAAATCTGAGCATTAGTCAGACCAGATTTGATACTGTCTGACCAAAGTTATCTTAATTTAGGAATTTATTCAGAAACGGTAAATTATGCTGACAGGCCAGTTTGCACAACTTACAAGATCCAGAGCCTCTTGAACTGAGCTACTCAACTGCTTTGACCCTGGACTTTGAAAGCAGCTATTGCTAAAATGAAGGAAAAAAAGAAAAACACCCCCACAAAACCCAACAAAACACAGAACATCCCTTCCAAAAACAAACAAACAAGAACGTACCCAAGCCTCACAGATCACTAACTGGAAGACATTAATTAAAAATGCTCACATGATTCTCATGACATGATCATTATTTTTGGATTCATTAAAATTTTAATGCTCTGCATCTATCATTTATTATTCTAAAAGCAATTGGTTTGTTCCCCTCATCAAAAAAGATTTCCAAATCCACCAACAGTTATGTGATCTACCAGGACACGATTTCAATCCTCACCATTGGTGAAGTTGTTTACTTCAAAATTGATTTTATGACTTAGTCAGTGGTTCTACTTCTATTAGCTCTGTCCTTTGGTAACAATAATATTGTCAACTTACTTAAAGTAATACTGTTTACAAGAACACTTTGGAAAAAGACTAATTTTCCTTGTTTATATTAAAAGAAATGTCCATTTTCTTTTCCTCAAGAATTTCTTCCTTCTTTTTTTAACAGTGAATCAAATACCACATCATCTGAGCTAAACTTGGAGCAGCAGATGTAAGTGATGCCATGCCTGCTTTTCCCTCAATTCCCCCCATTGCTGTTTGATTTAGCTCTGGCTTCTCTCTCTTTTTAGGGGAAGAAGTCTGAACCAAGCACTGGTACTCCACCACGGACTGTATCTAAATAGCTTTTGCAGGAGACAAGCACATTATTGACTTAGAGGGAGAGAAAAGCTAGGAAGTGTTGCTGTCTGCTTGAAACATCATTTCTACTACTGGCATTTAATGCATCTAATGCTGGATGCGGCCAGGCTCTGCTGTTCTTTTTAACCCTGTGTTTTGTAACAAATCGTAAGACACAGCTTCTGTGAACCCTGCCAGAGACACCAATTTTAAGACTTCTACCTCTTGACACCTAACCAATATTTTTCTTCATTCAAGGAAAAAAATTACCTGTAGAATGAAAGTTAGAAATCCTACAGAGTAAGATACCATTTACTTTTGGGAGCTTATTGCTACCTTCTCTACAGGGGCCTGTGTAAGAGAGAGCTGATGACTGTTTGCAAGCAGAATTACCTAGTGAGAACACGAGGTCTTCTGTCTACCTCTTCCACCAGCAGACAACATAAAAGACTGTCTCTGGGCACTATAATGCTTACTTGCTGCTTTATTTACAAAGAAAGAACAGCACAAAAGACCCTGCATCCTGTGGCTACAGCTGCTTCAACATGTGAATGCACCAAGCCAGAGCAA
The DNA here is from genome assembly GCF_011077185.1 of Oxyura jamaicensis. Classification (NCBI taxonomy): domain Eukaryota; kingdom Metazoa; phylum Chordata; class Aves; order Anseriformes; family Anatidae; genus Oxyura; species Oxyura jamaicensis. The sequence continues at coordinate 19,873,698 of NC_048897.1, read as the reverse complement.
GCTACCTTCAGAGTGTAAAATAGCTAGTTACTCATTTCTGTATCACAAGCTGGCACATGTATCTATAGAAAGTTGGGTTGTTTGTCTTTCCTGTTTTAAACTCTGAAAGTATTGGCTCCAAAAAGTTCTTCACTGAGGAGGTGTTGGGCACTGGAACAGGCTCCCCAGTGCAGTGGTCACAGCACCAAAACTGCCAGAGTTCAAGAAGAGTTTGGACAGCGCTCTCAGACACATGGTCTGATTTCTGGGTGGTCCCGTGTGGAGCCAGGAGTTGATCTTGATGATCCTTGTGGGTCCCTTCCAACTCCAGATATTCTCTGAATGGTACATAGCCCTTTTGTGTGACACAGGTAATTTTTCCTAGGGACTTCATGTTCAATTAACCAAGTTTTCATGGTATGGAAGGAGAACATCTAGCAGAGACAACAGCACCATGCATATATTAAATCCTATTACACAAACAATTTTACCTAGTACCGCAATGGTTTTTGAACTGTTTTTCCTTGTAGAAAACCGTTTGAGAAAAAATAAAATTTAAAAGCCCTTACAGCTCACTTGTGATATATGCACTTTTTCAGGCTCCAGTACATTAGAGGTGACCCACAACCAAGTACCCTGTCTGTCTCATGTATGACACTTGACAATCACAAAAACCCTCACTTTTGCAGCACAGTTGTATGTTTAGCAATTCCTCCTTTCTGCCACTTGCTGTCTACAATCTAAGAGTGGTTATCTTTGCAATATGGCACTTTATTTGCTCTCTGACATGATGACACTTTCTACAGAACATGGAAAGACCAAATGTGCATCTATTTATTAATGCATGAATATTGTAGTTTGCATAAAGCTATGAATACTTACTTGTAGTGGAAGGGTCCCTCTAAACATAGATGCACATAATTCTCACCTGTGTGAGCACAGATAAAGTGTTATTTCTAATGAAATACATGCGTTTGTGCACACAGTAAAAAAATAAAATCAAACTGTACAAAGCTTGGAGTACAAGTGAGTGTGGGTGAACTAAATGTTTTAGACTCATCCATGTCTGAATGCTGTGTCTATTCAGGTTTACACAGCCATGGTTAGATATAAAAGACATCTGTGAGCTTCTACGTCTCTTTAGGAATTTTTAATACTGAAAGCATTCCACTGAAAGTGACGTTTACGTCCTATATAAATGTGACTAAATGAGAAACTTAATATACCTCCGAAATAAGAGAAAAATCTGTCAGTACTACTTATTTCATTTACTGTAAAATAAGTGAAGCAAGTAAGCAGGATTTGGTACTTAATGCTGTTAACTTCAACAAAAACATTGGTGAAAACCAACAGGAATCAGACACTTAAGCTCCACCTAACACATCCTATGACACCAGTTGTCTGAAGTGCAAAGGCAGGAAATATAAGTCTGCATAAATATGTTACTTTTAACAGGATGGCTGGAGTTGGTGGTGGAATACCATTACACCTGACATCAACTCAGCAAGATCCAGCTCTGCATTTCTTATCTAGGAGACCAGTAAGATATTACAACGGAAAAGAATAGCTACTGAATAAATGGGTAAAGCAGGGGAAAAAAATCTACAAGTCCGCTTCACTTTCTGTGCTCCTATCAAGTGGTCCCCAATAGTGCTAGGAAGTCTGCATGAAAAGAAACAAGACCTGGCAGCCTGGAGAACAGCAGCTTGGGCTCCACGCTGGTCTCTGCACCTGCTTCGGCTCAGCAGTGCACAAGGGCGCTACAGGAGGGGGGCAAGAGAGGGTGGTGGAAGGCCATCAATAATACATGTGTGATCAGCCAGAGGGATGAAGAAGGGAAGTGCATGCTGCATGGTGATTTCAAAGCTGATGCTCTTGATAGCATTCAAGGGCATTTCCATGAGCGTGGCCACCCTGTATTTACTGGTGTCTTCCTAGGCTGCACCCAACAGACCCAAGCAGCTCTCCAACACTCTTGCAGCGAGACAGTCTCGACCAAAAATTCAGCTCTAGTTCTTCCCTGCAGGGAGCTCTGATTGCATTCCCACAGTTAACAGTTATCAGCATTTGGCTACAGATTTTTACCAGACTTGCAGAACAGGCAGCACCTTTCCAAAAGCCAGACAACTGGTAGGTGTCCCTTCTGTCACCTACAGTTCTTACGCAGACAAAAGGTTCACCGACATCTTCCACCCAACATTGGTCCAGGCACTTCTGTCACTGTCCTGCATCCAGTTTCATTGCTCCCTGAGGTCAGTGGCAGTCTTTTCTTCAATTTTCCCGGGACTAAGAACTATGACACTTCAGCACATCTGACACACACTGTTTGCTTGCACACAATCACAGTATCAGCAGTCTCCAAAGTCCAATTTATCCTGAGGATATAATGCTCGTTTTCCTGGTATTTTTATTTACTGTCGTTCAGCTTACCTAGATTGCTGTCCTTCCTGTCAACAAGTGAGCCATGATTCAGACTGTGTCCTTCAACAGTACTATTCCTAATTCTGTGTTTTTTCATGTTCATGGGAGATTCAAAGAAAATTTCTTTTTCTTTATAAAATCTCATAAAATATTTTATGGAATGACGCCTTTGTTATTTTTAAAGAGTAACTCATACTTTCCATATTTTGCATTCACAGCTGCAGAAAATGGTTCTCTGATCATTTGAGTTTGTTCAGGAGCATTTTTATTAAAATGCAATAATGCATACCACTGAAGTTGTATGCATACTTTGTTCACTCCTTTTAGCTCTGCCCCAACCTACTTCGATCTTACATATATAACAGAAACTGCAGAAAAATTTCACATCAATTTCTTGATAAAACACTGACAAACAATTAGACACTTAGAGTATGCTGAGTATTGCTCAGCTGAGTACAGAAGTTTAAAGGGTCTGTGACAAGGAAGAAGTACAAATACATTCATGCAAAAGTCAGTGAACTAAACCAGTTGCCAGTGCTAATAGCTGTGATTTGGCTGATGAAACTCTTTGAACCAACATTGCTATATGCTGTGCACATGAAAATACACAAGTGGAATAATCTATAATTAGTATCACTCTGAAGTGCTTTTTGACTTTTTTGTTACTAAAGCTTCCTCCAGATCTTATGTGTTACTTGAAACTACTTGAATGACTTTTCACTCATTTAAAAATGTTATGTTTAACCTGGTGCATTTGCCTCATCTGAATGATGCTAAAGGCAAATCTTGGCATGCCCTAGTTTCTGAGCTCAAAACAAATGAGTGTTAGTGATGTACACACAGGGGTTCGTTACTGTACAGCTCTGTCCAAAGCCTAAGTGGAAATATTTAAGAAAAAAAAAAGCCAGAATAAAACCCTAATCCCTTCAGATTGAGCCCTCTGTTCTTCCTCTAGGAGCAGAACACTAAACTAGCATAAAATATCCTTCCCTCCCCTTGTTTGAGGTCACAGGGACACCTGCACAGCAGCTGCAGATGTACACAGAGATGAGCGTGTCGCCTCAGGGGGACACCGAAAGAGACTGTGCTTCAGAGAAATCTGGGCCAGTATTTTTAAAAGCCTGCACTTAGTCTCCTATGCCTGCATTCCCAGCCTTGTTGTTGCTTTGCCTACTAATTCTTTATCAGAATTCCTTTCCACAGAGAGCAAAATGCTCTCCCTCTGTTCCCCACATCGTATTCAGTCAGCCAGCTGTGGTAGCCGAAGGCAAGTGGGGTTGGAGTCACAGCTCCTGTCAGCCCTCTCTCCACAGCCTCCTTTGCCCTCTAAAGCATGGAAAACAGAGCTGCCAAGACAACATCTAGACTTCAGATGCTGTCTCTATCAAAAGGTGCTGTGGAGGGATCAATCTTCTGCTGTTTTCTTGCACAGGGTTGGGTCACAATCTGGTCTCTTAAACCAGTAGCAGCCTTTCTAGAAGATATCTAAGAACTGTAAATACATGTGACAGAAAAAAAAAAAAAAAAAAGGAAAGAAAAAAAAGAAAAAAACATCTGTCTGCACATTTTTTAAAATAACGTGTGATTACACAACCACAAGTTACAGGATGTGGTTTTGTACAGACATCTGCTGCATATATTGCACGCAACTGCATTTATGAAATGAGCCTATCAGCACTCTAAAGCATAAGTAAGCTACAAATACAAAAGCAACTCATTACTATTATCCCTGAGAGACCAAAAACTTAGTCCAGTGAAACTGAAATTTCCATGAACCTTGGATTTTTGTTGTAATTAACCAGATGGGAAGCATGCACAAAACTGTACTTTAAGAGAAGAGATCTGCTTTGAAGACGAGTTGACAGCTACGTAAAAAAAAAAAAAAAAAAAGTCACTGACTTTCACACCTGGGCAAAGCATTACAAAAATAAACCTTGTTCCCATCTCAGGCAATCTGGGGAGCCAGGGACAGGCTGTGCCACCTCCTAGGTCCCATTCGGCATAAGGTAGCACAGACTAAGCGAGTTAGGCTTACACACGCACGCACGTGGGATGGCTAATGGAAAGAGATGCAGCTTCCCGCACAGACATAGCAAGTGAAATGGTTCCCACCTAGTCAAGTGAAGTATCTTTAATTAGAAAGTATCTTTCATTAGAGTGTTTCATTAGAGTGTAAAAGAAAAATTTAATTTGAACCTTACACGAAGGCTTTTTTATGCCGCTCAATTAATAGCAGCTATTCTAGCTATTGCAACCTAAATATCTTCTCCCCGTGCTCCTACCTGGGGGACCGTGAGGGGCAGCTGCCAAGCAGGTGGCCAGGCCTTCACTCAGGGGAAGGACACAGTGAGGGAACCCAGAGCTGCAGCAGTGTCCTGCAGGGCCACAGCTCACCTTCTTTCTGGGGTCTCTCATACAGGCCTAACATCTAGAGTAAACACACCTGAAGCTGCTCTAGCAAGGTTCCCCTCCCTCGAGCTCACCTGTGGCACCCTCAGCTTGTCACAGCCTGCAGGCACACTGGCAAACAGCCATTCTGGGGTATGAGTCTTCTGTTCTCCTCTAGATCTGGCCTCCAGGGTACCAACTTACCAGTTAAAGCATTAGCTCGTCTCCTCAGGCTGTGAGGAGGTATGGTGGTTATTATTTCCCTTCTTGTACAGGAGACTCTGGAAACACCAGCCTGTAAGGCAGTGGCTCACAGTCAGCCCATTAATTTTAGCTGCCAAGTGGCTTAAACCCCCAGTTTAGTAACTTGAAAGCCTCAGAAGTCTGGGTAGATCAAGGCAGAGCAAACATGCCTGCAGTGTGGGACACTTCACCTCTCTTCTCCCTCAGGGGGAAGCCCACCAGCTGAAGCAGGCTCACAGAAAGGGCTGCCACAAAGCCAAGAAGTTACTTCCCTTCCTCTCTCACCAGAAGCTGAGATATTTCCATTTGTGATAAACCAGAGGAATGCAGACAGTTTTCATCATCTTCTTTCACACAATGACCTTGACCCAGGGCAGAAGAGAAGCAACAGGCCAGGAGATCGGGATCTGTGTGGGCAGGATTTTGCCTCCTGAAGGAATGAGGTTCCTGACCCAACTTATACAAGAGGTCTATGCATGGATTGCAACCCCAAACCACGTCACACATCTAGGATCTTGTACCACATACAGCACATCCTTTCTGCCCAGCAATTAGAGAAAGAAATGCTTCACTACTCTGTGCCTCAGCCACCTTTAGAGCCACCTGAACTTCTTTTGAGCTACTTGACTTCAGCAATTTTCCTTCACATACAAGTCTTTTATTGAGAGATAACCCTCCCAGTTCATCCAAAAAAAAGTCCACACTTGCAAAAATCAATTATTTCAATTAGACATGCGATTCCAAAGCATTTCCTTGATTTCTTTATTGGCCCATCTTCCTTAGCCCACGGGGATGTACTTGGCACCTCCAGCAAAGGTCTGGCAGCACTGCAGAATCTGAGAGAGTATCTGGTGAAGGGACTGATAAACTAGAATAGAATAGGTCAGTTAGAAGGGACCTTCACAGATCTTCTAGTCCAACTGCCCAATCACTTCAGGCCTAGCCCAAACTGACTAGAGGAAGACTGCAAAGTGCTGGTCACACTGCTTCCTTGACAGCCCAGATGATGAAAAAGATGCTGAATTTTGTTCTTATGACACTTCATTTTCCCCTTGTTTTTATTTTAATTGTGATTACTCCACACCTGTCAGATTCTTCCTACTCAAACTTTTACTTTGAGCATTCATTTACCACAGTGAGACCATAGGATGCAATTTCCACATGTATTGTATTACCCTCAACACTTGTTTCATTCAACACCTAGATAATGGACATTTCCTCATGGAAACAACTGTACGTTTGTTTTAAATGAGACTTCTAACTATTCAGATGTGCAACAAAACAAAGACTATCAAACTATGGCCCATTTTACCATAGCATGTCTTTAAACTAATCAAAAAAGTCCAATGGAAAATAATAGAGTTAAGAGTCACATTTTTTTTTCCTAAGTGCAATACATAATTCAATAAAAAAATGACAATTGAAAACACTTTCCTGTGACAAAAAAAAAAAAAAAAAAAAAAAACTAAGCGAGTATGATATGGATCTGTTACTACTGACAATACTCAGTATAGCCAAGCAAAGCAAATCAAGCTCTTGGTCCTCCACTGGAATTTCACCCAGTGTTTTTCAGTGAGACTTAGGAAGCATAAAGAAAGCCACCACTGGCTGGTAAAAGTCAGCTTGGTCTGCCAGGATTCTTCTTGCTCTACAGTTCCAACTACTGAACCACAAATACCTAACAGAGATCACAGAATCACCTAGGTTGGAAGAGACCTCCAAGATCACCGAGTCCAACCTCTGAACTAACACTAACAAGTCCTCCACTAAACCGTATCACTAAGCTCTGCATCTAAATGTCTTTTCAAGACCTCCAGGGATGGTGACTCAACTACTTCCCTGAGCAGCCCATACCAATGCCTAGCAACGCTTTTGGTAAAGAAGCTCTTCTTAATATCCAACCTGAGCCTCCCCTGGCACAACTTTAGCCCATTCCCCCCCCCCCCAAAAAAAAAGAAGCACTCACACAACCCCTGAGAACTGGCAAGAGCTGTTTATTGCCGGAACATCTTGCAGGCAAGCCTGCGGGATGTCCATGGTTTTTGGTGGCTCCAAGCTAATGCTTGCGATGGAGCCTGAGCAACAAGTAGGGGGCTCACCGGGCACTCCTGCGATGCTGTTGGTGCTCTGGCATGGCAGAGCACAAAGACATGCCACAGTAGTCCCAGGTCTCTTCTGGCCGAGGTGGATCCACTTCCATCCGTTCCTCCACATCTGGTGGATCCAGCTCCATGGGCTCCATGGTGTTGGGCATAAGGCTAAGCCAGTCCTTGCCCGGGACTGCCCAAATGGGATGCCTTCCGTCCGGAATGCTCTCAGACGAGAGTGCCGAACCAGGGGGTTGTCCAGTTCCACACCTCGGTCCCATGCCACTGTCACCTTATTTTCATGCATGGGTCTGATGGTGCCATCTGGTTTATGGCCATTACTGGGTCCCACACTGTGCTTTGGACTATGGGCATGCCTCTGCTCCCTGCAGCTGTCTGCCTGATGTTCCTGACTTCGCCCCCATGTCACTGTTGCTCCTATGGTAGGGCCCAGGCCTCCTGTCACTGGGTGTTTGAGGGGCCAGCGTGTTCCCCGCATCGTTGCAGTGCCAATGGTACTGCCTGTATGTGTCTGTGGGCTAGGTGCCAGAGGTCCCTTGGGCACTGGTGTCTCTTGTGCCGCCAGCGCTATCCCTCTGCTCATGACACCTCTCCTTCTGCTCAGGTGCATTCCTTCTTGGTGCTTCACCAGACCGCATCACTGTCCTCGCACACCAAGGAGGCCTGCTGCTTGCCTTGCTCTTCTGGTCTCCTTCTTGCTGCACAAGCTGGCAGTCAGAGGGCCTAGAAGCTCAGCAAATGGTGGGCCAGCTGCAGGGGTCCTGTTTTATAGGGCCCGCAGCAAAGGCGGGGCAGTGGTGGCCACTGTGACCTCAGCAAGCCTCTGTGATGGAGTGGCCCATGCATAGCCACAGGCGGCTGTGTTGGGAGAGGCCTGGAAGATGCCCTCACATGGACAAGGTTGGGGGGGCTTGGGGGCCCCTTTTCTGGGACTGGCTCCCCAGGGCCCTTTGGCTTGCCAGAGAGAGAGGCTGCCCTTCAGCCATGGGGACTGCCCCGCACCTCCCATCCTGTGCCCTGGTTCCAATAATACCAACATACTTAAGAATGTGTAGGCAGTTTTAAGACTAGTAAATAAATTCATCTCCTGGAGACTGCTACACGTGATCCAAACCTGTGTTCTACTGTGTGTGTTTTGCTTTGGCAGATTATGGTTACTAATGGTTACTAATGGTTATGGTCTTAAACTATTTATCTTATTGTGTCACATCTTTCTATTCTACCTAAAAAGAAAACATGGTAGCTTCATTGCTTCTGCTTGATCAAGAAACCTGTCATACACTTCTTGACAACTGGATGTTTCATTTTTTCTTCCTACATAAAGCTAGGAAAGACGCACGGTGCATGTTTTTCTGCTGACCAGCTAGTGCTTACTAGAAGCGTCACTCTACAGAAGCCCTGAGGCCATCTGCTTTGGAAAGGCAGTCCAGGGCACTAGGTAACCGGGACCATGCTGAAGTTTACTTCAGGGTCAGAACCCGAAACCAAAGCTTGTAAGTGTGGACACTTGTGATTAGGTTTACGATGTTTAGTTGATAAATATATGATTTCTATCATCCTACTTGTCACTGTTAATAGAGGTACAGCTCTGCATTCTCAACTGAACACAATTTCCTTGATGAAACCCATACAAATGCCCATACACAGACAGCTGAACAGGTTTTCACACACTCCATTCTCTCATGTGACTTCAGACCTTTCAGCTTTAAAAGAAAGGAAAAAAAAAATCACAAGTATGCCTTAGAGCATAAAGCAAGCCACAAAGACATTTTAAACTTTGCTTTGGTTTGCTGCAGACAGAAGGTTAATTACTTTGTAACACAGCCACAACTGATCCTAGAAATATCGTTTCCACTGGCCAAATCACAGAATAGTTGACGTTGGAATGAACCTCTGGAGATCACCTAAGCCAACCCCCCTGCTCAAAGCAGGGTCAGCTACAGAAGGCTTCCCAGGACTACATCCAGTAAGGTTTAGAGCATCTTCTAAGGTGAAGGTTGCCCACAGATTCATCGGGGAACTTATTCCAGTGTTCAACCACCCTGACAGGAAAAAACAACCAAACAAACCCCCCCACTTTTAGACACCCCTGCCCAAGTGTCAAAAGCAGTAGCACCTCTGCAGGGACAGGTGAGCTACAAAAAAAAATGAGATGAGGGCCTCAAAAACAGCTTTCTGACATCTGGAACAGCTCGAGCAGTATGAAAACCCAAAGTTTTTTCCTGACTGCTTAAGCCATCAGGCCCTGATAGAATATTACAACAGTAACAAAATTGTTCTGAGGACTCTCATTACAGAAAGCTGTCCCCAGATATTCCCTTTCTTAAAGGCTCTTCACAGATGTTAAACAGAGACTGAAGTGATAGTAAAAGAAACTACTGAAGTTATTTGTTTTAGAGCACAGAGACCAATTTGTTAGACTGCTCTAAGCCATCCCTACCAATCTGAAACCCCAAGTTACCTAAGACTGGCTTTTAACAACCTTTTCCAAGCCCTGCATTTTAAATTAACATTATTATAGTACTTTGGTATCTTGATAGTATCAGCAAGACAGGACAGTCTTAGATGTCTGTTACAGAAAAATAAAAAGTTTTTTTTTTTTTTTTTAATCTGTTACTGAAAAGGTTTTATATCCCATACTTTCAGAGCACGGAACAGAAAAAAAAGCATCAAAATTTTTCTGGAAAACTCAACAGCACCTTCTCCTTCCTTGGTGCTGTTTTCCTTGTAAACGGTCAATATATTACTGATCCATCTTCAGTGCAACAGCCACTGATCATAAGTAACAGAACAAACACGAGTGCACAATTCCAGGAGTGCTACGTTGCTTCATTGTGTCATCAGCATAAATTTCAGCGCTGAGTTTTTCCTGGACACCTTTATTATCACACATACAGTGCTCTGTCATTCCCAATTATAATTCTGCAACACCACAGCATGCGTGCATTTCAGCTAACTGGCTAATAAGAACAGTTTATATCCCTTTTCTCCCCTCCGTGCTAATCTGCATTGTCTTTAGCCACAATACTGCAGAACTGGACGTCAGCAGAGTGACTTATGGCCAGCGATAAGCTGTGCTGCAGATCAGATCTGAATTGTGCTGGCAGATCAGTTTGGCAGCATGGGCTGGAATAAATGCATGGCACAATGACCGAGGCAGAACCATCAAAGACATGCATGCACATGGACGTGTTTAGGTGCGTGATGACGGTCAGGGTGGGGAGGAGGTCTCCAACCGAAATAACACAAGGAACAGCAAAAAATGAGGATTAAGATGTACCGGCAGAGCCTTGAAGGAAGCTTTGCACATAGGCTGCCTACACTGTGTCTGACTCAGCGTTCTTAGTCACATTTGTATGAATAACACAATCCATCACAAGCGCAAGTGTATGGGGAACAATATCAGTGTGACTGGGCTGATTCAAACATTGTAAGCGACTCTCCCCTCCCCAGATAATTTCAGGATGAATGTACTGTTTCAAATCGAAGCACATGGCAGGTTTTGCCAATATTGCAAAAGGCATCCACAGAGGTATTAGGAATTACCTGATTATGGTCCTTTAACTGTTGCACCTAAATAAAAATGAAACAGTGGAGGGGGATTACAGTGAATGCTGCTGCACTGGCCCAAGCTGTTCTGCACAGCACGCTTCTCCCTGAACTATTATTCTCCAAGATCACTCTGAGCACCTTTTTCTACTGATCAGTAAAATTTACATTTACTAATGACCCCTAGACACACATCAGCAGCAAGCAGGAAAAAAAAAGGCCCCACTGGGTAGCAACCAAATTAAAAGGGTACATTGAGAGTGTGGCATGCAGCGGTGATGGTGAAGGAGGCGAGGGCTGCCCAGCCTTGTGAGAGCAGGGAGAGGCCGGTTCTCCATCAGGTGCGGGTTGGTGGGTGCTGGAGCTGCTGTTGGGGCTAGGCACTGAACCACCGGTCTCAATAATCACTCAAATTCATTAAAGGACATGCTGTGGGACTTCTTTTGCTCCCATACATCATTTTGGAGGGAAGCTTTTCATGGTGCTCTGCACTTAAAGAATTATTATTTTTTTTAGGATCAGGGATCAGACCCTTCGGGCAGATCCTGCTCAGTCCTGCTGATTTAGCACGGGACCCCACCCAGCTCGGCTCCTCCAAATCTCTACCTCTGACAAAATCTTATCTTCATTTCTCTGAAAGGTAACTGTAAGGCACAAGACTCTTCCTCACCTTTAAAACGGATAACTTGTCAAACCTTCCAGTCTCACAGTTACCGTGTGATATGAATCTGAAGTGACAGCTTTACTCAGCCCTGGGTATGAACACAAGGACCTGACACAGGATTTTTGTTTAATTTTTAACCATGGAACAGGATTTGGCTTGGTAATGCAAGATTTTAGAAAGTAGTGATAGGAGGACGATCAAGTGCCTGAAAAGCTTATACCTGCAATCTTTTAACTATGACAGTAGTCATCCATGCAGTTTCATGAAGCAGTAGTAAGAAAGATATTTTAGAGCAGCTACTGTACAAGAGGATTCCAGGGGACATGACTACCGCAGAGTAATCAAACCCATGGGATTAGAAGGCTGCCGAGCCTAATGCCTTAACATCCTCGTATAATTCATCATCTCATTATAACTGTATTTCCTCTAATGTATTATTACTTAAATGTTAATGGGACCCTTACAGCATTTAAAGGCCTGTCACGCCCAGCAGCGCACTGCTGTTATTTCCTGTATATATACCACTTGCTGTCATCAATATCTGTTCTCAGCCCTTTTTAGCTGTTGACCCAATTTAATGCCTTGGTAGAGATTGTCTTCCTAGCTGTAATTAAAGTAAAATAAGGACTTCACAACAAACGTTTATCTCCAGTGCCCACGGCATCTGATAGCTCTTCTCTTGGTGTACATGCTTGCCTGCTTGCCACGTTCCAAGAAGATACATGTTTGATAGCATAAATCCTGCGTCTTCCCAGTAAAATTCATCTCAGAATAAATGTTTAGATCCTAGTAATGAAAACCCCCAGCTAATGCTTTAGCTGGCATTTTGTAGCGATATACATGCCTAGAAAATGTTGCAGACCTCACAGCGATTTGTAGCATTACCAGCACTGCAATCAAACTTTACCTCAGTGGCCATTACAGCAAGGCAGTCAATTTAACCTAATTTGGTTGCTCTCCCAGACCTTGACACACTGAGACTGAAACAAGCCCTATCCACAACGTGGTAATTAGCAACATGCATCAGAATAAAAGATCCATCGTCAGCAAGCTCCGAGATGACTTTAACTGAAAACGTTCGGGTATAACCTTTCTACAAAGCACTACGTGTTTGGGGCTTATTTGAATTTTCCGGTGATTTCCCAGGGGCTCTTCCCTTTCTGCAACTCAGATCCACATTAGAAATAGATAATAATGCTGACAGCCTTCTGGATGAACCTGGTAAGTGGTAGTTCATAGTATCAGACCAGGCACTCCCCACAATCACATAAACAGGCGGTTAATATTTCACTACTGCCCACCACTCCTGGAAAAAGAAATACAAATTGATGGGAAAAGGAAACCACATTGACCAAGCAAACGTGGATCTTCTCTTGTGCTCTGTGCATATGTAGGATGGATATCATCCACTTCTCACTACTGCTCACAGAGGAGTATTTCCACACCCCTATCAGCCTACTGGAACTCTGAAAACCCCTTATTTGCCACCATAGCCAGCCTTAGATTTCACAGACCGGTACAGACACCACCTCTGAGCACAGACCACATCCAGCCAGGCTCACGCATTACATGTGCAGTACAGCCTCTCTTCATGTACGAGCAGACAAATGACACGTGTATCTCAACATCAGGCAAAGGTATCCTTCAGCATGGGGAGGCCTGGGATAGAAGGATGCAAAGCCTCCTATACACACATTTGATAATCTGATCTGGGTGTGTAACACTGAAGGAAAGCTTAATGCTTCCTACCTCGAGAGAAATGGAGAAAAGGGAAACAGGGCCAGACGCCAGGAAGTGGGACAGGAACAAATCAGCCACGTCAGTCCCCACACTGTGTATGATGCTAGAGAGTAAAGCTGAGACTGAAGTATTCTCTGCAGTTTATTAGCTAACACTTGGAAAAAAAAAAAAAAAAAAAAAAAAAGACAGGAATGCAAAGCAAAGAAGAATGAAGTACTGACAGGCAAGGAACAGATATTATAAATATATAAATGAAAACTCAGCAAGAGACAGAGAAAGCCTGTGCCAGTCTTGCACTAGCTCTGCAGTTACCCCAGACTCAAAAAAAAATCTTTCTTTACTCCCAAATGAAAAGAGGAGGAAAGCAGTGCACTCCCATTACAATTTATTGAAGATAAAAAACTCAAAACCTACCAGTTATAGGTATGCAGACACAATGTTAATTGTTACTAACAATTAACTATGAAGTAAGAAGTGTTTTTCACCGTGTAGGTAGTACACAGGGCTTCTGGTCCTGCTTGCCATGCGCAGGGGGAAGGTACAAATACCACCCTAATGCAACTGAGGGAGCGTTGCTTATTGAGCGTTTGATGAACAAATATCCATGTCAGGTTTCTGATGCACCAATAATGAGTGGCAGACTGAGAAGACACAGGTAGTTCAACCTGAAGAAGGGTGCAGTTAGGAGGAACTTCATTTCCTCAGACTTGACAGAGGATGCAGAAGCCTTTTTGCACCCTTCTCCCTCTTTCACGTGAAGATAAGGGACTGCTTGTGGAAATGAAAGTTCAAAACTTAAAAACAGGAAACATAAAAACCTTATCAAAGTAAATTATAACTGTATTTCTCCCCACCTTCCTCTCATCCAACTGATATCTTTTGCTTTTAAATGTATGCATTGCTTTTTTGTTTGTTTTAAATTGATCTGTAACCTTTTGGGGCCAAGAACAATCTTTTATTCTATTTGCATGCAACTGTGGACCCTACGTTCTGTAAGATACAATTCAGTTTCTTGAAACTGGCAAATTCAATATAGCAGGTTGTTACACCTGGAGATGTAATAATTTCAGTGGCAGTGATGAGCAATCACAGTAGGGTCTCTTCAAGCCTACGCATTTGGCAGGTGATCCTCTGTTTAAGTGTTAGACATAATACACAGAGGATTGATTGAAAGAGCACTCCATGAGAAATTCAAGACTGCACAGGAAAACACCTTAGAAAAGAGCTACAGCGATGCCTCTCACTCCTCCAGAAGAATACGAAGAAGCGAGAAGGAAGCAGGAGAGGGAGAAGACCCTTCAGCAGCCAGCAAAGGAAGGGCAGAAACCAGAGAGGATTTCCACACAGTAGCTTGTGGAAAGAGGGATCAGGGGCTGGGGAACAGTGTGACAAAGCAGTCGGAGCACTCTCCTGTGTGATGACCCCAGAGCTGCTACTCATTGTCAAAACACTGCGGCCACGTGTCACAACAATACAGTGTCGTGGTGCATGACAGCACAGGACTTACCAGTTCTCCAAGTCTCTAGGAGGAGATACTAACTGCTTCCAGGCAGTACAGAAAGTGAGTACTGCCGTTCAATAAAATTTGTAGCTATGCAGTTTTATACGATGGGACAGGTTAGATCAAATCAGGGCAAAATACAATTGCCTGCAGAACAAAGAAAGCATTTTTCCCCAACACAGTTTTTCGCAACAGTTGTTCTTGCCTTTCTCCAAACAGGAGAAGAAGTAAACGTTACAAAGAAGGACAAATAATACAAATAATGACAGATCACACGTAGGACACTAATTTGCACATAAGAATTACCAGAATCTTCACCATTCTACTTGCTTCTTCCTTATTAAAAGGTATGAGATAGCTGGGAGAGACTGAAGTTCTATGAATTATTAACAGAAATTTGGTAGGAAAATGTTCCAGACTCTGCCTCTTCTATTTTTAACATACACTTAACCTGAGTTCATTCACTGCCTGTTCATTAAAACTATTTATATGCAGGTTTGTTTCACCTCACATTAAGAAGCAAGATTTAGCCGTGCCAAAGCTACAGAAGATATCCTCCTCTATTAAATGAGCAAGCATGAAATAAGCCTCTGCTTAAAAAAAATCACTCCAAGTGGTTTCTAGTAGCTTTTCAAATGTGGATAAAATGATGCCTTTCCTTTTTGCATTGTCCTTCAAAACAGTGATCCATTTTTTCCTCTGATCCATCACGAACCAAGCCTCCCTCCTAGCAGGACTACAGGCAGCCTGGCTCCAGCGTGGTCCAGCCGTGCCCGTCCTGGGTGCTGGCAGAAATGGAGAAGCCACCAGAAACTTTTTCTTTTAAACGGAAGTGTAGATGAAGGAGAGGAAGAACCTAGATTTTACAAGGATCCTTAATATTTATCCAATTTCCCTAATGGTTAACAAATAAAATCCATATTGCAAGCATCCCCCAAAGAATGAATTTTACTTTTCAAGCATGAATAATATATGACACAGAAGTGGGGCAGAAAGCTATACCTGTCTTTTCTTTGTGACAGTACCACTGCACAGATGGCAAGGAGCTCTTATTAGTCACAGTAGGAATATTTGATTATCTGCACAATAACATAAAACTAAGAGCAAAATTTGAATGCCAGCATTAACTACTCATAGTTATTGCCTAAGCTGCCAGTCAACCTCTAGTGTTATTGCTTCAGTTTTGCAGGAAAAAATAAATAAAGTAGAGAATACATACTGTATTAAGCTGTTCTAGGCTATTTACTGGCACCACATCATACAAATCATCAAAAGGTTTGCATGCAAAAAATCAAAGTTATGACTTGTGATGACTTTCCTAGAAAAAATAATGACTTAAGTTAGCTTAGAGGGATTTCACAGTGGGTGCTGAGGTTCCAGTACTCTCCAGGTTTAGAGAGGGGCTTTCTTCAAGCTAGTATCAATCTGATCCGTGAGTAACTAAAATGAGGAAGTTTGGGAAAAATAGTTCTTAATACCCAATTTTTCCTCATATCCTGACCAACTTTGGAAAAAATATCCTGTGCTAGGAACTCATCATGCTAATCCTTACATTACTTTTTATTATTATTATTTCCATAGATGTCTTGGGACCCAGTTTTGCAAGACTCTCATGCAGGAAATAAACTGCACACTAACACGCTGGTTGCAAAGAGAACGAGAGAAGATGTGAAAGCAATTCACAACCATTTCAAAGCCTTAACCCAGAACAAGAGGCATATGGGACCTTTGTGTATACGGGATCCCTGCCCAATGGCTGCTATTTGAAGGATGCAGAAAAAAATCAGAAGAAAGCATAAAGCAAGTTACATTGGGTATGGGCTCAAGAATCATGGTTCAGCTTCCAGGGCTCAACTCCGGGCACTACCATCACAGAATCACAGAGTGGCTGAGGTTGGCAGGAAGCTCTGGAACCCAGCTGGTCCAACCTTCTGCTCAGACAGGGCCTCCTAAAGTAGGTTGCCCAGGACCACATCCAGAAGGCTTCTGAATACCTCCCAAGGATGGAGATTCCACAGTCTCTCTGGACAACCTGTGCCAGCGCTCCTTCACCCATGCAGTGAAAAGTCAGTCAGTTTCCTGACATTCAGACAGAACCTTCTGTGTCCTACTTTGTGCCCACTGCCTCTTGCCCTAGTGCTGGCCACCACTGAAAAGAGCCTGGCTCCCTCCTCTTTGCACCCTGCCTTCAGGTATTTATGGGCATCGATGAGATACCCCTGAGCCTCCTCTTCTCCAGGTTGAACACTCCCAGCTCCCTCAGCCTTTCCTTGTAGGAGAGGTGCTCCAGTCCCTTCGGCATCCTGGTGGCCCTTGGACTCTCTCAAGTATGTCCACATCTACTGGTGGGCCTGGCCCTGGATGCAGCACAGGTGCGGCCTCACCAGCGCTGAGGAGAGGGGAAGGACCACCTCTGTGTCCTGCTGGCGATGCTTTCCCTAACGTAGCCAAGAGTACCATCAGCCTTCTTAGCAGCAAGGGCACATCGCTCACTCGTGTTCAACTTGGTGTCTACCAGAGCTCCCCGGTCCTTTTTGGCAGAGGAAATTGCTTATAGAAAACTTTAAACACTACCATAAACTGATCTAAATCAGAGTTCACACCTGGTTCCAAACACTAATCTCGGACCACTCTGTGTTCTTTGCATTTTGGTGGAATTGCCAAAACCATGTATTTTTTTTAACTGTTTATAAAGAAACTGAAACACAGTAGGAAAATTAAGTTGTTTCTTGGTTCCTTCCAAAAACAGAAGGCTATCTTGGAAGATAATGGAAGAAAAACTATTACTGTTAACCTATTATTTTTAGCCTAAGAGAATAGCATGCTTTCTCTAGCACACTTTTTTTTTTTTTTTTTTTTTTTTTTTTTTTGCCAGATAGGACCAACTTCTCCCTTTAAAGACCTTTTTTCAAATGTGTTTCCATTGAAACTCCGAGGTAAAAAACCCAGTGACCCTCATTCAGGAAGAGGTAAATGCAGTGACTGATGATAACTCTTTTTATTCCTCATTCCTCCTCCTCATTTTTCTAAACATAGCACAAAACTCCTGAAATTTTTCAGGTGCATTGGCAGTTGCAACCCTAGTACGCATTTATGGGAAGCTGAAGTTCAGAGTTCTTTCTTCTGTGGTTATATAGGAAGCTTTTCCATTTACATCCACATTTTTGTGAATAGGCATTTTTTTCTGAAAAAAAGTGCAGATGAGGCCACTCAGCAGAGTCTAAGACAGCGGAGAACACTTGTACAAGTCTGTCAGTTCTGAAACTTGTGTGAGAAACGTTCACAATTTCAACCTCCTGGAGGATGGGCATTTTTAAGAGCTCTTTCTTTACCCGCCAAAGCTCACAGATCAGATCTTTTGGGGGACAGCTGGCCTTTTAAGGTCCTTTCTTATTCAGAGTTTCTGAAAGAAGGTAATTCTTTGTACTATTGTCACCCTTTACCAGAATACAGTCTCTTTTAACAGAACATCACATCTTCTCATGGCATGCTTCAAGAAAACTTTCTATTAACTTCTCCTTGGTTTGGATTTTGCAAAGAAACTTGCATGAGTACTGATTATTTCTTTCCCCCCAAATACAGTTTCTATATTAACATCATCTGAGTTACTGTGCTCTGAATCAATGCATTTTTCTCCTCTGGAACTGAACATCGAATAAGTAACTAATGGAGCGAGCTCCTCACACAATTTTTGTTTGCCCTAGTTGGTACGATGTTTCAGGAAGTTACTACCATGGTAGGAACGATTCTGACCCTGTCCATGCTGTGTGCACTGTCGCTAGTACCTTGCTGACTCCAAACTTGTGTCTGCATAAGCAAGCTAAAACTTAGGGCACATGCACAACATGGAAACCGGGATGCCAGGGCTTATTCTGACATCTCTGGGATTTTGGTTCAGTCACCTTCAGGCATCAAACCGTGGCACTGTCACTCTGATGAGGAAACAAGCCCTGCACCATGTCCTGCTGCCTCACTTCCCTGGCAGTAGGTGGATCTGGGACCTTGTTCCACTATGTATGGAAATGGTGCTGTGCTATCTGAGGCTGTGCAAGCTCTCACCTGCTCTCTTGGAAGTAGCTGAATTGAGAAAACAAATTCAGATTGTGAACTGAATGTAGGTTGCATGATTTTAAAACCTGCTGTGCATGACAAGGGAAGAAGCTCCCCTTCCTCTAGCACCTTCCTGCTTTTCCCCCACCGACCTGAAAGAGAAATGCCCTGGGCAGCTGCTGCCCCCTCCCTACCCCAACAAACCTGCAGCTTCTCCAGCTGACCGCAGCAGGCTGCCACTACAGGTGTGCACTTGACTGAGCACATACCCTCCTTGCTCCAGCTGCCCTGTGTAATGAAGTAACGTTACAGCTGATAATTTCATGCCACTTCGAAACTCAGGTATGCCTTCCAGCACTTATCTGTGCTCATAAAGCTATTTTGACAAATGAAAAAACTCAGCTGACGAGAATGAATCACTTGCCCAGAGCTATGAATGTCAGCAAGAAAGCCATAGGCACGTCCATGGCTTCACAGGTCTGACTGTGCTTTATAACTACCGTCTATCCTTACCCTTAATGCATGGATGAGAAAGCCTTCAAAGAAACCTAAAAAACAAAGACTCTTGTTTCCTTCACGTTATAAGTGCAACCCACATGGCTGTATAGCCCCTGACATTACAGATGGTGACAAGACTCAGGCAATGGTTTGTGAAGCGCTCGAAGTACAACCTAATTAACTGTCCACCACCAAGGTCTTCGCTCTGAAAAGCACGGAAGCATGTGCATAAGTCACATGTACTCCTATTAGGTACAGCACATGGGTGTATGTTTAACTTTGAGCATCTGCCTAAATTCTGCATCACTTTTTTTTAGGGAGTCGGGTGTATATTTGCCCTCCCACCCCTCTCCTTTCAAAGAGCGATGGTTTGCTGATGCGATAACTACACAAGATCCCAAAACGCAGCCAGAAAATAAATACTTTAGAGCCTTTCAGGGATAATATCCTCCCATCACACAAGCTAAGCAGACAGGGCCTTAAGCTGAACCAGCAGAGGGAACCCAAACGCTGCAGGCTCCAGCTTCCACCCAGCAAAAGCAGCGTTAGCGGTGCCCAGCGGCTGCAGCACCCACTGCTGAGCCCACAACCTGCCCGCTGCTGGGCTAAATACGGTCGCTTTAATATGTTCACATGGTCTAATCTAGCTGATTTGTATTTTGCTGCCTTTCTACTTCATTCACATTAAGCCTGTCTTCTATTACACCAGTCTAACACTCACGGTATGTACTAAAGACAATGTGCAAGGTCCTAGTCTACAACTTTGTTATCATACATTTTTTTTATTTTTATTTTTTACTCATAAACAGCTCTTTGGTAGGATGTTTGTACTGCTTTCTCGCTGTATGTATATATCTATCTATATCCTTTTTGGCCAATGATACAGGTTTTTCTGGCACTAGAAGACATACATGTGGGAGTTTCTCCTTCACTGCCCGACAATTTCTTCTACTTAAATGTTTTGGGAAAGCTACAGTGGGTTTCCCATGAGTTTTCTGGCACCCTACTTAAATCCCTTTTCAGCATCTTGGACTAGATTTGCATGTGAAAACAGAGATTACCCTAAAACAATTAGGATGTCAACTGATTTAGAACCGCCTGAACTGTAGAGGATTGTGGAGTTTATTTTAACAGGACAGTGAGAACTTTGTGGACAAGCAAACACATTGGAAAAACTTTCAGAAGCTTGAAAATTACTACTTTTTTTCTTCCTTTTACTATCACATTCTGTGGGAGAAAGCTATAGGCTTCTGCATAAGTTAAATTCACTCTATTCACACCATTTGTTTCCTGTTGGACTGCCCACAGCAACATTTCACACAGTCTTTCAACAAAAGCACATCTGCATCAGTTCCTCCAAGAATGCTGAAGAAAGCAGCAGACGAAAGCAGAGCGACGAAAGCAGCAGAGCCATGTGAAAAAAGCACAAGGACTTTGAAGAACCATTCACCGAGTTAGAGCAATGTGGATCTGAATACCAGCTCTGCATTCACTTTATCCCATCTTCATGTCTCTAAAGCATGGAAGTCCTCCTTCAGCCACCTCTCCGCAGACAGAGGGGTCCCACCCATTTCAGCTTCTCCCCCTAAAACAGCTGCTCTGTCTCCTTGTTTGAGCTGCCCCTCTTTGTATGTTCATGAACCCCACCACGTCCTCCTTGAGGTGCAGACACCAGGAACATTAGCTTGTGTTGCCTTCACATGAGTGGTAAAAATGATTGCTGGCTTCCTTGAAGTTACCTCTGCCAGGAATCCATAATTCCCTTCAGTCCTGTTTCCTCTGTGAAGACAACCTGCTGCTGACAACAGGTGTCAGCAGTGAGTGTAGGTTAACAGGTGATGAAAACAGTCTCAAGGACAAACTGCATACAGCTGGATTTCAGAAATTGCCATTAAGTTATATGCTCCCACACCTCCAGAAAAATAAAGGAAAAGGTAAAAAGAGTTCTTGCACCAATTCAAACTCAGATTTATCACAGACGTTATTTGTACAACCCCATGCTTTGTCCAGCAACGAAGGATGAACATAAGGGGCTGGGAACCAGAAAATGGAAAGTTCATTCTACTAATGTTTACATGGGGAAAGTACAATCCTCTCTTATTTTTAGACATGAGACCATATTTTATGATGTCAAGCATTAATATAGGTTTGTAGAGGGAAAAAGTGTCAGTTCTGGCTTAATTTGGAAGCATATCTGACAAATGCAAAAGCAGGTCCGCGTTTCTGTGATTTATAATGGGATACTGTAATAGCTGGACAGAAGCAGATTTATATGGCCTGTATTTAATTGTGATCCAAAATGAGAGGCACTGTCACTTATAATGAGCCTTAGCTGTGAGGTATGTCCCCCATTCTCTTGCTTGTCAGGCATTTCAATTATCTCTCGTGTACTTTGTTATAAATAAAGCTGCAAGGAGATGTTCTAATCCAGGCTGTCCGCAAAAATCAAGGGCTTGGAGGAACCAAGATTCATTTGTATAACAACTGCTTTTTAACTCAGGACTGCTGAAATCAGTAATGATATTCACGCGCAGAAGAATTCAAACTGTTTTACTGTCACAAAAGTTCAGCTCTATTGATGTAGCCAGTGATACTCAACTGCCACCATCTCCCCGGGTTTGGGAGGCAAAAACTCCAGATGTTCAGTGGATACTTCTGAAAACTCCCATTTCTAACAGCTGGCTTTCTGGCTAAGGAGAGTTTGGCCCTACTCT
The DNA here is from genome assembly GCF_011077185.1 of Oxyura jamaicensis. Classification (NCBI taxonomy): domain Eukaryota; kingdom Metazoa; phylum Chordata; class Aves; order Anseriformes; family Anatidae; genus Oxyura; species Oxyura jamaicensis. The sequence continues at coordinate 19,851,843 of NC_048897.1, read as the reverse complement.
TAAAAGCACATGATTTCAGACACTGACAGCTGTGCTACTACCTGAATTATTAGACAGTCACACTAACTTGATCCTACAACCTTTTTTTTTTTTCCCTCTCATCTCCTCTCCATAGTTCATCTTCCACTTTGTCACATCTGTCATACCTCTTTCCATAATGCTACTACATGAAAAAAGTTTTTTATAACATAGATATGTTTTACGCTTCATATAATACCGTACATATGTGCAATGGTACCACTTACACATCACCGAGTGAAATGAATTCTATTTTGCTGCTTTGCAAATATATTTCCTGGTAAGCCAAGACCTTTTCAGAGAGAAGATGACTTTCGTGAATATTAAATTCAACCTAAACTAAAAGGAACATTTCCAGTCCCTTCCTCGCATTCTCACTTTAGGCAGTCTTTGTGCAAACATCTGTTCTGTTTGCTAAAACTCTTTATAGGTTTTATCAGCTACAGCATGAAAATATTAACTGCAACTAAAAAACTGAGAGCTTGAACACTGCTTACTGAAATGAGAAGACTGTCCTCATATCTCACCTGCATATTTGTCCAGACTGCTCAGGTCCCAGGAAAAGCAACTCAAAGCAACAAGTTGTTCACAGAGCATCTTAAAAAAAAAAAAAAAAAAGACAAGCCGCAGCAGCAGCAGCAAATAAACGCCCCGTCTCAGCCACATGCCCAATCAGAACAGCCTCATTGATTTCACCTGAGCAGTCGCTTTCCATCAGCTTTTCTAGAAACACTAGTCTATAAGCAGCCAACCAAGACCACGAATAGATACTTCTAAGCTGGGCAGTCAGCCACCTCTACCTAAAATGCAATATTGAAAGGTACAACAGAATCATTACATTATCAGAAGATGCTTACTGTTTTCACTCCTTAAAATCCAAAGTCCTAATTAACAACGCTTTGTTTTTCCCTAACGGGAAGAAGGCAGGTTCCATTTAACCCAATTGTTCTGTGACAAAAGGTGACTCAGCATTTAATAGCAACAATCCCAGTAATTTCTTACTCCAAGTCCTTTGTGCTTATGGTTTTACAATCTATTGCTGGTATAAGGAAGCACATACTGCTTCATTACTAATTTGTTTCTAATTTTAACTAGGAATTAAATCCCCCATCCGTATTAATCACCATATAACATCTTACCAAATACATATCTTCCCAACAAGGAGAACATACTTGGATTTGCTGTGTGCTTTCCACCTGACATTGTGGCATTTAAAAACATAATTATCTTTCCATGACAAGGTGAGAATTGCTATTTTAATAACCTGTACTACTCTGGTATTTTTGGACTCAGGTCTTTATGACTATAATGGTCTGGCCAGTCACTAGTTAAGCACTGGAGGAGCTCACGCTCACAAAGATGAGATTTATCTAGCCAGAGGGTGTCCTGAAGCAGCAAGCTGCCAAGTTAAGGCCAGGCCAGGCCCCACCAAAGGGCCTTTTTGGGAAAATTGCCTCGTTAGAACTGCAGCATGGAAGTTGGTAGGCACCTCATAAAAAGGGTACAATCTGTTTTCTAGCTGTAAAAATGTTTTTCAAGAGTTGAATTGTTCTCAGAAATTGTATTTTGCCTTAAAAAGGCTGCTGACCCACTGGTTATTATTGGCACTCAGTACGTAAGATAAATAACTACCATGTAAGTGCACCAGATTTACCAGTTCATCAGTTATGCTGGTAACCCGTCTCCAAAACTGGCTGCTAAGAGAAAAAATGTAAATTCAGTCCACTACAACGTTCATACGCGTACATAATGTTGCTAGTCGTGATCGCTGAGTCAAGAAAAAGAAGAGGAAAATGAAGCTCACTCTTAAGTGTTCTCTCTTTGGAGCTGTGCTAAATTGTGAGGGGCAGCAAAGGGATGTTAATGAATTGGTTGTACTTGTCATACAAGCATAGTGCAAGTGTATCTACGTATGCACACCTCCTCTCTCAAAGGGATATATATGCAGTTTATGAGGATGAAGGCGTGCCACTCCTTACAAAACACGTTGCAAGGCGGGCAGGACAAAAAGATTTTTCTATTATTCTATCTTAAAGCATTTGCCTAAAACATTTTTTTATCTGCTACAGCTAAATACATTGCAAGTGGACATAAATATGGATTCATTTTGAGGCAATTGGCACGATTACTTTCCTTGAGTTACGAAAATTACTATGTAAACCAGAGTCATAAACTGAGGGAAATAACTAACTCTCAAACCACCATCCAGGCATTAAAATGTCTGAACTGGTAGTAAAATAATTGGAGTAAATATTTCTTCCTCCTACTGATGCTTAAACCTAGAAATTCTCAGTGGCAATTGTTACCAAGAGAAGTTTTTATCAACATAATAATAAAAACAACAAAGACAACTGCTAGCGGTTATGCTATAAATGTATTATCAGCAAAGAAAAAAGTGTCATTTTAATTGACCGAAGTGTCACTTGTGCATGCAAGTAGCCAAAGCACTCCCTACCACAGCACATTCCAATAAAAGTCACTCTAAAAAGCTGCTGCTCCCAAAGGAGCCTTTCTGAGGTTGGAAAGACCTCTGGAGGTCATTGGGACCACCGCACTGTTCAGCCTAGGCCACCTAGAGCTAGCTACCCAGGCGGCTTTGATGCTGCTTAGATTAGTTCAACTTTTAAATCCATGGCAGGAGGAGGGGGGAGAGGTCTTTTAAAATGCTTACTGAAGACCTCACCTATGAAGACATAAATGCATTCTAAGTTTCACAACCTTAAGAATGCATGGAATCACAGAATCATTAAGGTTGGAAGAGACCTTCAAGATCATCTGGTCCAACCATCACCCTACTACCAATATCACCCACTAAATCATGTCATGATTTCGTATGATTCAGTAGATAACTGCTTTTGCACCAAAGATCAACTGAGAGAAGTGCCTCAGTCCTGGTACAGGTGTGGGCAGAGCTATCTAGGTAATGCAGGACAGTCGGGTTATCACGGGATGACATTAATCTCTGCAAAAACTGTAAGTGGGATGGTAAGGAAGGCATATTTTTTGCAAAGCACATAAATACCAAGAATGCCATCTATTACTATTATTTTCCATGATTACTTTAAAGAGCTGAAAGTAAATTAAAGACTGATTAGGTGCTGGATGACTTATACACAGAAAATACTTCACAGAAGGAAGGACAGCAGTAATCTGGAGGACACCGTAACCTCCCCAGACAAACTTATCCCGAATGAGATGCAACAGGAACTGCAAGAGCAGGGAGTAACATGGCAGAAAATTAGTGCTATTAAAATTGCATTTATGTAATTTAAAAGGTTCAGAAAATTAGCACAGAAGAAATCTGCACAAGAGACAGTGAGGAAAGGCTCTCTGCTTTTGATAAAGATAGGGAGGAGCCATTTGCCCAGAGAGAAGTGAGGAGAAGAAAGCAACCCTGGAGCAGAAAATGGAGCGACCAGCCCCCAGCCAGCTCAGCCACTGCAGCAGCAGGGGGAGAGCAGTGCTGGCACTACTGAGAACTTCCTTCGGCTGTTCAGATTGCCCTTTTGTAACACTGACCTTAGCTCTGCCTTCAAGGATAGCAACCACTTTGCTAGATTAAATCTGTTTTTCTTTGAGTCCATTTGATGATATTACTGCTCTCAGGTAACTCGCCATTCTACGGGAGTAACATTGCTCCGTAATAAAGGGCTAGGAATTCAGCAAAACGTCTTCTGCTGCAGCTTGATTTTACATAGCGCTTACCACGGCAGAGAACTGCTGATGCCTTTTTCTTTCTTTCTATGCATAAATTAGACTTGAAAACAGCACACCACCATGCTCTATGGCTTGCATGTTTTGCGGGGCTGCCTGCAGCATTGGTAGCCCCGAGCCTGATGCAACACTGCAGCGCACCTGGGGACATCGGATGACATTTGGGCTAGGTGGAAACCCTGCCCCTCTATCTCCCATCTTCACTGCCTCTACCACCCTGTCCGGGCCTCAACAGGCGTCACAGCAGAAAGAGGCAGAGATTAGTTTGGATGGGGTTGGTAGGTACAAGTCACAGAGTCACCCAGTGGCTGTGGTGGGCAGGGATCTCTGGAGCACGCCTGGTGCAGCCCCCTGCTAAAGCAGGGCCACCCAGAACAGGGTGCCCAGGGCCACGTCCAGGTGGCTTCTGAATACCTCCAAGGATGGAGACTCCACAGCCTGTCTGCCCCAGGAAGAGCCTGGGAAGATGAGGTTTGTTACCAGATTTCTGGAGGTATCCTGCAGAGGAGGATTTTCGTGCTGGTAAAGGGCTCAGCAGCAGGTTGCACCGACTGGTATTGTCTCCAGAGCAAAGTCCTGCCTCCTTCTGCCTTGTGAGGCAGGAGGCCTGAGCTCAGGTTCCTCTGTCACGCATACCTTCTGGCCTTCTATTTTGTGAATCCTAGACCACTTAAGTAAAAGGAAGCTGGTAATTATGGAATTAAAGTTTACTTAATTCTGTAAATTAAATAGATTTTGAATTATTTATGGATTTGTTTGTTTCTTTACATCAGGCACTTGAGATGTACTTTCCAGCTACCTAGCACACAGGCAGAGAGGTGCACAGTAACAAACCTGCTCTGCAGCAGTGCGGAAATGGACCAGTTCTGAGTTTATTTTCCTGTGATACACTAAATCATCATGACACCAGTTCTTGACTAACACACAGCTATTTACCTTCTTGACACAGAACAGAGGCCATGTCCATATGTCTGTACAAAGCAAACTCAGTTAAAAGGTTTTTCGGGGGGCTTCCATTTCTGGGGACTTGGTGACTTATTTATAGTGCTCCTGGTTACTCCAGGGACAGACACATTACAAAAACCATCTAACACCCATGCTAACCTGTTAGACAGAGCTGAGCGAGCTGCTATGAACACTGAACAAGCATTCGACAACTTTACACTCCCTGTATTAGCAAAAATAAATTCTGATGTTTTGATACGAAGATTGGGTATCCGACTGAAGACCAACTGAGCTCACAACCGTTTAATTTCTTATACACTCTCAGCTGCTAAAATATGACACCTTCTGACACGACACAGCAATTCTGCACGCTTGGTGGAAGTACACACTACTGCCCTGGCTGCAAGCACATCCTCCAAGGGAGAAGCGAGCTGTGAGATCTGTTTGTTTCTCCTGTAATGTGACTGGAGGGCACTCGGGTACTGGAGGCAAAATCCTGAAGGGGCAAAGAAATCTTGAAACAAGAATGACTGAAGCATATCTAGGCATGTATAACACAGAAAATGCTGCTATTTAAACATAATGTACTTGGATATATTTCTGTGCTTTGCTGCTACTTGAAAGAAACATTTTGCATCATTTCTGTAAGGATCCTATAGTGGAGGTGAGCAAGATTATCAGATGGTTTCTGTCCTATAATATTTTAGGATTAATAATATTTCATTTTACATAATCAAAAATTCTCCAAAACAGAAAGCTAGATATCAAATAGTTGATCAAAACAACTCCTTAAACTTTCTCTGAATTACAGAACAGAGATCCAGCAGAATTAAGAAAATAAGGGGGGGGGGGGGGGGTAAAACAATCACGGTTAAATGCAAACACCAGAAAATGGTAAGTCCTCAGGTTTCTATTTGAGGTTGTTAAATGATTCTTTCGAGACCAAACGTAAGTAAACAATGCTTCAAAATAAGCAAGTCATTTTGCCTCAAAAAATGCAAAAATTTGTGTGAAGCCATTTAAATTTTAAAAAAATTAAAGAGAAATTAACTAAGCAGAAATAATTAAATGTTGTTCCCAGCCATTTATTAATGTTTCCCAGATATAAGATGAAGTCAGTGAGAGGACAGATTTCTAGTCCTCTTAGAAGAATTCCACCAGCCTCAGCAGGTTTGCCTTGACAAGATCCAGGCAAACACTCCCCAGCTCTCTCCCCAGCTTTGCTGTGTTCCCCTGACTCCTTCCATCTGCATTTTCTGTGAATCTTGGGATTCTAGAAATTCTGCATCTGAATGCAACAAACAGTCTGCCATGGGCTTGGTCATGTCAGTCTTTTCTCAATGGCATCAGCTAATCACATGAATTTGACGCAAAACAAGACAAGCATAGGTAGTTTTCAAGATGTTCCCTCTACAGATGACCACTTTGGGTGGAGAAGGTCTGAGCTGAAAAGGCCCTGGCATCCACAGCTGGGTACTAGATGATAAGCAGTCATCATGACACAGTCCTGCAAGCCACAGGCCCCTGATAAACACCAGCAGCTTTCAGATTTCAGTTCAAGCATCTGAATCCATGCATGTGGTCAGATGTAGCTCATGGATTTGGACAACTCCAGCACCTGGGGCATTTGTGAGCAGCTGGCTTCAGTGTCCTCCAGCAGAGCTCCGGCATCAGCCAGACCCATACCTGCCACCAGCTGGTGGCACAGAGACTGAGAAAGGGAGTTTGGTTTAGAAAGTCCTGCCAACTTCAGCTGCTGCCTGCTCTGCTGCTCCTCCTCCTTGTCACATGTCTGTAAGGAGACAGCACTCATGTTCATGCCTCTAAGAAATAATCACAGCTGCTCACTTCTTGCTGTCATCAGACCCGACTACTCTTTAGCATGTCAAAATAATGACATATCTGGAAAATACAGAAGCTTCTGCTCTTCCTACACTCTGTTTAAAGATATATATGGGCACTGATCTTGGCGGTGCTGCCACACACAGATTGATGGACATATATAAGAAAGTGGCTGACAGCCCGTCTTCAAGGTGTGAGAGCTTCTTGTCCTTTGGTCTCTGCAGTAACTGTAGGCAGGCTGACTTACCCAGGTAAAACTGTTCAAGAGCGTGACTCCTTCTCCCGGGCTCATAGCCAGCACTGGTCCTCCTCAGGAAAGTTTGATGGGCAGCATCTCAAGGATATTCTTACGAAGCGAACAAACTGCAGTGACTGCTGGCACTCAGACGCTTCACACACACTCCAAATCCTAGAGCAAGAGGAGGTCACCAGATATCTGCCTGCTATTGGCCGCGGTACGGGACGGGTTGTTTAAAAATATCTCCACCTTTGGCACAGGGTAGGGAAGTACAAAGAACCTCTGCTTACAAAGCGAGCGATGTCTCCAAAGTAGCAGGAGCTGGCTGGCAATAACTTGGATCATCTCGTTTCCCAGACTGAGGCCAGACACCACAAAAAGATGCAGTCAGACCCAGCTCCAAAGTGCCCACACTCAGCGAGTGCTCTCAGGCGATTCAAACCAGGCAATTTTACACCACAATTTATTATAAAGGGAGCATTATCGACAACAGGAATGCTACCTTTCTGCAGCTAACACCATTTATTTTCTGCAAGTCCCCTCTTATCGATCTTATTTTAAACTAAACCAAGTTTGGCAAATATTTTGTGCTGTAAGAATTTGCTGCCCTCACCAAGCCTTCCCCTTCAATCCCATGAGCAGGCTGGGTATCCCTGTAATATGTGAGAGTGTTACGGTTTGATACACAACACGAGGACATCTGAATGGTATTTTTCAAAAATCACCACTGCTCCAGCTTCCTCTAGCACAGGGCTGTGCCCCAGCTGTATCCCCCTCTTCCAGTGCAGCCACCAGAAAAAGCAACAGAAACTCCCGCATCACCTTGAAAGCCTGTCAACACTGACCGCACAGTCCTGACACAGTCGTTACTTTTTTCCACCAAAAAGCAAACCTTCTGACCAATAGCCATGTGCCAACAGTTTCCAGAGCTGGCAGCTCCTTAAAATAAAATAAAATAATAATTAAAAAAAAATCTCACAATATCCATTTCCCTTTGAAAACTAGGGAAAAATACACACTTATAAAAATGTGCAAGGGAAAACCCAGCAAGTAACGGACTGACCTGTTCTGGTTCTCCTGCATTACTCGTTTGCAGTGGGCAGGTGCTGCTTCTGGGTTTGGAAGACTCCAGAGGAAAGGGAACTTTACTTTACAAACTACCTGTGGACATGAATCTAAATCACAGAACATGCTCAGCAGAATTTACTTTTCATAACCATCAGCTATTAGTTATAGCAATAATTCAGCTTACACACCACTACGTTAGTCTCTAAAGATGATTTCTTAGTTGCAGTTATGATCTCGGCTGAAAGCTCAGAGCCTTGCCTGGAAGATAACTAGAGGCAAGGGGACCAAAAACCCGCGTTACTCATGTAAACCGTCAAACTGTGAGGCACAAGAGAGTTTGCTTCTGTTCATATTTCTCATCTAGGACTTTTGCTTTTCTGTGGCTCTTGAATCAGTCATTATGTAGGCATAACAATTCACATGAGATTTTTCTAAGTTGACCCAGAAAATACAAGTTTAGCAAGACTGTATTATTTTAAATATTATTCTTTAACGTGGCTTTCAGAAAGCATCTGCCCTCCAAAACATTTTACAGATAACAAGTTATAAGATTTTTTTCTCCCATTCAGTTTCTTGCTTGATATATAAAAATATAAAACCAAAACTACAGCATGAAGATAAAGCAGCAACTTTATAACGCATGGGAAGAATTTAAATAAACTCATTATTACACAAATCATTGTATTAGTCTTATGCAGGCCCAAATCTTGTTTAAAGGAATGGAGGTTTATATTTAGCTAATGGTGAAGAGGAAAAGATTTGCTTGTTATAGACAACATACAGAGTTATTAGACAAATCATAATTGTGCAAAAAGCTGCAATTAAAGCAATTTTTTTCCCCTCAGCTTTCATTTCCAGAGAGGGAACGCAGTGCTAAAGCTAACAGCTTCTGCAGCCCAAGGCAGCAGGGCTGGCTCCTCACCTGCCCCTCCCTGGCTGGAGACGCCCCCACACAAAGCTGATCCCATGGTCGTCACCAGCACCTGAAGACACCCAGACAGCTGCTAGGCCCACCTCCCTCCTTCACAGGCTCTGCCTTACTGTCCCCACGCAGGCAGCCAGCACACGGGGATGCTGCAGCAATCCCCCTCTTGCTGCGGGAGCTGACTCCGTGCCCGTGGGGCGAGCAGGCTGCACTGCGGCACTGATTGCTGAGACAGGGGCAGGAAGTTTCTGGGAACTGGGGTAGACGACAACCTTTTTATTCACGTTTCTCTACAAGTTATCATCAACATGGGATTCTGAGCACTGCTGGGTGTCAGACTGCCCCCACTGATGGACCTTTCCTTAGTTCTCCTCCCATAGCATGAGAAGAGGGGAGAAAAACCCTAAGAACCTGACCCTCAGCTCAGAGCCGTTCTCCAGCTTTTAATTTCTTGCAGCCTCCTGGAACCAAAGCACTCTTACTGACAGCAGACTTTAATTATTGTTTCCCTGCGGTCAGGGTTACACGCAATCTGATTTGTGTGTCTGTAAGCCTCACGTTGGTATTTGTTTCTTCGTTTGTTAGTGACTTATCTAAAATGTTTCATTAAGCCTGAAACAAAGGAGCTGAGGCAGAAGGCAAAACCGCCACAGTGGGGTTCCTCTGTTCCCTGACTGCTGCTGGTGTGTGAAGAGGCCAGAAAAATCTTCAGATGCTACCGATGTAAGCAGCCAGCCCGGTCTCTCCCTCCCCAGCGAATGCCCAGCTTCCAGCTGTAGCCTTCACACTTCGACAGCTCTTCAATCCTTTTGCAGGATGGAGCTGCCGTGTTTGGTTCAGGCCAGGTTCTTCAAAAAGCAAGTCATATATTCCCACCCAATATAACAGCATATGCGTTATCTTCTGGGTGAGAAAGGCCGCAGTGGCTTTATACACAGACTGCTGTGTTGGTTAAAACCAGCACTGAAGCGAGATGGAATTGGTTTGCAAGGAACAGCAGGACTTTGGCACTGTACAGCCTTCAGAAATGTATGTAACTTCTGAGGCACCATATCCCTGGCGCTCTTGAGCCATGGCTGTAACCCATCCCACATGTCTCAACTTCATTCTGTTAGTAGAAGTTAGTTTATAGCTTTCGTTTCATAGCTCTGTAAAACCCCATCTTCTCTGTGAGTACAGGTGCATGGAGAGGTGGCAGGAGACCACCAGTGGTGCTGGGGGACCTGATGGTTCTTCAGAAGCCTTGTCTTCTGGGGAGAAGGGGGCTAAGGAGTCACTTAAGGGGAAGACACCTCTCATTACTGTTTTGTTTCAGGGGTATCCTTTCCCTGCTAAGTTCCTGTCTGCCGCTTGTTGGAGTGCTAAAGACATGACCTGAAACCAGACAGTCTTTTAAGAACTTCCCCCCTTGCCAGCCTGTTATTTGGTGCCTATTTCAGGTTGTCCCAAGAGCATCCCATTGCTCAGGTGGTTCTGCAATGGCCACTGTCGTAGGCCCAGCACCAAGGGCACAGTCACCAACTTGCGGAAATACATTGACTACAAATCACATTTTCTTTAACTTATCTATAGAAGTAATAGCACACAACTAGACCTGATAAATCAGACTTTTTTTTTTTTTTTTTTTTTTTGTAAACTCGGGATTAGAATTTCATATTAAGCAGTGCACGTACGCTTTCCCTGCAAAGACGTTTTCATGTTCCAACCTCCAGATAGATACCAAGCCATGGGACTTAAACACTTCAAGGACATTTAGCTTATTTGATTCAGAATATGCACTCATGTCTAAAGAGGAAGAAGGACTGTAAATGGACAGATATTGGTGTTTTCTACCTACGTACATACTTAAATTCATCAAAAAAGAAATACTGCAAGAAATTGTGACTATAGCACAACCAAAAGTGGTTGGAATGACCATGTTTCCATTCTTTTGCCTGTTTCTAGTCAGAAATCAGCACAATCTCCCTATTACTACACTGTGATCTGCAGCTTTCCAAGTAAGAAAGAGATGGAAAACCCAACCAACTGAAAAAGACAAACTGTAGATTTTTTTTTTTTTCTAAAATTGGCAGTCCTGCTACATGTTCTGCTATTAGCACAGTCATTTGTAAAAACCTTCCCTAGCTCATCAGAACGATAATAGGAAAAAAAAAGCTTTATGGTGGAAACAGAAAGATTTGTTTCTCCTAGAAATCCCTTACCTGCTCTGTCTTTTGTTATTTACCCTTTCCCACAACACCGAAGTGCTGTGGAATCTGAATATTCGTAGAGATGGCCAATATTGTCACCATTTTGAACAACCTCCTTTTGAAAGGGGAAAAAGCCTGGAAACACTTAGGGAAATTTCTTTACTCAAACTTAGAGATGTTTTGCACCAAACTTAGTAGTTACCTTAAGGAGAAATACCACCTAGGTAGCACCTGCCTTTTACTATCAAGGTGGGGCACAGCGAAGTTGAGCAGTTGACCCAGGCTCACCAAGGGAACCCGTGTCACAAGTAAGAGTAAAAAATACTGTAAATACAGCCCTGCACCTGTAAACACTGCGAGTGTTTCCATTGCTTTATTCCCTGCATCTCCAAAGTGTTTTAATCTTCACAAGTCCTTTCATTTCACCGCTACCAGCTACCCCTCTAACAGTGACACCACTTAAATCAATAGCAAGTGATTATAAATATTCTCCCTGACTCATTTCCCTTAATGAGACAATCAGCCTTATCCAGAGCCGTATGTCAGAGTTAAACAAACATGGTTATTGACTGCAACCAAATCGCAGCACACATAGTAAACATTCATTTTCCTCTGGATTCTTCTTATAAATAAGCAAGCAGTTGTTACTTTTCTTGATAAGGTATGGCTGCATCTCTCACTGCGTTATGCTGCAGGACGTACATGGAGACACTGCTTTCAGTGCCCTCGTTAGGGTACTCACAGGTAACTAGCTGGTAACTCCATCAGCCCTTATAGTGACTGCAGGGCAAACAAGTCTGATCCACATTGTTGTTTTCATTTTCTGAAAGGGTTTCTTAATCTACAGGACCTGCCACACAGGGGAAGCTGCATTTACAAAAATGTAACTCTCCGCCTCAAGAAGCAATGCCATGACAGCAAAGAGGCTGTTCTCAGAGACCCTAACATTGATTAAGGAGTTCAGATTAAAAAAAAAAAAAAAAAAGAAAAAAAAAAGAAAAAAAAAAGAAAAAAAAGATAAGTCATGGTGGTAAGTTTTCTCGGTGACATCTTATGACAGGGAAGAGAGAAGGAGGTGGGAGGTCACGTATGGCCATATATTGTTTGGCCAATGTAAGGAATGTGCTCTACTGGACAGCGTACTGTCTACATTCAGATTAATGCTAATTAGACACTATCTTATTAGCTTCATTTACACAGAGTGGGGCAGGAGGATTCCGTGGTACCTGCTTCATCAGTGGCTGTGAAATGGGATGTACGGAGTTCATCCTGACCAAAGTCTGACACTGCCAGGAAGAGAGCAGAGCATCCCTCTGCCTCTCCTCCATCAGCCCTTCCTGTTGTCCTCTGAGAAATCTCAGCTCTGCTTCTGCCAAGTGTCACTGGTGCTGGCAGCAGGGGGTGGGGGATCAAGGGAGCTTCCTCTTCCCCTTCCTGAGCTGCTGGCAGCACGCAGGTGAAAGGACATTCACCTTTCCAGGGCATTTGAAATCCACAAGACTGTGTGCTACACCTGGGAACTGCATCCTAAACTCTTGAAGGAAAAAGTGCAATGAAAAACAATCCTGTGACTAATTTAATTAGGGTCAACAGACCGAACTCGGGATGTCAGCTGTTTTGAGCAGAACTCCCCTGTAACCCCCGATGACAAGAGATTGTCCAGCAAACTAAAGTAACAGACACTCATGCTGAATTTTCATCCCAGTGACAATTCTGAGAGCCAGGAGAGACGATCAAAAAAGTATTTGCATTCTGGCAATTGATAAGGAAAAGGTAAGTTTAGTCCTTAGAGGCTGTAGTACACCCGAAGTGTGAGAATGGACATCAGTAAATGTTGACCTCTGGTGCTGGGAGCACTTGGACCAAGATATATCGCAGGGCTGTGTGCCCTGTGGATTATTTATGCCCGCATGCTGAAGATGATTTCTTTCAGTAGGAGGCATTTGTTTAACGCCGGCTGACCGACGTGTCCTGTAATTAGCAACACAGAGGAGGAAATCCCTGACTGACTAATTGATCAGCAGCTTCTCGCTTCCTGCGCACCACAGGCTTTCCTCATTATCACGGAGGGTCTGCCTCTCTGCGACAGGTAGGCACAGTTGCATGAGCTATTGTGCTTTGCCGTGTATTTTCAGGCATACTGAATTGCCTGCTTTAAGTAGTTTTAGCCATACGGCCGCACTTTCTGCTTCCAGAGCACTTTACTGATGCAGAAATCAAAACACAAAAATGTAGGTTACAAAATTCCTAGCTTTTTATGGGCCTGGGAATAAAGTAGCATATTTCTGATCGAATGCTCTTGTATTTTTAGGCTGACTTCCACAGAGCTGTGCTATCTGAAAAAATTATAGCTCACAGCCACAACTTCTGCGAGGACACCTTGCTTTTGCTTTCCGGGCCTCTGCATAAAAGGGCTCTTTGTTTCTTTGTGTTATAGCTCATTTCATTCAATTAAAGTAGTGCATTAGGGGAGTGTGACTTACCTAATAATCTGATAAAACGAGGTAATAAACACACACATCTCTTATCCCCCCAGTATACTGCTTGTGAGCACCATTTCGCATTATTCACAAAGCATTAGCATAAAGACGACCACCTAGCTCATGGAAAGGAGGGTAAGAGTGGCAACAGCAGCACTCAAGTGTTTGGATGAGGTTTCTGGAGGTTGTAAAGAACAATTTAGACAAATGTCTGCCAAAATTTGTTGAGCTGATTTGAGTATGGAATTTGGTATGTCTTGGTGGCCTTTCCTCAGGTTGCTCAGTTCCGGGAAAAGGAAGTGAAGGGAAGCGGTGGAACCGTAACCAGAAGTCCTAAGCAGGGAGATGTTCCTGCAGCAACTAACGTGGAGGACAGCATCAACAGCTGAACGTCCCTGCATTGCTGCTTGGTCTTTTGCTCTGTGCATGTCCTGTGCTTAGCACAACAGGCTCCTAGTCCAGTCCTGCTCTCCTCAGCGGTATGCACATCCAAATTTCAAGCAGATGACACCATTCTGATTTTCCCTTTTTTTCTACTCCCAGAGTGCCTGGGAAGAATATATAAGGAGAATAACTCTGCCTTATCATTACAAAGCCCTTCTCTTGCACCAAAAGCTCAAAAGAAGAAAACACAGTTGATCTGAAATTCAGTGGTACTTCCTTCCACAAAAGATTAGAGGAATACGAGAAAAGACGGAAAATGTACTCCCTCGGTCTCCCCTCATTTGACATCACAAGATAACAATTCAATATCTGGCTTTAGAGACTGTCTGCAAAACACCCGCATCAACAAAGCAGTTATCTCCACAGATACTTTGGCAGGGGTTCTTCAAAAGCCCCTCTTCTTTATGCATAAAGAGCGTAAAGGTGAAATTAAGATTCTGATCATTTTGAGCGACAAGTGCAACAGAATACTAATTGTAGCAGGCAATGGACAGGGTGGCACTGGAGCTCCACCTTTAACAAAGCACGCAGACTGTGTAACACCCCTGTTGTGAGCTCATTCCCTGCTACGGTGTTTTAAACAAGGGAGTCTTATCTGTGGGTAGACCAGCAAGCCATGCCATTACGGGTTGAAACGAGCAGGCAGTGCTTCAGTGCAGGAGCATGCCAGCTGGGGAGATGCTGTACGGTCTGCAAAAGGCACCACGGAAAGTGCTCGAGTGGCGAGACCCACAGGGTCTGCCCCAGCTTCCCAAGGGAAAGAGCAGAAGCCCACCACGTGACGCATTTAAGACGAGACTACAGAAAATGCAGGGGAAAAAGACCACGTGCAACAAAGCATACAGGCTGGAGGGGACTTGGCGAGCTGGATTAGTGGATTTTTCTCATTTTTAATTTCTGGGATTCAGAGCCATTGCGTGACTGTAGAGCAAAGCCTTGCTTTTCTCTTCATGTCCTGCAGCACTATGTCTGGTAAAAAAAAAATCATAGCATGTCTGATTAGAGTGGCTTACGGCATGCATTAATAAATGTTCCCAAGGCAGACCAGGCTTTCTTTTCACATCAGCCTATCACCATAGACGTGATCTGGGAAAGACCTAGAACGGTCTGAAGTACCACTGAGCAGTTTTTATTCTAGCCAAACAGAGAATGTGAGAACAAAAGCAATATAACTTCAAAGAGAGAATGAGAGAGAGCTCAGCATACACAGATAAATGGACACTGCTGGCAGAAAGTAGCAATGAACAGTGAAGCACTGGAATCTCTAATTCCCTTTCAGTTAGAAAAAGGAGTATAGGCCATCATAAGCAGCTCTCTGCTCCCACCCCCATTTCCAGTGGCCCGAGTTGCCCCATGTTTCACTGAACGCCTCGTATTTCTACACAGACAAGGTATCTGCACGCTCAGTTAGGGAACAGCTTCCCAATATATAAAGCAAAAGCTTTAAGGACTACCACCCAGAACAGATGTTGAAAGATTCTTTGAACTCCTTCCTTTCTCTCCCACTGTACTTCGTCAGGCAGTAGCTATTACTTTGGTGACACTGTTTATACTTTTATCACCCTGAGGAAACCCAAAGGTTCAGATATTGGCTTATGGGACACAGCACTGATCATCTGGGTCAAGTGAATAGCCTCCTTCTAAATCCTGAACACACAGTCCCACAACACTTAGCATTTTGCAGAGAAACAGAATAAGCTCTGTCTACCTTCATTTCAGAGATGTGAAGAAACGCATAGTGTCTGCAAGAAGTGAGAGCTTCCAGACCTGTATTCTGTATACGAGCAATGGTAATGGCCAATGACCATGAAAACCTGAGAGCTCCATCTTTTGTAAAGACACAAAATACTATGGAATTAATTTTATTACCGGCAAAACCATAAATATTATATATATATATATATGTATATATATATATATAAAAGCAACCCAGTTTCATTTCCAGGTTCCAGCCTGCATATGAGAACCTGATAGGTAAAAACATGATCTTACAGATAGGCACACCTGGTAAGCAAACATTGAGAAAGAAAGAAGATAAATCACACTATGTCGTTTTTTAATGTTTAATTCAACATATGGAAGGGACAGATCTGAATGAACTTATGCAAGATGTTGATTAAGGAAAATATGCAGGCCACTGGATCTTCCCTACTCCTCAGATTGAGAACTGTCATAATTTAGGGCTTGCCTCTCTGGGCTTTCCTCTAAGTTAATATTGAATTGCACTGGCTTTCAGCTAAAATGCATTCCAAGCCAAATGTTTTGATCCTCTGTTTAACAAAATTATACACACAACCTTGTTTTCTTGACTGCTCACTGCTCTCCTGCAGTACTTAAAATTGCCAGTCGGGTTGCTCCATGCATCTTGGCAGTCCCTGCTAGTAAGCAGCTGCCTGAGACAAACGGGGTTTCTCTGAATGAGCCTAGAAGGAAAAAGCTGCCACAGTATTTCCCTGCAGCAAAGTTAAGGTGTATAGCTGGGATGGGGGAGAGCAGTGAACAAATGATGGAAGGTGGCAAGGAGTAACTCCAGGCTTTGCCGTGAGGGCTTTCCTGGTGGCCCTGTCCATTACGTGTAAAAGGGACAGAGAGGAAGAGACACAAACTCTCACCCAGTAAGAGCAATGATGGGGTGCTACACTGCTGGATGACATCTCACCAGTATTTCAGCACTAGAATGTGACAAAGAGATGCAGGGAAACGTAACCAATTTAACAGCTAAGTATTTAATGAAGCCCAAAGGAATCCATGATCTTACTAAGTCCGATGTCCTAAGTCCTAGCCCTTGGCATTTATCTGATATTCTGTTTGAATGCTGCAATAAGCACGGGATTTACCTGTTACGAACAGAACCTTAACCTGAGCCATGCTGTCTTCCCAGATGCTTGTGAAATGACAGCTACATGCGTGGATGGATCAGTAACAATGGCTCACCTCCTACGTCACATCTCTGGAAGGGGCCTCACTTTTACCCCCTTCATGCAGGAGAAAAATTCCTCAAAGCAATGTGAGAATGCACCACCTCCCTCTTTATTTCCAGCTCACAATCAAAACCTAGTGCGTGGATCAGGGATGTCTTGCTGTTAGGGTTTAGCTTACAGAGCATCAGATGCAAGGCAAAATACGGCCACGTGATTCTTGGAAAAAGGGGTGCTCAGCTCTTCCAACAACTGCCGGTACCATTCAGAGGAAAAGGTTTGCTGCTTGCTAACTGCTGGGTAGCTGGCTGGACTGAACAAACACTGACGCTACTACAGAATTCACTGAGTAACACTGGCAAATGCATGAATTTACATCTGTATTTAAACCTGAGCACAAACTGAAACATTGCTATTACCAGGAAAATAAAAAGCTCAAATGGAATGATAATACCCTGCACTTGGCAAATGGAAACCGTGGCAGATGGATTTTTCTATTTATTTGGCAAGTGGACGTTACACTTTTTGACACTGGCTGTAAACCAAGTGAAAAAAATAATAATTGGATAAGTAGCGATTTTAAGTAAGACTGCTGTGTTAAAGGACACATGCTGAGCAAGTGATGGATTTCATTGCTGAAGAGATTGGAGGCTCTTAATGGATCGTTAAAATGCTGTTACGGAAATGGTTTAGAGGTCCACCCTCTAGAGAGATGAAGAGGGCATTACTTCTTACATACCAAATGGATCCTCAAGGGCGCACACATACGTGCATACAGTACTCACACACGATGGAAATGTGCTGCAATGAACAAAGAGAACGTGCCCCTGAAAAGCAAACCCTGCCTGTTCAGTACCTCCCATGAAATGAACTGGCACCCTCAGCCATCTTTACCGTTATTATCTACGTGGATATGATTGTAAGTAATTGAGTTTGATTTCAGTCTTGGGATGTGATCACACAGCACAAGACTATGTGTACTGATATCCTGCCTTGCATCATGCCATGAGGCTTCCTAACGTTAACGATGCACTTTCTCTTCTATCTTCCATCTCTACAGTAAAGTGCTGTTAAACATTGCTGACAACCTTTAAAAACAGAAGTGACTACGTAGATGTATAAAATTGAAAGAAGCCTCTAGGGAAAAAAATAATAATAATAAATCCACATATTTACTACCTGCATGTCTGGTAGAAGCTCCTACTGAGTGCCAGGCATCCAATTTCGGCTGCTAGCCCATATCCCAAAAAGGGCGAGGTTGCAAGTGCCAGATGCAAGACATCAGACTTTTTCTTGTGGATGCAAGTTATTTTTAGGAGCACTTCAAAGTTCAAGAACAGTGATACATTTCTGAATCTATCTCCATGTTTGGCACTCTGACTGCCGGTCTCTGTAGGGTGCTCAAATATGGAGTGCTCCAGGCACACTCAGACCTCCTCTGCCACCCCTTGAAGTGGTCACAGTCAAGCAACAAAGGACGCACAGCTTAGAGAAAGCTGGAATCACTCTGGTGTTATCGTCAACAGAACAGCAAATTTATTTCCCCACGAGGCTTCTCAGACCTCATATTAAAGTCCAAGTTTGTTGCTTTTTTCCCCAATGCTAAGCTTTGTTCTCCTTTCAGTTTTTTCCTCTCCTGTCATTGTTAGGATGTCCCCGTTCCAGAAGGATAGCCCTGCACTGGCTGTGCTTCTAGCAAGTCGGGACAGGACATCAGCTTTTTTCCTATCTTATCAAATGCATTACCATTGCCATGGAGGTACATAATCTGCATTGTTCCTGGAAAGAGTAATGTTCAGACTTAATTTTTCCGAGGAAGCAATGCTCATGTGGAAATGTAGTCTGTGCATCAGTCTGTGTCTGTCTTCCAGGCCTCCAATAAATTGGCCAGTTTCAGCCCAGCTAAGGAGACTGGCAGGAGTCTAAAAAATACCAAGTTTGTGTGTCTGGAAAACACAGCTGGCCAGGGTGCAAGAGTTGAGAAGCCCCATTAGTACCACAGGGAGGGAAAGGCACAGAGGGAGTGCAAAACTTGGCATCATTACAGTCACCATCAAAAAGGTTGTAATAAAAACCCAAATATTACAAGAATGTTGATAAACAAGAATATTTTACATTACAGTTTCTCAACCCAAGCAATGAATACTTGCCTCTTTTCCTTTTCCCCCTATAGTAAGGTGATGTTTTCCCACTACTCTCACAGTATTCACCTCATTATCAATCTTAACAGGTCCATCTCATCACTGACATAGGAATTATGCAAACCTGTACTAGAATGAAATTAGATTCCGTGTTCAACAAAAGATATCTGAAAGCCAGTTTCTTGGAAAAAAAAAAGAAAAAAAATATTCCAGCAACAGAAACTTGTAATGCCAGAGACAATACAAGTAAACTTTTTTCCTCCCCTGTCCTAAAGGTGGAAGGTGAAAAAAACAACAGTCTGGTGTTATCTGCCAAAACTAGTCCTAATTTCCGAAGACCACCTTGTAGTCATGAGCTTGTCACTGACGAGTGAATAATCTGAACAACCACCAGTAGTACCAGGAGGTTCTCCATGCAGCAGGACAGATTACCCAGGCATAGACCAGCCGTGGTAGCTGTTTGCAGGCAGCGATTACAGGAAGCAGGGATTGCTCTGCCTGCTTGGCAGCTTCACGTAACACTTTCTGACAGCAGCCTTATTCCCTCTGCCAAGCTCTGCAAAACAGGATAGCAGGAGTTTGCAGAGCAAGGTTACAAAATAAAAGAGCAAAACAAAAACAGCCATCTTCAGTTGCTGCTCTGGTTTCCTTGTGGTTTCATCCTCCCACAACACCGCTTCAGCAAGTATTCCCCTCCAAAACACATGCATTTCAAAGTAAGTACTTAAATACAACCATCTTCATTAATATGGCAATTAGTTAGGCTTACTTAATAGATCCCAGACTCAAAAATCACAGGACTGTAGGCTCCAAACTTTATGTAATAGGTTATCATCACGAGCTGGGAACTATGTAGGAGCCAAAGTGAAGTTTAAGAGATAAGCCTAAGACTGAATGCTAATGACTTAAACATCCAAAGTACCCATAGGAACCATGATTTTTCTAGACTGCAACTCAAAGCAACATTTTTTTTTTTTTTTTTTTTATCAGTACCTTTCATATTTTTGTATTTTTTATATTTCTTTCAGCAGCTATCCCTCTCAGGCTCTTCAAATTTTATTTAATTTTCAGGAAGTTCTATTCCTTCAGAAAGAGTTAATTTTAAATCACTCAGATAAATTTTCTTGTGCAAGGACAGGTTACGTGACTTGTAAAATAATTATGTCAAAGTTTAGGCTTCTAAATTTCATTCTAAACCAGTGATGTTGCCTAACTGCCAAAGGTGTTAGATATGTGCAGCTATTACAGACATCAGCAGGATGTGCTGCAATCAGTACTTCTTGAAAGCTGGCTTCCTTTATTCCTGAACCCCTTTGAATACCAGACTTGACAATCAATATTCACTTACTAGAACTGTTTTTTTCTTACCAGTGTCTAAACATAGCTTTGACAAAGTTGCTTGAGATGCACTGGACCAAATTCTCCATATACGGCACATGTGTGTCAATCCAAAGGGCACAGATCCCTCACTTCAGAAATGCGTTTGCAAAATGGAACTGCTTATCTGAACACACTCTCAGCTGGGACACATTGGTTCAGAGAAAATAGAACCTGCACCCAAACCTCTTCTCCTTTTGAAGTTGATACCACCACTCATTGTTCTCACCTGCATTCTGATATTGCACACCTACATTTCACTGAGCTGACCAAGCACTTTCAAAGAAGAAAAACAATGAATTTTTGGTTAATTTTTTTCAATTGGTTCATTTCATCTCTTTTAGTTTAAAGCCTTTTCCCCTTGTCCTATCACTCTACTCCCTGATAAAAAGTATCTCCCCACCTCTCCCCCTTTAATTACTGGAAAAGGGGTACGTTTGGTTCAGCTTTTATTATTGTGTTTTCCGTGGGGTAAACATGCAAGACTTTGAGTTCAGAATGAAAAGAGATATGAAAGCCAAAGATTAAAAATTAAAAAAAAATCCCCCAATTCTAATTCTAATATTGTAACATAGACCAAACATTTCAATCTGCTCTAGATTTAATGAACTGATCTCGAATTAGCATCCTGCACATTCATTTTGCATTGCAAGTAGCACATACCCCTTTTTTTCCCTTCCTGCACTTAGAATTCTTCCTCTTTATTTCATTGCAAGCCATTTATTTATTCTGAGACAGCAGCTTGCAAAGTCCCTTGCTCTTAGTTTGATTTTGTACAGCACAATTGGAAATACACTTGAACAAACAATTTATATTTCAAGGAGTTTTTATTATGCACTGTCTGCTTATTTTGGTTATTACTTCAGAATATTAAGATTTAACTGTTTAGAGTTAGCTAATAGTATTGACTAGTTATGTGTAAGTCCATAAGATCATAACTGTTCTGTATGGCAGCTCAAAAAGTTTCCTTGTGCACTTAGGAGCAGGAATTTCTCAGAAAACAGAAGCATGTAAATCTACCTGAGGAGATGCACGTGTGCGTGAGGTGTCATCTTTAGGAATGAGTGGCTTGTGACTGAAATTGTAGCAACAGTTACTGGAAGATTGCTGCTGGATTTGTCCCTGAAGTACAAGAAACTTTTCAAAGAAAACTGACAAATCGTGCTGTAGGCAGGGCAAAC
Source organism: Oxyura jamaicensis (assembly GCF_011077185.1). NCBI lineage: Eukaryota > Metazoa > Chordata > Aves > Anseriformes > Anatidae > Oxyura > Oxyura jamaicensis. The sequence goes on along the minus strand of NC_048897.1, from coordinate 19,830,363 downwards.
AGAAGAGATGACAACGTGGCTCACGGGAGGTCCTGGTGGTGGCTGTCCATGGGCTCCTCCCTTCCCACCTCTGCATGCTCAGTGACCACCATAAGACTTATTTTGGCTTCCTGGGACACTGACCCCTCCCCAGACCAAGGCTGTAGACAGCTGCCCTGGTTGCTGCATGCTTAAACAAGCTCCAAGAGATGCTGTTTTGATAAAAGAGCTCAGAGTAATTCATGCTGGGGACGAGCTGTGGAAGACATCTGGTCCAACTCTGCCATCAGAGCAGGGCCAACCTCAAAGGTAGATCAGCTTTGAAAATCTCGAAGGACAGAAGTTTAAAAAGCTCTCTGGGCACCTGCTCCAGTGCTTAACTATCCTCACTTTGTCCATATATTTCCTGTAGGACATAAAAACCAAACGAACAAACCCAACTCAGTCCGAGTCCCATCTACAAAAATATGGACAATAAATATTTGTCAACACGTCCAAAACACTTTGGGGCTAAACGGGTGAATAACAATAAAATGAATGTCACTAAAGGTTAAAGATGCCAGAAGAGTACAAATCATTCATTCTTAATAATTTGTTTTGAAGCCTTTCTACATGTGCTTTTCTGAAGTGATGATAGTGCTGAAGTCCTCAACAAAAGGAACCTACTATAACCATCTCTGCTCCCACGTGCTTTCAGGACTGCCCCTCTTTTCTTCCTTCAAAAAATTGCCATAAAATAAGCATGGGTTGGATCTGCAGCACCAGAGCATCCTAGGGTGCTGCAGAAAGCAATATCCAGTTGACTGTCTGCTTTCCCACGTGCAGACAGACTGACACTTGGAGGCACCAAAGTCTGCAGGATCTGGTCTCCCTCATGTGCAAGCACAGCTGTTTTACGGGTGCAGAAAAGAAAAGAAGCTGAGAACACTCAAGCAACTGCCCAACAAAGCTTAAGAAAGGCAGAAAACGAGGTTGAAAAAATACCAGGCTGATTTCATGCAGAAAAGTGAGATGCCCTTTGAGGACTTCTGGTAGTTAGCAAAGATCACGCAGTCGTGCTCAGGACATCTTTGTTAGAGGTGACAAACTGGCTGAATCCTTGGTGTACAGAACAGTGAATCAAATAAATGAGAAAATAAAAAGCAGGCACACAATTCCCATAAAGGATCTAATGTAACAACTAGCACATAGTACTACCTCTGAATTCCTTTGCTTTGATGGGTTTTAGTCTACCACTACTAATGTAGTATCATTTTGTGGGCTTAATTTAAGCAAAATATTTTGCATGTTTCAATGCACCGTTGACATATCTAATTTTAGCTCTACATTATACAATATTGCCTTTTTTTTCCAAACAAATACATGACTCATTTTATACTCAATGGACATGCAAATGAAAATTGTGTTCTATCATAACAGCTAGTAGACTTTTGTAAGAGAAATAACAGAGCATGTTTTCTAATGACTACAGCCACAGAATTCATCCTTCCCACTTCAACCACACTGCCGCACGGGCTCCCTGACAACGCACAGTGCTCTCTGTTTAACATCTCCACAAATACCTGCTGGTGCTATGTCCGATGGAAAGGAAGGGGGGCAAAGGTGTCTCCAGCTCCCTGGTGCAAATACACCCCATGCACCAGAATTGTCACCAGCCATCACCATCATCAGAGCCCAAACACAGCTCTGATCCCAAGGTAAAGCGCCTGGCAATCATACACCGGGGCACACCAGCACTTTTCTCGCTCATTAACATTTTCTGATTGTGATTGCCACCAGATTCTTTGGAAAAAAGAGCTACGCTCCCCCAAAAGTTGTTCCACTCCAAAGAAGCTCAAAGCAAACCAGGTGGAAGTTTCACTGTGTGTTTGGTTAAGAGCCTACTCAAGGCAAGGAAAACCAGACCTTTCTCTGTGCGGGCAGATTCCTTCTACTTTGCATGGCTCACCCGCCACTGTGATTATTATTAAAAATCTTATAACTTTCTCTCTGTCTGCTATACGCTCAAATAATTCTTACTTCATGGGTCTTCAAATGAACATAGAAATGTACTCAAATATGTATGCATTTGTATGTGTATTCATATACATATTATATATATACAAACACAGACATACATAAATGCTTTGATTGGACTTCGGCTGGAGTATTGTTTCAAAATACTTGATGACAGAAAGGTCTCTGGATGTTTACTATCCCACTGTGTTGACAGGCAAGTGAATTTCCCCAGTTATTTATGCAGTTTAATTTATGTCCTGCCCTACGCCTTAAACTAGTAGAAGATAAAACCTAAATCAGAGATCCTGAGCAGCATGTGAAACTGTCCCAGGACCATTCACTTCTCAGATGGTGATTTGTCAGCACTCTTTCTGAGAAGCGTTTTGCTGATACACACTTACACGAGATGTCTATGAAGTGAAAGCCCCGTAAGGGCTCACACAGCTCCCAAAGAATTACAACGAAGAAACAGAAAACTGCGCTGGTCTGCATATAAGAGAGAGGATAAATGCTTTGTGAAACATTACAGAAAGTGGTAAGGTTTGATTTCCAGCTCAGGCCAGAGCAGATAGCAATGATTTCACAAACATCTTATTCAAGCAAAGCATCTAATGGCATCTGCAGAACACAGTATGCAGCATCAGCCTTGGTTTGAGATCTACGTTATGGAAAATTATCTCTCTGTGTCCCTTCACTATGATATGAACTGTTAGCAAACTTGCAGTGAACTCTTATTGGTATCTCAAAATTAAGCCACAGTGGTTCTTCTTTTATCTCTGAAAGGACATTTTGGTTTACTAATAGCTTTTCAAAAGGCCAGTTTGCTCCTGAACAAAATTGCTAATGGAAACGCACACAATCATGTACTACTTCCATCATGATCATCTCACTAATTTTATCAGGTGCAACAAATATGAAACACGGGCATTTTATGCACCTATGCAAGTTTTCTGTAAAACACCCTGTAACGTTGATTTTGTGTAAAGAAATGTGTCAGCCTGTTTCTCTTGCCAACAGCCTGTATATTTTGTGGATTTCTAAGCTGCCTTGCTCAGTTTTATCACTTGCTTATATTAAGGGCGGCTGCTCTGTGTATGAGCTTTCAGCTTTGGAGTGATGTTGAGGTAATTCTGGAAGAACAAAAATGATTTAAAGGCACAAGAAGGATCAACCAGCAAGGACAGATTAAAAATTAACCAAGAAAGTTTGACCTAACGCATCCCTGAAAACAAGGGTCACCTCACAGACCATTCTCCTAGGATGAAGGTAAATGGTTCATAAATGCTGATTTGAAAATATAAATGGAATTGAAGAAATGAAAGAATTTGAACAATTCAGAAAATCTTCCTAGTGGTAGGGCCCACTAACTCCAAAATCTGGTCCAACTGGCTGCTTCATAAGTGGACTTAGGTGACACACGTATGGTTTTGCCCTTTTTTTCTGCTTTAAATACAGAAGTGAGCAACACACCTCCAATTCCAAATGCTTTCCTGAAAATCCTCACTAACAGATTAACTCCAACTACTGTTAAAATGCATTTCATGGCAACTTCCCTTGCCTAACTTTTGGAAATCACCACAGACCAAATCAGCACATCCTGCAAACTGAAGACTACAGACCAGAGGAACTCTGAATTTCTGAACTACTTCCAGTGTTAAAAACTAGCCCTCAGCTCTTCTATTACGTGGAGTATTGTGCTGTGTTTATTGAGCAATAAACAGATTTGCAAGGGGTGATAAAAAGAGAATTGTGGTTAATACAATTGGAGATCACTTCTGCAAGTGTCCATGTATAACAGATCTGAGAAAATTAGAAATGAAATCAAAGGATTTGAAAGTCACTACGCCATAGAGAAATTTTGCTGTTCATGAACGTTAAGTACACATCTCCTTCTAAACAGCCATTCTAATGATTCTTCATGATTTACTACAGAGAATTTCATAGGATTACAGAAAAATTCAGGTTGGAAGGGATCTCGGAAAGTCTCCAGTATGACCTTCTGCTCAATCCAGGCTCAGTTGCAAGGTCAAACCAGGTTCCTTGGAGCTTTGTCCCACGGGGTCTTGCAAACCTCCAAGGACAAGGCACAACCTCTCTGGGCAACCTGTACGCTGCCTGGTTGTCCTCAGGGGGAAAATGTTTTTTAGCAAAACTTTGAGAAATGCCATTTCCTGTATGAAACTTGAATCGGAAGGCATTTGTGCAGATTTGTTTCATGATAGCTGGGTTTCTCTTCATTTATTTACCAGTTAGCTGCTCTCCACAGTGTAGTTTCACTATTAAGCAGCTCTGCCAGGTTAAAATGAGGTCAAACTCTGCTGACGAACACATGGCTGAAATAGTCCTGCTCTCCAGCCTGAAATAGGTCATCTCAGAACACTTCCCCATTTTTAGCTCAAGCTGAAGCGAAACGAAGTTTTTCAGCATCTCAAAGGCTGAATTTTAGCACTTTGCAAAAACAATAGTGGAAGCTGGCAGAGCTAGGTAGAAAAGAGGCAGTTAACATGGAATTTGACCTAAGCTTTTCCCAGTGAAAGGTGGGCAAGGGCTGGCTGTGAAATCCCACTTCTTTCTGTAAGGAAAGAGATAGGAACCTCATGGATCAGGAACACCTGTATGTTCAGTCACTCAGCACACGCTTACCTCCCCACCGTAGTCTTAAGTTGCCATGTTATAATGACTGTAGTTCTTTGCTGCTTTTCTTTTTTTTCCCCACCAAATCAGAATCAGAGAATATCCTCAGTTGGAAAGGACCCACAAGGATCAAGTCCAACTCCTGGTTTTCACACAGGACCACACAAAAATCAGACCATGTGTCTGAGAGCGTTGTCCCAATGCTTCTTGAATGCTGGCAGGCTCAGTGCTGTGACCACTTCCCTGGGGAGCCTGTCCCAGTGCCCGACCACCCTCTGGGTGCAGACCCTTTCCCTAACCCCCAGCCTGACCCTTCCCTGTCCCAGCTCCATGCTGTTCCCTCGGGTCCTGTCGCTGTCCCCAGAGAGCAGAGCTCAGCGCCTGCCCCTCCGCTCCCCTCGTGAGGGAGCTGCAGGCCGCCATGAGGCCTCCCCTCAGCCTGCTCTGCTCTGGGCTGAACAAACCAAGTGATTTCAGCTGCTCCTCATACATCTTGCCATCTAGACCTTTTACCATCTTCATAGCCCTCCTTTGGATGCTCTCTAACAATTTTGTCCTTTTAATACCATGTTGCCCAAACCTGCACACAGTGCTCGAGGTGAGGCCACACCAGGGCAGATCAGAGTGGGACAGTTCCATTCCTCGACCAGCTAGCCATGCCGTGCTTGATGCACCCCCAGGATACAGTTGGCCCCTTTGGCTGCCAGGGCACACTGGTGACTCATATTCAACTTGCCATTGACCAGAAACCCCAGGTCCCTTTTGGCGGGGCTGCTCTCCAGCCTCTCGTCCCCCAGTCTGTCCATAGAGCCAGGAAATACTAGAGCACAGGCCCCGTGCCAAGAGGATTGAATGCATCATGCAACAGAGCTACTAGAAAGCTGGACATTCGTATTCAGGGCAACAAATTCTGTCATTTCCACAATGGTGGGCTTAACGTTCCTGTCCTGTTCCAGGCATCTCATGGAAGAAAACCTTACCCCAAATACTTGATTAGTTACAGTTGCCCAGTGCATACCCTGCAGTTATGCAGAAGTTACCGTACTTTTAAGCCAGAGTGATTTTACCCAGTATTGTTGTTTTAATGTAATTTCAAAGAAACATGTTTAAAACTTATTTGGAGTTAAGCTGGGGTACATCACCGAATATATCTGCATTCAAAAGATCCAACAGTTCAAAGAGCCCCTTTTCCACAGTGAATATTATCTTCGTCTATTGTGAGCACAAACATATCCCCTCAAACATCAGACTGGCACCAATCATGGTCTGCTGAAATCATATTTCCACGTTAGGCATTGCTATCACTCAACCACAAGACACAGGGGATTACTTAATCAGGTTTCTGGTCTCCTGCACATACTTGTTCAGGAGCAATGTGTCCAAAATGGCATCTGCCATTTGCGGCCTCTCTTTCTAGATATAGCTGAGATAAAGCAATTGGTCCAAGGGAAAGACAAAGAGAAGCAAGGGAGCCCCTATACTGGTCCCTCTGTAAGCATTTGTATCACAGATACTGGGGAATTTATTGGAGACAAAGCCCTGGGTCAAGCCAGCAACTTTTTATTCCCCACAGAGATGTGTGGTCATCTACAGCACTAATGACTTAGGCAGGATGTGGAGTGGATAACCCAAGGCTTTTCCATGAGAGAAAGGCATAAATTGGGTGTGGGAGTTGCTGTCTACACAGGTGGCACCAGGCAGTTGCTGCATTAATAGCTGAAGGTGGGGCTGGTAGGGCAAGAATGGATTCCTTACAGCAGAGTTGTACACATACAAAAGGTACAGAAGAACGTTTCATTAATAATTTCTTTCATAAAATGCATTCATTAATTCATTATCTGGGTTCTCACTATTAACATTGTAGTTATGCATTCAGCAAACTCATAACAAAGCCTATGCTTTCAGAGAGATGTAGGACCTGGCCACAAACAATGCCTTTCCAGACTCTATTTTTGTAGACAGGCCATTAACTTGGTAACAACTTAAAACATTTTCTTTATAAATATGGCCATGTTTTGGCAAAATGCATGCATATTATAAGCTTTTTTTTTTTTTTTTTTTTTTTTGTTCCACATATCAGAAAAGCACATATAAAAGCCCTTTTTATTAGCTTATAATCAGTTCTTGCCAGCCCTTATTCTGTAATGTGGGGAGTGTTCCTGGGAGGGCAGGAGGGTTAAAACCCATCAGGATTCTTCACAGCACCTGTAGTGAAAATTGCTGCCATCTCTACAAACTCCCTGAGCTTTTAGTTTTCTTTGTTGTGTCTTTTAGAAATCATTATACACTTTGCAAAGGCAAAGAGCTGAAACAGAGCTTACAACTAAGCAGACTGAGGCTGAGGAAGAAAGGAGCATGCTCTCTGCATCCTTGCAAAGGCCACTGTTGTTACACTCTGGGTTTGTTTTCAATTGTTTTCCTCTTTTGTTAGATTACTCATGTCCTAGTAACTACCTTTTCCCCTCCAACCCTATAAATTGACATATTACTTGCATATCAATGGTGAATTGCATATTGTGCCTTTGGCATGAAACTTACTTAGTCTTTTTTCTCAATAAATGAGCGACAGAACACTGCTGTTACTGAATAACATATAAATGTAGTTTATTACCAGCCTTACTGCCTGCAATTATTCCTGTTATTACTGCAATGGTAATTTATAGACCTGTGCTGACAGTTATAGGCCAAATCGCTGGTCTACTAATAAGCCAAATATACAAGAAAGTACACAGATTTGACTTAACATTTTGATCTAAGCTAGACATGAACACCCAGTTCAGACATGTAAGATGAGACATTTTTCAGAGCAAAAGCAAATCAGATACATCCAGACACCAAAATAAATGCACAGAAGGAAACTTCAAGGGTAGTGCAAATATTGTCATAGCACAACATTTTCATCTGCACATTTCATATTGGATGGTATTAACATAAGAACTTTCCATTTCAAATGTTTAACCCTTTCTCATATCTAACGTAATTCTGTGCTTCCACTTCGTGTGTGTAAGCACAGGAGGAGGGATTCATTCACCTTCATTCCCCTGACCTAGTCTAGCACAACTGCAGAAAGCACTGCCATTGCCTTGACTCTTACATGAACATTTTTAGAGACCTACAGATGCTAAATGATAAAATTCCCAAAGGTCCCCATGACTCAAAAGGCTACCATTTCCTTCTCTTTCACGCTTGCAACTCTACATGCATCAGCACCTCCTCAGGTCTTAGCATTCACCTTTAACACAACCTTCTTCTCCTCTCCCTATTACTATTCCCCTTTCAGACTTCAGTTTCCTGCATGCATAAATAGACACGGCTTTCAGTCTCCTTTTGTGCAGAAGCACGACCACATCACGCAGGTCTCTGACTGACGAGTCACGCACTGATTTCAAGCTGTAGCTCATGGCAATTTGCGCATTTGGCGCCTCCGGTCTCTCTGTGCTCTCCATTTTGATTTAACATTTGCTTCTTGGTAGCCCGTTCAATTAATCTTGTTGCTGTTAAACAAAGTAGCCTTTCTATCTGTAAATCCTGCCATCTGGAACTATCTTCTACATATGTTTCAGCAAATCACTTGCTTTTAGATAGGCTTCCAGATATCTTGTCTCCACTTGCTAGAAAGTAAATTTCCTTCTTTATGACCTAACACTGCACCTAGGTCTGGTTTGTCGTTCATCATACCCGAACTCCTAACTGCTGCCACGAACCAACCTCTCCCTCTTCAACATTATAGGTACACAGAGCAAAACTGAGCTCTTTCAGATTGGGTTTGCCTTTTTTTTTTTTTTTTAAACAGAACATATGACAAAACCACAAGGCATCTGGGGATACAGCCTGCACGAAAGCTTTTACACAAAATACAGCTGTCTTACTGTCTTAACTGGCCAGTATTGCCTGTGCTTGGAGTTACTTGTGATGAAACAAACAGCCTCCAAATAAACAGCAAAAGTCAGTTATTTGTGTCATCTACTCTGAAAACATTTGCTTGAAATAGAGCAATTAGGAATTTGTTAAACAAATGATGACAGCTGATAACTGCTGCTGATATACAGCCTGGCATTACTCTCATATTTAAGAACCAAAAAAGAGACAGTAATGTACATATATTTCAACACTTTGTGCATTACTAGCTCTCTCTTTCAAGACTCAATGTGCTATCAGAATTTTAACTGAACAGCCCTTGCTTTTTAATATCACTCTGTAAACATGGCATTATAATAACTCAGAACATAGTGTTAGCACTGAGTGTTAAACAGATAACGGTGTAACCTTAGCAAGGCAACAAAAGATGCAGAAGAGGATCTGTAGTCAAAATTCTCAAGTGGTCGGGTCTGAGTACATGAGGTCAAAGGTTTTTACTTGGAGTCATAGGCTGAAGAATTAATTTCAAAGAGTATCAGCTGCCCTGACGAGTTGGGAATTGAGAGCCATGAAACATGTTTGATACAGGTATAACCAGTTGTCAAACAAAAACTACAGCAGCTTTAAGCAAGTGATGGAATAGTAAAGGGTACTAAACCCCGCTGTCAGCTCCCAGAGAAAACACTTTTATCGTACGTCATTGTTCCCCAGAAGCTTTCATCTGGGGTACGACTTTAAATCTTTGCCCCTTTGTGAGTCATCACACTGCGTAGCTTCAGTAGGACAAAAGCTAACAACTGTAATTAGAGAAGAGATCCTACCAGCTCCTGCCCCAAGTGCTGGGGTGCACAGCAGGCAGCAGTCAAACTTTCTGTGCAGAGCTGCTCCATCCTGGCTTGCCTCACTTGGTGACCTCCTCATACACGTGTGGGGGGGTGTGACTGAGATGTGATTGAGAAGGTCTGCAGGAACCTTTGCACGGGTTCCTCTAGGTAGGCTGAACTTGTTTTTGTCTTCTGCAGTTTTAAAAGCTGCAGTCATTTGATGAAGTCAAGATCATAATTTGATTTCCCCATCAGTTATGGTATCACAACAATGGCTGAGAAACCCCATTAAAAGATGTATTTTCTACTTTAGTTGTGCATATTTTTACATTTTCTCTGTAAATCACAGAATGCATGAGCCATTTGGCAGAGTATGACTACCTCCAGTCTCGAGCACAATAGGAAAATAAAGGTGACAAACTCAAAGCTTCTTTCCTGCTAAAGGTATGAGACTTAACTTCGGGGAGCACCAAAGGAATACAGCTGATACTTATACCCTTCAGGGCATGCAATTCATCATTAAAACTTACAATTAGAGAAAGGACCTGAAAGCAACGTAGGTTTTAAAATGGAAAATTCCACATGGAACCGAGAATGAAAAAACAAAAACACAACATGGCACCAGTTTAAAGCTAATCACAGCCTGATATCTGAGAGAAAGAACCGTACCTAGGGCAGCCAAGTAGCTGAAGAGTCATGGTAAATTACAGGACAGGACATAATAAGTTTTATTAACCCCTGACCTAGAGCACTGCCTGTTGGATATGTGAATATCTATGCTGCAGGTGCCTAGTTTCTAGCTAGGCACGTAATTCTTAGCGCAATCACTTTTGGAAATCTCAGCCTGTAGTAGGCTACAAAATGCAAACATTAAGCATTCTCCACAAACCACCACACAATGTATGTGCAAACAGTATTACACGCATTTTCCCTTGGTTCTAAATTTCTTTGACATCACTAGATGATCTGCACCCATAAGGATCTGGGGGTTGCTTCTGCGCGTTTGGTACATTTGTACACGCTTTTTGCAAATAGTCTGAAAAACTGATTCCACGTCCTCTTCCCTCTTTGGCAAAGTAACTTTTACACTGCTTTTTAGAGATAAAATGTTGCCACTAGCTGAGATGCAGAAACGTATTCCTGACTTTCCCTTACTTGCAAGTACTATCCTGACCCATTACACAGCTGTTCTTCACGAGGAAGAAAATTCCAGCTCTTCAACCTCCATCTCTGCATGGGAAGAAGCAGTCCATGATTAGATGTGAAACGGGCAAAGGAATGAATTCATGCCACTAGAACCGCACAGAACAAGGGAAATTAATTAACATCGTGAGAATTTGCTGCACTCGCGGCAGCAAACTGCAGGCTGGCTGAATGCAAATAAAGAGACAACGTACTACAAAAGATGGCTGATTGGCTATTCTTGGCTGCCAAAAAGCTGTTCAGGATGCACTGAGAGAAAATTCCTGCAGCCAGAAAACATGATTTCTGCTGTTGATAAGAACAGAGGAAAAGGGATTCCTCCCTCCCTCCCGATTCTTGACATTCACAAAAGGCTCTTGTGCTAAAAACAAAGAAGAAATCACATTGAATTTGATTAAAGTCAGATTAAATTAGCCAGTTATATGCACTTACAGGAAAAGATGCTCTTTGGTGACTTGAGAATTACTTTAAAATGGGTATTTTAATATACTTTGCCTAGGCTTTCTAGTATTCTTGCTTATGGATCTTCCCAAAGACCAGATGAACACAGCTTATATTTGTTTTTTGTCCATGTGCTGCATACAAAAGGTTATTTCCGTAACTGCACCAAAAATACCTGTTAGGAACACACCTGAGGACAGCACTTATTATTATTATCATCATCATTATTTCAGCCAAAGAGAACGTTTTAAGCCATTCTTCCTTCATCTATTTGGAAGAAAAAAGTCGCAAATTTTACTGAAGTCTGCCAGGTGTTTTACTTCCATCCATAATGCAGTATGAGATGCTTCCTGACAGTGGCTCTACATCTGATTTTGGAAGCCCTGTATGAAGGGAAGACGACAAGAATTTATTGGGAAAGAATACTGCATTTCCAGAAATCGCTGGAAACTCTGCATTTAAATATTGTATCCTCTCTTATCAGAGCAAAATTAAAATTTCGTATCCTCCCCTACTGAAGAAAGCCATAAATATCTATTTGAAGCCTTGTTATTTCCAGGTATCTCTGTACAAAGAGAGGAGGGACTATTTCGTCAGCCACCTAACTGTAGGCCATAACAGGCCTCCTGCAGAGCACTTCCACCGCACCAGCGTGTTCTTGGCAGGTTCACTAGTGACGGCACACTCGGTGATGCAGCCGAGATGGGCAGCGGTGTCCCAAGCACTTGGGCTAGGCGCAGCACGACGGTGCCCAGACCCTTCATGGCTCTCAGCACAGCAGCGAATTCAGTCCTGCAGCAGCCTTATCCCGACAAATGATTTCTTCAAAGCACATAAATAAATGTTGCTCGTAAGAATACATGTATTTCAATGCGTCCTTCCCCCAGGAATCACAAAACACTTCACAAATATTAATGCATTCTCTCTGAAAGACCTCTGGGTTAGCTCTCCCAGGGGTTAGATCGAGAAACAACATTTCCCTTGAGTGAGAGGGACTTCAGCAGCATCGTCACCTTCTGGTTTAACATAACTACTCTGTCTTCCTTCAAACTAGCATTTAGTCACAATCCCTGTGCTTTTTATAAAAATAAAACAGCTCAAGTCTCACATTTGCCTTAAAGGCTGTTGGCTGAGTTGAACGAAAAGGCTTTTTCACTAAAACTGACAACAACTGGGCATAAAAGTTATCTCACAGCAATGTTTGGGAATACGTGAATACCTTGGATTTCATTCTGTTCTTTCGGGGGTAGAATTCAACTGATGCTGTAGGGCTGTAAAAACAAGTAAAATAATTGGACTGTATTGCCCAACATGTTTATTCTCATAGGGCCACCTAAGCTTTAAAGCTAAAGGAGCATTTCCTTCATGATTCCCAGAAATCATAGTTCATTTCAGCAGTTAGGACTCCACTAGTTTGGTTGCTATTGCCCATTTTTATATGCAGAAGATGCAGTTTGCCCTCAATTATTTTTCCTTGTGCCCAAAGACATTCTGATCTAAACCAGGGACTTTTTTTCCCATCATCTTATTGACTAGTGTATTTTCTAGTCAGCCAGCTGCTGGCACAAAAAGAAAAAACAGCAACATGTACTCGATGCCCAACATTTGATGACCTTGAAAAATAAAACTGTGCAACAGCCTGTGGGGAAGTCTGGGGAGATCAAAGAAACAATTCAAGTTTGTATTCATTTGAGCGCCATCCTGTGTCTGGCGCTGTCTGGACTGATGCTACAAGAACTGCATGTTGCTGTAATGCTCAGTAAGCCCAGGATCAGACCTGCAGAGTCCAGTAAGCAAAAATCCTTGTACTGCACCGAGGGCTGTATCTACGGCATGAAATTGCCAGAAATCCCCCGAGAACAAGAACTGTGTTTTGTACACCTAGCTGAGTTTCCTTCTGCAATCTCAAATAATCTAAACCCGTTACACCAGGGCATACTTGAGAAAGGTGGGGGCTGTGCAGGTACCACGTCACCTCTCAAGAAGAATAAATTACTTCCAGTGTGAAACTACATGAAGTGCTGTTACACAGCAGCTTCCTATTAGGTTTGGAGAACACCCTAGCTCATTTAAAGTGCCAGGAGATTTTAGGAAAGCAATCCAAAACTGAAGTCAGGCCCACCTGTAGATTTAAAACGTCCTTATTTGTGAAGCCTTGTCAACGACAGCTGATATCGAAGACCTCAGCTTTATGTTTCAGGCAGGAGATTCTGCCTTTTGCTACAATACTTCCTTAAAAATACCAGGCTGGGAAACTGCTTAGCCAAGAATACAAAGATAAATCTCCTTCCTATAAACCACCAAATAAACTGTTTATAATGCCTCATTTTCCCTTTCTGTCTCATTTGCTTGAAAGAGATACCAGCAAGCTGTGACATGACAGAAACATCACTATGAAATGATTTTTAATTATTGAAATGTGTCGGAAGTCACAGCAGGCTGTGGCATGTGTTGTTTCAAAGAGCACGGAGCATCCTTTGTGTGCTGCACAAACCTTGAATACCGAAAGGCAGGGACAGCAGCGGGCAGCAGCAGTGAGAAGGCAGACCTGCAGGAACAGCACGTTACGCATTACATGGCATGGGAGAAGGTAAAGCATTGCTCTGCAGCCATGGGATATAGAGATAAATATAAAATAAATAGCAGGGTCACCTAACACAGGGGGTCTGCTACAGCCCCAGCTCCTTGTAACCTTCTTGTTGTGAATTCAAACGGCATGATCCGTACGCCCAGCAATAGCACATCGGCAGTGCTGTGCTCAGTTCAGTTCTGGTCGTGTTGGTACATCCAGGATCAGTGAATACACAGAGGAGAAAAGGCATAGGGAAGAACAGAAAGTCCATGCTGAGGAAAGCAGACCAAAGAACTTGGCTGGTTCAGCCTATTGAAAAATCCAATGGGAAAGAACACTGCTCTTTCTAAAAGCATCACAGAAATAATTACAAGACAGCAACAAGCTAACTAAAACCAATGGAAAATGGACAGGACACGACCAAAGGTCAAGACAAAAGCTCAACAGTGAATTCAACGGCAAGCTCTGCCAAGTAGCAGGGAAGTTTCCAGAGAGCCTTTTCATCAATGGCTGGAAGGAAACCCCCTTCACACTGCTGGGCTGCCACCTTCCCAGCTAGCCAAAGGACCCTGTGACAGGATTGTCTGTAAGAGCAAAATACGGGGCTCAGCAGCCCTCAGCAATCTTGGCTCCCACCTTCTTCCTGCTCGCAGACGTTTCTGATGAGAACTGTCTAAACGTAGCCAGAAGCCGATTTTGTCACTCGGTGACATGTCTGAGGGCTGTGGCTGCTCTGTCAGGAGACAGGAGGAAAGGGAAGCCAGGCAAGTTTATACCTCCCAGCACGGGCTGCTTGAGAATGCTAGCAATAATGAATAAATAACTACCTAGCATTTATATCGCTCTAGGATTTTAAAGTATTTGTTGTCTCCCACCTCCTCACACCGGACAGCAGACAAGCACCAAGGTGAATAGTGGGCAACAAGGAAGGACCTCTGGGATGTAGCTCAGTTATGTGGGTCCAGTGGAAAATGACTGAAATCCATTACTGGGGATAAGGAAATCCAGTCAGAAGCACACAGGCACTAGAGCAGGGGCAGACAGGTTACACATGGCTCAGTGCAACCACGTGTGACAGTCAAACTATGTTTCAAATCCAGGACTGTACACCTGATCCTCTAATTTCAACCTCAGAGAGCTGAGGCTGGCCCCAAAAGCAATGAGAAGGATTAAAGGACTCTTTTCCTTACCCTCATCTGACAGTGCAGGAGAGAGAGGAGTTGCATGCATATTTTCTTAGACCCCAGAACTCTTCCTGTGCTTTCTGGTTACATGATTTGGGACCTTTCTGGAAAGGAAGTTCATTCAATCGACTAAAACATGAGATGAGTCAATGATGATGCCGTAACAAATGAAACATGGCCAAGAAACTGAAACGAGCTTCCTTGCTGTCACACCGAAGGGACGTCGGTGCTGTTTCTCATGTTCAGGACACAGAGGGATGCATTCACAATGACTTAGGTCAATCTGCCAGCTTCTCCTCTTGTCAATGGTGGAAGGTTGCTCCAAGGAGAAATTCAGAACACAAGTTAATCCTTCTCTGAATTGCCCTTTCTAGGAACCCTTGCTGATGGGCAAAGGCATATCAGTCCCCCAAATCTCCAGGTTTCCCTTGGAAATATTTCTTGCAGAAATACTCCAGCATTTGTGATTTTCTGCGTAAAATCCACAGGAGCCTTTTTGCCCTATTTCAGACAGCTTAAAATATTAAGAGCCTATTTTAACCCTTTGTTTTGAAAACCACTCATGCTGAAATTTCCATAGTCATCTGCAGAGCCACTGGACATGTTTTTTGGAATAAGAACATCATAAAGATTAGAAGTCAGTATGCAAGCCAAAAAGCAGAGAGTTATAAAATAAGCAAGCCCTAAATAAAGAGTGCACAAGACAGGTTAAGAAGTTCACAGTCACACATGCTTGGCAAAAGTGTGCATGACCTCATATCTATTCCAGGTCGGATGTTTTTTTTAGCTGGTGATTTTATGGGATCACCAGGAGCAGAACACTGATTCTCTAGCCCCTGAAGCTTCTTCCTAGCAAAATGAAACCAGAAATTCAATAATCACTAGAGAATAGCAATTTGGTACATCCCATCCAGCAGAGGGTAGCTGATGCACTTCTTAACAGCTTAGAAAAGACTTAGTGGTTGTTCTGCTGCCTCTTACGAACAAGTGACCCAGTGCAACAAATGTCCCCTCCCATAACGCACCAGACACACAGCACAGATGTACCCAACTTCCAAGCAGGATTGTCCTGCTGTATTTAAGATTTGCCCACATATGGCTATGTCAGCAGATCCAGACTCCTTAGCCTCCTCATTTTCAGCACCATGTCAATTTTAAATGATTCTGGCTGAGCGAGATGGCAGGTTGCTGAAAACACTGTCAGCAACTGGCAGCCTGACTCCATTAAAGCACTCAATATGGCTCACATCGGTTCAACAGGCTTAAAAATACCTCCCTCGCGCAATCAAACGCATACGGCTCTGCCTCCCGCTGCCCGCAGGGTGGGTAGCTCGCGGAGTTCAGTCCACGCAGGCAGAAGTGCTCCACTGACCAAGGGTCGTTTTGCATTCAGTGTTCAAACAAAATAAACTGGCAAACAGCAAAGTGACCAGAACTGCAGGAGATGCCATGCTGATGGTTAATCAAAAATCCATACAAGTACATAACAAAAAAAAACCCTCCACTGTGTTTTTTTCACAAGAGGGTGAAAACACCAACTTCTTAATGATACCCACAGCACGGCAGGGAGGGGACAGGGTGGGAAGACGGCTCCCAGCTTTTAAGGAAAGGTCTTTTGCTAGAAGTTCTTGCACAAAAAGCAGTTGCAATGTTTAGAATCGAGCAGCCAGTCCTGCAGGCAGCTGAGGGAAATGATGCCTCGCAGAAACTGGGGTCTGTAGTCAAACGCATTTAATCATGGAATTTCATTTGGCTTCAAAGTACAAAAATGTTTTCCTGATGGCAGTTAAAAAAAAAAAAAAGCTGCATTTTTTAAAAACAGTAGTTTTCAAAATAGTGACTGTGTGAGTATTTAAGAACATCTCATCCCATCTCCAAAGCCAGAAAGGCAACACTGGTTGGCCTTACAAGAGTGTATGGAAGCAGAGAAGTACGCTGCTGAGCTACTGCTGCCTCAATCCCCATTTCATAATACTTGGAATAACACCCCAAATGCTCTATTCGGTTCCACCACACGCAGCTCCGTGGCCTGTGACATGTACCAGCTGGAACAGAAAATGTTACCAGCCCATTTTTTAAACCCAATTATTTGAGCTTGAAAACTGCACAAAGCAAACACCTTCCATCATCTCGCAGGGAGCGTGACTTTGGGCTCGCTAAACCCCTTGGAGGCAGCGTCCTCACTGCCCATGGCAGCTGCAGGAGCACCGAGCCTAATTTATCTCTGTATCAATGGATCAATAATGTTAGCAACCTACTCCAAGCGAGCCTGACTGCAGCTCGCAAAGAGTTCAAGCTCACACTATTTTTCTTTATCCAAAACATTGTGCATTCTGCTGGTGTTTAGGCTAGACTAAAAGACTTAGCTATTCGGAGGGATTGCTCCATTTTTGCATGGTAAGAACCCCTTGGAGAAGGAAAGCAATTAACCTCCATGAAATCCATGGAACACATAAATCTTCCACACCTTTATACACAAGCTGTAAATGATCAAGTCACAATAACAGCCTTATGAGGAAGGTGACTTCTTTCTTTCAAATTAATCTGTGCAACATTTATGCAAATGTCTGAGTAGGGTCTCATCAGCCAGCAAAGAAAACAGATGTGGGATACGTCATTTAGTATCAACACATTCTGAAGATAAAGAATAAAATCAACGTGCAAAATAAGGATTACACAGAGGGGCATCACCACACAGTGCCGCACCTGAAAATCTCCAGCCTTGGAAGGCTGGAACTTTTTCCCCCCCGTTACTTACTTAAGATTTTGGTGACATGACCACTGAAACAGTGAATGAATTGTTCTGTACACACTCCAACCTTATTTACTTGCTGAAGGATGGATCCAATTGTGCAGGAAATAATCTTATTTTATTGGGAAAATATTTTCTGAGCAAATATTCAAGAAAGGTTAGTGAACACTTCCCAAAATGAAACCCCCAAGGGTTTGGTTTGGATCTGGGGGGGCAAAAATGACTTTGGTTTGTCATTTTCCCTTGATCTGTAAACATGTTATGCCCTTCTTTGTAGATGCACATTGACACTACCTGACATACAGAATTGCTGGATTATGTCGAGCCCCTCTGAAATACTGATAAACTGTACAGCAGAACATCAATACACAGAACTGAAATGACAACGGCTCAGCTGTCAATATCATCACCTAAGAGAACAGACCACCAAAACAAAACCTGCAATGAGTTAACAAGCTCCATCCATCTTCACATTCAAGTATGAATAACTTCCTAAGCAACGGCGAGATGTTAAGTCATTGCTGAAGCCTCCAGCGTGCCTGCCATCATTCTCCAACTCTCCCTTTTTCACCAGGAAGAGAAAAAGGCCCTGCAGTTCGCATCCCGGTTGGTTCTTCATCCATAGCATCATCTCAACACACAACTTGCCATTTTGCTCAGAAACAGGAAGCATCTTACTAGTGCTGTAAAATGAAATACATTTCATTCTGGAACACAAAAAGAAGACTCATTACCTATTTCCAAAGCAGAGTTAGAGATTTCCAATCTTTATGACCTTTAAAACAAATCCCAAGAAAGACTTGTTTATTTAGAAGCTGTGCTGAATTCCCTAAACAACCACAGTGAATAAGAGACAGGAAACTTCTTTATTAATTTTCTATATGAATTACTGTTTTACTTGCTTTTGGTCGTGTACTAGTTAACAGCAAGAAGCTAGCTGCTCTCCGCCTGGCCATGGCTGTACACACACGGCCTTTCTCCAGTACAGCACCCCCAGAAGCGCTCACTTGCTGCGCAGTAAGTTCCTTACCCAAACCTCCACCACCTCACCTCTTTGGCACCCAAAACACACACCATGCCCTGCTGGTTCCCCTGGGTGAACCTAGGCTTCTCCACCCAGCACCCTTACCCCTTCAAGCCTTTTACTTCCCAGTGTTTCCTAATCCAGACACCCCCCTGCCTCCAGCCCCCTCTGAGCTCTCTCCATCCCTGGCCTCCTCCAGCCGGTCCATGCGGCCAGCCAAGCCCGTCCCCTCCTTAACCTTCTCTGCAGCAGTTTTAGGGGCAGTTCCAGAAGGTCAAGCCAGGCTGCTGTGAGGAAAGACCCATCGAGGCAGAACTTGGAGAGCTGAGAAACAGAACAGGTCTGGGACAAACCAAGGGCAGTGTGGCAGCCCCGTCTGAGAAGCAGTCTCCTCTGATGCACACTAGGAATGAAGAAGGCACACAGCTACAGACATAATTGGAGGCATTATGCTTGCAAGACAAGGAGCTGGAACATGACTAATGCATCTGAGAAAGCTGGTGTGCGCGCTGGAGGCAGGTTATCTCCTACTCTACCCCTAAACTAAAACGCAGACGGCACAGGGAAGGAATGATCACAGACACCCTACCTCCTTCATCCTGCTAGACCCTTTTATTTCCATAGGGCACCTTTGCTGGCATGTCTCTTACTGTTCTACAGCCTGAGAATGAGAGCACAACCAGGCAGTTTACAAAAAACACCTTAATCTGCCCTTAGTAGCAAGTCTTATTCGTTTCAGCATCTTCTATTACCTTTGTCCTTTTTTCCTTCTTTCTCTTCAGTTCTAATGAATTCTTTTCTTAGTGGTAATCAGCGAAGAATTAAAATGATTATTAGAAGAGGAACATCTGGGAAGTGGCATGCATCACGCTAAACGAGCTTTACAGCAGATTCATGCATTACTCATCTTGATTTATTTGAATACAGTTGATCAGACAAGTATGTATTTTATTTTATATCTAGGTCAAAGTTTTAACATGATGTACTGGGATGGCTAGCTAGATGCTCATCAAACTTTGAAAACAGCATTGATGAAATCATGCCAAATGAAATCAACTTAGATGAAGCTGGAACAAAAACTGCACGGTGGCACAGTGCTGTTCATGCTCTTCTGAGTCACGCCTCACAAAAGGTATTTAAAATATAATGAGACCTCATGCATTTGGAAGAAGGGAGGCAGTAAGCTTTTTAAAATTTGCCAGGTTTGTAATAGAGATGCAATGAAAATTGACTGCATTTCCTGACCAGTGAACTTTCTGTCTCAGTAATTAAAGCATCTTGTATTACTGTAAAATAAATATGATCAAGTTTCAGGAGGTTTCAAAAGCAGCTGGCTGAGCTAACAGGGTGGATCACACAGCACATCTACAGAAACCCTCTTCCATGAGCAATACTTTGTGAAACCCGGAGCCCCTGTAGAGATATGCATGGGGAAACTCTAGTGGCAATGGCATGTGAAGATTAAGTGCTGGATCTACTGCAGGGACCCCTTGGAGAGCAGAGAAAAATTCAGCATTTCACAGGAGGCAGTTCCTTCATTTCTGCTGTGGAAGCTCTGCCAGCGGACACTTTGGAAGAGCCGTGCCAAACGGGGACGTCCAAGCATGCTGGGCTTCCCAGGCTTCCAGCTTCCTGCAGCCCCTGCCACTGCCTCTCCTCCAAAGCACATTCTCCCCCAAAAACACTGCCACGAGGCACAGCAGCGTGTCACCCTGTCCTCACTGCCAGCCTGCATAAACAAACACCCCAGCACACCCGTCAGGAACAGAAGCAGATTTTCGACTAGAATCACTGCTCCATCTGGCCCCCAGACCTAGCAGGGAATTGTAGCTCGATACAATAAATTTTAATAGTGAGAGTAAAATAATGGAGATCTCTCTTCAACAGCTGAAAACTGATCAGAGACACTACAGTGCCCATCCTTTTGGCCTCCTGGACACTTGACTTTGTACACTCGATTGCACTAAAATGTCTATAAGCTATTCTTTCTTCCTGTAATTATACAGTAGAAGATGGAAAATTTCAGCATTGAGGAAATATTGTGGTACTTGACAGGCACTGTTAGACAGCCACGCCAGCAGAGAATTTAAAAACTAACAAAAACACACACCGCTACCAAATATTTCTCATCCTCTGGTCTGAGGAGAACTGTCAATTAGATCACCTTGAAATAAAATTTCAAGGACTTGCAGTGTTTTACCCATCCTAAGTCTAATCAGGTAACGGAGCAGTAGAGGTTTGGGTCCAGAAAGCTTACAACGTAAGAAAGTGCAATTCTGCCAAACACCTCCTTCTACTGTTCACTGACCTTTATTTGTTGTAACCAGCACTGTTAGCCACCAGGAAAACATTTCTGATCCAAGAATGAATGAGTTTAGGAGTTGAATTTCAGATCAACATTCATTTGCTGTTGATCATTGCTGTCCTCCCAGAGCACGTGGTCAATCACAGCCCAGCCATGCTCTCATCACGAGAAGTGGGTTTGGCAACTCAAAGCCTCAGTGAAAAGAAGTTTTCCTGACAGTGAATAAGTAATGTTATTTTCCATACATTGCTCTGCTCTGCTGTAATTGCAGTTCAGTTGTGCAAGGGACCTGGATGAATTCTGTGGAACAGACCCAGAAAAAGCAAACAACAAGAAGTAAGCAAGTGTCTTACTAACGTTTACTCAGAGCCAACGGCAACTCCTTTTGCTGGCATCCACTGGCCAAAAGCACACTTTGCACAGATGCAACTTCAGAGCTAAAGTTGCAGAAACGCTTTTACAAGAGCAAGTAAATGAGGCAGACAGGAACCCGACGGCGTGATGCGCAGCCAGATCTCAGCAGGCTTGCTTTGCATCGGGACTGCTGCTGCTGACAGCAGCGCTGCCCAGCAGACACCCTGCCCACCTCACTACGATGCTGCGATCCTCGGGGCGAGGCACCAAAAGGACACACCAAAGATCCCCGTTTTTCTCCCCTGCTACGTGAGCAGCCAACCAGACAGCTCAAGCCCATATTCACTCAGTGAGCCATGCTTATATGAAAAAAGAGCTCTTACGCTGCAAGTGGCACATTTGCAATTAATACTCTTTCATTTTTTAATTATGCCTTAAGATACAGATCTGTGTTGATGTTCTCAGACAGATTTTTCAGCCATGGGTCTAACCAAGTCTATAGATCTGCCCTAATTTTCAACTAGGCATGTGCTTTTCTCTTCTGCAGAAACTTCCCCAGGTTTCCCTGTCGTTACGTCACTACTTGTACCTGGACCCGAAGGCTGTGCTCTATTCACCTGAAGAGTTGCTGAGAATCAGGGAAGTTTTCTGTGTCAGATTCAAATCCAAGTTTACCAGGAGGCAATCTATAACCATTACAGTAATTACACATTGGGTTTTATGCTCCATTTTGCGTCTTTATTTCATATTTGCACTACGTTCTGCATGTGCGAGAAGAGAAGCCAGCAACTAGAAGTGCACGGGTCACCCGTCTTGTGAAGGAAACGTGCTAGCGACTGGAAATATTTGAGGCCTGTCCACACAACTCTTGAAACAGACAGTTAAAGAGGCAGTTAAACACCCATCCCATCTCAGTCCTCAGGGAGTGACTCTGCTTTAGCAGGTGAACCCAAGCAGGGCCCAGAGCTGGCCCCAGCTGCCCTCCCAGCCCTCCCTTCTACTACCCGCATGCTCCAAGTACCTGCAAGTTGAGAATGCTACTGCAACACTGATTTTTTTCTCCAAGAAAAGGGAAGGAGTTCAGCACCCACAGTAGGACAAGCTGGGGACTGTCACCCGGACAGCCCTGAGCTCCCCAGAAGATACCTTGTGCTGCGGAGGACACCATGGCTGCCCAAGGTGATGCTCCCAAAAGCAAGCACTGAGAGAGTCTGGAGAACACAAGGAGCTGGACCCACAAGACATCTAGGCCTTGACATCAAAGCTCCTAACCTATCTACAAAGACCAAACAAGAAAATAAGGAGTCTTTAGCTTTATACTCTGTTTTGATTGATTTGTACTTTTTAAGCTTCTTCTAGGCCTGAGGATTTTTCATCAAGCTGCCAGTCTAATACAGTCAAGGAACTAACAGTGATTAACAGTAGGAGCTGCTTTTCATCACCAACCTTTCCGTAAACAAAGCCTTTTAAAAACAGGGTGAGATAAGTAATATAATTCCTACTTGCCAAATGGGAAACAGAAGCAGTGACGTACTCAGAGAAGCCAAGACAGGCAGACAGCGCTGCTCAAGTCTGTCTCTTTTCCTAAGCAGCAGATGATGATGCACAACACGCAACAAGGGCTGCTTCTCTCTCTCTCTACATAACAAGAAGTTTCTAAAAAAAAAGTGTTTAAATAAAATATATAGACAGGCAGTGAAATGAATCTGTGAAGGAGACCAGTTTGCTGACTATTCCAAAATAAAAATCAGAACCTGTCTCCTGCAACAGCGCACCCGATATTTCACAAACCTCCAACAACATTTGACGGAGCATCCAGAACACCGCTATTTGTTTCCTATGGCAGAGGAAGCATAAACAAACTCTGCCTGTAAATCATTTTCAGCAGAATTACATGTTTTGTGCTAAAGTACGGAGCTTGATTCCCTGTGGCCTTGTCTCTACTGCAGTCATTTACATCAGCGCAAGGCATATCGATGGTATAAAGAACTGTTCTGTGATGTAGGAACATTTTACTTACATGACGTATTTCATCTGCACCACTGTAAACGTCTCAAAAGGTGCAAGGCATACATGTGGGAACAAAACAACTAAACCCATCAACACTAAAATCTGTCTATATACTGGAAAAAAAAAAAAAGCAAGGATGGGAAGAAGACAACTAGTGGGCAGAATTTATTAGCATTATTTTATAAAGTTCACAAATACATCTTATACGTGGAAACATTGTTAAAAGAACCCTATATTGTAAGGTCATGGAAGTTTAAAGCACGCATTTTAAAGCTTTAAAGACATCTCAGAATTACAGTTGCTTCAGCAGCCTTAATACAGCTACGAAGCATACTTTGGAATACAAAATGTAAATGCTCATATGATAATATATATATATTTAAACAGAGTCCTTCCCCCACTGAGCGCATAGAGACTCCAGTTTCTACAGCTGCTGGACATCTATTAAGTACAACTAACTGCTTTCTCATCGGACTTCCCCATTCAGCCGCCGGTCTTGCTCACTGCACACTACTCCAGTTCCGCTCATCGCCCTGAAGGACTGATTTCCTGCTGACCCTGCCTGTCTTACCACCACCACTGAGCCCTATTGCTTCACAAATATTAACTAGTTTTTGCACTATTAGCCATGTTATACGTACTTGTAACTGACGCATACAGAGTGCAACATCAAGAAGATACCCAGTGAATTTCAGGAACCCCAGCTGAGAAGCGTATGCCATCATCTCCTCTGGTTTATCTGCAACTTGAGGTTGCAGTACTTAACCTCTCAGCAAATCAGTACGCAAGTCTCATCCAGTAAAGAAGGATCTCCTAATGACTGACTAGTGAGAAGTTTGGTTTGAGTAACTTCAGGAAAACGATGCATCAGGCAGAATCATAGGAACAGAAAGCAGCTCCCTGGGGCAGCTCTCACCTGCCGTAACTGTACCATTTCTTCCCACAGTCACCTGCTTCACTCTCTGCACTTCTCAGCTGCTGAAGCACACAAAGCAGGTGCAACAGTCTCCTTACACAGCTCCGATTTGTCTCCAGGCTGAACTACTCTGTGCAATCAATGAGACTGCAGTATTGTGGAAAACTCATACTGCAATCGAGTTAGAAAGACAGTATCACAAATCAGAAACGCTGGGGGGGGGAAGCAAGGTCACAGAGACACACTTCATTCTGGCATTTCATAGTCTTGTGAGTACTGACTGGCCTTTGTAGCCTTCACAGCTTTGGAGCTATCTTATTACCTACAAAACAATCTAGGAAGCTCTATGGTCTTTTAATACAGCAATTTTTAAAAAAGCCCAAAGATTCCATCAAGTGGCATAAAATCAATAGCCAATTCTGTTTGAAATCTTGTGGTGCCTGCAACCAAGTTGGACACTCTTCCTAGATGCCTCCTGGCAACCCAGGGGGCTTAGGAACGGAGCAGACTTCATGCCGAGCGCTGGTTTTAGAGCTAGGCTCAGCACAGAAGCCCAGGGCTGCAGACGTAGGGACAGGGATGCTCAATCTTACAAAATCGTAGTTATCAATTTCAAAGAATTCAGAGCATAATGCTGCATGGATTTCTACCTAGATGCCAGAGACATAAAGACCAAAACCCTAGCTAGAATTCATATTCTTGCTCCAAAGCATAGGACTCCAAGAGTTCCTAAAGGAAAGGTCATGAAAATATTTACACGGGGGAGAGAAAATATTCTTTAATTCTGCTTGAGAAATCAGCTGTCTGTTCAGACCCACAGTCAGCCTGGAAAACTTCAGCCAAAATAGCTGAAATGTGACAAAAATTATAAGCACCAGAAAAGAGGGTGTGAGTAATCAGGCAAACAGGTAGCCTATTAATGCTGCCCAGTCTGTAACATGCTTATATGTTGATGTTTCTTCAGTCTAGCCTGGCATGTCTGATCTAACTATGAAGTTAGTCATGCTTTGAGCAGGAAGGTGACCTAGGTGTCTTCTGGAGGTCCCTTTTAACCTGACTGCAAGGAGAGTTGTCAACACACAGCTCTTTTCAGGTAGGGACTGATCCTGTTTTGTCTGTGTTTTTTTCATGAGACCCAGGGATGTGAGCACAAATTCAAGGATTACAAGCAATGACTCCACACTCTCAGCATGGGAAACCACCAGAAAATGTTGACAGGCATGAGCTCATTAATGGCATCAATTTCCCCAAACTTGTCTTTTCATCATAGGCAATTCTTAGACAGGAAATTCTGTGTTTACATTTTCAGGACCATCTTGCTAGCCAGTATCCGTGGATAACAGCAACTCGGTCAAGTTTTTTATGACAATTCTGTACCCTGAATTACTGAGAAAAACGCAACTGTCTAGGATCTCAGTCGATTTATCCAAAAGAAAAAAAAAATCCAGAAGGTGCCAGATTTACTATTTTAGTGCTGTTTCCCTAAACCCACTTAAGCTGCAACGAGATTTGCCAATTTGTCATTTTGTTCCCTGTATCTGGGGGCAAAGTGCACTTATTCTGTATGTAACTGCATCCTTAATCGTGACTGAAATGTGCTTTTCATCCGACGTCCTGCAGAGATTTTAAACCTAGCTGCTTCTATTAACACAAGCATCTATGCAGCTAGAATTTCAGATCAAGCCCTTGAAGCATTGGGAATCATTATTCTCTCCTCGGGCTTGCTCTAAACAAGCAGATCATGAGGAGAAGAAGCATGGAAGGGAGAGGGACAGAGAAGGACAGGAGGAGGAGTTCATTTAAATACGCCTTCACCATACAAAAAGGCCTTTCTGAGCTTTCATGAGCGTTGCCAGATCTAGAGCTTACCTTCAGTGAGCTAGACTCTTAAAGTTATTTGCAGGAGATTAAACATGTTAAAAACACAGGAGTTTTAGCTTTGAGAATACTGCACCCTCCCTGTAAATCAGCATGAACAGAACGAGGGAAGCAATGCTCTTCTAACCAACAATAATGTTCATCCAGTGTAAGAGCTGGAAGTCTGGGTATTCTGTAGGTTGATGAGGGGAACTTGGGAAGAGAGGTAGGATGATGGTGAGGATGCACAATGGATGGATACATTTTGACCCAGCATTGCTGCTTGCCTCACTCACTTTAATATGAGGATCTTAAACTATTCCTCATTACAGCAATTCTCTCAACTTTTCCATATACTGGCAAGAGTGAAAAGGACTATAATTCTAGTATTTGGAATACCATGGACTACATCCTTTCCCAATGTTATCAACTTTTTCCAAACAAAGCAGTATTTTATTAGAGCAATTCAAGTGAGAGGATGGGAGACAAAAGAGAAC
The DNA here is from genome assembly GCF_011077185.1 of Oxyura jamaicensis. Classification (NCBI taxonomy): domain Eukaryota; kingdom Metazoa; phylum Chordata; class Aves; order Anseriformes; family Anatidae; genus Oxyura; species Oxyura jamaicensis. The sequence goes on along the minus strand of NC_048897.1, from coordinate 19,803,955 downwards.
ATCCCATAAGGAAAAACTTGCAGATGATGAGCGAAGAGGAAAATGGCACTGCGAGGAAGTGCTTTTCAAAAGAAAGGCTGCACGGGCCAAGAACAGGGTGTTCTTAGGAGGACAAGTTCAGATGGAAAAAGTGGACCTGAAATAGGGGACTGACAGGCATGACAGGATAAGAAAGCAACAGTGTTCGCCTTACCACGAACATGCTGGGTCCTGAGCACTATTACACTGTATGTGCAACTGTAGAAGAAGGAAAGCGCAGCCACTGGAAGGCAAAGGCCAAGTCACAAAGGAAGGGAGAAGAATGCCTTGGAAAAACACAGACACATACTGCAAAGGAAGGTAAAGGACAGTGACGTGCTAAACAACATCTCTGTGTAATTTAGCAAGGCTTTTCCCAAGTAGAGGAAGAAGAGGAAAAAAATTAATATCCTGAAATCACATTCCTTTCAAAACAAAACTGCAGAGAAGCCATGCACGAGTTGGAAAAAAGAAATCCAGCTCTAATCTCTCTACTGGGAAGCAGAGAGACTCTTGCCAGAGGAACAATACTCTGGGCCTTATCATAATGAATTTCTCAGTTTAGCAGTAGAGGAAAGCTTGTCTTTCTGTGATTCTTTACCTCTGCTGCGTTACTAACACTATCAAGCATTGCTGAAATGAGTTACAGGACAGGCAGCATGTGATCCTTTCTGCTGCTTCTTGATATTCATCAGCCAACACGTACTGTTCTCATTGGGAAGCTGGGGACCTGCAAGGTGTCTCAGCTGACCCTAAGTGTCCAGTGTGCAGGACAGCAGCATGCAGCATTCATGCAAAGCACTCACATCACGATGTTTCTCTACGCGCAAGGCAGAAATGCCAACTACTGCACTCCTCCACCTTAATTCCACATCTTCTCCTCCCGCTATTTAAAAAGATCAGGGACACCCAAAATGCAAGCAGGGCACCAAGTGGCAAGTCCTTGATAAGTTAAAGGAGGTTTGACGGGTAAACACAAGTACAAAGAGTGTGACACGTGGCTCCACCTCGTGCCCAGTCAGTCACCACCCTGCCCTTCTGGCACTGCAAGCAAGACGTGCTCCTGGGTATTGCCCACTGTTGGCATGAGCTAGGCTAATCCATGCCAGTTTAATCCAGCCAGCGACCGGCCCCTGACTTGACACTGAAGAGTAGGGGGTGTTGGCTGCAGGGCCAAGCTGCCCTGTGCTCTCAGTCAGCAGAGGGCTTGCTTAGAAAGGCTCAGGGAAGTGGGACTGCAGCCAAGTGTCCCTCGCTCTGGAGTAATAGTGATTGATCATAAATCTGCAGCATAAATTAGCAAATTGTCAAGCATTAAACAAATAGTGGGAGGTGGCAAAATCTAGAAATGCAGCTCTGGGAGAAAGGATAACATAGGATGGGGTCTTCCTTCAGAGGTACAACAGAGGAGGCATCTGCTCTGCTTACTGGCATGGAAGAAGTGGCAGGGACAGGGCTGGGTGCAAGGGATGAGGCTGCCAGTCAATGGTTGGGCATGAAGAGATGAGAGATGAAGAAGCAGAGCTGGGGAGGAAAAAGCAGCAGCAGGAGTTGGAGCCAACTCACATTCCCTCCCCTCCATGGGGCGGCTGTCTTCCAGTTAGGAAAGCTGAAAGGCAATGCGAGAGACCGGTGTCATAGGCGACCAGAGGTGCCACTTCCTTTGTGTGAAGTCTGACAAATGTTTGTGTTTCTCGCTTTGAGGTCAGTGACAACTGTGCTTTACTTCAGATGCCTTCAAGAAATAGACTGGATGGAACAGAGCAGCTGGAGACAATTGCACAATTTCAGTTCTCTGCTTCTGTCTGTGCTAGGGGAAAAAAACAGTTAAAAAGTTGCACTAGACCAACTGTGCTGTAACATGGTAGGTTTTTTTACCCATAAGAGGAGTGAATTATGTCAGAGAGTTTTAAACAAACCAACATGTAACCCTGGAAGGAACTAAAAAATGTAATTCTCAAGACTGGATGCTACCATGCAGTCACAGCACATGCAATGTACAGCGTACTGCCTCACTGTATTGCATTAATTGTCTTAATTATTACAACAGAATTAATACAGACATGAAAATGACTGCAATCAGTGTCCCACAGTCTCTCAAAGCCCCTGTATGCAGCAAGGTCTCTAAGTGGGGATCTCTGCCCTGTATTTGGAGATCTGTCACATCCCATGCATCTGACAAAAGGCACAGCATCTGACACAAGGCTGCACCTCCTGCGGGCTGGCTCCCTGCCCCTGGCTCCAGCTCCAAGGCCCCATGCCATGCTCAGCCATGTACCCCAGCTCATGGATGCGACACGTTAGTGCAGAAGACAGACAGTTCTGCATCTGCACAGCACCTCAACGGGGGCAGGACTGGGGAAGGCTCCTAAGAGCACAGAGACAGTCCGACACCAGCACGAGGGATGCATTCCCAGGGCTCCAGTCCTGACCAGGGAATGTCAGGGGACAGAAGATTACAAAACTGGTGCAGCTGTGGTATGCCAGAGCCCCCTCTGTACCTCCTTCCAGCAGGTACCTACCTGCACCAGCAACAATGTGGAAGCAGTCAGAAAAGGCTTACTTCAGAAGCTTTTGGACCTCTAGCCCAGTAGGTTGCCAACTCTGACTTTTTTTGTTTCACTCTTCTTAGCAGGACTCACACAGCTGATCACTTGAAAGCAATTAATCAGTGTCCTAAATTCCACCTGCCAACGAGCCCCTGTGCGCAGTTTTCTTAAGAGAAAAAAAAATAAACTTTTTAATTAAGTTTTTTTCATCAGAAATCCTGCCCTGCTGATAATGGCCAGGAAGGTATGCAAAAGTAATTACTCACACAATCTGTTTTTCGCATGCTTGCCGCTCTCTTGCGGGGCCTCTAGTCTTCCTCTTCCAATTCATTAGCACCCCTGCCCTGCCCGCAGCGCCTCAGGAACAGCATGTCGCTGTTTTCCTCCTCTCAGATTAAACGCTTCAGTACTTTCACAGGTCAAGTATTTGGATGCCTTTCCCCATGCCACAATTGCATAAATACATCTACATTTGTTGCGTGTTTGCAGGAGCCTGAGACCAAGGGAGGAATCCAAGCCACATGCTCCCCAGTGAGCTTAATTAGCATGTCAGACAAAAACCCAGGGGAAGAAGATTTATGAAGAAGCTATTTCCAAAATCACAGCCACCTGCTAGACAGTGAAACTCTTTAGCCTCTCCCCACACAAGGAGGGACTGCTGGGCTCACAGGAGCCTTCACCTCTCTTCTGCCAAGGATACAGCACCAGCCAGTTAGCGCTAACTCCTATCTGAAATTTTGTGACTTAAGGGAAAAAAAGAAAAAAACACTAAAGAAAACATGACTACGCGCACTGAAGTTACATGTCTCCTAGACCCTCCAGGGCAGACAGAAAAGATCAGTAACTCCGACATTTTATGATGACCATTTAACTGGCAATATTTCCTACAGCAGATGACAGGCACCTCTGTTTATTATTTTTGTCAGAAAATGCTATACTCTGTGGCTTACTGCATAACCTGTGTTGTTCACCACTGTCAAAGCGAAAGCAAGTTAAATCATCAGGGCACTCTATTTTCACCTCAGCTGGTTTGATTTCAGAGTTTGTGCTGAAACCACTTCCCCACCAGGGAGACGGCCGGCGCGGTGCTCAGTAGCTCCCACCACTGCTCAGTATGGAGATTTTTACAGGGAAAAGTGATGCTGCTTCAGCTCATTTGGGAAATAAAAAAATGCATTCTCTTCTCTGGGGAGGAAGAGATGCTCTGGCTAGCCTCTGCTCGTTTACATGGAAAAGGCTGTGTCAAGAACGAGGATGTTACGCAGCAAGGCACGAGCCCTCGCTTCATCGGCTGAAGTGCCCACCCGTCAGACTGAATTTCCTTCCCTTATTCCACAGGCAACCCACAGGCCCAGGCTGGTGTTACTGCAAGGCTGCTTTTGCATACAGCCACCATGTAACTGCGAGAACAGCAGATCCTGCTTATGAAATGGTGGCTGGAAGATAGCCAGCAATGTTCCTACCTTGCTCCTCCAACCAGGCAGCCAGAGAGCCAGAGCAGCGCTGTCACAGAGGAACAGATTCCCATTCCCTCAATATTTCAAGAGAGTTTGAAAAGTGGCTTTGGACTTCTCAAGCACGAGAGAAAATACAAGAATTTTAAGAAGAGGCATGGAAGCCAAGCCTGGTTTTCCCACAAGCCCTTTCTGCCCTTTCCAGAACAATCTCTACCTCCTGCTTCACTAGGTCTGTGCACAGCACCTGACAGATGTCCAGAAATCCTTCCACCGTGGTGCTAGTATTGAGCTTTGGAGCAACCTTCCAGACAGTACCAAAAACCAGATGTTGCTTCTCCTCCAGATTGCTTAGCTGATGCTGATTCTGCTAAAAGATCAGGGCAATGTCTCCACAAACCTACTATTAAAGAAATAAAAATAAAAATAAAATTGGTTGACTTCATGCCAGCCGGTGCAGTGTTACACCTCAGCCATGGCAATGGGAGGCAAAGTAACCAACCAACACCCAGAGGAGGCATCATACACCCTCCCTTTTTTCAGACTCTGGAGTAGACCCCTGTAATGAAACCCATTTCTGGAAACCTTTTCAAGTCTCATTTTAGGGGCAAAACAAGTGGCACCCGCTTCTCAACAGTTCAAAGCCAACAGAAGTAGCAAGCCTCCAACCAGTACCTTGAAGAAAGTCAGGCTATTCATTCAGTGGCCTGATTTTAGGCATTGACATTCAAACTGTTGGTCTTAGCTTTCATGAAATACAATCTTTATGGCCAAGATCATAAAACATGAGGGAGTAGCTAGAGTCAGGATTGCCACCCCCCAGTTTCACCCTGTTTATATTTCAGGTAGCGGGAAAAAAAAAAAGTCTTTTACTTAAATCCCATTTTCAGAATTTCTGTTTAAGACCGTTTTGGGGCACGCTATTCCTTGTCTGTTTTGTTTAACCTTTCAGACTTCCTGGTGTTGGGAGAGAATCTGCAAAGCTGAGGTCTGTAGCGTGGCTATTAATTCATTGTTAATGCTGACATCATGACTCGGCGTTCATCTCGTACATACATTTCCCTGACTAAAACGACTGAGATTAAATGATGAATGTACAAGAGCTACAATGTCCTACATAAAATATTCCGTAGATTACGAGTCTGTATGCATTGCTAGATCTGAAATACGATTAACCTCTTTAGGGTAAAAGTAAAGGAGGTATGAAAATCTTCTGACCTACTTTTCCCCTCTAAGCTTGAAAGCAGTATTTTTACAGTACGGTTATCTTCCTCCTCTTCCCCAAATCCACAGCACATATATCCTCGACAACGTCAGTTCATTTTTTGAAACTACAGCTGACTTTGTATCTTTGACTAGAGTGACTTTCAGGAAAGCCAGTTTATTGCCTATGATTATTTTTATTTTATAGACTCATACTGTGTTCCCTGACCCATAAACCCCCCAGCACCTTTGCGACTCTCCAAAGAGGTTTATTCCACAAACGCGAAAATCCATCCATCCACGGACAGACAGTGTCAGGACCATCTTTTGTTTGCTTTCTGCCGTGTGATTTTTGCACCTCGTCTAATTTAAACAATTTCCTAAATGCTTCTGTTCCCCCCTCACGTGGCTTCACCACTGTTTGCTACCTGTTACCTTCTAAGTGTCAATGAAGTTGGTTGGTTTTTTGCTGTTTTTATTTTTTACCTTGCCTTTCAGAAGCAGTTATCCAAGGCCCTAATAAGTTTTCAAATTCTCAATTTAAACCATTAAGGATACATAAGTGCTCAGCAGTCTCCTAAGCACAATTCTGCCACAAGTTGTTGCTATTTAATGAACTGCTGATTAGAGAGTGCTCTTTCCCTCTGCCTCTCTCCTTAATAGTCCCTGGATGGCCTTTACATACAATTTCCTTTCCAGTAATTCAAAGCAGATGGTCAGGCACCACTACACTGCGAGCGTGCACGAGCACACACATACACATGCATTTGTGTAGAGAGAGATCAAAGATGAATATAAATAAAAACTAATATAAATCAAAGATAGGGGAGACAATCCCATTTGAGTCTCTGATGAAACAGCAGTGCAGCAAGAAGGAACAAGATGATTGTTTATATTTAGTCAGAGAACAAAAAACGAACACAGGCACTGCTGAATCTAATAGAACATCTTGGGGCTGCATCACCTGTACATAGCAAAGGACCCTCTATTTTAATCCCCATTACTTTGTTTTTCCCTAGATGTATCCTCCACCTCCAAAAATAAGTAATTCAACACAGTATGGTCACTTGGCAGGGAAGTAGAGAGGGAGGGAAGGAGGGCACATGAGCAGCAGGCCACCAGTCCATGTTAGGATCACTACCAGTGCCCCATTCCTCCTAACACCTTTAGATGTTTTGTACCCCTAAAGCATCCCTCTTGACATGGCAGGCATTGCTGTGAGGTGGCCATTCCCACCAGCAAGGACAGAGGCTCACTTTGCAGGGAGCAAGCTGGGCTTGGGCAGAGCACCTCTTAAAGCTGCCCATTTCTCTCCATTGACTGTACAGGAATGAAAGATGAACACAATGTAACAATTAAATAAAAGTGCAAATATTCAAGTACCTGTCACGCAGATGATTAAGTACGATGAAATGAATACCCTTGCATGTCTGGGTTCCTTCCTAATACAGCATTTAATTTGTACATTAGGGAAATCTGACAAGTCAGATGAGCTGCTATGCCCACAGAGCAGCTTGTTTAGGGCATGAACCTTTCCAGCTGCATGCTGTATAGTGTGTTAAAGTTGCATTAAAGCTGTTTGCCCTCAGCCTTTCCCCAGGAACGGATAATCACATGGTATCTCAGCTACAGGATGTGCAGTTGTGGATGTACTTCTGCACCAGTTCCAGCGAGCGACTCTCCAGATAACCAACCATTCCCCACTTGCCTGAATCATTTTATGACCAGGTCAAATGTATGTAATTTGCTGGTTGTGACCTGATTCAGTGGATTTAATTCATTAGGAAACATTCTGTCTCCTGCACAGAGTAGCAGGAGCCTGAGTGACGGCTTTGTGTAGTTGTACAGACATTATACTCACTCGCCCACTCTCTTGCTGCCAAACTCCAGTCTCTTTCCTTAGGCAAGAATATTTCTCATGACGTGGTAAATCAAACACCAGCTCTACAGAGAATCCTGAAGCGGGGGCACTAACAAAGCTGAAAGGCAGCAACTTTGATAGCAGGTAAGAACGCGGTACTTGTTAGGTGAGCAGACAGGCAACCATGGGAATTCATTGCTGGAGGAAATCATTCAGGCAAATAAATTAGAGAGGTTAAAATAGTTTGAATATTTGCATGAACATGACTAGTGTTTGCTTCTGAAGTGGACTCCATTTAAATAAATTAACTTCTAAATTGATGAAACTTGAACTTGTACCCACGGGCTTTATTCAAGAGCACAGCATGCAGCCATATGGAAAGGACTCCACGGGACAGAGGATGCTGCCAGCACCATCACCTGGGTACGTATGCTGTGTCGCCTCCCAGGCTGCCAGCAAAGTAGCAAATATGTGAACACCACTGCATATGTCCTCGTCTGCTCCGGTATTGAAAAACACAGGGTGTTTCTGCTACTGACACTTGAATGCTTTTATTTGCTTCCATGAGGAAGTGCCGAGCTATGTATTCTTACTGTACAGTCAGCATCACAGAATAAGGATATACCAAGTAGGAATCTAGAGTAGCCGTTGCTCCTATATGTCCCTGTCTGTACAGCAGGGACAGCCATCTCCTATGCCATAGCACAGAGCAGTTATAAATTGGTCTGAGAATTCACCAGCAAAAGAGAGGGGGGTGAGACGGCATTCAACTTCTCCACACAAAACTAGAACGGCAAGCTTAAAACCCACAAAAATAATGCCCCCAGAGAAATCCCAGTAGGAGCAACACCGTACAGCATGACTACCTCTAAAGAGAAACCAGAGCTACAGGCAGGATGCTGAACTGGAGCCTACCTGTAGCAGATCTGAACCTGCTTGGAGAAGCTGTGCAAGGACAGCGTGCTCACACTGCACAGTACCAGAATGTAATGTAGTTCAGCAAGAAAGAAACACCAATTTTATTTATTTTTAAGATCCTGGATATTAAGCATGGACTTGAGAGTTTTACGGAAACAGAGAGGAATTTCCTTTAGCATATTTCCTTGTATTTAGCAGCTGCCCCTGAAACCACCGTGGATATCAGATCAAGTGTCAAAATCCTCCACTTTTTAAAGCAGAGACATCAAGACCAGCGTTACTGTACCCCAGTACTACAGTGACACAGAGTGACAAAAGACCTACAGGTCAGCAGGTCTGCTGCTGTTTAAGATCTCATATTCTGCTCAGCTGGTTTGGAAGTCCCACCTCCAGAAACATCTACTGCCTGATCTTATGTAGATACACGATACCCTTTTGAATCTTTCTCAGTTCTGACTGTTGTGAAACCATTAAGCTCATTACGAAGGTAAAAGAACCAGCACCACATCCACATAACTACATGCTGCTACTCACTCCATCCTGTAGCTCAGCAATCTCAGCATAATTTCTCTACTCCCTTGAAATTTTTATCATACAAGCTTTTCTTGCACCCCTGCACTGAGGAAGACCGGGGAGGGAGACCCTGGATGGTTCACCTCCAACTATTGTTTCAGCGGTGCTACTTGCCTGTGTTTTGGAGTATGCAGAAGAGGAACAGAACAAATATTAGAACAAGCACGCCTGCCTAGAAAGCTTTTCTTTGATTTGAATTTCCTTAATAAAAGCAACAATAAAACGACAAACAGAAGCATTTACCTAGACTTATTCTTTTCATAGGCTTCAATGAGTGAAAAACTTACATGGGGAAAGCGGCAGGACCAAACAGACTGGCAAGGTGAATTGGGAAGGGATTTCTGGCACAGAAACCATGAGCACCCATGGATGCTGCCCCAATAGAGAGGTTGCAGCGCCCCAACTCCTGCTTGTCCTTCTGAGCTCGCACAAGCAGCATGGTCACGCAGAAGCTGTCACCTCTGTGACACGGGTCTGAAGTCACAGCTGCACCATCTGGTGCAAGAGATGAAGTCAGACACAGACACAACACCCCTTGGGAAACAGACACTGCAAAACCATTTCAGCAAGTGAAAAGGCCAGGGCTAGCACACCGTGGTACTTGGCCAAAGCATTTTGCCAGTCTCAACCAGTTTGTAGGTAACCTTGCTTTGTTTGAGTGGGGTGGAAATGAAATGAGATCAGGATTCATAGAAAACCTTCCTTACAATAATAAAAAAAAAAAAATACAAAACAAGAACAAAAAGATTTTCCTAGAAAACGTTTTCTGAATCAGGACAACTAAGAGGTAGCACAGTTCACAAAACACCTAGAGTAAAACCCTCAAACAAGAGAACAGCACATGAGCTTTTGGTTTTATACAGGACCTATACATAGAACAGAGTGGGAGTATTAAGACATAGTAACACTAAGAGATATTACAGTTAAAGGATGCTCTCATTCGACCCCAAATAACACAACCGAATTGGTGTCAGTTATAATTGTCTGAACATTTACTGAGCTTTCACTAAACATAATGTTACCATAATATATTGCTAGGTGGAAGAAAGAGGTGAGGGAGTGAAAACTTTCAACTACCAGGATTAAAGAGCCCAGATCATGCAATGAAAACTCTGCAGCTGAGGCTGGATTGCAAACATTGCAGCACAAAGTACGGAATGAAAACCCACTTGGCAGGCACAATTTCCCTACCTTCTCCCATCAAAAATAAATAACCACCTACAAGTGCCAATAGGTGTTAGATTCATCTATTGAAGAGCGTTTCACTCCAATTGTCCTGCCACTAAGATGCCTTTCTGAAGGTGCTGCCCTGGGACGAGCTATAAGGTATCCATGAAACATAATGCCATTCCTATCAAGTACCTCAAATGGACCAGTTTTTGAGTGTATCCACGGCTAAATCCTGTATCAACTATGGATAAAGTAAAGCACTCCAGAGTGTGATGCCTACTGCAGCTGAGGGGGGAGTGCGACCCACCCCCAGCCACAGCCCCGTGACAGACGAGAAGAGAACACAAAACGAATTCATTACACGCTTGGATTTGCATGGCTGTAATGGACTGCCGCGGCGTGGTTACCCGTCAAACCCAGGCATGTTCTACTTAGGTAGAAAAGAAGCCACCTCAGGGTTCCTACCAACATCTTTCTAAAGCTCGAGATGAAATGTTTGATCTAAACTACCTGATCCATACACCTGAAATGCATGAAGAGAGTACTGCTTAATTTTAATTACTGAAATATTTCCATTTATAACAGCACTGCATTTTTCCACCACCCCCTTGAGGCAGGATATACAAGAATACAGTTACCAGAATAGATACTAAACATTATTCATCGCAAACCCATACTTAAAAAATCAAATACAAAAAAAACTAACGTGCAATTTAGCGTCAGATCGCAGAAGGGCATAATTAATCCAGAAAGACTCGCGCATTACCGTAACATCAACTGCACGACTACTTCTGCAAGGCCCAAGATGTGTCCCACCAGCCGTTCACTGTACCAGGCACAGCCACTCCACGGCCCCGCTCTGGGGATTCCCAGCACCTGCCCTCATTCAGGAGAACCCCCTCCAACGCTTTGGAGCTGGAAGCCGTGGCAGAAGTGACTATGCCAACCCAAGGCACAAATGCCTGAGAGGGGGAACATCCTCTCTCCCCTTCTGCACTGTGACTTCGTGTTCGCACTGGTGTAGCAGAAACCCAGCGTGCCACTGGTGTGTTTCTGCTTGTTTGGTTGGTTTGGGGGCAATGCAGGGACGAAAACAAGGAATAAGAAGATTAGAGTGGTGGGACAAAATATTCCATGGAGATTATAGACATTATGTCTGTTTCCTCCTAAATGCTTACAACAGTCTTGTAATGGAGACATAGGTTTCCTATTTAACACATCCTACAGATTGCAGACTACGCACAAGCAGCTGCCAGCAAGCTCCATCTTTTCTATCTGTCCAGCACAACTTTCTGCAGCAAGCCCTCCGAGAAGGAATCATCTGGCTTGGAAACATTACAGTATTGTATCTATAGACCAAAAAAAAATTGATTACAAAAGGCATTTATGGCAATATGCATTAGAAGAGTAGACTGTGCTGTTTTGCTCACTGTGCTTATGGAGAGCTTACCCGCAGCCTGCGCCCTGACCACAGGTGGAGCCGAGTGCCCATGGGATGCTCACCCTCAGGAACGAGAGCTGCTCCTGCTAGACTAGGCATGAGTTAAGCAGCTTGTGGATTAAGGCTGAAATGCAGAGATGCATGAGACAATATAAACATCTCAAAAGCATAAGGAGCATAGTGAAGCAGATTAGGAAAAGTCATGCAAGAATTCCGAAAGAACAGAATTTGGAAGTAAAAACTGTCAAAGTAAAAATTACTTCTGAAACAGACAAAAAAAACCACTGGGCAATGCCGAGGTATTGGGGAGGAATATTTGTAAACCATAAAGTATTAACAACCCATGGAGAATTATTCATAAGTAAACGCATTTTACAACAACATCACTTTTAAGGTTGAAAATGTGCTCAGCCATTTTACATTTTCTTTTATTTTTTTTCTCCTAAACTGTCTGTCACATCCATTATATAGCTAAAATATGGGGGGTTAGGGGGGAACACACAGTAAGAGCTGTTACACGTTTCACTGTCACTAGCATTCCTCTAGCAAAGCGTTCCCGGAGAAAAAATCTCCAGGATTATTTTTCAATAGACATGAACAGTGATCTTGGCTGTATTTCTTAACGTAGGTGACATGAAGTGACAGAGCATGCACGAGATGCCTAATCTGTGTGATGATCTTGCCCAGCACCAATTCAGGAATCACTGAGATGCCATGGTAAAAAATAAAAAACAAAAAATAAATAAATAAAAAGCTACATAGGAGAAGAAAAAAGTAATTTATTTCTGCCTTCTTATGCTCAGTAGTTTCATTAGTAGCTTGTATGTATGAAAACCCATTTGTGATTGTCAACGTCATTGTATGTACTTAATTTAAATTCTATCCTACAGTAATATGGCCCATACCCATACACAATTACTGGGGTGAGAACAAAGTTAAGATGGCCCTGGATTTAAAAAAAAAAAAAAGAAAAAAAAAACATTTTATGAATATAAACATCATAATATTCCAATTCTTTTGCTGTACTGACCTTTCTGTTTGTGCATGAAAAATATTTTTCTGTTATATAAATTGTACCAGAGACAGAAATCTGCTTTATTTTATTTGATTTACCAAAAGTGAACATTAATTATTCAGTCCATATAATTAACTCCCAGCAGAGACAATATTCTAGATGCAGGAAGACTCTGCCTCGGGCAACTGAACCGAGTTAAGCAGTTCCACTTGAGAGACTTACAAAATAATCCAGACTGGGGGTGGGCACAAGCAGTGTGCAAGATACCGAGGCTTTCTTTCATTGCAGCAGCTCAGGCTCTGCATCTCTAGGACACTCCACCATTTCATTTGCTGCCTTTTCCACCTGTCCTCCTTTTATTTCCACTTACTCCAAGGACTCCTCCTCCTTCCTCCTTTCCCTTTGCATATGCGTGCATGTGTGTAGACAAAGATAAAATATTACTTTGGGGGATTTGGGGTGTTTTGTGGTTCTTTCTCTTGTTTTCCTCCAGATTTTAGCCTAATTCAACTATTAACAAATATTATACTTGGAAATATGAGAAATTCCAGATAAAGAGTATCAGCACTTTGAAAGCGTGCTGAGTTCAGCAAGCTGCAGAAAGCCATGAATGATGCTTTAACTTAGAAAACACTGTGTGCACAGATACACACAGGGATCAGTGAGAAACAGTAAAACAGTGAGACTGGGTGGCTCCGCTCTTCCCTTCCCTGATGTTATTTAGAACCTCCGTAACGATGTGTGTCCATAAATCCTTTCATAAGGGTATGCTTTATTTTCCCTGCCATTAATAGGCAATCTTTCTTCCCAGGACCCAAATTTAGAGCAGGAGAAGCTCACTTTCCGACAGTGAATGGTGACACTGAACATGGAAGGTTTCAGAAACGCTTTTAGTTGGGCTTTTTCAAAGATTCTGCAAAAAGCTGTTAAGCTTCAGCAGGTATTTGAGAAATACTATCCCTCAATCTGGAGATAAACAAGCTGAAGTAGAGGGCTGAAACAAATTTTCCAAAGTTAGTATCTATAGTACTAAGAACTCAGGTTTTTCCAGCTGCATATCCAATATGTAACCCCTTGCAGCATCCTATATTATCTTCAAGGGATGAAGGCAGCTTTGATTTTATTTATATTTTACATATATTTATCCGCCCTTGATTTAAATCACTGATTGGAAATGCTTTTGTCTGCCATGACATTTACTTTTTTTTCCCCTTGTCCTGCGAATACTTTACATCTGTGTTATTAATGACATAAAGCACACAGTACGTCTTGCAAAACGCTGAAACAGAGGATGGAGGACTTAGAACAGAGATGGCTGGAGAAAAGGGAAAGCAGAGAGGACTGCCGCAATTCACCACACGGATCAGATTCAAATTCAGCTGTAGGTCACAACTGAAACGAAACATGAGTAACTGTTGTGAGCTCAGTTTACACATCACTAAGATGAGAAAATCAATTTGGCACTACAGGTCATCTCTTAAGTAGACTAAAACGATAGCTTATGTTACAGTTCAGCAAGGAGAAAAGCTGAAGGATGGAAGCAGAGATTGTGGTGGTGGAGAGCCTACCTACAGCAGGCCATAAGGAAAAGCGCTCAGTCCAACAGTGCAAAATGCACTCAAAACACACAAGTCAGAAAAAGAGTAGGAAAACCCATGAAATAAAATCTTGAAAATGCATCTAAAATGGCACAGCAACAGAAGTCAAATGTTTTATTCCAACAGCTCTAATCAAAGACGAGTGTTTGTAAGTTACAGAAGAAAAATTTCATTCTTCTCATTTCTTCTTAGGCTTACTGACTATTCACTATTTAATATAATTCATCACTTCTGTTTGGAGGCTGATGTAAAAAAGAGTTTTCCTATTTTTTTATAACGTACATCTTTTTCAGAAAATCTCTTACATACACTTCTAGCTCCAACTTCAGAGTAAACCCTTAACTGAAACGAGAAAGCTGCTGCTGTCTTCTACTTATCTTTTTTTTCCTGCTTGACCAGGGATATCCAAGAATTACCTCTCAGCAAACTACGCAAGCCTATCTAAAAGGTTTATTTAGCATAAAGTTTAAAATGAAATTACCATACTGTCATTACTAATTCAGCCTTCATTAAACACATTCTTTGGTTTTGTTCACAGGCTGAGGGAAAACATTAACCACATTTGCTCTCTGAACTGGTTCTTGATTAGTTTTGCTAGTAATCTTCTGCCCAGCAAGCACTTCCTTTCAAAACAGTTTAATATTATCCTTTCTCATGACCCGTTTCCTATCCACCTTCTAATTCTCACACTAATCTTCATCTTCTCTCTTATATCTCCATTCCCAATGCTTTTATGAAGTCCACAGGATAAGCACTACTACATTTCTCTTCCATAGAAAATTATTTATTGCTCTCCAAGAAATCAATGAAGAATTTGGAAGAGTCTTCCAAGCACCACCTCCCACTAGGCTTTATGTCTTTAATTAATATTCCCTTCGAAAGTGAATCAAAAGCCTCACCTGTGCCGAGGACTGCGCACAGCCACACAGAGAAGCTGTGGAAAGCAGCCTGCCTCTGTGCTCAGCACCACCACGAGCAACCAAGACAGCATACCAAGTCCGAGTGATGCAGAAGGCTGTGGGGCTTTTGGGGTGTAGATGAGAAACATGCAATAACAGCAAGTTATGGAACAGATCCCATAAAGAATATCATCTTTGCTGTTTAGGAAAACCAGGGGACGCATCCTAATTTTCTGCTGTCTTATCCCATCTCTCCTCTGTGGTTTATGTCCCGTAAAAATCAGAGTGGTTGTCAAACTGCTGGTGTGGTTCCCCTGCTTGTGTCAGCACTGCACGCAGTGAGCTCGGAGCATAACGACTTTGGTTAACAGCAATGAGCAAGCCCGACGCTCCTCCATACTCACAGCCAGAGTACCAGCAGCTTGGAGCAGCTCTTTCTTTAGCACCTGGATAAGCAGCAAAACCTCCTTTGATGTTTTTCTTTGAAGTCAGGGCAGAATTAGCTTTTTAGTAGTATTAGGAGTGACTCATTCACTTTGGGTGCCAACTAGGATACTCTGACATTCTCATTTTTTATTACTTTTTTTGATTCTGCATGCTGTGAGAGTCAGCTCTCCTGCTAGCTCCCCCAGGAGTAGTGGTCATTACCTTAAGGACTCCATGTCCATCTCAAACTCACTGACCCTCCCTCACAAGGATTAAAAGAAGCCCCTCGCACATGTCCTTCAGAGCTCGCTGTTAACTCCAAGCAGAGCTGAGCAGGCTGCCACCAGCCGTCTGACCTGACTGCGGAGAGGGGTCAGCGCAGGGCTGGCAGCACCTCTGACAACTCCTTGCTGTGGGAGCCCACCTCTGAAACCCAAACAGTAGAAGAAGGAGGCATGTGCAAAGAAACACCTCCAGCTGAAGATCCGTATTTCAGAAAGTACTTTTTATCTTCACTTGCTACCCTGACAGGGCATCAAGTCCCTACAGCTGCACTTAGATTGGTGGCCCCTTTCTGTTCTCCCAGCAAGCAGCAACGTGAATCACTGGTGAGTGGGCTCAGAGAGCTCCTGACATCTCTCCAGGGGTGAGCATCCCTACAACGTGCACGTATCCAGCCGACATTTGCACATACCAAGTTAAATCAACACCAGCCATCAACACCAGCAGTTCTGCAAGAAAACAGATTGCTGCCGAGGTAAAGGATTTCTTCTGATCCAAAAAGAAACACGATCACACACATGAGCAGATACTTTGTCCTACACAAATAGGGCCGTTAATGATGTTGGTGCAGGCTTAATTAACGGGTCATGGGAAACATCTGTTCTTTGCAGCAGATTGCAAGGACTCCTGTCCATCGCCAAACCAGGAGCAGATCGTTACCGTAATTGCTGTGCTCCACTTTCCCTGAAAGATTCCTTTAAAGACTGGCATCTCTCCAGCTGCAGAAGAACCAAAAACCCCTGCTGCTCTTTTCCTCCCACGACAGCTGATAACAAACTGGATTAGAGAAAGGCAGTAATCCCAGGAAGCATAGGATTTCTCACCCATGAAGGACAAGTATTGTGGCTTCTTGCATAAAGTACATTCGAGCCGCTGTAGGAAAGTCTCCTTAGAAAGTGAACAAATTTTTCTTTCTCTACAGTGAGGAAATACCATTACCCTTCATGGCTGAGATATTCTTCCTGCTCCGTGGGATTAATTTCAGTGTACTAGAAATTGAAACGTGGTGGAAAAATCTATGGATTTTCCTAATTAGAAAAAGAAAAAAAAAGAAAAAAAGGAAACCATCCCAGACCACTGCTTTGCTCTTGATTGGTTTCTTTGGAGGTGGAGAAGAATTGGAGTTTTGGTTTTATTTCATTTTACTTAAAAAGAAGACCTACCAATAGAGCTTATTGGAATTAAGCAAGGACAGAACTTCCACAGGACTGCTCTATGAATGCAGCTTGCCCTTTGGAGCCTGTCCTAAGTAGAAGATGCTGAGTCTGCCCCAAGCTCCATTTTTATGTCAGGTCAGTGAGCAAGCTTGTTCCTATCCTGACGTATGCTCCCATATGCTTGACTGATGTCCAAAGAGTCCCGTATTGTGGTAACGGTGTGCCATGCTGGTAAGAGCCAAGCAAGTAGGCAAAAATGAAACAGTACCCATTTTATGTGTAGTCAGAGCAAGTGTTTAGAGTTCAGACCTTCTCCATGGACATGACGAGGCTTCCTTCATCTTTCCTCCATTGGCTGCAGTTGCTTTTGAGGATGCTCAAGGAACACAGTCTCTGTAAGTTCCAGCTACATGGAAAGGCATTTCAGGCAGGATGACCTAACCACTAAAGTGCTTTTGAAAGAGATGATTACTTAAAAAAACAAACCAAACAACCAACAACAACAAAAATACACATTTAGAAAACTTCTAAGTGTTTCCCGTTGTCCAGATCCACAACATATACCAACAGCAGACAAAACTATACTCCACCAGAACAATTGGGCCAGGAAAGACATCCCTGTGAAGATCGCTGTGATTTTCGGCTCGGCATTTCCCTTGCTGTACCACCAAGTACAGAGACAGTCAGCACTGCACACAGGCAGCCTGCCTCGTTGCCATCTTAAAACTGAGAGCCAAGGAAGATGCTAAAGTACAGCTTGCAGGAGGGCTCCCCAGCACTGCCTACCATTTGGTTTGCAGGCAGTAAAAGAGTCTTCAGAGATTCCAAAGACTTTGCTTTTTTTTTTTTTTTTTTTTAAAGTCCGTAAACCAAAAAAAGAAATAAAAGTAACAACTAGTCAGAAAGGCATGTTTATTGCTCTGAATCAACTGGAAAAGGTATACACGTTATCACAGGAGGACAGTATGAATGCAAACGGTATGGATTAAACTGACAAATCGCAGCACACGGGGCTCTAAACATGTACGGTGTGATGACACCATAAATCCTGCATATATTCAGAATAGGTCTACACAGAGAAAATAGATTACTGTGGTGGGAATGCTGTCAAAGGCAAGACTGAAATTTAACACAGAGTGAGAACAGAAAAATTAAGGCTTTTGTTTAACAAAAGGCTACAGGAGAAAATAAGTTATTTGATTACACTGAATCAATACTACCACCAAACTGACAGAGAGTCAGAGGACAAACCAACATGAAATAATTAAACAACTACAAAATTAAAGATTAAAGCATCATCATGAATATATCTCCAGATTCTGAAATAAGTTCATGAACAACAGGGCCAAATTTCTTAGTCTAGCTTATTCATGCTTTTTAATAAAACCTGAGGATGTGTCTAATTAGAGATGCCATTGAAACACGAAATACAGCTTCAGATAATAAAGGAAAGTAGATGCAGAGCTGTACAGCATTTACACAGAAAATGAATCTGAAGAGTCAGACTTGCTAAGCACTGCCACTGGGTAAAAGCATTAGAAAACAAAACATAACGGGCAGATTTCCCCACAACACCTAAAAATAGCCCACATGGAGAGAACACATTGGAATAAGCATCCCTCCTGTCCAGAATGGTTTCACAGAAGGTCACAGGTTTGTCTCAGTTCCATTCCCAAGAAGATATTTCAGTCTGGACCTTGATCTTGAGTTAAAATGTGTGTGTGTGTCTGTGTGTGTCAAAAGTTATGTAAAACATTCTCTGACTACAATGAAATAGGATCTTTGCACTCAAAGCCAGAACACTAATAGAGAAGGAGAACCAACAATTTATATTTGGCTTCCTAAGTCAACCCAAAATTTTAAATTGAAATCAAGATCACCCTGCAAGTCAGTATGCAGCAGTTCAGTATTTTCCTCTTGATGACTCGCTACAGGGCTGCTCCATTTCTCCATATTTATGTATGTAGCGGAGAGATGCAAACACAGACAGTTCACTGATCACTGGTACAATTAGCTATAAGCCTGCCTGCAAAAGAATTTTTCCTTATCTACTGTTAAATGCAGTTTTATTTTAATTACTGATTGTAAGTTCCATGGGATCGCCAAAGTTAAGACTGCTTGTTCCCCTAATGACACAAAATGTCTGACAAAAGCCTTCATGTCCAATTTCCCTCATTTTGCTCAAGTATTCATAAATTCAGCTGCAGCTGATCTCTCCCTCTAGTTCTGCTGCAAAAATCCTGTATTATAAGCACTCAGGCCAGAAGTAGTATCTTTATACCCCTGGACTTCTTCCTCCAGTTTTCTCTCAGTTTGTTCTCACTGAAGCACGGCAGGTATTAGCTTACTTCATTTTTTTTCATTGAAGGATGTCAATCTGGTAGAATACAAATCTTTGCTGGAAAAGCAGCTAATGGAGAGGCTGTGATTAACTGAACGTAAAATGAGTTTCACACGTTTTCTAACACATAACCCTCTGACTAAAAACTAAACACAGGGTCTCAACCAAACACAGAGATTGCCCAACAACCATAATGTATTTTTAGGGACCTCATGAGTCAACACGCTCAACCTTGTATGACTGCAGACTGTCTTTTGCATGGGAAGTTACAAATTGTATGCTCCTCCTAGCAGAAGTTCATGAAGACCTCCCTCTGTCGAAGCTTCTTCAAATGCCCAGGCCAAATTTTTCTTAAGCCCCCTATTTCCAGAAAGCCATACCTACTCGCAGACTAAAAAGTTTTTCTCTGTGTGTTTACCAGCGTGTGACTTGTCACACAGACTTTCCAGTTCTGTGATGTTTGCATTTCCTGCAAGCCCTCTCCTGCATAGCTTCCCACTTCAGTGTACGTTTCTTGAACAGGATAAGCAAGAATATCTGAAGCATTAAAGATAAGGCCTTGACAGCAAACTCCATTTAGGGACAACAATCTTTCCTTACATTCTCAGTCCTTAATGAGAACATCGTATGATCCTGCTTTCATCCATTTTATTATGTTAAATCGGTCATTTATAGCTTCTTTTATGACTAATGTACTCTGATCCCTTTCAAAAGATGCACTTATTACAGATGGAGAAAAAAAGTCATGCTTTTGATTCAAAATGCATAAGATTGAACCTTGGACTAGTCAGTCCACTTTTTTTCTCCCTCTAATCCTCAGGCTTACCCTGTTCTTTCCAGAGCTTCCATCAGTCCTCTCATACTGATTACAAATGTTAACATTCCACCACAAGCACATACGAGCGTTTTGTACCCAGGTCATCAGCAAAAACAAACATGCTCTTTAGAAATAATGCCTTTCATTTTGCAACTTTTTTTTTTCCATGTTTATCTATTTGCAAATACTGTTGTGTTTGGGCTGCAGCATACCCAAAGGAAAAAGAGTGTAGTTCTGCAGTCACACCAGAGCAGAGCAGGAATACCAGAACTGTAACATCTGGGGAATTCTTTCCAGAAGCAGACCCTGCAGGAAAGTAAAAATGCTGCATAACAAGAGTGAAAAGCCTGGCTGGAGTGCACAGATTTAATCTTTAATTAAAAAAATAAGAAATAAACAAACTTGAAAGCACAGAATAATTTTCACCGATCAATATTTATTACTGTTGTATCTGGCTTGAAACAGGAACTGCAGGGATTTCAATAAATAAACTGGAAGGTCATCTAGTTTCTCTGCTTTTTCTGGAAATACACTCAGTGAGCTCTCCTGGGAATGCTATTTTGAAACTTCCTATTGTAATCTCAACAGATTTGTCTCCTTCTGTAGTCTGTATCAGAATTTGGTCTGCTCTGAGTCTCCCTGTGAAACCTAAGATCTGTGTAACTTATATCCAATATATGTATCTCAAGTTTTACCTTTATTCAAATGCAAAGTATGCTCAGCATGGCAACCAAGTGCAAACTGAGATAGCAAAGCAGACCAAGACAACTCTTTAATATTATTTGATCAGGCAATAGAAAAAAGCTGGAGCCAGGAACGGATATGAAGAGTTGTGTGATAGTAACAGATACGTTGCAGCCTTCGAGTGAGCTTCTGCTACAGATGGTTTGGTTTTGGCAAAGGAGATTTATTAATGATTTGTCAGACCTAGACCATACCTGCCTACTGCAAAAGTTTCAAGACAAGGATTGGTTGTGCATTACCATCCGTGTGTATTTGTCACAGCCAGAAAAAAAATCCTTTTCTAGTCCAGACGAAGTTATTTTTATAAAGAGGTTATAAACATTGTTTGTTTGTTTTAAGCTTGCTGCAGTTGCTTGTTTTAAGCATGCTGCTGCAGTTGGGCAGTGATACAGTCTGTAGGAGAAAGGGAAGGGAAAAGTTTTAAAGGGATTCCCTAGTTATGCTGCCAGGGGACAGGGGGAGGGGACTCTACATATAGCCATGCTATGGACAACATTGCATGCCTAAAGTATTATTTTAAATAAATAATACTATTTTAACTAACTGCAGGCATGTTGTTTCTTGTCTGAGTATTCCATCAGACCAAGTCAAGCACTGCATAGGAGGAGCACCATACCAATGTAAATAAAGAGGTAAAAAAAAAAAAGTTTTCTGAGGCCAAACCAACACTAAAGAATTAGATGTTGCAAGCAGTTATACTGATTTAAGCCAAACAGAAAAACTGAAGGAATAATAAAAAAAAGAAGTCTTGTATCTCATGTATATACCTTGTTCCTACAGAGGAATCACAAGGAGAGAGCTAAATTAACCCTGCAGAATTTGAACTGTGAAAAGCTTGCAAAGCTTCAGATTGCATCCCAAGGATTCAGCCTGCGAGTTTGGAGATGAAAGCCTCCTTGGAAGCTCTGTTTAGCACTCCTGTGCCCACCTGAGCTTTTTGCCTCCCACAGCCGAATCCTGGCTTGGACAGAGCGTTGAGGTGGAACTGCTTACAACTTCTCCAGCACGAACTTCCCACAGAAGGGCAGAATTCAGAACTCAAAATCAGAAAATCTAGGTGTTATATGATTAAACACTACAAACATGATTTTAAAGCTAAGTTGACACAACTAATGAAGATAAAGAAATGAAAAGGTTTGTGCCCAAAACCACAAACCAAAGCACCCTGAAGGCAATTATTGTTTTTGTGCTCAGCTGCAGTTAACTCAATGACAGCTGATATAAATTTTGTGTAGCCAAAGTGTTTGTCTTCCCAGAAACAAATAAAAATATTTGTGCCTTTTTTATTCTTAGCAATACATTACTCATCTTGTACTTACACATCCTTGAGAAAATACATGCATGATGTGACTTGAATATATGAGAGGGAGATGTTGGGCTTCTCTTTATCCCAATCTTGCTTTCCTACCAAAACTCTTACTATAGAAAATTATGCTTTCCCTACACCTCTGCATTTTGGCCTTTGAACAAACACGTACACTGCTTTCAGCTTTGACAACTCAGAAAAACAGTGTGTGACTGCAGTGTTTGTATAGCCCTACAACCTGTTCCACAGCATCAAAAGTTACACTGTGTAGAGCAGAGAAAAAAAAAAAAAAAAACAACAGCAAAAAAACTCAACCATCGATTATAGTGGCAGAATAAAACCATCTGGTACCAGACAAGAACATTTCTGCAACTGGGAACAAGCAAAAAATGCTAGAAAATGACTCCCAAAAAAAGCCGATGATAGAGACCACACAGTAGAGCTCATGCCATCAAATCCACCTAAAACCAAGAAAAAAAACTGCAGAATTAGAAAGCCCTGAGTAGATAAAATAAAAGGACTCTATAAGTCTTTCTTAGAAAGGTGAGTACAACAACTCAACCCCCAAAAGCAAGGCATCTCTGCCTAAGGTCTCAGTGAAACACCGAACAGAGAATCCAGGAAATGATGGAAACATCGGTACCAGAGCTCACAGACTGATGTGATCAAGATGAATAGACACACACGAACAGCTCGCCCAAGCCTGATATTCACCACCGCATGACAACCGTGGCAGCTGCTGGGAGCTCATTACCTTCCCATAATAGTTAGTGCATGCCCACAGTGGAAGGAAATGAATTTTCAACTAAAAAAAATGAAATGTTCCCAAGCAGACTTGTCGTTCCACAGCAGATGATTTCCTGCCTGAAGTTCATTTTCTGGCGCAGTCGGGAAAAGGTGTTCATACAGACAGACGGGCAGGCAGAACCCTCCAGGAGTCCACGTGGCAGATCCCGTGGTCCACCGCTGCAGCGTAACGATGACTGGATGTTTTGATCTACCCATCCTTCTGTGCTAATAACCTTGACTTCCTATAGACTCAAACTTGAAAGGCCATATTTTTAAAGCTTTGAAGCACCTAAAAATGTAGAGCAATGCCTCTTACGGAGTTTTTAAAAGTGCTGGAGAAGACAAACACTAAAGCCCTAAAGACACAAAAGTCTCATGTGGTTTAGAAGTATGTCCACACAGGGACAGCTTAAGATTTTAAGAAACTCTACAAGCATTATATATAATCTTTCCCATATTTTACACGCTGATATGCTTGGTTTTGCAAGGCCAGGCCCACTCATGGCTTATCTATGCTCACAATGTTACCTGGAGTTATTTTTCCTGCATGGACGTGATTCAGAACAACTGCTCCAAAAGCACTACATCTGCTCTGCACTGCTAGCGCAGGAGGTGCCACTGCTTTCTGATGCATCGACATAGTGTTGCACTGGTCTCAAATAAGCCTGCACCATGCCAGGCTTAAAACTTGTACCCAGGTGTCTTCCCTCGAAGATCCAGCCGGTGGGAAGCACTGCAGATCTGGCAGTCATTACATTTGTAGATATTTCTATGGCACTCAGGAGGAGCTGCTGAGACTGCTCTGATTGTATCAATCCACAGAGGCATCGGCATGCCAGAGCTCCTCCAAAAAATGTCTTCAGGGTGGCTTTGCTCTTGTTCTACAGAAGGACTTTATGCACAACTTGAAGGTGATAAATTCACAGTGACAATTTTAACTGTCTTAATAAAACCCTTTCAAGATTTCATAAATAGGCTAATTAACAGGTGGGAAGAAATGATTACCTGAGAAATGTTATCTTCCAAACACTATTTGAAGAGGCTCATTTATTAACAAGCTCTATGCAGCGTAACTTCTCCTTGTACTCTTCCTGTGTTTAATCTCCTGAGGATGGAATGATTTAGTCTAATTTCGGGATTAATGTAAGAAAGCAATTTTGTAAAACACACTTGCCTGTCATACGCAGGTCAAAGCAGCTGACCTGACAGCCCCTTCCAGTCTGCAAGTGGATGAAATTATCTTTTTACCAAAATTACCATAATAACATGGCCAAATTTGGGAACAAGTCAGTAGATAATTCTGATTGCCACTGTATTTAAAATGGTAGTAGGTGGTAAAAACATAAAATCTCAAGGCAAAAAACATCCTCTGCTCAACACAACTTGCTCTTCTGAGGGCTTCACTGTTTAGCTTTCCAACATTCAGAAATAAAGCACTTAATCCATTGCAGGATGTACCATTTCAGTATGCTGCTTCATCCGTTTCATGTATCATGGCTGTATTTTTAGGAATAACCTTAAATGCAATAGAGGCGGTCAGTCTCCACCTGGGTTAGGCAGAAGGTATGTGTATATTCTCTTCCTGCACAGGAAAGTATCACCTCATTTTCCAGGCAGCTCTACACAACTGATTATTTGCTTATGTCTTGATACAGTATTACACAAATCTAACCAAGCTAGTGGCTTAGAAACAGATGATAAATTCTTACTTTAAGAAAACTGGGCGAAAGCTTTCTAGAAGGCCTAGTAGATTATCATTGCAGTAAATCACATAAAAAGACAAAAGCAATTAGCAGCTAAGAAACTCTGTGGAGTGCATGGGGATTGTGAGAAGTATAAATGCCAGAATGGGAAGGAAAGCCTCTGCAACTGACCAAATGTTTCTTACCTGGTGCTATGCGTCAGCACAAAGAAGCAGCAACCAACATCATTCAACGAAGAAAGCCACCAGCTTCTGAATGGTTGCACAATGCCCAAGAAAGAGCCAAAAGAGCTGTAAACTAAATTCAACTTAAAGCTCATCAGGGCCCCCCAGCAGGCATCAGTTTGTGAAAGTGCTGAAAATCTGATAATATATCTAGGAGGAAGAATGAAGCACATGGGAAACAGAATGAATGAAAGCTGGGAGTGCAAATTCCCAACAGAGGAAACTAAACATTTGGAATCTGGATGACCACTAAAAATGAAGGAAAAGCAAAACAAACACTGCCACCACCTCGGCCTATTCCTCCCCCCCTTTTCTTTTTTTCCCTTTTTGGGATGGGAAGACAACATAAGAAATACATTTTAACTACTAATGAATTTTATGGATACTGTCAGCATACTTTAACAATGAGATTAATCCATTTCCATGTACCTTCAGTAAATTGGATCCCACTAGTGACCAGCTCTATCCCTTAACGCTCCTTACTTCACAAGGGATTTCTGCAGTTATGATCGAAGAATACATTCTGACAGCAGAGCTTCGCACAGTACTTGAGGAGCTCAAAGAAGAGCAATGGCTGAAGATTAAAGACCCATTCTGCTATTGGCACCACTGTCCCTGTTAAAAATAATCTCCACAATAATGATCGCTTTAACGTTCTCTGTCATCACTGCTGGGGTGACAAAAAGAACTGGGTTAGCCAGACAGTGTCACTGTGCAATTCTGACTTTTTCTGTCTCACTTCAGCAAACAAAGTATTAAGGACGCTCTCCACTGGTGTTCATGAATCATGCCTGTAATCGCATCCCGCTATTATAAGCTGTCTGCACACGGTCAATACAAGATGAAAGAGTTCCAAGGATGTTCAAAATGAAAAATAAGCTGCAGTAGATGCAAAATGATTGCAGATTATCCTTAACAACAGGTAGCCATCCTCCTCTCTATTTGTACTGGGCCATTGTGCCATCACGTGAGACAAGTTCCATCAGATACTCTGAAGTTAGAGCTTGCTTACAACAGAAACCTTCCCCAGCTCCCCAGATGAAAGTATCAGAAGGTTTGAAGTTAGAAACAGCACAGGAAAATAACTGTATTTTGTGGATTTGTTTGTTTGCTTATTTTCCAGCAGCCAGAGGAGGCTGGGAGCAAACAGAGGTTCAAATGTAATGAAATGTAGCTGACTTGAAACAAACTGTTGTCCACCTAAATAGGGAATTACATGTTTCTTACTCCTCCTCCCCACAAAAAGTGGAGGTTGCAGGACTAAATTCTCAAACAGGTACAGCTCTGCAGAGTGAGGACTTCTCATCTCTGTTCCAGCCCTCCTCCAATTTGTCTCTAGTGTTTGCAACGGCTACTGGATGCCTGCTTCACCTACCAAACTAGAAGGATAATAAATAGGGATGTACATGACCGGATGGCAGAAAGGGCTAGGCATCACCAAAAAGAGGTCAGTCACATCTGCTTAAGCCAATTAAAATGCAGCTCCAGTTGTAAAAACAGAAGGTATCATGTCTTTAAGCCATTTCTACAAGTGAAAAAATGTTAAAGTAATAACAGTTGTTACAAGAGTACTAAGGCTACTCTGCTAAGCCAGTTATCAGCCATGTGCTCACTAGTAACTTTCCCCTTCTTACTCTTTTACTCTACCTAACCACACAGTCATGTGCTATCTGAAATAATACCACACATCTGCTCCATCTTGCCAGCTATCCTTGATAAGCATTCCAGATTTTAGTGCAGCAAGTATGGAACTGTGTACAAAGCACTGCAGAAAACTGAAGGCCAGGGAGTTTGGCATTTTGCTAGTAAAACCACAAATGCAACGTTAAATACCTTATCTTACTGAGAATTAATGCTAAGCTCAAGAAGAATCAGTTCTGCATTCAGACAAGGACTTTATCCCATAAGAAAGATTTTGTACTTTTAAATGTGTGTTTGATTAATAAACCTACCTGTCCTTATAGTGATACCTGAGACAAATGTAAGGAAATAGCAGCACAAGCTCTTGAAAGAGAAGGAAATATTTTTTTCCTTCCCCTTCTCAATATTATCTGACTGGAATACAATCACAACCAACAGGTTTTGTAATCATCAAGTGTCTTAGCTTCACTGTACTGTTTAATCACCTGCAAACACCATTCACTGCCTCACAAACTCCTCCACTGTGAACATTATCCTATAATTAAACAAGATGACAATGTCATAAGAACATGAATCTCATTTTGTGGAGCATAGTTTTAAGAAAAGGACGATAGAGAAATCCAAAGCACGTCACCACACGTGTTCAAAGGCAGCAGCACGACCAAAAGAAGTATTCAGGGAAAAGAGCTGGGCATTTTCTGCTTCCTCCCAGCTCTTTTTGTTGGGGAGGAATAAAGTGTTTGAAGTATAAAATGCCAACAACTGGCAAACTAGCAGTATTCATCTGCCAGTTGGATAACAGGCTTTTTAAAAAATAATAAATGATCTATTGTATATGGCTGATATAGGGACAGCTCCGGGTCTCTCCAAGCTTAACCAACGCAGTATCTTCCCCTGTAATTGCTTGGGTTAAAGATACAGAAATGCAAGTGCTTAATCTTTGCTCACTTTGAATTCCGAGTATGCCATTACTTATTAATCCCTCTATATTTCTTTTATGAAGTGCTTTTGTTAATGATCTTATGCTATTATTAGGAATGATAGTGCATAAAGAAATGAAGATGGACATAAAAGTGTACACATGAAAATAGTGAAAAACTTCAAAGAATTATGCATCCTCTTGCTTATTGACATAAGTGACCTTCTTAAAGGTACTCAAAGGCAACTGCATAAAGTTATAAATATACCCAGTAGCTCTCAGCATCTAATACATGTATATATTTTTGATCAGAGGTTTCATTACCTCAAACAGAGTGACTTGGACTGCGTACTTCAGAGCTCTGTGCATTTGATAATGCCAACGTTTGGCTGACAGTTGTTGAGACATCTGTTAAGAACAGCACCCCTAAAAAATGTAAGAAACAACTAGGCAACGAGCTGATCATAAAGATGACCTCTAACCAATCTTATGACAAACAGACACATTGATCTTCTGCATCTGGGGAGCAGAGGATTTAACAGGCAATGCCATAACTCCAGTTCTGAAGGCTGCGGAGTCATTTCTCTGCATCTCCAGTCCAAGCAGTAACACAGAACCCTGCCAACCTCACACGATCTTCCGGTACACCGCAGAGATGTTACCATACAAGGCTTCAGTGAGGTCCCATCTGAAATATTTTTAATCGGGTCACTTATGTTCAAAAATGACATATCCAGACAGGAAAAGGTGCAAAGAAGGGATTTGAGAATAATCGGAGAAGTGAAGAGCACATTTTTTCCTAGAGATTACAAGCTTGACTTGCTTAGTCCTGCAGACCGAAAGCCAAGAAAAGCTAGGATAGCTCTTCCAGCAGTGGTTACACTGGGGAGGGAAGAAGCATGAGTAATTCTAAGGACAATGACAGCAGCAGAGTACATGGGTGTAAACTTGCCCACTAAGAAGCTTAGCCTGGAAATGTGACAAGGTTTCTTACACAGGCTTAAACTTGAGATTGATTACTTTATGAAAGGAATTATACGAGATGCAAAAGCAGGGACCAGAGTAAGAAGCCCTTACATTCTCATACTTTTCTGATTTTAAGCAGCTCAGATAAGGACTTCTTTCATTTCTCCCACTTGAGCAGCAGAGGGGCAGGAAGGCATCCCTGGGGCTCCTGCCTCCTCCAGCAGTCTCAGCTCACCCTGCATTCCCAGTTGCCACCTGAATCCCAGCTTCTGCCCTGTGCCTTCTGCCCAGCTCCCCACAAACCAGGAGGGGAGCCTGGGCTCAGCAACAAAGGGAGAGAGAACAGAAAGCACGAGAGAGGGAAAAAAAAAAAAAAAATACCACCCAGTGGTGGCGCTGGCAAAATTTTCACACTCCTCAATACCTTGGAAGAATGTTCAGCATCGGTGCAGCACACTACAAAGTCTGTACCACCAGTGGGGAAGCTCACACCTTCACACTTCGCTTTAGTCTTCTCAAAGACTGAGCGCTCCAAGGCATTTTCCAGATTGTGCAGGTTCTTCAGCTTTTTTCACCCCAGAAGCATAAGGAACAACTAAGAGAAAAAAGATCTGTGAATTCTGAGCAGAGTTCTGAGACACAGCATGAACTCCCTATCATAGAGTTGATCTGAGAATACAGGATGGCTTGGATTCTGTTTTTTTTTTTCATGTTAAATGACATGGCTTGGACAACAAAGCTTCATTAGCAGGGCAGCTATATAAAATCAGGCATTTCTTGTCATCCTTCTTCATCCAAGACCACTAAACAAGTAGCACCAGGTGCCGCAATCAGAACATTATTTCACCGTGGTTATTTTTAACCTTCCAATAGGGAACAAAAGCTGATCTCATTAAAAGACAAACAGGACTAGATGACTACTTGAGCTAAAGGAAGAAGAAATTAAAGAAAAGAGAGACCATAAGTATTTCTGGTGAAGTATCACTGCTCTTCACAGCCGGTGCCTGTGCACTGGACGCTGTTCAAACAAGCTAGATATAACGGATTCCAGCCTAATGTCTCCGCTTGTTTGCTCAGGCCCAGGGGAGCTGGGACTGCTGAGTAATGGAGCGAAATCACTCCTGCTACCTATTAGCAAGCAGCTTAATAAACCCCAAAAGGACAAGCAGTTTCCAGTTGAAATGAGGATCTTCACAGATGATGTGCAAGAGTTAGCCATGCCAGCAGCAATGCTGGTAAGAGTCTCTGAAACCTGAGCGGCCACAGGTAAAATACAAAACCATGGACTACCACACCTGGTAAAGGCAGGGACAGTCACACAGCAAAGGTGGAGAGTGGTCCATCATGTATCCTGAGGCCAGATAAATGCAAGTTCTGGGATACAGCTGATCCAGGAGCTGTAACTTCCCAGCTAGCACTGGAAAGATACTTGGTTGTAAGTCACGACAAAAGTAGATGTTATCATTAACGAAGATCACTTTGGAGAGTTTGTACCTTACAGATGTTAGTCAAATTTCTGACCAGAAAAGCGTACCAATTACAGCTTTATAAACAAAACCCGCCTCAGCCTTTTGCCCAAGCCCCCAAACCAATGAATCACACTGATCTGTTCTTCAGGAGCTGACCCGCGGCCTGCGGCTCGCAGGGAGCTGCCGAGGGATGGGCACGGAGCAAGGAAGCCAACTGGCTGAAGAGCCGCGCTGCCGAGGCTCTGTAATGAAGGCCGTTTGTCACCGCGTGACAGTGAGAGAACAGCTGTGACTCATTTCATAGTCTACTGAACGTGAAATGAGTTTGCTTCCATCTGTGATAACCTGTGCTACCACTCACGATACGTATTAGGAATTGGTGCTATCATGTCTTCGAATGCTGTGGTAAAAGTTACAGACTAAGCAGCAGTGACTTCTCTGGCTTCCACCGCACAACAGTGCCAAAGTTTCAGATCCCACTGAACTGACTTCTTGACTCAGCAGCCCTGTGCAAACAGGGCTCCAAGCTTTGGTCCCCACTGTTTCTCACAAGGTCCTGTTCACACTGACAGCACGTTCCCTGCTCACCGAGAAGCCCCAGCTACGACAGCTTTCGTGCATTTCCAGTGATTATAAAAATGCTACGTGCATTTCCAGTGATTATAAAAAATAATAATAAATTAATGGCTACTTAAAACCCACATCATCTTCCTAGCACCAGATCATGAGACCAGTAACGTGGTACACAGTGGAAGCATCCTTGTTTCCAAGAAGGACTTCCCCAGGGACTGCAGTAAATGTTTCAGTCCCTGCGGCTGCAGGGAGCTCAGAACCCCGAGAGCATTTCCAGGAGAAACGCGGCTCTGGTGCTATGCTCCACTTCCCACTCCTGTGCAGGCCATAATGGTAAAACCTCCCCAGAGCCTGCAGGTCTGCTAAGCGGCTTCCTGCCTCACAGACATGAGCAGCAGCAGGCCCCAAGGCAGTGAAAGCCACCCGAACCTGCGGCAGCGTCTGATGGCCAGAGAGACGCCCGTGTACGTCCACCCAGCCACAAGTCTCCAAGCGGTAGCTCTACCCTTTGAAAGTGAAAACGGGATGAGATGCCCGAGTAGTGAATCCACAGGCATTTCAGCAAATATTTAATGACATAATAACCAAATCAAGCGTGAAATGATACCACAAAACTAAATATATTGACAGTCAAACAGCTGGTTTCATTACCACTGGCACCTTTCTTGTGACACATGCAATTATTATGTCATTTCATGATGTGACAGTCAAAATAGGCTTCTGTTAGGACACAAACAGATAACAGGATGAATAAAACACTGCACTCTTGCATTTTAAAAAGACTGAACATTTCAGCTTTACAGATGTGAATGAAAAAAGAAACACTGCACTTTTCAGTACAATGCAAATTTCAGTTTCTGGTGAATTCAAGCTATCAAATCAGTACATTTCCTACCTCCTCCTCAAGAAGCATTCTGCTAACAGGAAATATAGATGCTTTCAATGAAGAAATAAAGCTTCAACGGAAATTCTCAGCAAGGCTTCAGAGTTGGGTGCATTTGTGCTACCACCATCACTAGCATCACGCCAGAAGGATACTTGATTTACTCACATTGCAATAGAAAAAATACTGAAATTAAAGAGAAAAAATGGCAGTTGGAAATTTTTTTCTCCAGACCAGTATACTTAATGAGTTTCAGAGACAAACATATTCTCTATTTTTCCCTTCACTCTTTGATCAAATGCAAAAGGCGTGACAGATGTAGGATAGCTGTAGGGACTCCCAAACAGTAATGCAGTTGTACCATGATCTACCTCAAAGAGGTATCCAAACACCATCTCAGCAGCCTAACAGCTTATTCCTGAGCAGAAGCATAGCTAGGCACAGAGCCAGGAGCTGCTGTTGCTGACAACAATAACATCTTTGCAAATTTAATTCAGGAAATGCAATTTTTTTAGCGTAGGACTGGAAGTCACAGGCTTCTGAAGTTTAATTGCAGGATAAAAATGATTCCCTGAGCATCCTTGAGTATATCATTGTCTTTCATCTGTCTCACAGACACCCTTCCTTTTCTCTCAGTTTCATCCCAGCATGCCATTTACAAGTAGCCATAAAGTGAAATTTCATATAGAGAAATCCAAACACCTTGACAATAAGGAGCATTACACTTCATAAACCTTTAAAAGAGGTGAAACTACATTAGGTCAAGCATGTATGCTGCTTTTGTATCATAGTACACTAGCTTCTAAGGAATCAGAAGGGCTGAATGTCATGGAGTGTCGCTGAAAGCTATTCAATTTTGAAAGGAAAAATATACAAAATACAGGGGTCACATATCGTGGAAGTTTTTAAGACATTTAAGAGAACAAGGCAGTGCTTGCAGAGAACAGAAGTCAAGGCTCAGGAAACCCACTTACTTGCTTCCCTGCTTAAGCAGGCTAGATGGTAACAACCAGTGACAGTGATGAAGAATATTTTCAATTTTTTGACATTTTACTGGGAACATTTTAACTCTGAAACTTGTTAGATACACTGGCAAATTTAAAAGAGTGTCCAAGCATCAATAATTGGAAGGGAGGGGGAGATGAAGACACTGTGTTTGGGAAGGAGAGCCTTCCCTCGGGGAAATCCTGCTGCAACTTGGTCTATTTCAGAGGCCAAATATTTTTCTCTGGAGAAATTATTTTTGTGAGCCACTGGTGATTCATCCTTCTCAGGATGATTTAACTTTAGTCAGCAAAGCTCAACTCCAGCAAGAGGAGGAAATTCACCCTGGTCTTCCTGTTGTTTTGATGGCAGAACTGAATAGCTTCTTGTTAGCAAGTCCTCTCCAGAGCATCATTGGATTCAAGGAAGGCTACAAACACAATTTACCAAAGACACATGAACACTGGCAATAAGAAGCTCATTAAAGGGAGTAGCTATCATCATTAGACAGGTAATCCTACCTCCAGGATTTTCTGCAGCACAAAGCTCTTACTAGTCAGCTTGCTCTCCAAGGGTGTAATTACCTTCTGGAAACAAAATGTGGTTGTATGGGGGAAAAATGGGGGAAAACTTCTTGGAATGATTCAGTTCTGTATAAGTCTGTTAAATGCTGAAGGTTTTACACGTGCAAAAAGGCTTTGAAAGACCATGTCATTTTGTCAGTGGGCTGCCTAGCAGCAAATGTTTGCTGTATAAAAGTCATTACCTGATTCAGTCTTTTATTAGCTCTGTCACCACTCCAGAGAAATGAGATGAACTAATACCATCACAGCAGACATTCTACAAAGGCACAATATGTTACAGAAATTAACAAACACCTCTGTCATACAACCAGGTCTATTCTGGTTTCGTCAGAAATTGCTAAAAGACATGTGAGGTCATGGTAATCACCTAATTTTTCTTCAACAGTAATTATTTAAATATAGAAAAGATCCTTTGCAGAGAAGGACTAGCAGCACTAAAGATAGCACGTCAAAGATAATGACTTGCACAGTTAATCCCTGTGTATCACGCTGCATATTTACCCCTTGATAGAATAAGATCTGTGTTTCTCTAAATAGGAATTCATCAACACTAGTATCATTGGCAGAAAGAGGATGGAGAACGTGAATCTTGTAAATAAGCTTTATAAGCCATGTCAAAATTACTTTGTTTTTTCCTTTCATCTAGCTGCCATTCCAAAACGTATTCATCACAAGTCAATAATACAGTAATGCTGGCAATGCTGTGGAGCACAGCTGAAATTTAAATGCTCCCCTTCGAGTCAGAAAATGCATGCCCAAGGCCCGAGGACATGCAAACATCACCACAACGTTCCTAATCTCTGAATTTCCCGGGGAACCGTGGTGCCACTAGGTGAGGTATGGCCTTCCCAACGCCCCAGAGGGACTTTCCAGCCTTCAGGTGGGCACAGTCAGGGTGTGACCAGGGAGATGCTGATCCACAGCTGACACATCCAGCTCACGGGATGCACATTTTCATGGCAGCACACACCAACACACAGCTCACACTCTCTGCACAACATTGGGCTTCCTAATCCCCTGCTAAAATCCACTTACAGGAAAGGCCTCATTGGTGAGATGAGGACCTACACCTGCCTTCCTCCCTCCCTGTCATCTTTGGCTGGGTTTGTAAAAGCCTCTCTTCTCCTTTGGAAAGATGTCCTTCTAGCATGATGGCACCAGCACCTGCTGTCCCCTGAGGGACAAGGACAGATCTGTGTGGTTACCTGAGGAGCCCCTTTCACGAGTCTGCTGCAGCCCAAATGTGTGTGCACATGCCCACTGACAGGCAAGCAGCACCCGAGGCGAATGCCCGATCTGCACATTTGCCCAGCTCCATTTGGGTGCATGATGTCCATGGTCTCCAGACAAATTTCTAAAATTCAAATGCCACCTGAGTTCCTGCTCTAAGAAAGAGAGCTCTTTTGGAAGAACCTGAACACACATGTCTGAGGATGGAAGCAGCCAAATTTGTTGCAGCCCTCCTCATGCCAAGTGTTGTGAGAGGTCCCTGGGAAATTCTGTTCCTAAGATGTGACTGGGTGTCTTACCGGATGGCACAGTCCCAAAATGAACCTGAGCACTTGGTAACAATTAAACACCAACAGTGACCCCATTACTTCCTGGCTCCATTCTATTTGGCATCTTAGGAGGAAGGAGCTTTCAGGTGGCCAAAGCCAGACAGCTTTCTGTCAGAGGTTCCTTGTCCTCGCTCTAGAGCTTCTTGTAATAGCAGTATGCTTCCACGCATGACAAGAACTGCAATCCATTTATTTCCAAAATGGAAGTTACAAGTCTGTTAGAAGCTTATCAGTAAAGGGAAAGAAACTGTGTGCTGAAGCTAAGGAGATGAGCCAGAAGAAAGCTGTGCAAGTTGAAATGTTTGCTAACATTATTATTTCAGATGGTGCAGCAGCCTGCTAGAAGAGTAGTGCCGAGCCTTGTTGCTTAGAGTAATTTGAAATGAATTGGAAAAGTTTAAAGTGTAATATAAACACAAGACTGAGCAGCACAGATCTTGGAAGTTGTGCCTCGGACCATCAGACAAACCTGTTGTACAGTTTCCCTTAATGTAGTTAATTTAATTTCTTGAACTCAGACTAATCCAGAATGGTCTAATTTTGTAAGACTTCTGGAAAACACTAAGGGAGGCTTTTGAAACAGAAAGAGAATCCAAAGCCAGGTGGTACTCCAAAGTAAGGACTGAGTATCCTCCAAAAATCCACCTGGTGTGTCTTGAGTAAAATAGTGACATCTTAACTTCACAGGAAATAAAGGTGTGGGGGGGTTCAACCCACTACGTGTTCGATAGAAATTATATTACCAGTCTGCAGTCTCTTCCTCGTTCTCTTAGGAGCAATGCCTACTCATCTCTGTCATACCATGAATCAACGAATGGGATCTAATCCAAGTGATCTAAGACCACCTCAGTACAACAGATGATCAGTTCTGAAACTGCTCTGCCTACTCAAAGCACCAAAGGATCTGGCCTCAAATGCTCTGCTGTAACATAAGGAGTGAAAAGTCGTAAGTCATAACTAAGTCATATTTCCCACTTTGGAACTTAGAAAATGAATCACTTATACTGCTTACAACTCCAAATTTCATGTAGTCATCCAAGCCCCATAGCTCCTGAGAAAAGAGAGGATTGGATGGATTTTTTTTTTCTCACTATAAATTATCACAGAACCTGTATCTCCTAGCAAAACATCTTGCAGAATAAATTGACTTTAACCTACCATGTTTTCAGAAGTAGATTACTCTATATCCTGTCCAAAGAAATATAAACATCAGAAAAAAATAGACTATTGAAGTTAAATTTCAGTTAAATATTTTTCACTTGAAATTTTTCTTCTAACTTTCATTTCTATTTTTGAAGGCCACAGCAAAAGCAACATTTAATTATGAGCCTGAAATTGCATTTCATTATGTTTTATTTTTTGCTGGGAAGGAAATGACTTCTTCCACCACCTCCTGAACTAAGTTGCTGACAGCCCCTCTTCAACATCCTGATGTAATGATGGCAGTGGATGACCATTCCCAAACACTGGCTAAATAATTAGCAACAGAAGTTAATTCAAATACATCAACTCATTGTCATGGTATATATATATTTTAAAGCCAAACATAGAACCATAGAATATCCCAAGTTGGAAGGGACCCATAAGGATCATCAAGTCCAACTCCTCACACCGCACAGGTCTACCCAAAAGTTTAGACCATGCGACTACGTGCACAGTCCAATCGCTTCTTAAATTCAGACAGGCTTGGTGCAGTGACTGCTACATCATTGGTTTAAACAAACAAACAAAAAAGTGGAAAAAAAAAAACAAACCACACATTTCTTCCTCAAAATTCCTCCTATCCTTGCTGTCTTTGGCACAAAAATCTACAGCACATTAAAGCTTCTATGACATTGTCCTTCAGGACAGTAACAGACACAGCCATTATGAATTCTAAGTATAGCCTTCTATATATAAAAAATTAAACATCAGTTATATAGAATTATTATTAGTATCCATATTCTTAGAAATCAATACTTACTTTGAACCCCCCCCGAATCACTGTAAAACTGTATAGTTAATGAGAGCGTTTCTGGTAAGTGGATATTTTAATCCGTGTCAGGGCAGATGGAAAAAGTACCTTTAGGAAAGTGAGAAAATTCAGACTAAAGAAACAGAGCCAACCTGTGTCACACTTAGCAAACACTGCAGAGAAGAATAAACAATTGCCATTTATTAGCCCACACTTACCACACGTCTCTTCTACTCTACGGCTAAATTGAAACCACACGGTCATTATGCAAAGCTATTATTTAGCGCCGACATTTCATATTAGTTTAAATGTAGTCACAGAGGTTCAGTCCTGGGCAAGTACTCCACTACAAACTGTTAGTTGATCGGAATTCCTTCATAATTATTTCCTGCATGTAGGATAGCTCAAATGAAGAGACTGATAGGATCTACCCATGGATTCAGGCTGAATGTCCAAGGCCCTCAGACAACTGATGGAGGGATTTTTTCCTACCTATTTCACAGCTTACATAGCGTTACACACGCCTCAGTTTCCCAAAAATCAATAACGAAGTTTTAAGATGTGTAAGGGAGAACCGAGTGCTTTTAGTCTGGCATTGTCTGACAAAAGATGCTCGCACAGAAAGTTGTGTGTCAGTGAGAACAACCTGCCTACTGGTTCCCAGGTGCAGGAGCAAGGGGCAAATGAAGGTGGGGAAAACATCCTCTCACTGACAGAGCTCTGAACTGGGTTACAGTGC
Source organism: Oxyura jamaicensis (assembly GCF_011077185.1). Classification (NCBI taxonomy): domain Eukaryota; kingdom Metazoa; phylum Chordata; class Aves; order Anseriformes; family Anatidae; genus Oxyura; species Oxyura jamaicensis. The sequence continues at coordinate 19,767,196 of NC_048897.1, read as the reverse complement.
AATGAGTCCACAAACCAGCAACACGCACGTAGCCCTGAGCTCCTGGAGTCCCAGTGGACATCCAGCTTCTGTAACCACAGAGGTTGCACAGCCATTCCCTGCCCTTACGTGCTACGTGGCTACATCCATTCTCCACCCTGAAGAACCTGGTCTACCTTCAGAAGGCCACCCAAGATAGCGTGACAACAGCCACACGCAGCTGGAGACCACAACTGACCCAGCACATGCAAAGCTGAGAAGTTTCAGGGCCGTTCTAGCCCCCTGCCCAGCGTTTGCCTTCTCTGGGTTTGAAGAAGCTCTGACACCCCCGCTCCTGGTTCTGGCTCATAGGGGATTTAGCTGTGGGCGAGCAGCATGTACCCTCTGGCCCAGTGGCAGCAGGCTAAAACCAAACAAAAACAATAACAAAGGCTCTTAAGTGAACCTGCATCAAACCTTTTCAAGAAGCTTCTTTCATGAAGGGTTTAAAATCAATAGAGCAGAGCTCTAGCTGTAATTACTCATTGATAGGACACAACAGAAGTGCAGGCTGCAATGGGAAGAGAGGCAGAAGGCCAAATTCATTCCTGATGTAAGCAAAGAGGTCATACAGAGGACAAAAAAACCACAGCCTCTCCTTACATGTCTGAATCCAGCCCACAGAGCTCAAAGATCATTGCTGCTGACCCCTCAGATGAAAACAAGGTGATTTAGGAATCTAAAGAAAATAAAGAAAACCTGAAATGTACCTCTGATATTCACTCCGAGATTTAATTATTCTATTAAATAATAGTTGCCCCCTTAATGGGAAGTTTTCAAATAAACTAAATAGTTTCTGAAGTGCTTGCACATGCTCCATTTTCTCCTATAACTAAGCTACAACTGAGGGCAGTCTCCAACTTACAAGGCTACTCCTCTCCTTTGTCAGAGGTCGCAGCAGTCCGGCAGCTGCCATCCAAGCCGTCAGTCAGACAGACATTGCCTTCAACATCTTCATTCCCTTCCGTTTCGGCAGACACCTTTAAACAGCATTACCTCTCAATTCATAAGCCGTATTAGTGCTGTTAGCGTAGTGCAACATCTCCCTGTGTAGCCTGGCACCAAATTAACTGCCTGTTTAGCAGTTTACAAACCTTAGAGCAGTGGGTCTCACATTCCTGTTACAACAGAGCAAGCACAAACAGCAGAACATCGAAGCATCAGTCTGCAGCATCTCACAGCTTCTCCATCAACAGGGACATGAAATTAAATGACTATCTGAAAGATGGAGCAAAGCACTAATTTACCTAACAGTTTTACAAGGCTACTAGAGAAATCACTGCTGCAGTCAGCTCTCTAAAGGCAGGACAGCACAACTTGCCAAGGGTTAACCTGCTCACGCACCGGGGCCTAAGCCTTTCTCTTGCTGAAGGACTGTTTAATTATGTATACCAAATGCAAGAGCTCCAGCAGGAAAGATTAAAACAGGCTCTCATAGCCTAATGCATGGGCACGTAACTGGAAGCCTGTAAGGCTGTGGACCACCGTCTCCCACATTCACGCGGGTATCATAAGAACTGAGGTGGGAATTTCATCACTCCCCGAGACGAATCAAAAACCTCCGAAGGGTCTCTGCTACACACTGACGTCAGGTTTGGGAAGAGATTTCCTATGAAACAGGATTATCTACTCCCAAATGTCTCATGAAGTGCTTAAGAAGTGCTCTGATGCTTTTGAAGTACCAAAGAGGGCATGCAACATGTACACAGTGATATTTTTCACTTGCATGGAAGCAGTAAGGACCCGTACCTTAAAACTGGCATCCCTCAGCAGCAGCAGTTTGCCCAATATACACAATCATTGAAAAGACTTGGAAACACCTTCAACATGCCCACAATGACAAAAGATGGATTTCCACTGGGTATTTTTATTTCTGAAGTATAATCTGCGTTTATCTCCTTCCTTTGGCCAAGCCATCCATGCCCTGTCAACATCTTCCAGCCCCGTCAGGACTGTTTTGACATCCAAAATCTCAACAGTTACATGGAAGGAGAAGGGAGGGAAAACAACTTTCACACAGTAACAAAACATGAACCCACCGCCTTTTGCTTAAAAACAGAACACAAATAGACAAGGCCCATCTCCTCGGGCCCAAATTGTATCATCTCATATTTCAGCACCAACCATGCTGCTTTCAGCAGGAAGCCCAAACCAGCTTACTGCTCCTCACAGATACGTCAGTGTGACACGGTGGGGGAACTGTAGCACCACGTTTATACTAAAGCTGAAAATGAAGGTTCCTATGGATTAATGGAAAACATGAAATGATATGGTGGTACAATCTGATAAAGAGGGGGGGGTTGGGAAATCACATGATGATGAAAGCAAAACAGGTGCACAAAACAAAAAAAAAAAGAATCATCATTGCATGGGTTGGGTTGGAAGGGACCTTAAAGAGCACCCAGTTTCAACCCCCTGCCATGGGCAGGGACACCTCCCACCAGACCAGGTTGTCCAAAGCCCCATCCAGCCTGGCCTTGAGCACCTCCAGGGATGGGGCATCCACAGCTTCTCTGTACAAGCTGTGCCAATGCCTCACCACCCTCTGAGTAAAGAATTTCCTCCTAACATCTATCTAAATCTACCTTTTTTTTTCTCCAGTCAATCTGCATGTGTCGCTCTTGCCACCTACCAGCAGAAAAGCCAAGCAGCTCCAGATAAAGACATCCTCTTTTTCTACCCTTCTTACTCATCACATTAAATTGCACGAAGAGAGGAAGCATCTACAATTTTATTTTACAAGCCCTCTGGAAAAATGAGATGGATTTCCAAAGCAATAGGAACTCTTCAAGTCTCTTTCGTATCTTTTATCTCTCAAACATATGCCTTTGGGGACCCCCCCTCCCCCTTTTAAGCCCAAGCGCTGCTTTAAAAATCAGGAAGATTGGGCTGACAAGCAGCAGATTCCCAGAAGCCCTGGGTTTATTACCATGAAGCTCTTCAGCAGGGTCTGAGGACTTCCCAGCCCAGCACTGTTATTTTCTGTGATATAAGGTAAAGCTGGCACACCAGAACACATCCGCCCAGCAGACAACAACACGATCCCAGAGCTTGGAGCATCCTTGGCCAGATTTCATTAACTCCATAATGAGAGCTGCATTTCCCAAACCCTGCACACTGTGGGGGTTCTATTAAAAATTAAAACAAAAATATAAAACTCTGCATGAGAGCCAGCATAAAGATTAAGGTAATGGAGCACGTGTGACTGTTTAAATAATATTTATTAAAAAGTTACACTAAACTCCGAAAAGCAAACTATCAGCAAAACAAGACACTTGTGTGGACTCTCTCCATGCTGCAGTACAGCTGCGCACTGCTCTGCTCCTGTAGAGCCCCGTTTTAGGCAGCCAGCACCAACACGGAGCTGAGACACGCTCACTTCCACTGCACTAACAGCTTTCTTCTTCCAAACACCCAAGCCGTGTAGGTCGCTGGCACTTACATTCAAATAAAGCAACAATCAGAGCTATGCACACCAGAAATCATTGCAACTACAGCTGGGCTACATTTGTGACTCACCGTGGGCTGGAAGTGATGGCACGGGGATGCAGCAGCCCCTCACAGGGGGGCACTCAGCCTCACCTCTGCCTAGCGCCGGCTGCCACCTGCCCGCAGCGAGCCCATGTGGCAGAGCACCTTCACGTTCACACCAACGAACAGGTTACTGCCGAGAGCCACTTGCGGATCCCCTGCTAGCAAATAGAGAGCTTCAGGCAAGTAAATTTCCGTCCCAGCAGTCCTAACCATTGGAAATGAGACAGCGCACAGAAACACCGGCCAAGCCCGGCCAGCGCTGCACGCTGCCATTAGAGAGGTGCCGCACTCTGAGATGTAGCGGTGCTAACTGCTGCAGCCCAAGAAATAAGAATGCCATTTATTCTGAGTACAGCACACTTCTGAATGCATTATTAAATGCCAGCAAATCTCATTTTTATCTGGGGTAGAGGTATCTGTGCTGTCAAAATGCAGGTTCGTATTGTTTCCTAAGAACGTAACAACGCTCCTTGCAACATAAATCCACTTCTACACTTGCTTCATCTTTTTTGTGTGTTCAAATCCGTATCTGAATTCAATAGGTCAGCTCTGGGAAGTACTGATAAGTCACTGCTCACCCTTATTTCTATTCACACCGCAGCATGCCTGAGTGTTCCCTTTTAAGGACCTGGCTCTCACAATGATGAACGTTGTGGCGACTCAGTAAAAGAGCAAATGGTAAGATGAATAATACATAAAAACAGTTCTCAGCAGCGAACACCTCCTTGCATTTTACACTTAGTCTGTGGGTTAGGGAGACAGAAAGGGAAAAGGAGAAATCACTTCCTGAAGATGTCTCAGCTGGTCAGCAGCAGAGCCAGGAATAACAAGCATTTAAGCCTGCTCACTCTCCTTCCAGCACCCATTTCCAACCACCATGCCTGTGCATAATAAGGACTACTGCCATTGGTCTTCTTCATCCCTTTCTCCAGAGCCATCAGGAAACCAAACCAACCTGAAGAGATCGGATTAAAGCATAACAGTAAGTCAAGGGTAAAGTGCCTTTGTACAGCAGGCTCATTCTTTCTTTTCCAATACAGAAGAGCACTTAGGTGCAACAGCTCATAAAAGATGTCTCCAGGAACAAGGCACATCCCAACTTCTGGAAAAGATGTGAACACAAATAAGGAAGAAAATAAATGGAAAATTAAAGCATTTTGGCTAATGCCTTGTGTTTTGTTTTGTTTTTCCAAAAGATCTGTTTCTTGTAAAGAGCCCTTCAAAGTGAGAAAGCCGTGACAAGCCCATGTCTTTTCTCTGTGTTGCCTTACAGGGCAAAGCATCAAAACTGTGAAAAAAAGATTTTTGTCAGTTTGGGGTGGTGTCAGTTGCATCTGTCCACTTGTATCCACATCACTTCCGTAAGTCCTTCTCACCAAACCCCAACCACAATAAGAGGCCCAAAGCATCCCAGCTCATCACAGCGAGGCCACTTCCAGCACACAAGCATGCCCCGCTGCAGCTTTCTGACTCAGCTCTCCTGGTGATGAGCAGTCAACTCAAAAGGATTTTAAAGCACACTAAGTAGAAGCCGATCAATCCCTACAGAAGTTCACCACTGCTAGAAACAGACAAAGCAGAGAGAAGAGAAATCAGGCGTGGGTTAGCAGGTCCTGCAGTGCCACAGACACTTTGTTCCACCTGAAGGAATAACCTTTCATCACCAAGAGTGACTATCAGTTCTTGTGCAAGCAAAGGAAAAAACAGGAAGATTTTAATCTAAAGTCTGGAACTCCAAAATTAGAGACAGTGAACAAGGTAAAATGCTCACATGCATTAATTTCAGCCATTTGTGGTATGTGCAAGCTGCTTTCTTTACTCACAATATATGATAAGCAGGCAAATTGCCAAAGCTCAGTCTTACTGTAGCCTGGCTTTTCAGTTCTTCCATCAATATAGATAGGTCTAAACCACATCACCCTTTCAGATCTTCACCAGGAACCACTCACCATCGCTTTTATTCTCTCACCATAAATACAATCATCTCGGTGGGGAATTTTCCGAGCACTGAGGGAAGCACTCCACCAAAACACGACTCTTGAATTTGCGTCCCAGCTTGTAGAGAAATGGCAACAGATGGAATTTAAACTCTGTGTTGACACTGCGATGAAATCTGAGCCCTCTAGACTGGCATTTTCAGAGGACACTTCCATGTAGCTGTATCATGGGTTGAATGAAGATTACCTTCACCATATTCTTTTTTATTTTTATTTTTAATATGGCTGGAAGGGACAAGGGCATAAGTTCAGCATTGCTCACAAACAGTGACCTGCCTCCTGGTTTTGTAACAAGATTGAGCTGTACATAAAATTGAAAATTCTTAAAACATTTTTTTCTGCATTCCCAAGGTGACTTGGAAAACACAAACCATGCTTGAAACACCGTAGTAGTGTCACACATGGGAACAATCCCAAGCCAAACCTGTGATAACTGTGAATGATGCAATCCATCCTGACAAAGCACTGAAACCTACAGAGAATTTAGGGATTCCCAGCACTTCACTGCTGCTTTGGTGAATATGTAGCATGTACGCTTGCACCCAGACATCCTCACAGACCATCTGGCTCTTAGCAATCTGGCCTCAAGCAATAAGCCACAGCGCCCTTGAGCATCCAGCAGAGAAATCCAGCTTTCCTTTGCGGCAGACAAATCATCAGCACCGTAAGATTGCAGCTGAACAAGAAACAAAAGTATGTGAAGGACACAGTTTTGCACTTGGCAGCACAGGTGGGTTTGCCCTGACTAACCATTTGATACTCATTTCATTACAGATTTCCAATGTGTCCTTAACACAATTTCCCCATCTGCTCCACCAGAGTGCTGCTGCTCCTAGCTCCTGCTTGATTCAGAATAAAAAGCACTGGTTGCAGCTAGAAAGGATCCAACCACTGCATTTCAGATGCAGGTAGTCCTAACACAAGTCTATTAGAACCTTTCAGCACAGATCCACTGCTAAATAAAATACACGATAGTTCACAGGTTTTCATTTCTGAATACTACTTTATGATATAAATTTATCTTTCTGTTGTACCAGATTTTCTCTACGAGAAATGTAATTGCCAATTCTCCAGCCTTCATGGGATGGCTGGCCAATTTCAGGTGTCTCAATGGAGAAAAAACACAAAAATATTTGCCATCCAGGCAAATTAAGTGCTCTAAGTCTTTAAACTATAAGATTTTCTACTGTTCAAAATACCTGGAATCACTGAAAACGTCATGCAAAGAACTGGTAAGGGGAGCTTTCAGGCAAAGCATTATTTGCTGCCTTGAAATTGATGTGTTTTTATCCAGAGTCAATTAACCATAGTGTCAGAGCTAATGAGAACAAAGAATGAGTTGGACTAGAAGGCTCGAAGGTGGTTTAATTTGTAGTTGCTAAATTTTTCTTTTAAATAAAGTCCCCCGGGTTTAAGGAACTGTGCTCAGCATCAAATTAGGATTCATAGAAGTATTTGAGCACCAAGTTAACATCAACAATTTCATTAACAACATTTGAAAAGTATGATTTCTATAAACAGAGCACTTCACTAATCCATTTCCTTCCACAAATGTTTTACTTTTCTTGTAGACAGGTCTGAAAATAAGTGTTTCTTGAGTTCAGTCTCTTCCAAGCAATGGGACAAGAAGAAAAAAAAAAGGGCTTCAACTCTGCTCAACAGGAATAAATGATATAAAAAACTATTAAGCAGAGCAAAGAAAAAGAAGAAATGCCTTCAAACACCAAACTGTCCTCCTTAGCAGCCAAACTGAGGCACAGTATTTGATGAGGGTTTGACTTGTAAGAGCCCAGCACCTTGGATACCAGTGGGCATGAAACCTCCCTGGGCAGAGGAGCCCCAAGCACTGGCATCTGATAGCAGACACACAGCATGCCAGAGCGAGCAGACATATAACTTGGTATAAACATAGTACTCCACAGATATTACAATATTTCAGGTATTTTAGTGGTCTCTACTGCAAGGAAGAGGGAACAAAATAGGAACAATATTTACACCTCTTTTGAATTAGGGGAATAAAAGTATATCGTAGCTACTTCAGCAGATCTCCAATATTAACCATAAGCAACAGTACATCATTCACAAGGTGACTACAAGGAATTACGAAGCAATATCCAGTACCTCTGAGTTACGCTATCAATAAAATAGGAAAGCTCTGTGGTTCTAAATGAGCCCACTAAAAGAATGAAATAATGACAAGTCCAACTCCTTTAAATCTTAGTAAGAATCTGTGTAAGGGGGGTAAGCTCCTGCACACCTTTAATACAGCATCCTTCTGCACAGTGCTAGGAATGAGAGCATTACCATACCCCCTACCCACGGGTAAGGACGTGCTGCCATAAATGGCAAGTAATGGATAGACTTTATCAGGGAACTACCCCTATCCCATACAGAGGTCAATAAACACAAATTAGCATGGAAACTTATTGTGTTGCATACATATGCATCAGTCTGGTCATACTTGTGGATAGGAATATGTTGGAGTACTTAATTAGATCAAAGACAAGACAAAAATAAATAGCATTTACTTTTCAGAAGTCAAAGCCCTGAATCTTGCTTACACAGGCTTCACAGGGAAATTAGCCTACATCTGAAGTGTAAGTAATAAGTAAATCTTTCGATTTACTAAGCGTGACTACCCCAACCTCCTGAGGTTATATAGAGGTCAACAAACAGTGGCAGTGCAACTTCAGTGCTGCAAGAAAATCATCAGTTACTTCTGAAGAGATGGCAGCTTCACAAGAGATGTCAGTCCCCAAAGAAGTCACCCTCAAGGTCTGACTGGCAGGTGGCAGGCAGAGCCCAGTGCCTGACACGAGGCTGAAGAGCCTGACCAACTGCTGCCCCTGATGCACATCATCAAATTTCTGCAGCCAGTCCACTCACACCCTTCCCAGGAGTGACCTGCCCTTACCAGTCCTCCTGAAATTCATGTGCTTCCAGCAAATACGCCGTTACCCATAATGGTACAGACAAGATCCACGGTGGCTAGAACACACAAAAACCCAAAACCACTAATACACAGCTGCTGAAATAAAAGCACACGGGTAAGACATTTCTTGCACCAAAACAATCTGAAATGTATCACTTTTCTATCAGTAAAATAAATAAGATGCCCCTCTAGAAGAGCATACTGACAGCACGTGCTTAAAGCCACTGCCGGTGAACACCACGCTTGGTATGTTCACTGTTGAGCTTTGGTTCTTTGGTGCAATATAAGTGAAAAAAATAAACAAAAAATATTTAGAATCTCACAGAGTCTTGGGTATGAAAACTTTCTACTTTGACATCACTGTATTTCAGTATTTAATATTCCATGCCTATGCTTTGTATGAAGCAGAAAGAAGTTTAGAAGACTCTGAGAACTCACCTTCCCAGGAAAAATGATCAGAAAACTGATTTTCACATGGCTGTCCTTTTCAGTATGGAACAAGTGTCAGGAGAACTTTTTTGTTTAAGATCAGGTTATCCAATCTGCAAGCAGATTACGTGAAACTATAGAAAGGGAACATGATATCCAGGCTGGGCATAATCATAAAATAACTCCTGCGTTTTTCAGTTCTCAAGACAGATTTCTTAGTATCTTCGCTACACCTTCATTGTGAAGACAAGGTCCCCTAATTTTAGCAGTCTTAATATTGTGCAGAATGGAAAGTTTTTCTTCGGAATTACTGTCTCAGAGTTGAGAAGAAACTGATGGGACCATTTCTGGTGAAGGCAGTGGGCTACAAAGCATCCTATAGGACTACACATGGGGAGTGACAGACCTCCACTTGCCATAATACCAAATTCACTGAGATCGGAGATGTTTCTGATTTACTTCCAGCAGAGCTTTGCAAAAGTTGGGGCCATCCAGAATTTGGCTTTTCTAATCCATACAATTGCTTCGCACAGTTTTACTGTCCTGAGAAACAAGTGTGATTCCCTTTCCATATTGTTTAAACTGGCAAGCAGAATCCTTACCAAGGGTACTTGCAAATTCAATCACTCAGGCAGCAGCACCATGCTAATGCAACCCAAGGCACTGAAAAAAGCACTTTGGGTCCCAGGAAACATATTCATTTCTGGTGCCGCTTGCCACAGGCCAAACAATAAGGAAACACCTACAAAGAAAGAGGATGTTTACAAACGAGCAAGTAGCACAGGTTAACACAAGCATTAGACGTTGTTCCGAGCCACAACTTTGAAACTTCTTCAGACTCTCTATTTTCACACTGTATTTCCACTATAAGAGCTTTAATTATCATAAGTTAATCACATCCCCAAGGCCTTACAAGGCAGCAGGCAATGGCAGACACCTCTAATCCCTCTGGGGTGTAATTATTTCATAACCACTACACTTCAGGGTTACCTGATCGCCGTTACGGAAAATTTTATTCTCTTTCTCCAACCAAGCCCCTTACGATTAAATATGTCTCTGACCTATTTTACACAATCTCAGTTCTTTCCCTTAAAGTGCTGTGTAAGACTTTGTTCTTTACTTCAGACAGTAGAAAAGGGCTATTTTATTTTTTTAAACTTCATGGCACGTCCAGCACAGCGCAGACTACGTTGCAGCACTATTTCCAAAGGTGACTGACTGGATTTGAACAGAGGTTTCTCAATTCAGGAAGGATTATCATCAGCAGCTTCACAATGAGAAATTTACAGAAGATCCGTTGTTGTAAGAAACCTGACATTTTCACCGACAGCGTAACACATTTCTCTTGGAATAGATTTTTAACATCATGACTTGTTCCTCCCAAGTTACTGCCACATAATAAGACTAAACAAGACAGATCAACATGGACAATAGTTGTTTGGCTGTTTCTGTTTGTTTGTTTGGTGTTTAAATTATGGAGTCCTCTACGTTTTGTCCATCTCCAGCCTCAAAATCCTAAGACAAGAATCCCCCCCCCCCCCCAAAAAAAAGGGGGGCAGAAGAAATCTCTCTGAAAATAGATCTCATTTTGATCTCATTACTTGATCTCATCATTTAGATCTCATTTTTCCTCATAGGGGAAGACCAGGTTGGAAGTATAACTTTAGAGAACATGAGAAAAATGAATCCTCCTTTGCTCACATTTGTAAAGAATTTTAAAATTGCTGGTATTTCAGTCTTTCCTTTTCCTGATGAACAGGTCTGAGGTCCTTATGCAGTTCTTCTTTGCTTCTTCCCACGGGAGATAAGGCCAAAGAATTTGTAATGAAAGCAATGGGGTGAAATAAAAGGAGAAAAAGTATATCTGCAACTGAGTCTGCTTGCTCAACAAGAACCTGTACAAAATGCTAATCTTTGGAAGAAGCAATCCAAATAATCAATAGAATTGTAAAATATCATCAGACGTTGAGCATCTTAGCCAAATCTTATGGTAGTCACCACCTGATCTTGCATTTTGACATTTGTCTCCAAAGCACACTTTCAGAGTGGGACTCGAAATAAATGCATTCCCCTGCACTATTCAGCAGTGGTGCATTGACATCTTGAACTCTACAGTCCAGAGAGCTGACAACAGCCTCTTGCTAACACTGTAGCTACTTGGCATGGTAGTGCACCGATTTATCCAGCATATTTTATTTATGTGACACACCAACTGGGTGGATACAAATGCTGTTTTTATTTGAATTTGCTAGTTTGAAAGCATTTATTTGATGACTAAGGAGCTCTAAGTATTTAGGATTTCAAGAGTTCTGATTTCCAAAAAGGACACTCAAGAGTTCCCTTTCTAAACAAACTGAGGGCTCTGAGGCATCCAATCTTTAGAATACGTAGAAGATAACTAAGTGAAAATTTAGGGGCCTGAATTTTCAGAGTGGTGTTTTAAAATTCTGGCCACAGGATAAAACTTCCAGAACATCTCTTCCATTCTACCACTGGTTTGAGTTGCTACCCAAAGTGTTTAGGGTAAGCACTGCAGTTCAGATGCCAAGATCACCTCTAAAGAGAATTGAAGCAAGATTAGAGAGAAATTATTGTTGGGAAGGTAACTTGTCTACACTGGATCTCCCGAGGTAAGCTCAGGCTCATTAGATTGAAGCAAATAAAAATAAATAAACTTCATGTGGATATTTTTCTTTAAGGTGTCAGTTAATAAATCTCCTATAGATATTCTAGAATATGATTTCAGATAAACTAGGACAACAGAAGAAAAACATCTTATTTCAAAAACAATGATCAGATCTATGTAATATGGACTACGAAGCAGGAGCCTTTAGTAAACTGTGTTAAAGTTTGAAAAAGGATCTATCAATGCCTTTTAAAAAGTCCTTCCACTTTCTGCTCTCCAGCGATTTCTTGATGCAATTCCATAAACGTTAAAATGAAATAGTGATCTTCTTGATAATGGAAACAGTTCCTTTTAAGATTAATTACTAAAAGACAGGAAAGTACTCTAGCTCACTGACTCAAAGGTCCATATCAAAGTAAGGGTAATGTTGCTTCATTTATTGGATAAAACATTTGGTGGGGGGCAGTTTAGCTACTTACATATCAGCTCAATACTCCGGAAACACACCAGCCCTGATAGTCCTCCAAATCAGAAAAATGAAGGTCTTATCTTTCAAATTGCTTCAGCTCCTACAGACTTAGAAACACCACCCTACAAGCCTGAAAATTTCATCAGCTTTTCTTTCCTTGTCTGATTTAGTTATTTGACACTGTTTCTTTCTCACTTAAATGGAGCAGGAGTGAAGACAGCCAATCTGGACAGAAACAACCCAATACACTGTGAAAAATAAGTGGTTCAACATGTCTACGTGTACAGCCTTCAACCTCCATATAATTGCTTTGAACCTGGACATTCAGCAAGCACGTGATAACCTGAATAGCCTGATTTGGTGGCGTTGCCATCCTGCAAGTGAGACACAAGTATAAATGCCACACCTACCATCAGAATTGGTATCACTGGCACTTGTGGGAAGAGGGACAGACTGGAAGGAAACAGAGATGTTAACCCATCTATTGTAAGCTATACGTAAATGTGGAAGGGATCCTCAACAACATGAAAGCTTGCAGAAGTTTGCCCAGGAGACTTAAACACTGTCATAGTAGAAACTTCAACAAATACTTTGGGGAGAGTGAAGGTTAGGGAAAAAAAGTAAGAGGCTGTTGGAACTTAGCATCACCTCCTCCTCCTGTTTATGTACCTCACGATGTTTCAGGCCCAGCCTGAACTGTAGGAGAAGCATTTCTTCTAGAGCACGAGTTCTCATTTCGGAATATAAAATGTTGATCATTTCATACTATCTGCCACTGAAGAGCAAAGACTCAGCAGCTGAAAACATTTAAGACCTGGTGGAGTAGTCACACCTACTGCCATTAAGCTCTAGGGAGTAAAACAAAGAGGGGACAGCTGGGAGAGGTCAGCTCTGCGAGCCAAAAGGCTGGTTGATAAATACAGTCAATGAATCCCAGTAAGCTGTAACCATTTGCTCCACTGGCATTAAAGGACAGTTCCACAAACCTTAGTTATTCAAACTACAAAGTCACTTAACTATCCAGATTCCTGTCTCCACTAAATACTAGACTGCCTGGCAAGTCATCTATTTTTTAAGTTTGGGTAGCAGAAAATAAACTTTTTTCTTAATCTGGATCTCAGTTACTCTTTCATGCGATACCTAGTTCTGAAGGAATAAAAGAACACTTTGTTTTGCTTTTAAAACCATATTTATGTGATAACCTACACGTGCATCTCAAGAAATCCAAATCATTGCCACCCATAAGGATGCAAACACTGCTCTGATTTTACAACAGAGCTGCAACTAAAACAATTTAACCTTCTTCCCTTAGGACGGGGCTCCTTCTCTGCCCAATTTGAAGCAGGACTGAGCTCAAGTTCTGGGCCATTAGGCTAAATGCTGGGTAGGCAGAGAGAGGACGCTCCTCTTCCAAAGAATAGGCAGAGAATACACACAGAGACTGCTAGAAGGGCTGTAGCAATGCTAACAGACTTCTGCAGAGCTGGGTTTCTTGGCTTTGTTTTCTAAATGCTTTAGTAGTTAAGGCTTTTAACCTAAACTAAGGCAAAAAGAAATATCAAAGGAAGGGGAATGAAGGGAAGTGGCCATAGCTGAGAAGCTGTGCAAGGAGAAAACATGAGGTGTGCACAGCAGGAGCTGACTACATCCACTAATGACAGAGCAAATCAATAGGTGAAGGGCTAGACTGCCCAGAAACAGGAATATACAAATAGGGTGAGGGCCACCTTGAGGTTATTAATGCAGATTTATACCGTGATTACAGCACAACGAGGAACAGAGCTCCTTGGGGAATGCTCATTGCTCCCCCAGGTGCTGGCCTGCAGGGCAGGGGAAATATTGCCTGGGGGCTTTGTGCAAGCTTGAGCCAGGATGGGATGCTCTCCTACAAACTTAGCTGGTACTCCAAAACTTGCAAGAATTTTATTATTACCTTAATTATAACATTAAACTACTTAGGTGCTTTAAGGCTTTCATGCAACATGATGATGACTACTTTATTTCCAGGATAGCAACTCTAGAGGTGCATCATCTCATTTTTGCTATTTTTATAGCGTCTTGGTTTTACTTGGCATGAGAACAGAAAGAAATGTCAAAGCCTTCTAAAAAACAAAACATGAGTTGTTTTCTGGCAAACTGTACCAGCAAGAGCCACTGATAGAGGAAGGGAATGATACAGGAAAAGCAGTGCTTTGACATTTTTCATTGAACGGACTAAAGCAGGCTGAAGTCAACTGAATTGAAGACAGAAATAGAACCCCAGCTCTGTGGAATTGCACTCCTCTGTCTCCATCACAGGCTATTTCTCCCTCTCTTTTCAAATACCGTAAACCCTACACACATTTAAATACTTTATCTGTGCAAAGACATACCTGTGCATATGTATGCACACACGCATGTTGCACATGCAATATGAATATTGTACGTATGTATGTGCCCTGTGCTAATCAAGGATGTTTTCTGTACTGCCCATATCTAACAGTCCAGTGGTTACTCCCCTTGAATTTCCTCTTCCTATTTAGTTTCCTATCACACTACTGCTCAGAAATTATGCGTGGAGGATTTAAGGTTGAAACAACTAAAAAAATCTGGCCTGGTTTTCTGCTGCAAAAGCATGAAGAGAATTTATACTACTGCTGGACACATCCAGAAGGATTCGATAATCAAACGAAAAATAATCTTATTGCATAAACCCAATTAGAACAATGCCCTTGAGTGAGACCAGCAGCTGTCAGTCCCTTCCCACATGCTCAGGCAGAACATGCAAAAGGTAATTTAAGATACATCTAGAATACAAGGCAGCCTTTTTCACAAGTCCCTCTTGCCCATTTTCACAAGCACCCTGAGCAAACCAGATACGTATTGGCCGTGGGAGCATGGCAAGAGCGTTTCACCCACAGCCCCCGTAAGAAGAGGCTGCCACAGACAGGAACACTGCACGGATGGCAGGTCCAGCCCCTCCAGGTACCATGGTCAGTGCTGCACTACCTTCAGAGAAATCTTCTCCCCCTCACATCTGACGTGAACTTCCCAAGCTGCAATTCATGGCCAGAGTCATTCGTTGTATCATCCGGCATTACCAAGAAGCGCTTGGCTCCATCAGCTTTGCAATAGCTCTCCTGCCGGGTTTCCCTTTAGCCTCTTCTTTGCCAGGCTGTACAAGCCCAGCTCCCTCAGCCCACCTTCACAAAAAGCATGATCCCTCTAGATCCCTGATCGCCTCAGTAGACCACATTACTTGGACTTGAAGCTCTCCACCAAACAAGCTCTACACTCCTCGCTACCTCCCACAGTGGTGGCAGACACCACGTTTCAACAGCCGCATTGCCCTAACTTTAAAACCGCACAACAACGCTCTGGTTTCTAGCACACCTGAGCTCTCTTCTCAGTACAAACAGGCTTCAAGTTTTTCACTTACACGAACCTCTTAAATTGCAGCTGACACTCGAGGATAAACATAGCTGAGTGAACACCAAAATATAAGTACACACAGACACACTTTTCTTAAGTTACAATAAAATTATTTAGGGCAAAATCCAGCAAGCCTTTTCATTTGTATTAGCACAAGTCCTGATCCAAAGCTTACTGAAGGCAAGGGAAGCACGTGCAACGCTTTAATTGGTTTTGGATTAAGCCATTAGGAATCTTAAGGACAGCCAAGCCCAAATTTGCATTTTTGCAAGTAAAACTCTAATTGGTAGCTGGAAGAACTAAAAGTAGAAGTGGTGTCCTTCAGGAGCTGTGCTGGTAACACTCTGGGCAAGATCAAATGCCTTGCTCAGTACAGCGTTCAGGCAACTTTCAGAATTTAACACCAGCTACCCCCTGAATACTTGCTTTCTGTTAGTGACTGTACAGATATCGGTCCCAACCCCTGGACCACATTCCAGTTTGAGGTATTACATTTTGATCCAGCCAAGTCTTTCTCTAGCCACTTCATATACACTTCACTTTTTCAGCTCTCTCATCATTATTAAGCAGCTTCCAGCTTTGAACTTTATACTTATCCAAATAAGAGTGGCTGCATTTCAGTAGTCTGTGAAATTATGTATAGTAAAATCTCTAGAAACATTATGGGTATTTATTTCATTTTAATTTGAACCCATTAGTTAGAAAGAAGCCCTGTTCTACTGAGGCACATCCAATTCAGCACATTTAGCTTTAATTTTTTTTTAACATTATTACCACTAAATTACTTTCCTCCAGAATTATAGTAGGCTAAAGCAAGATATTAATTTTGTCTGCGACTAAACTACATACTGAAAGCTACTGGCCACTTTAATTAGTTCAGCACTCCCCAAAAGTCATTAAAATGAAAAAAGAAAAGTAGAGAAAACTAAGAATTAGCTGCACACTAAACACTATTTTCTCTGTAGCTTTATATTGCAAGTTTGATGTCAAAGTAGCTAGTGCAATCAGCAAGGACAAAGCACTCAAACATGCTGCTTTTGCACAAACCAACAATCCAAAGCCACAAATAAAGACACCGAGACTTAAAGCCCAGTGATGGACAAGACAGCAGTGTGACCTACAAGGCCAGAAAGCACAGCCAATATGGAAGGCAGCAGAACAGTTCACCCTGTACATCTCAAGGGTATCAACCTCCCTTCCCCATTGCCAACATTACAAAGTCACGCGTTGGCCCCAGCTTCACGGCTATGTCAAGCACCTCAGCTGCCCTTCCAAGCCTTCGCTATTCGGGGACTCTAACACAAACCTTCTGCATTTATTTCTCTGAAACTGCTCTCACAGGCTCTGTTGATAGAGCACCACAGATCACTGGAAGCTTTGCTGCTATTAGGATTATTGATGCCTTGGTTGCCTTGCATACAAGTAGTATCAGCTACCTCTTCCTGGGGATTTCAAACATTTTCACCAGGAGACTGGCACGGGGCAAACTTCTGTATTGGCTGAAAGACCTGTTGGCTTTAAAATGGATCCTCAGCTCCCCCACACATCACCCAGTAACAGATGCAGGCACAGACAGATGCTCATGCTGGCAACCAGTATGCAGTCTGAGCAGCCTCCTGGGTCCTCCCACAACCATTCTTACAGAGACCCACTCATACAGGTGAGCTGGAGGAGGCAGAGACAAAATGTGCATGTCCTAACGTGACATTCCCTGCACTATCTCAGAGCAAAACAGGACTCCAGCCTCAGTTTCCCCTCCACTCTCACATACGCTGTCAGCTGTGATGGCGCAGCACAAACTCTGGCTTCCTTCAGCTGCCTGCCCCAGGAGAGCGCTTGCTGCTTTTTTCCAGGGAAGGAGGGATCTGACAAGTTGCCCTCCCCTACCCTGCAGCCCACCTGCAGCCACTTCCTTTTTCCCAGTGCCTTTGTGCTGATTTGCAAAGAGCATTGCTATTTCATGGGGCTCCAGAGCACTAGGATCCACAGGAAGGGATGGTTCTGCTCTCATACGCTCAGTTGCTACCACATAGCAGCTGTCTTACCTCGCACTGCCTGCCCAGCCAGCAATAATAAATGAAGAAGGATGACCTGCAGCATTTTCCTCATATTTAAAATTGGCCGAGGGACATATTAACCTGTGCCATTATTCTGTCTCCTTGCTCCTCCATGGAACAAGATGTAATTCTCACGTTTCCACAAATTACCATGATGAGGTATTTCATGGGAGGTTTCATTTTAGCTCTGCACGTGCACTACTTCCAAAAGCCATATTTTGTATATCATCCCTTAACTACCAGCAGCGCCACCTGTAGATTTGTTGCCTTTCTTCTGTCCATCCTGCTGCACAGAGCTGTACATGCAATCTGACAAACACTTCCACTAAGATGTAAATACCGTTTTTTCCTCTCCTCCTGTTGAAGTCTGCACTGGCCTTTAGAACAGAAATAATTACATCGCCCAATGTTCAGGTGCTGGAAGCTCATGACAGCTTCTCTTTCAGTCAGAGGCACTAAGGTATCTGACTCAGGGAGAGCTGCTCAGCAACAAAAAGTCAAGTGACAAACACAAGGCAGCCACTGCTAACATCTGGGCTACAAAAACACAAATACTGACAAACAATTTAGGAACACAACTCAGCCCAGCAGCTCGACAGAGGCACCAGAACTACATCCGTTCTCTGCTGCCACTCCAACAGGGACAGCAAGGACAACTGTGAACTACTCTGACCCCCCTATTGTAGGGCCCCCTCTTTGTGTAACAGATTGGATGCTGGCAACTCTTTCCCCGTTATGAGCAGGCAACTCCAGGATGTTATTGATCAGGCCACCATCTATCCTGTGCGTTCCTGAAGCAAGCAAAACCAGAAAATTGCTCTTTTGCCTTTGTTTGAAAGACAGGAAAGGACACAGACGAGAACACTACAAAAAGCCATTAAAGTAAAAGAGACAACTGATTGTGTCATCACATTCTTTATACGGAGGGCACACCTTGGACAGCAACAAAGGAGCAGTAACCATTTGAGATTTCCCTTCAGATATCTTTAAGCACCTTACATCCAACAACTCTGAGACACACTCTGAGCAGCCTCAGCACCGTCACCGCCTCCGAAGCGTAAGATGCGCAAATTGAGGTCACTGTATCCCCAATGATTAAACCAGAGCAATCTAATATTCATACTTTCCCTGGAGTATGTCTCTTTGTTTTCGAGTGCTGTCTTGAGACTCCTTGGCAGAGAGGAAGACTACGAAGTGGAGCCGAGCAGTTCTCTCGCCTGAACTGCTCTCAAGACAGCACTTTGAAACAGGAAGAGACAGGACTCAGGAGAACATATAAATATCTTATAAGGTGCTGGAACACTCAGTAATTAATTTTTCAGCAAGGAGAAGCTTTTATTTCAACAATGTGTAAAAAATAAATTTTGAATTTCATACCCACTGCCTGGCTACCCAAGCTCTGACCCAAAATAGTAGCAAGAACGGAAGAATCACAATCAAGGAACCTGCCTAAATAAAGCAGGCCAAGAGCCACTGCTTTTACTTAACCTGATTTCCACAGCACTAGATGGGAGCTACGTTTCCATTACAGAACTGTGTTGATTTTTTATTTTTTTTTCTGTATGAACCTAAGAGATAAAGAGAACTCTGTATGCAATTAGGACAAGAGGAGGGGAGAAGATCCTGAGAGCTTTACCTGCTTTAGTGCAGAAATGCTTCCATCATTCAGGAGCAGGCAAGACAGAGCACAAAAGCATTACCCACACCACAGATGATTTTATAGGGAGCATTATCTTAAAAGTTACGGTGAGCCAGATTCAACACAAGATGTGATGTTGAAGAGTGCTCCTCTGCCAGTTCACTTCATCCTGAGCACCAGTTCTGCCAGAGGCTCTTCCTGTGCTATTTTCACCCATCTCTCCTTAATATATTGTTCTTCCAACATGTGGGACCACTTGCCCTGCTTCAAGCTCTTCTCTGTCATCCTGCATGAACAATTAGTGATAGCCTTGATTAGCTGCCTGATTAGCTGACCTTCAACACCTGCCAAGATCTGGAGGATGGCTTGCACTTAAATGGTTTGCTGCACATTTCCATTTTTAGCCTGGAAGCCACAGTGGAGGGAATCTGTTTCTTGTGATGTTTCTGGAAAATCTTCCTAAATCAAAAAGTCAAGACTGGTAGGAAGAAGAAGAGCCAGCAAAATCCAGGAGTCCAGCTGCGATCACGTGCACCTGAGGTGTCACAGGTTTGGGTTCAAATACCTGTCCTCAATGAGGTAGAGAAAGAATTTAAATCAAGGCATTGCGAAGGGTGGGTGCATTGCAGTACTTGAACTATTCTAAGGTCTCCATCTCCAGATTTGATAAAACGTTACCAGAAACCCCATAAAACTCCTTACTGATAGCTGGAACATAGGACTTCATAAAAAGTTTCTTTATATAATAAATTCTCATCCTGATAATACCAAACAAGTGTACCTCTCAGCATTTAGTCCCTCTGTGAATTATACAGTCATTTTATAATGATTCAGCTATTTGTTCAGCTGATTGCAAACTTACTGAACTAACAACGAACAACAACTCTTATTAAATATTTACAATGTTTCTTTCAAAGGTCTCATCCTCATGAACCCAGGACAGTAACACAGATTTCCATTTGGTAAATATTTCTGTCAGCAGTACTTCAAGTTTTGGAAACTGAGCAGTCCATGGAGGTAAAGACATTTCTTGGATCGATTCCAGCATTAGTAATAAAGGCTCAAAAGATGTCTGAGGGTGAAAAAAAAAATTAGTATGTATGGACTCTAAGGTCATTGGTTACCAAAGATAGAGCAGATGAAACTTTCAGTGCTCTGGGTAGACGCAGCCACTATCACCTAGCTGCTCTCAGCAGTTGCCAGCTGTTTGCTGTGGGCAGTGGAAAAGTCAGTTTCCTGCAATCACCAATCCCCTAAATGAGTCATTTGTTACCATGCCCACCAGCAGCTTCATTTTGTTTAGCCCACTTCAGCTCTGTGATGGTCAAATCTTTGAAAATGGTATTCAGTGCACTGTCAAGGGAGATGGCTCTGGCCCAATTAATCAAATAATCAACCAGTTGCAAATACATTTTGAAGACATTATTTATGAAAGATTATTCAGACCTGTTCCTTAAACAGCCTGGGGATATCACAATACCGTCAGACCTCTGTAACCCCACAGTGACTTTACATAAAAAATAATTTTCATTTTTTAAGCTGTTCTGCCTGAACGGTGAATCAAACTAGGGGTGACTTTCATGGCCTGAAGATATTAGGAGGAGGAAAAGATTGATCAGTAAACCTCAATCATGGGACTAAAATGTTTGTTGATGGTCTTCATTTCAGAGCAAGGGCAAACGCCTTTCCTTTCAACAATACGACATGCTTGCCCACAAGCCTGTGCTGGGAAGGTCCTTTTTGATCCCATGGCTGGGCTTGGGGTGTTTTTTTCTGTCTATTTATTTTGTTTTGGCATTAGAAGCAGCCAGTATTATCTCACCCTGTTAGCCGGGTTTCCAGCTGAAGAATTCCACTTCTCCTGTCCAAAATACTCTTGGAGTATCACAGCTGCCACACAGAAAGGTGGTCAGCTGCTATAATAAGAGTGCAAAAGACCAGAGGAAAAAAAGAGTCGGACACTAGAGGGAAACTAATTGAAACAACTGAGCCAGTTTATTCATTCCTGTGTGTTTTCATAATTCACTGAGAAAGAAGTATCTCAGCTGCTTGTCCTTGAATGTCTCTGGGGACCTCTCTGCAGCTTGACATATTTAAATGGTTTCCATGGTCATTGAGTCTTTTTCCTCAGTACTTTAACTTTCCTGGTCTTTTGCCTCAGCACTTGAACCAAATGCATCAAAACCAGTGAGGTAAAGCAGTCCCAACCACAAGCTGTACGTCCCTGCATAGGGCCGCATCTCCCCTTGTTTCTCATGCTCAACCTGGCAGCTGAGCTCAGTGCCATTGAGACCACCGGGGCCTGAAGGGAACCCAGCCATCAGTTCATGTCCACCAACTTCAACCAGTTACACCAGCAGAACAGTAGAAAGAAACAAGTACAAAAGAAACACCTGGGGGGAAATTAAGACGCTGCAAAATGGATTAGGAGCACATAACTACAGCGTGCCTTTGCCTGCATCTTGGAGGTGACTCAATGCCCCATTCTGGGGCTAAACGTTTCTCAAATAAATCAAGGTTATGCAATTAAGAACAACGTTGACAACAGGCTACAATTAGAGCTTGCGTGCAGCCCGTAAGTGGAGTCAGATACTTTTAAGACTACCGAAGAATTGCTTTAAGCATTTCTACATCTCCCTTGCAATTCTAGGTCAGCAAATGCCATTTTCTTAAAGCAATCTCAAGTCTTAACTCTCTCCAAAACACATCACCCTTCCAGTTCACTTCCCGGCTGTCTGCAACAGTCTTTCTGCCTACTTTTGGTGCATTCTCCTGCAATCCTCTTTTTTTTCCTGCAAATAGCCATGAATGTTAGAGGCACACACTCACAACGAACAGTTTAACGCAGGCCACTGCAACAAAACTTTCAAGCTCTCATAATTTTGTGTGAGCTCTCCCCCACACGCCCTAAAGCTCTCAAACGTCTCTCTAGTGGGAGGAAGAGAGAACTGGTAATCCTAAAGACTGGATCAACAACTTAAACCCCATTTTTATTGTTGAAAAATAAACTAGAGGTTTCATTCTTGCATGCAGGAAGTAAAACTTGTTATAGCTCCACATGTTTCAAGTGCTTTCCAGTCAAAAATGCTTTCAGAGAAATCACTACTGAAGTAGGTCACCTTTCCTGGTATTGGGACCAAGGGAAAACCATTTCGGCTCCGTGTTTACAAAGAACAGATGCTTTCACATCACAAATATATATATAACCACGTTATATATATATATATATATATATATATATATATATATATATATACACACACATACACAAAAAAAATGTGGTTTTAGCCACTGTTTTTGCACAGATAACTTCCCAGTTACAACCCAATGGCTGAACTGCATTCGGTGTACAAACATAACAGTAGTACCATCACTGTAGTTCTGTTTTTCCATGCATGGAAAAAATATAATTAACAGAGCTTCTGTTAATTTTACTATTAAGAGCCCAGCGGGGAGCAGCGCAAGTGACAAGAAGCCACTGCTGCCAAGGTTTATGTGACATTTTGTGCAAGTTATTGAATGAGCTAATTTGTACATAGTTACAAGCCCGTGTTTAACAAAATTGTGTGGATTTACTGATGGGGAAAGGCATCTAATTACAGCATCAGTGAATGAAATATTCTCTTTGTCTGGAACACCACTAGAACATCTCCCGCAGTTATGGTCATGTCAACAAGCAGAGGAGAATTGTGGTCCATAGCTTTCCAGTTCCAGGTCTCCCTGCTAAAACCCACAATGAATGAGAGAGATGAGGAAAAACTTGTGAAATGGTACGAGTCAGAGATGAAAATTCTTGATGTGCTATAAAAACCAAACCTATTTTCATCAGAAGGGAAAAAATATAACTGAAAATAACTGGTAGAGAAGAATAAAAGTGACCCCCGCAGCACTAGACACTTAGAAGATACTGGTAAACAGAACCATTTCTATCTAGACTTTAAAAACATAACTGCAGAACCATTTCTATTTAACTTCAATCTCACAGAACCGCGCTTTTACAAAATGTAGATATGATCAAATCGAGAAAGTCAGTCAACACCAACCAGGAAACAGATTTGAATAATTAATGCTTTCCTTGCTTAACTACTTCTTCCTACCTTATCTATTCATTCTACTCTCAGTTAAGGCATTCGAAAAGATTATATAATGTTTTGGCATTTCTTCTTGTGTATGCCACAAACATGCATCACTTTACCTTCAGAGACACCTAATTATGGCCCAAAATACAGTGTCCAAGCACTTTCTTGCGAGGTAACGTTAACGAGCTCTTTTAATGTCATAGAAAACCAGAATGGGTTCCACCTCCCTCAGAAACGTGTAGCCTTTGAGCTAAAATATCCATTATACTCAAGAATGAGAATGCCTCTGTTAAGTAGACCCCTGCATTTCAGCATCTGGTTAACTGGTTAATTTTAATTTCCTTCAGTTCACTTAACTTTGGGAAGGGAAGGGAAAGAAAAGGAAAGAAGAAGAAAAAATGAGATACATGACAACAACAATAAAGAAAAAGAAGAATAACAGTAATTGCTTCCCCTGGAACATGGTATGACAGCTTCTCATGAAAAGAGTGCTTCAAAATGTCTTCAGATGCAAAACATGAGTTTTTAAATGGAACTTCATTTGCATACTTTCATGGTCCTGCACATGTAATTCTATTTATTGAAATGAATCTTCCCACTCAAACTTTATCTCAGAGCCGTATGAAACAAGTTTGTAATTCTCTGAAGTGATTTTTTATTAATCAGGACATAAGATATAAAACACTACCTACAGTCCCTACTCCTTCCATAAGTATGCTGGTATAGTAGGTCACACAATTTTTCTTCTTCTGTCTTCCAGAGACATTGAAACATCGCACTGACACCTGTTCTGAGCAGATTAACTCATGGCCAGCAGAAACATCAGTAGATCTTGACATTAATGCAATAGAAAGTACAGAGTTTCTAACAGGGAAGAGTGCAGTACCATTTTCCCCCTCGTACAAAAGAACAACCTTGTTCCTACAGCAGTGAGAAGAACCTAACATAAAAAGACAGTGTTTGCATTTTGTCTAAAAAAACAAGGCCATAATTACTACTTCTTATGGCAAAAAAAAATAAATTTTTAACTGCACATGCTGTGGACCTACAGTTCAGATCTGTTCTGTATATGTTGTCAGCAGATGCTGGAGATGGACTGACTTCCACCACTATATTCTGTCACTGCATTTGGAAGAAGTCGGGTGGGTCACCATAACCAGTTCTGCTAAAGATTTCTTACCTCAGTAAGCAAAGACATGATTAATAGAGATAAGAGCTGGCAAATCAAGCTATTCAGAGCAACAAAGGAATAAACAGCCAAAGAATACTTAAAAAGGATTCTGCTTTGTTTTAATGCGCAGCACCTTCCAGTTTCCAGAGCTCTGGAGGAATATTTGTTCCTTCAAAACTGTAATAACCAAAACTACTCATGCTTTATTTTCATCCCAGTACTTGGTGAAGCGCCAAGCATTGCAAGTCTCAGAGGCGGAACCACAAGAGTCAGCAACAGTAAAACCCAGTGATTATGAAGGTTTCTTAAGGGACAGCAAATATATACATATATATATGTTAACATAGTAAGTAGAAAGCAGCCATGCAATTCGATAGGTGGAGAGAGATGGGCTGCTTTTTTTTCCCCATTACAGTTCTCATGAATTTATCATCAAAGCCAGGCTGATTCGAGCTGGAGGCAGAAGCAAAAGGAAGTAGAAGGATTTCCTCAGTTCTTTTAGGCCTCACTGTTTGGACGCCAGGTAGACATCAAGACATGGACCACCGATACATATACACACACACACGCACACTCACAAATACAGACACATAGGCAAGTATACCAGATTTTACAATCAGCTGGGGAAGCCTCCTGCTGTAAATCTATTTTTTCCCTCCTTGGCACGTGCCCTAAAACTGGTAATATCGTTGCTTCCTGATTATTTTTTTTCCCCTAGAGATAACACAGTAGTTGACAACAACTGAGCTGAATGCATTTTACAGTGTGCAGAGCCCTCAGGGTGGGACACCAGGACCCCTGCCTCCAAGCATCCTGCCACAGGGAGGGGGCTCCCCCATCGTGTGGGGCTGGGAACAGCACAGGGACCCCAAGACCAGGGCCGTGCCCCGTGGGGAGAGGGTGTCCCTTACCCACACACCTGGGATAACGGGGGACAAGTAGCTTTGTGTGCGAGCACTCCTTGGGGGGGAGTTATAGGCAGGCATCGGTGAATTCAGTATCAGCACTGTGTAGGTGTCCTGTACTGTGCTTTATCCACTGTATTGCGGAATATCGATCCTCCTTATGTAGCTCACTGATTGCTAGTTAATTAGGTCTCTAATAAACACATAAACCACTTCAATCCTGATTTGATTTAACCTGCATGAACCGAGCAGTTTTTCCCTCATGAGAACGACAAGGAAGAAGTAAAGGCTCAGAACGAGACAGAAAAAAGAGAAACAGAAAGAAAAACTGAGGGCAGAGAAGAACAATGAGGCCTAAACAACTGGGGGAACAACAAGGAATATATGTTCCCCCCCTGGCATAGCTACAACTATCACGATCTAGTGAGTTCATGCTGTAGCATTTCATTAGCACTACTGTCACCCTCGCCTTGGGCTAACCCAAGTTTGCATCCAGCACAGTGAAAACAGGAACAGCTTTTCCCTACACGGCATGCAGCCCCGCCACGTACACACAGTGTGCTTTAAGACAGTACCGGACATAACAACCTGGAACTGAAAAGGAAGGCTGGCTAAATTGATTATGAAAGTGCAAGTACGCAGCTCCAATACACTGAGTTTACACCGAGACTTTGGATTTTGCTTTTCTTTGACTTAGGAGCCACCCAGGTTGTGTCCTGGTCACAAACAAGACGATGGTCCAGTGTACCGCAGACCCAATCTCATTTCTGGAGGTTTCTGTTGCAAAATAGATTATAGCAAAAAAACTTTTACACCATCAACCTGTGCAGTTTCTCCAACACAACTTTCTCTAAGTTTTTGTTCTGAAACAAAACAATCCCATGACTAAAATAAAGCTTTGGGCAGAAAACAAACACTTCTACTGAGCATCTTGCCCAAAACGACATACAAAAGTAAATCAAACACAATGAAGATATTCCAAAACCATAACTTAAAACGCTGACAACAACATGGGAAAGATACTGGGAGGAGGCAGAAGGGAACTTTTTTTCTATTTTCCAAAAATACAAGCCACCAAATACACACTACGACTAGCACAGGATAATCTTACCCTCTAGCTGAACCTTCCCTTTTTATCTGTGTTCTAAAATTGCACTGGCTGCTTTGCTAAAAATACACTCTAAGTTGTCATAGCTTTTGGTCCTGGCACGTCTTTTTTCTGCCTCTGAGAACAGCTAAAGTAATAGATCACGGTAATTAGGCTCTGATGAGTGCAAGACACAGTTTGTTTCAGTTACAAAGAAGAACAAAGAAAAGACGAGCCAGAGAGAAAAGAAAACGAAATAAACAAATTTTAATATAACAACTTACTCTGAATATGGAGAAAACTACTGAAAATTAAAAAGGCTACAGGATTCTCAGCAAAATATCTAACTACAAAGACAGACACAATACACTAGAGCTAAGGCCACCTTTTCCAAGAACAGAAAGACAGATCCACATGGGTAAAATGCGAACAACAATTATTCTGTGCAAGCAGAATAATTTGAATGGAAAGACTTATAACCTTATAAATCCTGTATAACGCTAACCAATATAGCCAGGAAAAATATAAAGGCTGCTTGCTTATCCTTACTACCTCAAAGGCATAAAAGTATGTGTATCTGGATGTGGGTGTACATAAAAAGAGAAAAAAGCCGATAGTTAGAGGGTCTACCTACCACATTACATGCATCTCCTTATTTTTAACTTTGCACACCACCTACTCAGCTGGATCTTCAACCTTAGCTAAGTCTCGGCTGTTTCCTCAAAACAAAAAAAAAAATGGACAGAAACACAGCAGACCATGAAGTGCCCACAAGCCCCCCGTGTAGGTGGATTACCTCCACCTGAAAAAAAAACACATTTCTGCCAATTACATGGCAGTTTCATTAGGTGTAGACAACAACGTAAATCTGCTTCTGAAGTCCTCTGAGCACTAACTTCTCATGTTTTTACACTAAGGCCTTAGATAACTGATCATTCATACACGTCTAACGGGTGCAGAAATCAGACCCACAGTCCCCTGCCATACCCCAAGGTTCCCCAGACAGCTACAGCCAAGGTCAGTGGCATTAGTGCTGTTAAACGGCACCTGCACATGTACAAACCATTTGTTGTTGCATGAATAAAATCTGTTTGCATGTATCCTAGCCCTCAGTCAAGGTAAAATGAGGAAGGTACATATGTAAGGCTAGAACAACTTCTTGGCTCACTACGTTGTTCTCCACTTTTGCGAGGAACCACGTCACACAGTACTATTCAAAAACATACTGACATCTATCCTAAAAACTGTTAGCTTCCTTGGCCATACTGCTCCGTGCAGTGGCTGCTGCAGAGCTCTGCTTTTCTTAGAATTAGGAATTAAGAGTACTCTTGCAGAGTAATTACGTCTCCTGCCTTACTTTGCTCAGCTAACTACGCTGCTCATTTCTAGTCCATCCTGTATAATCAGGCCATGATCTCTTAAGGCAGGAGATGACGAGAGAAGACTGCACCATGACCTAGATGAGGCTCCATCATTGGCTCTTTGCATAATGCTATTGACACCCCTGGATAGGCTTCTCCAAGACACTCTGAGCTTTTATTTGTGTTTTCCATCACCACAACACACCAGACTATGCTTCTCCTATGATTTCCCAGAGCATTTGGGTCTCTCTTTTCCACCGCTCCTAACTGGACCCAGCCATCCCTGCTCTTTGTCCCCATGGCACAGCTTCTCCGTCTCTGCAGGGCTAAACTTGACACCACTGCTGCCGTTCCTCTTTGCACCACCCTATGCAGCAGAAGCTACTGACACAACAAATCACTTCGTTAAAGAAATTAGCAAGCTTTTTAAGTAATAGTTAATTCATACTTGCAAATACTCTTGTGCCTTGGCAGCACACAACAGTTGACAGCAACCTGCTTTTCTATGTGCGATGCAGAAGTGCAGAGGTAACGCTGCCCTGACACGTAACTCACATATTAACCCACCTTGTTAACAAGACTGGGGTTAAATTTATTTTCCAGTATTAACAAAGCTGGTTTGGGGGTTACTTATACAAAAAGATGTGTTTCTGCTCCTGAAGTACTGATAAATACTCTCATATTCAATCCTAGTCTGATCCTGGGTTATTGCTTTTAGTGTGGAAAAAGGGTAGAAATTTGGAAATGTCAAGTGCAAAATTGCTTAAAATGTCTTAAACTAATGTCTACCATCTGCACAGGCAAATCTTTCAGTAAAACTTGAAGAGTGTAAGTCTGCAGTGGTATCAACTCATGCATTTTATCCTGATTTTTAAGTTAAAGAACCAGTTGCAAAGCAGAAGCAATTATGTGAGAATCTCAGATTTCATGTACAAAAATCAGGCCCAAAGCCTCTACACAGAAAAAAATCTTGAAAATATAACTCAAGGGACAAATTTTTTAAAAAAATGCCAAAAGTATCCAGCAGTTTAAATGCCTTTCAGGTATTTATATTTTAGGCTATTTCTTAGGTGAGAGGTTGTTTTTCCAATATCTAATGTAAACAGAACAGATGTTTTGCTCTGGAAAAAACAGAAATCCTTACAAATAATGAATCCAGTGGCACTTCAAGGTGCAAGAGAGATGAGCTGCTGCCTCTCAGCAGAGCACCACAAAACCTTGAAAGAGTCAGGAAACCTCAAAAAAGATGCAGAATGCCCTCATTTAATAACACATAAAAGTTCCATGCATAGATACCATCTCATTTTCAGCACACAGCAGCTTTTCCTTTCTTTGCCACAATGTCATCCCTTGGACTATCCCCTTATGGGTTTGTGTGCTTTTGGTTGCTTGGACATCGATCTAATAAGATCAATGTTTGTGTGCTATTGAGCACAAATTAAGAGCAAACAACTAGTACTCTTGGTTTTTTGACAAGGTCCCAATACCTGCATAATACTTAATGTGAAATGCTAATTTTAACAAAAGCCTCTTTCTGCCATCTTTCTGCTTTGTGGTCTGTACATTTCTTCTACTCTGTCTTCACAAGTATCTGCTCTTCCTCCTCCTCCCCACCCTACCATCACCACCTTGGACCCATTCTCACAGCAACTCTCCAGGCATTTGCCTTGACTGGAACATTGGGAGCTGCCTGGAAAAAAGCTGCTAACATAAGATTGCTGCTTCTTAAGATGATTATAAATCAGATCTTACATGAGAGTTTAAAAAGAAAATACTGCTGCCAAATACTGAAGGTAAAAAAACAACTCAGATTTTCTGAAAGCATCTTGTGGCAGCTGCAAGTTTGTATTATATTTACTTAGAACAGTAATTGCCTTTGGAAATTAGATTTTCCTGCTTGTTCAAAAGATTTAGGATGAGTAACCATGAAACTCAGAGTTAACTCACTAACTGCTGGCTGAAATAGCGGATGTGCCCAGCAAAGTTTAACTGCAGAGATGGAAATGTACCATTGCATAACCCAGGTCATTTCTCTGACAACACCCTTTGACATCCCTCAGGGCATGCAAGCTCTGAATAGCTGTAAATATCACCAACAGTGAAGTTTATGAACTCTTACCCATTTCATCTCTGTGTTTTTATCCTTCTTTTTATAGTCCCCAGGTACTCCTAAACAAATCTTCCTTATTGGTATTTTCAGTTCCTATTTAGCCAAGCCCGAAGTATTTTGCCTTTTTTTTTTTTTCTTTCAACAACATGACAATTTTTCCAGTCTTTTCTCTAAGGAGATTTGATTTGCAAAACTGTTTTGGTAATAGGTTGTCTAGTAGGTCTGGTGCCAGAAGGTGTCCGTGAACAGTTTGTTTTTTGTTAGTCTGGAGAAGGTGAATTTTCAGACCCAGAATTATTGGAATAATAAGCCAAACGGCCCCTGGGACAGAGTGAACAGGGCCTGGAAGCCAGAAAAGCAATCAAGGGTGGCTAAATTTCAAAGCATAGTGACAAGCGCTTAATATGAGTTGGTATTTTCTGTTACCATTTGCTTGGAGTGTGTTTTTCTCCTCTCACTGGCTTTCCATAGCATGTTTTTCTTCTGTGCTGTAGCACCCACACAGTGCTCACAGACTGCAACGAAGACTGGGCTGTTGCTCACACCTGCAAAGCCCTTGTGCGGGGAGACCTGCTCCCATGAAGAGGAGGTTAGTGCATTTCCAAGTCTTTTCGCGTATTGCATACCCCTCCTCCAGCAGTAATCCAAAACACATCAGCATCTTCTCCAGATGTGGCCAGGCCAAAGAAAACACGGCTCTGACTTTTTATGCACAGAGCAGTACTTACACTGCAATGCAGTTTTGGGGGCACCCTTATATTTTCCCTTGCATATCAATATGCCACACAAAGACAAATGACAGCAGGCCCCTGTGGCGATGCTACCCACAGCCCCATAATCGGCTTGGAGCTGAGGACGAAGTACTGAGACACACAGGGAGATGTAAGGCAGCCCAAATCCTAGGAGCAGGGCGCAACTTACCTAGTTATAGATGTACACCGCATGACATAACCACCTGAAAGCTGGATGTTGGAGCATCCAGTAAAATCAGTAGGGAGCTGGTCAATACGTCTCACATAGTTTAGGGTACAATTCATCTTAACAAGTGTAGGATGAGGCAAATCACACCCCCAACACCACTCACACTGATGAGTGCACCTGCACTACTAATTCACACACAGATGTCTTCCAGAACAGCAGGGCAACACGGAACACTTTGCATTCAAAATAACATGCCTCGAAATTTGATAAATATCAGCCCCCAAAAGGTTAACCCTGAAGGTAGAAGAAAATAAGACGTCTCATTGAGACCATCTGCTGTAACAATCAAAGCAGTTAAGAGTCAGTTTGCTTGCAGGAGCCCATAGAGAATATCACAAACTAATTGGAGTCAAAATAAATTAGTTTATTTTGTTCTGCATGGCCAAAATTCATTCCACTTAGCTTTACGTACCTAAGTAAAGAGAACAGATGGTTCTAGGCTCTTTTCCATAAACAAAACAGACAGAGGTTGCTCCAAAGGGACACTCACCATCATCTAAGGTCTGACTTGTCCTTTAGATGCACACATCTCTTGCCAGTGATTATGAAGAAAGGCAGGCTACCAAAACAACCCTCATCATTTTTGAGCTTCAAATAGACCTTAGTGAGCCTCAGTAAAGAAAGCATGAACAATTTGAGGCTGTACATGTAGGGCTTCCCCCATCACCATCCTCCACCTTACATCCCACCCAAAAAACACCCGCAAGCCTGACAGCTACAGCAAACAGAACAACTGACACTAAGAGCAGAAATGACTGTGTCATGTTACTGAAGGTCCCCTTTATTTCATCTTCAGGGAGATCAGGAATTGCATCTCAGGATTCCTACCGTGAGAAGCAAAACGTTTTTTCTTTTTTGTATGACCCAACAGATACCAATTCTAAATTGTATGGTATATTGGCAGATTGTGTTCTGTATTTCCAGGAGTCCAGTGCAGTGTTTTTTCTCATTCATTACTGGTAATCAAGCCATTTGAAAAGAAATTAGAGATGAAGAGCTAAACATTCATTTGGAGAGAGTAGAGATAATCAAAAGAATAAAGTCTTCTCTCAGATTTTGCATATGATTTCTCAATGCTAAGGAACATATAATTGATGCATAATATATAACTAATATCCAAGAGTAAATTAGGTTAGAGAGTTAATCGCCGATAGAAATTAACTTTTTTTTCAAGAAACAGTTTATATTAACCTTATTCATGAAAGAAAAAAACAACACCCTCAACACAAACAGAAAAAATTGACAGATGCCCATTTGTTTAATACAGAATTCCGTATTATTAAACGGTGCACGAGGCATGCTATCAGAAAAGCTAACTACGTATTTTAACAGATGACTGTGTTACAAAGGGCTGGTAATACTAACATCTAGGGAACACCAGTACGCAGAGATGAATCAGATGTCACGAGCGCGCTCCCCTTTTGTAACACCAAATTCACAAGCCTCATTCTAAAGTGACAACAGTGAAACAGTAACCGGCAAAGAAATGGAGAAATCCTTAAACAGAAATGCCATGAGATGAACAGAAAGTGAGACACGGTCAAATAAAATAAGTAACGTTTCCAAACATAGGTGAGTTCTCTGCAGAAGGAGAAATTCAGTGCCCTAATTCTAGACCATGCAACCAGAAACTCCTTTCATATCCCAGATCTGCTTCCATCTGCTGCTGTAGGACCTCTCAGCAAACAGGTTCTAGAAAGACAATCTGACTAACCAGCTACTGCTACTTCCAAACTAGCAGCCCAAGTGTGTTCATAACACATTCAAAACAAACAAGCCTACACATTACCCAGAAAATTTTCCCATGCTAACAATTCCAGATTCCAAACCAAACATGCAACTACTAAACCAAAATCACGGTTATCAAAAAGTAACACTTGAAACAACTCATGCTCTTGTATGAAACCTAAATTATTTTCTCAGCATATGAAAGTCATCAAGATTGCAGTCATGCAAGCAGAAAACAGTATGATGCATACCCAACACGTTTTAGTTATCTATAGCTATTTGATAAGGTATAGAAATGATTAAAAATATTTTTTTACCCAGGATTGTACTACATAGGGAAACTTGATTTGAGCTGGCATTGTAGCTCCCAAGTTAACAGAATAGTAGCTTATTTGAGCCACACAAGAGATTTTACTTCTGTCAGAACTACCCAGCACTTTCACATGCTACATAAGAAACATTCTGCAGACTGAATTAAAAAAATATTTACATTATTTCATTAAATTACAGAGACCCAATTTCATAGATAATATATTAACCTACCCCAGAGTAAAACACCATCTCAGCAAATAGGTTGTTCTCCTTCAGCTTTAATACCACCTCTGAAGTACTTCAGAATAAGACACTTTATCATTGTGGAAAAAAAAATGGTTTTTGACATTATGCACTGCTATTTTACCTTTGCCTAATACATATTTCACTAGCACTTGAAAGGTTTCTCTTAAATTTAAGTAATGCAACAGGAAGTAATAACATCTACCTGCAAAGAATCAATCTGTAAATTATGTAACAAAAAATGCAATTTGAAAAATAGAAAAAACATATGAGAAGGTTGTTAAATGCCAGCTGCTCTAGGCTTAGCGTGATAGAGCTTGGAAGCATGTACAATTATTTTAGCTACATTCAGTAAACTTGAACAATACTTGAATAATGTTGCATCACAACCCTTCACAAGAAGTTATGGTTTTCAAGTTACATCATTATAAGTCTTTCATCAACTATTTTATTCTGACAAGCATAAATGCTTCCACTGAACAGAGAGAGTACTTCCGAGCTCTCAAATGCTATAGTTCAAAACACCTACTTTACTGAAAAACATTTCAGAAACAGATCCAAGCAGATGGGAACCCAGCTTTGTCTTCAGAAGAGACAAGGATCCTTTTATGAGCCAACAGCCAGCGAGGAGCAGGCTTCTGTAAGCAGCTCTTGCTCCTTACCTTTCTATAGACGATCATGTTCGGGGAGCTCTCCTCAGGGTCCGCAGCTTCGGCGCTGCCAGGGTCAGCAGGCGCTTGGGCCATGTTTGCCTCTTGTCGCTGGGGCTGTGGGGACAAGAACAGAATTCAGAGCCACCCCAGGCTGCAGGGAGCATGTGAAGGACATGCAACAGAGGAACAAAGACAGTATGGAGGAATCACACACCAGACTTCAGCTGCAGCGACGCCCCACCCAAAATGCCAGGACAAGCCACAGCCCTGAGTGCTGAGCAAAAAGCCCACAGAGGGAGGTTGGTGAGGCAGTGGCAGCACCATCCCTCAGCCCTCCGCTCTCCAGGAGGGGGGCAGAGCAAGCAGCTTTGCTTCCCTCTCCTCATCACACAGCCAACAAGCTCCAGATCAACCACCAGGCCTAACCCTCCCTCACCTCAACTGTCCTCTAAAAGCACAAGGAAAGCGCTGCCTCATCTCCTCCAGGTCATGCTAGGCTCCAGCCAAAAACATTTATTTTAAAAAAATCATACAGTTACGGTGCAGGGATGATGCTTTACATTCTACATCTAATGCTACGTTTTAAAATTTTCTCCCACCAGACATGGAGACAAGATGGAATCATGTCACGGCCCTCACCGGCCTAAGAGGCAACACCGCCTCTTGTAGACACCAGCACCACAGCTGTTCCACGAGCAGAGGTGCTTAAACATTGAAAATACCAATATTTTATTAAAATTTGAGACAGAAATGTCAAAATATGCTCAAAATATATACATGGATACTTGACCTACAGACTCCTTTCTTAAAAAAAGTTCACCAGCAAATCACCTCCCTTATTTACAGAAAGAAGGGACTTTTCACATTTCCAAAGGCAATAAAACTCCTCAGCATCTAATGCACACATATAACAGATGTTCAGACCAGTTTAGGCACTATTTTAAATTTAAAGAATAGTAATTAATTTTAACTTGTATTGAAGTTTTTCTAAATTATACTCTATTGCCATTCTGTTTTTTGCTAGAAGCCCAGACGTTGCACTGTTGTCCCAGGTCACGAGTCAAAAAGGAAATGGAATAAATTCTTTAAGCATAATAATTAGATACAAAAAATATCAAATAGCACAAATGGTGAAGGGTAAAACATTTTAAGTTACAGCTCTTTGAATGATTTACACTAATGTGCATTTTCACAACCTTTCTTAGTCTTGATTTGAAGGCGCTAAACAATTAGGCTCTGTATCCTCAATCAATTTAATGAGGTAGAGATTTTCTGCAACTTCCTGAAGGCAATGACAAGCCAAGGCAGAGTTGAGAGCATACATCAGGTCACCCAAGTTTCAGTTTCACCTGCGTTATGGAAAAACCATGTTTACCCCTCACATTACATCTGAGATCATCCATATTTTAAAAGAAAACAACTGGAATTAACTTTTAATTGAGCGGTGCTCTTTAAAGAAGAAACTTCCAATTTCTTGTCAAAAAGCCTTCTGCAGCGTCATTTAGCTGTGCTTCACTCGTTGCATTATTCACTTTGAACGTTCTTAATTACAAATTGTGGTGGTGTTGTTCTCCTGTTAGCTCACATGATCTTTTCAGATACTTCAGGATTTCCTACCACAGTGCATCTTGAAGCTTCTCAGCTACTCCGGTGCAACAAGAGAAGCAACAGAAGGCGTAAGGGTACATTTTAAGGTAAATTTATACCCTTCGTATCGGTTCGTAGTGTTAATTATTTCCTTCAAGACAATTAGTATCTTCCCCTCTTACTACCAACATGGCTTAAACGAATAATTTTATTTACATATTTTTACAAAATTATGCTTAATTCAGCTTCCTATAACCCAAGCATAAATGGTGTGAATGCATCTGAAAAATGACAG
This sequence comes from Oxyura jamaicensis, assembly GCF_011077185.1. Lineage (NCBI taxonomy): Eukaryota > Metazoa > Chordata > Aves > Anseriformes > Anatidae > Oxyura > Oxyura jamaicensis. The sequence continues at coordinate 19,731,572 of NC_048897.1, read as the reverse complement.
GGTGTCCTTCCTCAGTTGTCACACCCAGTTTAGTTGCGAGAATGACATGAATTCAGATCTCAATTCACTTTGTGCAGGAATATAGATAGGTGGGCTTCATATAGGTAGATAGGCAGGAATATAGATAGGTGGACTTCATATAAGCTTTGCATGCAGGAAAACACCAACTAATTTTTATTTCTCAGTTTTAATGAATAATCCAAACAAATCAGAAGAACATTTAGTTATGCACGTCCTTTTATGATTACCACCTTACTATGAAAATCAATGTAAGCTGAGAACTCTAACTTTTTTTTACAACTCTAACCTCATTTATATATAAGCTATAGAGGCCCAATAGATACACTATTGATGGTAATTAAGGGGTGGAGAGGAGCAGCTGGACCATGAAGTCCATATTTAATAGCTCTCCGTGTGTTGGCAAACTACACTGCCAAATAATCAAATGACAAATCTGGATATTATTTGCAACCAGTTTCAACTTGTACTGATTGAACTGAGTGTGTTCTTCAAACAGTTTTCCCTGGCTTTTCTGCAAAAAGAAAAAACAAAAAAAAAGCCTGATATTCAAATACACAGTACTCAAGTGGCAGCAGAAAACAGTTATGTATTTGGCATCCAGCATCAATAAAGAGTAGATGTTAATTGATTACACCGAGTACTGGAGAGGCAACAACAGGAAAGGAAGCAAAGCCTTGGCAGAAATTAAACCTGGCAGTCATTGTACTGCTTTGGTAGTTGGGCTGTTTATTTTTCCTGTCTATATGTTTTCACATCCCCATCTATACGTTTTAAAAGAACAGAGCTAAAGACAGAATGACCATGGGAACTGGTAATAGCTGTGAGCTATTCACCTCTAGGTTGCCTATCCACATGCAGCCAGCATAGGTGATGGCTCTACTGGGAACATATCAAGCCACTGATGGTCTCTGAGCAGCCTGTCAGTGGTTTCATTATACCCAAAAGAACACCTGTCGATAAACCAAACAACATCCAAGTCTTGCAGCGCTCTAGACAGTCCACTCAGGAATCCCTACAAGCTCAAGAAGCCAAGAAGAACAACACATTCACTGAGTCATAATGACGATCCCTGTGAGAGAAGGAATTTCCCCCTTTCTCTTCCTTCCAGGCAGAATTTTTAAAAAATGTTTTTTTGCCCACTGCACTGCGAAACTGCAAAAAAGCTGCACTGATAAGAGCTACCACTCAGTAACATTCTATAAAAAAAAAAAAAAAAAAACACCTTACCCCAGCAGGGAAGAATCACATCACTAATTTTTCAAGGGATCCTACTTTTTTTTTTAAACAGCATTTTTCCTCAGTGCCAGCCTCCTGTACTCAAGAAGCAAGCAGAAACAGGTTTAAAAAGTCTCTGCCCTCTGAGCCTAAGTAAATGTTTGTGGTGCATTGACCAGAAGAGAATCCAACTCCTTGTATGGATGTTTCTGTTACGCAGGGCAGAGAAGGGTGAAAACTGACATTTTATTTAGCTTTTAAAAAAATTAAAATTACACATGCAGTCTCCAGAAAAGATCCTCACCAATTATTACCTAAGAGCACTGTCAGCATTTCACTCCTACAGGCCATTTCCAATGGCTAACTCATACGAGCACATATCCACACACCAGCAACCAAAACCCCTATGTATGTTTTCAAACTAAATCAATCAATCAATCAAACTGCCCCTGAAGGTTAAAAATAAACTATGATCCCATGGCTATTTTTCTGACAATAGTCATACTTGCAGTCATCCAGAATCCACAGCAGCAAGTGGTAAGTAAACTTGAAAACCACTTGTGCTAACCGTTCTGTCACACACAGGGAGGAAACCAGTAGCCTGTAGCTTTTTGTTTGTGGGTAAGATAGCCTATGAAGCCTTAAACTAAAACCTCCAGAAAAAAATACTGAGACACGGATGCTAAAAAGAGAGGATGCATTTGGTTCCTTTTTTTTTTCTTCCTTCATTTTTTTCTTATTATTTTATTCTTTACAATAGCTCTTCTTTTTCTGGAGAAGCATAATCATGCTGGACTAGATAGGCAGCCACAGACAAAATGTACTGAACTGTGGTGAGCTTTATCTCCCTCTTATCTGATCAGGCTCCTCCTCAAACTCCCCCCAAAGCCAGAGGCTGCAAAGAAAATAGCTCCTATATATCACAAAGGAATCAGTGAACTCATTTAAACTAGAATAACCAATAAAATATTGCTCTGAAGAGCAAGAAAACCTTTTAGTTTTCTTTACACTTTCTGATACAGGAGTTTAATAACAAAATTTCGAAGTCAACAACCTCTATATTTTCAGGCAGAAATACCATCAGTATGTAATCTCAGCACATATGTAAATTTGGTGATAAAAACTAAGCAATAAATTAACAGCTTTCCATTCATGCTCTAAAATACCTTGACTACTGCAAATGACTGCTGTAAGAAAACTCTTATAGGCACAAAAACCCATCTGCTTCACAGAAATTACCCCATCTACGAGTCCTTATTGACTCTGGGTTTTATAGATAATGGAGACAGAAAGAGAAGAAATGCCAAGTTAGAAGAAATTCTGCAAGACAAACTATTTCTTGAAAATATCACCTGGGTTTAACAAACCAATACAGGATCATATTTAGACTTTGATCCTGCATTTAATATTATTAATATTAAATTTGTCAACTTAATAGGCAAAATTGGCAGTTGCAAACATTTCTTGCACATCTGAGATGAGATCGCTTGAGTATTCTGCACAAATTTAATCCTAGAAAACAGAATCCAGTACATGAATCCCTATGTAAATATCTATCAGCACTGCTCAGCTGAAATGCAATTTGGAGTAACGGTAAGTGGAAATGACCTTTGTGCTAGTTAATTAATGTATTTCAGGAGTAGCTTATCATTGACTTGTAGTACTAACATCAAATTGTAAGAGGTTTGAAGCTTTAGCACACAATCATAGAATAAAAAAAATAATTTAATGTCATTAATATCCTCCTAATTTCATTCTAGCTACTGAACACATCTAGACTACATTGCTTTTCACGTGCCTGAGGAATCATGTAGCCACACACCTGTTGAACCCAGTAGGAAAAATCCCTGCCTGGTTTGATTCAATATTCAGATCAAATAAATCTTGTTATTAAAGTGACAGCAGTGAAGAGACAGGGAAAAGTAACCAGTTAACCTGCATTCAATTACTGCCCATTAAGATCAAGTTGATATTTCACATCCATTATAAAAGTCTCTCTATAATTGCACTGGGAAGAAGGAAACCTGTAGGTTCCCTTTCTTCTCCTGGTTAACTATTACTTCATTAAACTAGGGATCAGCATGCCTAACAAGATGTGCATACTAGAGGACAACACAGAGCATATCACAGAAGTCATCCTGCACACCAAAACGAAAACATCAACCAGAGGGTCCCCAGGCCCCAGCTGAGCCGTGCAGTCTGCTTTTATCTGATGTAGCTCAAGAGCACTGCAATGCTCACCTCTGCTCTTCCTTCAAATGTACATCTGTGTGACTAGTGAAATAATTTTCCAAACAGAAACCAGTACAGCATCCATCTGAACCAGAAAAGCGACGAGAAGACCGGAGCTGAGGTCAGGACTCTGCCATGTCCACCACTGCCCCACTGACCACCTCTGCAAGACAAGGCTCTGCAAGCACATTCCCCTCCCAAAACAGATGTTCAGGAGGAGCTATGTGCTAGTGAAAGAGGGACAGGGGATCCCTGAGCAGGGAGCGGCACCACAGTCAGCAGTGCCCCAGTGAAGGGTCTGGTGTCGCTCCAGGTACCACGGCGCTGCTCCCTGAGTGGAGGAGCAGCCAAGGGGGTCTGCCTCTGGTCAGTGAAGTCCAGTTCCCAAAGCACATAAAAATCCTTCCAATGACAGCTTTGGAAATCAAATTGTAACTCAAGTAAGTTACTCTGAAAATACTTTCCCAATGGAAGATCATCCCCAGACTTTCTGCCCCTCCCTACAAGTGCTGAGCTCTGCAGTACTATCAACAATATTCACTCTGTTGCTGTTTTTAAGTAACAAAGTATAAACACTTCCAGCAACCTCACTTAAAGTTCAATATTATTATTTTTTTGGCCAAACAACTTCCTCTTTGTTTATGAGAAAGCAGTTTTATTTATACAGGGAAAATGCATAGGTTCCCAAGGACCCCATTCCTCTGCCCTTTGTACCAGCTCACACCTGGCACGTGCATACCAGCACGTCTGCTTCCAGTGAAAAACGTGCCTCAAAACATCCTGTGGGGATACCTACTTTTCCATACAGCACCAGGGCAGGGAGCAAGCTCTGTGCTCCCGACCACTCACACTGCTTGGCTGCTAGCTTGCTCCCAGGCTCCCTTCTGGAGAGCTCGAAACCAGTACGCGTGCAGGCATCGCCCTGGGAACACAGGTCTCTCCTATCACCGCTTGTACACAACAGTCAGTGTGGGCGATCCTACATCAAGTTAGGCTGTCAACTTCTTACTCATTCCTCCACCAGTTTCCCAATAAATGGTGCCACTTCACAGACCCTCATACCACATCCTCTCCTATGATGCATAACCTTATCCCTGTGGGCTGCAAAACAATCTCACATTTTTAAAAGCATTCATTGTAAAAACAACAAGAACACATAACCCCCGCCTTTATATCTTCAAGACACAGAGGAGATACCAACTGGTGGCCAGAAGAGACTCTTGAGCCAAGGATATGTACTGTGGGCACAGCCATCCATCTCATTTGGACAGAGCTAGCTTTCAGACATCAGGCAATCCAAGCCACTTGGCTTCCTGCATATAGACAGGCTACCATTTTAAACTCAGCCCGCTGCCTAATTTAATGCGAGCAGCTGTTTTCTCTACGTACTTGTCACCACTCACTTGCTTTTCCCCATTACGTATGCCCTTTAATAAAAGGACTACACGCTCAAGGTGCCACGTTAGCCAAAGGTGGGCTGTCTCAGTTACCTGTCAGAAGATCACACGGCTTCTTGACAGACAGCAGGAGATGATTACTTTCCTCACTTTTCCCCAGGCAGCCGTGCCCCATTTGGATACCCTGCCTATATATTTCTATACCTGCAGGTATTTGTAGGTATCAGAAACAAATGAAAAACATTGTCTAAACTGAGTATTCCAGCCAGTAAACCCAGGGGCAGAAGCCAAGACAAAGGAACTCAGGATCTGACGCTGCCTAGGTCCCAAATTCCCTGATGGATTAGAACCATTTCTTTTTTATTATTATTATTAAAAAATGTATGTACTAAAAAAAAAAAAGAAAAGGAGAAATAAACACTACCTGTTTTCTGGTCTGTCCACCCAAGATGCGCTAGAAGCGTTGCTGACTTAAAGGGAATTTGTTTCCCACTTTCAAAGCTTTCTTTTATTTGTCAGACAGATAAACAAGGAGAGCAAGACAACTGAAAGAAACAGTGGAATATGGCTAGATGGGTGGTGGTGAATATCGACACAGGAATCACTTGTTAACAAGGCAGGTGTTTCCCTTTATGAAATCAATTGTTAAAATTGGCACTCGTGTATCAAATTTATTTTTGATTTAATGGACCAGAATGATGCTACACCAAGGAAGAAATTGGCTCCAATATACCCATCCTCCTTCCAAAGAGTTCAGAACAAAATGGAGTGCCCACCTATCATCATTCTACAATCCAATAATAATAAAAAAAAAATACTGCTGCAAGCACAAGGGCTCTTGGAAAAGCTCTGAGCCAACATGCTGTTACCAAGGATAGTTGCAGAGAATGTAACAGCAAATATATGCTGAATATTTAACTGGAATAAGTGTCAGCAGTATGTGAGTTTAGAAATGCAAAGAGAGAGACATAGCCCAACTTTGAACTTCATCTGAATTGGTGATCCCAAGCAACTGCAGTATTTATACGGTGCTATCAGCCTGCAAGGAGCAGCTGCAAAGGAAAGAGCTGAAGCTGTATTTTGTTGTTTTGCAACAATGCCAGCTTTTTGGCCAAAATCATTCACTGTGGAAAACGAGATGACTGACTACACTGATAATATAATGCTTGAGGGTAGACTTCTAATCCCTCTTCCAATATAAATCCCTTTTTGAAAAAACATCTTCTTTGGATCAGTCAAGGTGTGCTAAGAGCATCCTGCCCACAAAGTTCCTCTATCAAATATCCTGTCTCTTGAAGCGCCTTGTACTTCATGCACCATGGGAAAAAAATTGCAAATGCAGTAAACTAGTTCTGGGGGACAGACTGCATTTTCTAGTTTCCACTATAACCAGTAAGTTGAAAAGAGATGAAGAAAATTGATTAAAAAGAAGAACTGAATGAGAAGAAGAGTACGCTAATGGATACTCAAATACGGGCTGACAAGAAAATCAAAATATTAGAATAAGAAAATAAACACCCCAGTACCTGTTAGATTCCCACTTCAGAATCACGCCACATAAGCTCCCTATGCCAAATGGAGTTTGGTAAAATAAAACTGCCTTCAAGTAGTCCAATACAAGTTGATATAACAACCAATTCACTCCTGCATTGATTGGTGACTGTGCAATCTCATTTAAAACATCCCAAAGTGCTGAGAGTTCTTGCAGGATGTTCATTCTCAAGAGGGTGGAAAACTGCAAGTGCCCTGCATAAAATTAAATGGGAAATTTGCTACCCAAAAGCACAGGCGCTTTTGAAGATGTGGCACCATGCAACAGCCCTGGTTGCATTCCATGTTCTTCAAGGACATTATGCAATGTGCTATGATTTCACTGCCCAGCTGTTTATCTCAGCAACATATAGACTTTACAGATGCAAATGAAGTCCAAATCATTTCTGTAATTACATTGTAAAAAACATCTGAGGCACTCCTGACTTGAGCTAGCTCAAGTTTACACACCCACACAGTTCAGCACAGTCTAAAAATCCCCCTGCAGTGGTTCCTCTATCCTGATCTCCACACTGCCCTCACTCAACTGCTGCAAATAGCAATATATGCTACGTGCATTGTGATTACTGCTATGCTTTACTACACTGCTGTTACTCTGTAACGCTCAATACGAAGACAGCTCCTTTAATTGACCTAATAAGTGTCCATGCCAGACTGCAGTTACACTAGTGAAGGCATGATCTAGAACCAGTTGCTCATCTATGACAGAGGCAAATATTATTTTCATTTACAAAATGATAAACTAAATCACAATGAAATTAAGTGACTTCCCCACATTCACATAACAGATGGCAGAGCAATAAATCGAACATATAAACCCTGGCTTTCAAGCCATTAGTTTTCATTTGCTCAGCGCACACATCCCCATAGCACAGTAGGTCTATATTAATCAATCCGAGGAGCTTTTAACTACCCTGTGAATCTTTCACCACTGCTGCCAGGTTCTATAAGTACAGTGAAAAAGATGACATAGCATTCCTCTTCACCAGGATGACATTTGTGACTCTCTTCAAGATTCCTGGCAAAAATAAAATTTAAAAAAATGCACAAATTCCTCTTCACTGCCAAGCTACTTCGTGACCCCCCCCCCCCCCCCCCCACCTCCAGAGGCAGGCTGGCTGCAGTACCTGTGCCATCTTCTGCTGCTCTTGGGTCAAGAAACAGAGAGCTGCTTCCAGCATGACAATGCAGAGCTCCTGGGACACCAAAATGCCAGAACTCCATTGCTCGCTGAGATTTTAATCTACGTCTCCCTCCACAATCTTTGCCATCAACTACAGCAATGTTAAAAAAAACAGTAAGGGATGTGATGTGACACAAGTGGGTAGCAGCAGTCTCTCTTGACTCTACAATCTTTCTAGAGCTTGACAACCACTGAGGAAAATACAAATTAGCTCCTCTTTCTTGCTCTTCTCTTCATAAAGCACAACAGCAGAAATCAGTTCATTCCCCAGCCACCACACTATGCTATCACTCCAGCTAAAAACAGTAAGTAAAATTATGGAAAAGTCTTTTCATGGTACAATTTATATGGACTAAGAAAACATTGCAGATTCACTAATATTAACAGCATCCTTACAAAACTCAGAAAGTCGCTATATCATTAAAGGATAAGGGTAATCCATCTCCATTAGCCTCCATAATAGATCTATTTTTATCTTTTCAAGTGTATAAAGATATGCCAAATTTTTCAAATTACTTCAGACTGTGTGCCTTCTAGCCACGTCAAAACTCCTATAAAACACCACTCAAGGGCACAACTTGAGCAGTGCTCTGACATTACACAGGGTCACTACACAGGAAGTTGAGAGATCGAGTAAAGGCAGACATTTGCAGGAAAAAAATCTTAGAGGTGTAGGAGCATAGCAATTTAGTTCAGAATATGAAGAAAGATGTTTGACTACATGTAAGTGCTCAAAGATGCAAAGAGGGAATCTTCTAGCCTGAGGAATCAGATGTGTAACTCAACAGGAACCAAGCGACTGACGTGTCTAGATGCTTCTGCAAACCACCGAAGATGTCCATCACCACCAACAGGCATCTAAGTGCTTCTGAAACGTGCCTGGCCAGCCAGCTCTTCTCCTGGTCAGCTTTCCTCTGAAGTGCAGGCAGCAGCAAGCGTTCAGGGTTCAAAGCACTACTACATCTCCAGCAGGAGCATGGGGCCCTGATGCCCAGCTTACACCTCATTTGATACTACAGATGGCAGAGCACTGTTTGATGCTACACTGGTGGCAGCAGTTCAAAGACTGACACGAAGAAACACCTCCCCAAATTACCAACATAATAATGGTGTGGTACCTGAGTTTTCTTTGTAATTATAATAGCATGGTATGAATTCTTACACTAATGCAATTGTGAACAAGCTGAGAAAAGTCCCATGAGGAACCAGGAGCATGTCAGCTCTGAAAACTAGACGGAATACTCATCCTCTGAAACACTCTGGAGCTGCTCAGTGCCATGGACCTGTTTGCTCATACAATCTGCCCTCTACAGAGCCTGGATGTGTTTGCAGAAATGCTTAAGTGCCAGGCGCCCAGCACACAGAACGCACTAGCTGCTCAGAAGGGCAAAAGTGCTCACTCTCCTGCTGCTGCTTTACAGCTGCACAGTTTGATTTAGAAATCAAAGGTACTTTAAGCCAGAGTCTCTGGGTTACCTATCCCTTCATTCTTGAAAAGCTGGAGGCTCACATTTTTATGAAGGAGAACAAAAAAATTATCACCCGGCAACACCCTTGTATTCTGTCAGGAAGCACAAGCCATGGCACATTCAGAAGTTTCTCCACAGACAATGTACAGTGTTAAGAAGACACACTGCAGCTATTTTGCCCTCCTGCTATTCCACATACAGCAGCTTCTTCTCTTCCCCTGCCATCTGCTAGTTTGCTGCAGTCTGCTGGGACAGTGCTGCCCTCTCCTTCTCTCCCCTCCTTGGCTGCTCGAGGGGACAGTGATAGATCCCAGCATTTCCAGCCCCTGTGCTCAGCTCTCCTGCCATGAGCATTAACCAAGGCATAGTTACTCTCAGGAACAAGCAGAGCTCTGCTCACCTGAAGCATACCTGCGGGCTCCACCAGTTCTGTGCCAGGTACTGGAGCACCTCGTCAGGGAGGTAATCACTGCTTGCAGAGGACGTGCTTTTTCCTCTTACCCTCAGGTGTCATTCTGGTTAAAACAGATGTCTGCACTACCTGCATCACAGGAACCTTCAGAGAGAAACGAAGGCAGGCAGCATCAACTAGCAGCATCAAGTGACTACACGCAGCTTCATACTACGCCTTTCCTTAGAAGGGCCAGGTAGCAAAGGGAAACTAGAAAACTTCATCAGATAGGTTGAACAGCAATCTTTAAACATCCATTGCTTATAAACCTCAGTGTGATGTGTAGCAAGTAACTATTTCTGATTACCACTACAATTTAAAAGGAAAAAAAAAAACTATTTAAAAAGTCCACCACACTTGTAGCCAGTTAGGAAAGAAACTGGAATGCTTGCCTGTTCTATTAGTTGGGTTGCTAGAAAAAAAGAACAGCACATCTAAAAATAAAGACGATATTGGCTGGGTCTAAACAGTTTCTTCAGCATCTCACATACACATTCAAGCAATAAGCACTATTATTCTGTGCTTATAACCCCATGCCTCCAAGTCCACAACTACAGTTCAACATCTGACCTCTCCTTTAAGCAGATTTACAAGGCAGTATAGTGGAAGTGTTCACAATCAGCTGGCGAGAAAGCATTATGAATCATAACTCCACAGAAAACAATTGCTAGCTCTTCTGAGCTGCAAGATTAGTACAAACCTGGCATTCAAATAAAAAAAAAAAAAAAAAAAAAAGAAAGAAAGAAAGAAAGAAAGAAATGGATGAAGGCAAATACGCACAGCCTTCTGCATCTATGCAAAACCAAATCAACCTCAGAGAATATTTAAGATGGTACCAAACGCCTTCCATCCCCAAAGCTCTGAACTACAGTTAACCTCTTCTGCTATTTCTTCAGCGAGCAACTACAAATAACACCATGCCTTTACCAAGCGCTTTTCACACTCGCAGCTCTCCAAGCACTTCCCACAGAAGCACACAAACACAACCCAAGTGTAGCTTTCCCCCGGGGTGGGAAGCCACCGATACACAGGGTGCGATGCCAGCATGAAGGTGAGTTTGAGCAGTGTGGTTTCGTTTATCAAAGGCGGATTTTTCCTCCTCTCCCATCCCTACACGCTGGCACTCAGCAAAACAGAAGCCAGCCGAGGGCCCCCGTAACCTTTCGTTTCAGGGGAGCGCTGGGCAGCGTCAGGCCAGTGTAACGGGGGCAGCGCGGCGGGCAGCCCCTCGCCCTGACTTACCAGGCCGTCCTGGCCCTGGTGAGGGCTGTGTCCAGCGGGGCGAGCAGCGGGACGAGCAGGCTGTGCGGGGGGGGCGAGCAGCGGGGTCCGTCGAGCCCCGCTTGGGTCGGCGCACGCCGCAGGAGCCGCCGCGCACCGTTATCTTTAGGAAAATCCGCGTTTTCCTCAGAGAAACACTTGGGGCTGGCCGCCGGTCCAGCGAGCTACTCCTGTGCGCCTGCCGCCGCGGTCAATGCCCGCGGAGACGCTCCGGGTGCGGGGGGCTCCGCGGCTCTGCCTGCCGGGGGAGGGAGCCGTCACCGCCGGCCGCCGCGCTTCCAAGTTCCCCCGCGGGGCACCGGCCCCTTCCCCAGCCCCGCCGGGGCTCCCCCCCCACTCTTCCCAGCGGGGCCCCAGCCCGCAGAGGGCCCGCCCGGCCCCGGGAGCAGCGCCCGAGCCCCCCGGGGGGGCAGAGGGGGCTCGCCCCGCCGCGCTCCCCTGCCCGCGGCCCGCCCGCCACCTGCCCGCGCCCGGCCCCCATTACCCTGGCAACCGAGGCGCCCTCAGGGCCGGCGCGGGGCTCTCCCGCCTCGCCTCTCCTCTCCTCTCCTCGCCGTGCCGCTCTCCTCAGCGCCCCTCAGGCCGCGGCGAGGAGGAAGAGGGCGATGAGGAGGGAGCCAGCGGGCGCACCGCGCCTCCCGCCGGCAGCCCGAGCCCGGCGGGGCGGGACGGGGGCGGACCCGGCCCCAGCCCCGGCCCCGGCGCCCCCCCACAGCAGGTCCCGGGGCGTCCCGGTACCTGGGGTCGGCTGAGGGCCTCGAGACCCTCCCAGAGAAACTCTGCGCCCTCGGTCGTGCGGGGTCCCACTTGCAGATGCCCAAACCCTCGGTGAAATTCAGTCACTGCCTCGTACGTGGTCTTCAGCGTGGTCTTCACTCCGGATTGCAAGCCTCTGTCTTCCTTTTATTTTTTTTCTTGCTGTTTTAATCGGATATGCTTCATGGCCATGTGGAGTATGATTCTGCGTTCTGCTTGTCCCGTGCTCTTACTTATTCATGTGTTTATTACTGCACGATCAAACTGTTAGGTAAAATTCTTTCACCGTAAGCAGGAAAGCCTTATCTGGCCGGGTCATGGTCCTCGAACGCTCACAATTTCCCAGCAGAAGCCCGGGGCCACAAAGGGACCCTGCACACCATTATCAGTCACAGTGCCTTAAACAAAATCACTCTGAGATGCACAGCTCTTTTAAGCAGATCTGTCACATGGACAAAAGCCATTGCTGTTGGCTAGAATGAGTTTCCATACATTAATTAGCTGTGCAAAGTAGCTTGCACGCTTCTTATGGATATGCTCCACCAGCTTCTCCAGCAGATAGGATTTAAGATTTTTACTCCTTTCCTTTTCCTCCAGAAAGAACTTGCCCCGAAACGACCCTGATGTCTGTGAGAACCCCCCCGGACAGATGCTGGGAAGCACTGCTCCCAGGGCCTTCACAGCAGCAGTCTGTGCCAGCCTCAGCCTCAAGAGGTTCTGAGTTTCCAAGGTTTGGTTTCCACAAGTCAGACTTATTTCTGCAGTATAATGTGGTAAGGCTGTCAGCTCCACAGCGGAAACACAACTTCCCCAACGTATCTACCCTGTCTTAAAAGCCCCTGCTTAGTGTCCATGTTTCTCCCCTTTCCTAAGATCCTGAAGAGTTACTCCAATTGGATGTTATCAAAACCATTTGTATATGTGATGAGCCTGCTCATCGGCACCAAGGGCAGGGGTGTCGCAGTATGTTGTGGCTGTGGCGTGCCTCACACACTGGCTCTCTGGCAATGATCGGTACCTGGAACAGTTGCGATTGTTCGAGTGAGAAATTCTAAAGAAAAAAGATAAAAGTCCAAACCATGCCTTTTATAAAGTTATCCATCTTCTACTGATGACTGCAGCAGTAGAAAAGTTCCCACACACCTGGTTATGCTCTCCTAAAGATTTCTCATCCAGACTGCTGTAATATGGTCGTTTTACCCTGGCTTTGGAAGGTGCAAGCTTCCAGCACTGCATGCAGTGGCTGTGACACCAGAGCAATACCCACTGGTGCTCACAAGACCGGTGCCAGCTGTCCTGCTCACTGTCGTGCCTGTGGTATTCTGAGGCTGCGTCAGTGCTTTTCCTTCACAAGGCTGTTGATCCAATAACTACACATTACCCTGTGCCACTTCCTTCAGAAAGATTCAATAAGCATTAATTACAAGAAACAGTGGAGCTGCTGGCTCAGGTGTAGGTGCCGTGACTTACCTAAGCTGGGGCTTTTCCCCATGGATGCAAGGAGGTGGTGTAAGTGCCCCTCTGTAGCCGAGTGCATGGAAAAGGCAAAGAGGTTTTCAGAGTTGCTCCAGGCAGGTTCTATTTTTCGTAAAATGTTTAATTTAACAGTGACCTAGTTTTGCAACAGCTTTCAGTGCCTTGGCTTTTCTTATCTCCTGTGTCTTAGCCTACATCATTAGAACAACAGAGCAATAGGTTTTACAGACGTTCCTACAACAAACTAAGACCTTAGCTAGCGCATTAATTCTTCTCTCCTATTTTGTTTCTTAGAGCTGCTATAGCATGATTTCTTTATAGTTTTAAGGAGGTTTTAGCATACCTTTTATGTTATATACTGTAGATTTTTTAAAGCGTCAGTTCAAAGCCCTTTGCTTATTTCATGGTACAGTTTCAAGTATCAGACCATAGCAGCAGTCTTGAATTCATCACCTTTTAGCAGAAGAATCCTTTGTTTTGTAAACTTTCAATTAACCTTATCAAATTGGTGGCTAGATTGACTAGCAAGTTTGAAGGTTTACAAGCGGTACAGACTCATGCTGGCATTCAGTAGGAGCAAGTTATGGGGTACTGTTAATATTGCCCACCTTACGTCCCCTATGTGGGGTTTCAGAAGGCGAAAACCATTCTGCATCTTGTCATTGTAACCAGTAAGCTGCAGGTCAAGTGACGTTCACTCTTCTTTTGCTTTGCATTACTTACAGTAGGTATTCTCAGCTTCAGTTTCATGGTATTCCTCGGTAGGTCTTAGCTTGTCTTTACAGAATGAGACTTCAAAAACTTCTAATGCTCTATTCTGTGTACTAAGTTCTGTACAGATTCAGCAGAAAAAGGCAGCAGTTAGAAAAATGGTTGATTTCAGCCATTCCACCCCAAATCAACTTAGGTCTGCAGAAAGTTGGATCTTCCATCAGAAGGGCTCTCGGTAATTTTTATCAGCAGACAGTCAAGTACTTGGGCCTTGCTCCACCGAGTCCTTCCTGTGCATACCCTTCCCTAGAGGGAAAGCCGGTGTAGGAGATGCTGCCCCATCTGCCAGACTTCTATGAGTGCAGATGCTTTCTCTCTGGGGAGAACTCTCCCACAGGGATCTCTGCCCACAAGAGGTCTGCTTTGATCCACGTTAACATGTTTTGCAGAAATTGAACTTGTCAGGCTGAAGAAGGCAGGTAGCATATACTGACAGTTTCTGAGCCACGAGTTAAACAGAATGAGCCAAATGTATACCTCTGTATCTACACGGATTGTGCGAGCTATAAGAACAAAACTGACATAATAGGAAACATTCAGAGCCCCACAGGGCCAGCATGCACCACCCTTGTTGAGTTTCACTGAATTACTATCTTTGTGCAACAGGATTGTAGCTGTCTTCACAACTGAAATTTTGGGTGATCTTTGACAAACTTCCAAACTTCATTGACCTGTCATCATTAGAAAAAAGAAAAACCAACCAGTGGTGAATTTCAGGCATGGGAGAATTTGTCCCTTCAGTCTGGAGAAATCACCAAATCAAAAATCTGGAGAATAATTCTTTGTATAAAGCTAAAAATATCAGAACGCCATTAGTAGTGGCCCCTCTGTTCATTTTTATCAATAAAGAACACCGTGGAAAAGAAATATGCAGTCTTTGCAAATACAGCTGGGACAGTTTGGAAGGCCTTATTTGCTGGATGTTTTAAACAGAGGTTTGTGTAAGAAGCTTTGTCTCATGCTGTCTGGGGACAGTTTGGGGACTGGAATCCCAAAATGGACCAAGAGCAATGCAGCTAATCAGAAGGGAAATTATACCATTTTCTTGATCACTCTAGTCCTTGCTCAAGCATAACAGAGGTACCCTTTTCTCTCCTGTCTTGAAAATCACCCATCTGAACAAATCAGAGCACTGGCCAAGTGAGATCAGCAGTCTCCTGCTTTCCTGTGCTAACAGCATGGCTTTAGGGGGGATTTGGGGGTTTTCTATCTTTAACAGCAAGGACTCTGCTAAGATCTCTCCACCACTTCTTTCTAATCAGCAGGAGATCAGTTCTTTGATGGCTATCAGTGTTTCTTCTTTTCTGTCCTTTAGTCAGGTCCTGCCTAGACTCCATCAATCTCATCAGAACTTGCCAAGTTTTCCAGGACCAGGTAGATTATCCACTTTTGCCATGTTCAATGTCAAAGTATTATGGCAGGAATGGGTGAATTCCCATTGAATTCAGGCTCTATCCAGTCAGTCTGTTCCTACCGGACTGGAAAAGGTGTATAAGGAATACTCGCCTTGAGTAGATTACAAAATCCTTGGCTATTTTCTTCTGCAACACTGCAGAAGATTCCTGTAGACTTTTTCTGTTTGAAATAGGTTTTAAGGTTTTATCATGATTAATTACATAAGCTGTGATGGGAGCTGGTGTGCAGTGGGAATGAGGAGCCTGAAGTGTGGAGGAAGGCATGAAATGTGTTTATAAAAACCTTGAAACTAGCAAGATGCAGTATGTGCCTTCCATAGCCCTGATCATGCTGTTTGTATGCTATAACCCCCTCACCACTGTTTATCTGCATCTTATTAAACTGTACATTTGTCACAGCAGAAACAATATAATCTCCTGCTTTTGAAAAGCTTTTAACATATCGAAGAAATTGCAAACACCACCATTAAATGTATTTCTTTTCTGTGCTTGGATGATTTATAGTACCCACTAACACAGCCCCAGCATCAAAATGCATGTCCGGGTATGTCTGTATCTATCTATCTATGTTCACCTTCTGTACACGCACATATTTCTGTATAAAAAATCTATCCTCTACTAGTTATAAAAACTTTACAGGCTGCTGATAGTTTATCTAAACCATATGGTGCCATTTCTCCCCCTTTGGCTCATTTATGTAGCTGAACACCACAGTGAGTTTTTTGGTTTGGGAAGTAGAGTTTAACACTTGACATTTGCTTTTGGTGTATATTTATTTACTTACTTTGTTTCTGTTTATTTGTTTTTCTGTTAACAACAGTAAAGTCTGAGCAGTTAAAGATTTTTACAATTTGAATCAGAATAGTACCTAAAAATCACTTTCAAGCTCGAGTGAATATTAATGGATGATTTATCGATTATTGCTGAGAAAGTACCACACAGAGAAGATATGGCTGAAGTTACCTTTAGCTTTGCAAATCCCTCCTACCTACAAAGCCAGGCATCCAGATGTCTCGAGTAGTCGTACAAATCTCAGCGGTGTGAAATATGAGATGGATCCTGGGCTCAGGTCTCATCTTCCACCTCTGTGGCCAGAAGAGCTTCATGAGAAACTCTCGATGACACACTCCTTAATTCGATAAGCCTGCTAACCTATGATAATAAAGAGACCGGAAGAGCCCGTTTAAATTAGAAACATTTCAAACTCCTCTGCTCTGCTAAACAAGAACATGAGAATAACATACTTGTGGAAAGCATAATAAATAATATATAAAACCAGTTTTACAAAAACATGGGTTTCATTTTTTTCTCTCATCCAAGAAACTGCTTCAAATCTGCATCACTGTTATCAACACCACAAACCTTTAAATACAGTTCATTATCAGGATCTCAAAGGGCATTATAAACACTGATGAAACAGTAAGCCCTCACTTGCAGATAAATAACTACAGTGGGCATGGTTAAAATTCCGCCATTAGTTGAAGGTCTGTATTCTTTTGATGTACTGCACCGTGTGTTCAGATTGTTGATATTCTTATCAAAATACAGCTGCTTGGGGTGAAATGTTTCATTTTATGGATCAGCACAAGGCTGGCTTCTAATTTTTCATCTTTTCTTTTTTTAAAGTTTCAGCAAAAATTGTTTAACTCCCTCCAGTGAGATCTGGAGGGAAAGAAAAAAAAAAAAAAAAAAAAAAAAAAAGGCTTTTTCCCCATGTTAAATATATTCTTGTAACTGAATATGCCCATGTTTTGAGGCCACCATTAAAAATGTATCAGGGAGATGGGCCTGGGTGACAAGGATGTGTCGTTCTGTGAAAATCTGCTCAAATTTTGACAAGTTACAAATTCTGAAATTTTCAACTTGCTCTTGCTTACATTCTTAGCAACTGAAGGCTAAATTCCCCAGAAGCTGACTGCAGTGATGCATATTCAGATTAGTATAGTTAATTTTAACTAAACATGTAAATTACTCAGTGGGTTGTATTTTGTTGATTTTTTTTTTCTTTCTTTCTGCTTCTTATCAAATTGTAGCACAGAAGGGGACTGAAAATCCCTTAGTCTGTCCCACTGCCTAAGGTAGGATCAGCTGTGCCTGAGTTACTACTGACAAGTCCTTGAAGACATTCAGTGCCGGAGATGGCAAAGACACTCCAGGACATTTATTCCTGTGTTTAGGGAAATGCTATCTGTGTTCATCCTGATTTTGAAGATGAATCTCTGTTGTTAAAATTGGAACCCATTATTTCTTGTCCTTCATCATGGACATAGACAACAGATTGTCCCTGTTCTCTTTGGAACAATCTTCCACCTTTTTTTTTTATTTTTTTTTATTAAGAGTTCTGCCCATTTTTCAGCATCAGGTTAGACAGCATCAGTTCTTTTTCCTTACAGTCTATGTTTTTTTCATGCCGCCTGATTCTGATTAGTCCATCCTGTGGAATCTGCACCTGCACAGGCAGCGCAGGATGGTGTTCCTTTCTTTTGCACTAGCCCAGCATTATTGACTCCTGTTCTATTTGTGGTCTACAATGCCTGCTAAATCTTTAACCACAGGATTGCTTTGAAGATGGTCCTTTGCTGTTTTCTGTAGTTCCTCATTACTGTTTAACGGTAGCTCTTCTTATATTGAATGCTTCCCACATTTTCCAGATCATATCTGCAATTTATCACGATTACTGAATTTTGATCCTGGCTTCTAACATACTTGCAGTCTCTTGCTGCTTGAAATTATCTGCAAATTTAATAACAATTCTCTGTGTGTCATCATCCAGCTCATTAATGAATTTAATGAATACTGCCAGACCTAGAGCAATCCTCTGTGGAACTTACGCAACTCATCCTTACATTTTGACAAAGAAATATCTGTTTGAGTAAGGTCTGTTAATGCAACACAGCACCAGGATTTTGGTATGGACATTTACAAGTTCACTAGCTTCTGCAAGCTAGTTGTTTCTTTCTGTTTTCTTGTTGTTGTCGTTTGCCAGGAAATTCTTTTACTAAAATATTGATGGGACTCAGACTTCAAAAGAGACTGAGCAGAAGTGATGCAAATTCTATATTTCATTGAAATATTTAATTGTGGGAAATGTCTTGAGGTGCACTTTTATTAGCATTCCCAAGAGGTAGTCACTCTTAAGATACCGCCTGTCGTACTTTTGCCTTCCTTCTTAAAAGGCTTCTCAGATTTTTGCTCAGCAGCTAATGGTAATAGCACAGAGCAAAGCATAAATATTGAAACATGGAGAAAGTCCTTAACACCCCACAGAACCACCTCAGTCTGAGTAAAATTTTTACTTTCGCAGTGGCTTAGAGAACTTATGCTAGAGTTTTTTCTTCCTTTGAACCCCCTATTGTGCAAAGGAATAGTACCCTCCATGGCAGTTAGAACATATTTAGAAAAGGCCCACAGATCAGCTCATGTGGCTGTGAGCTATAATCTACCCACACATGCTACAAAAACAGAGCTCTGTTTGATCTGCTATAATCAGGTGGTCCTCCTCGTCCCTTCAGAACACAAAGGAAATTTTCTCTTTATGAGATGCTCAACTATTCACTTTTTCAAATAATCAGGAAAAAAAAAAAAAAAGTAATTATGGTGTCTTTTCCTTTCTAATGCACTAAGTCTTTCTTGCTTCTGCCTGTCTGATGGACTTTCCAAAATGAGTAGCTTTAAATGTATTTCAGAGCAACTAGCTTTGGAGAGCTAGCCTTGATGAGAACTCAAAAGTCACCTTGAAATGACAGCCACATTTCTGTTCATTATTAGATTTCATACTTTTGTTTTGCTTCACAGCTCCAAAAGCTCTCAACGAAGATGAAACTGTTACCATCTGTGTCCACATCTGCAAGGAGCTGCATGTTCACCCACTGCAGTCCCCAAGGATGTAGCCTCCAGGACAACCAGACCAGACCATCAGTCCTCTGGGGCTGTAGCGCCATTTCAGGATCCAACTAAACTAACAAATACCTGCTACTAAAACACTCTCTCCTCACTCGGGTCCTGGACGCACACTCCCCACATGTCCATCAGCTGGATCTAGTGGCCATGGGGCCACTAAAGAGGCCAGTTTGGCAGGTCTGATGGAAAACAAAGCCAACAAATGGAGACTACTCTGCAGCTAGAAGAGGGGGGCAAGACTGCATGTTTCAAAGGCTACTTGATTTTAGCTCATTTTAGAAGCAATGCAATGCGTTACCTCTGCCTGCTCTCTGCATATTTATCTCCTTCCTACCTTCTAGCCTCCACACATAAGCCACGGCCCACATGTTTCTAGAAGTCTGTTTTTAATTATTTAAAGCAGTTTTTGTTTTTAACCTACAGCTTTTAATTCTGCACTTGATGACAAAACCAAGCTTCGGCTCTTCCCTAGCAGTCATCTTTTTAAAAGCAGCTGCACTCGTTTGGTCTTTGCTACACCAGTTTGTACGTTAATCTTTCAGTCAATTTCACAGTAATTTAGATTATCAGAAATTAATTCCCAACAAAGCTAAAAATACTCTGCTCATTCTCCTTGAAGAACAGCTTTGCCCGATGGGGATGCTGACCCTGGGTGCGCTCTCCTACACTACATGGCCATTTCACCTTATAAATTCTGACAGGCAAGTGGTTAGGTCCTCCTCTAAGACAACATCCCAGACTTCCTTTGTAGTCACTGTGGTGCCATTAATTCACCTATTTTAGATACAGATTTGATTGGGAAATGTATTGCTCTCTGGAGATGACACCTTTTCTTCCTCTTGGGGAGAGCTGGAACAACCAGCTCAGACCAGCTGCTAAAGGGTGGATGCTGGGGAGAAGAGGCTCAGCTAAGAGACTTCAATCAGCGGGGATTTGTTTCTACACAAACCATTAGCCTTCAGGATTGTTTCCTAAACCTGAGGAGGAGCTAAGAGAAAAAGACCAGGCTGAACCACAGGACATTTAATTCTTGGGGCTTAATGCTTCTTTTCCACAATTAATGACCTATCCTGTTACACATTTTTAAAGGAATGTTGCAAAAATGACAAAGGCAAACACAAAAGAAAAATGAAAAAATAACCTAATATTGCAACATCCTTACACATGTCATGTATGAGGTCTCAGAAAATCCAAGGGTCCCAGCTTTGCTGCCACCATTGAAATGAGATCCTGAGACCAGTGGTTCAATGCGTAACAGTTTTCATATACAACAATGCAAACTACTATTCCAGGAAAAAAATAGGACCAGCTTCAAAGAGACTTTTTACAAACAACTTTGGCTGTAGGGATAGCAGGCTTAATCCAGCAGTAATATCAAACAATTTTTCTCCGTGACTGACCCTGCATATCAACAATTTCAGTGCCTGTACACTGCATTGCTGGCCACAACAGCTGGACTGACAAGAAAAACCCTGAAACTGATAAAATCAAAGAAAAAATGAAAGATGCAAACAGAAGTAACACCAATCAAAGACCCCATTTTATCTTCCTGTCTCCTTCACTTGCTGCCTTAGGACATCCTGTCATGGTCAGGTTACAATTCTAATTTTCCTAATTTTCCCCTGATTGTGTTAAAGCTGATTTTTCTCAGTACAGGGCTACAGGGCTGGATGTGCACCTGTGTGCTGCTAACGTTTCCTATACTGGTATTCAAGCTGTAGTGTAAGAAGAAAACTTCGGCAAAAGTTGAAGATACTGCCTTTGCATGGGGTTTCAAATAGCTGGAAATTATCTGTTTTTAATATAGCAGCTAGATGCATCTCCACACTGTAAGCATTCTGGTCTTAGACAGATTAAGGTTCTCAGGGAAAAAATACCATCTAGAGCTACAGAGGCCATGGGAATGTCCTGCAGTCTTAAACTGCCCATTGTCAATGCCACAACTTTATTTACACAGAGAACACTTCCACAGCAGCTGCTGAAAAATACCCAGAGCCAGCAAAAAAGAACGGAGAGCAAAATCTTTTCAGAAGTGTTGTGCCATCTGGTCCTTACTGTTCATGTAAACACCGTCCTTTTGTAAAAAGTCCCCAGTACATGACAGGTTTTACTCAGTCTCTTCACAATGTTTTTCCTTCAATGCTTCTGCCTTAAATTTGAGCGGGTACTGCAGATTCAGAGAATATACATATGCTGTCTATCAGCTCCTTGCTTTTTGCCCACTTCATTATTAAGAAGAAAATTGCAACATCTGCACTCTAAGAAATATATTTCCCTGCTTAAACCTGTGCTTTCACAGTCCTGGAACATTGCATGGGGGCTGCTGTTTGCTGCAATTAACAGTCTCAGGAAATTAAAGACCACAACTAATGCTGTGTTCCAGCAGGATTCTGATTTCTCATTCTCCCTTTATTTGGGAAGCAAATGCAATGCCATTTGCAATTTTTTTTTTCCTACCTTTTATTTTTGAAAAACAGGTAGTTCTGTACTGTGCTTGATTAATTTTCCTAGTTGAAACTCAAGTCTCCAGGGCAGCATTCATTCATTTATTCTCTACCAGCATGATATTGTCTGTTTTCCTCAGATGTTATTTTCCTCAGATGTTACTCTGTCCGTGTGTCCTCTCTCCACTACTCCCCACCACCACGGGACAGCTCTGCCCCTCGGCACCTGTATAAAAGCACAGCCTCCCGTTTCTCTTTGCCTACCCAGCACATCAGGACTTCAGGCAGACCACAGGAGAGTGGCCTGGCCCAGCCCTTAATTTTTGTGCATCACAGACCACAATGAATGTGGAAAAGTTCAGACAAAAGGGGATCCCTGAAACTGCGTTGTTTTTTTGTCTATAAGCAGTACCCATTTTTTCAATCAGTTCTCATACTCTCATGCTTCCCCTGCCTGTGGCACACATCCTCTAAGGTATTTCTTTCATATTGTCAATGTGGAATTGTGAATTTCTCTGGAAAAAAAATAATGGGGAGACTGGCATCATGTTTACTGCTAACTCTGCTAGTGTTGGAGCAAGGGAATAGCATGTGTCTTGAGCCTGGCACCAGACACTCTCGCATTGTCATTTTCTCTACTGTCCAGAAGTCACAATAGTGTTCTGAAACACAGATTTGTGTCTAGCTCTACAGAATTGGTATTCTTAATTCAGAATACATAGTTCTTGCAGGAGCTACAGCTCATAAACACAGACTATGTGAAAACAGTTCATAAACACAAGTTATATTCCCCCTACCAAATCCCTACCTTTTGTCTGCGATGTTCAGCTGTACATAACAATCCTCGTTATTCCTCTTCCCATCACTGCTATCATTTCCACTGGACTCAGTGAACATAAAATACCTCTAGCATGCATAAAGGAGAGAGAAACAGAGAGCAAGAAGCTCTCATTAAGCATTTATGTTATCAGAAATAGACTGACCAGGGCTAGGGACTGGTACGACAGCAATCTGCTCAAAAGATGAACAGTTCTTGCCCCGCACCACTGAACAGGCTGTGTCCCAAGATGAGCTCTCTCTCTCTCTCCCCCAGGAACACAAGTCCCATGTATCTGGCACAGTGACCTGATCTGCCCCAACCAGTGAAGATGCTTGCACTGAGCCTTTACCCTGCAATTTGGAATAATTTGGTAACAGTCCCTGAAGTCTTTGGTGGTCTGGCTGCATAGCTACACACAGGGAGATGACCCAGCATGGGCATTTCCAGAACACACACAGATAAATCTAAAACTCTTGTCTTCCCAGAATATAAACTAAACCGTCACAGTCTATACCCTTTTTTAGGGCATAAGCAAGTCAATATATCATCTCTTACTACCAACCCTTCCTCTCCCCTTGCTTTTGACAGAAAAATATCTGGATTGTAATTTGAGATGACATTGTTACAAATGAGGGTTATAAGGAAGTTCAGCCAAAGAAAATCCCACACACTACTTTCCAGTAATAAGAACAGAAAAGGGAGTAGCAAAATCCTCACATGATCCTTTTCTCATCTCCCCTTTCATATACCCAAACTCAAAGATGCTTCTCATCCAAATAGGGACCAGGCAGGGACCTGCACAGCCAGGACAGTGAGCCTCAGGATGTAGCATCTCTTACCAATTTCCTGAAAAGAGCTGCTGAGATGTGCTGCTTCTGAATGCTGTATGGGCCTTGGGCTCTGACGGGACAGTCGGTGGGACACCGCAAGGTGATAAAATGCTGTAGATGAAGATCCTCTCCTGGAAAGCTGCAACCTTAGCATCTTTGTAAAGGGGAGTACAACCATGAGCAGCATCCGTTGGGTTGATCTTCGTCTCCTTTCTCTGTCTGCAGAGAGCTGTTCATTGAGGCACACCCTAAAGCAGGAAAATAATCATTAAAAATACCCCAAACCTCCTGTGTTGTCACAGTTAGGACAGAATCAGGACCTCCAGCATGTCAAATTCTTGGCAACCTGAGGATAACAGGAGAAGGAAAAATCTTTCAGCAGTCATATCACCTACCAAGCTGTTTAATGCCACTTTCAAAGACTTTAAAGGAGATGGGGGTCCTAATACAACCCTCTTGTCACAGCACTGTTTGTGGTCATGCAGTCATTTAACTACCCCGAGTCAAAAAAATGGGTCTGGTCTTGAATCAGTGCCACAAACCTGCTGAAGAACATCTCATGACAAGAATTTCCATAGCTTAGTTATGAAATGTATAAAAATATCACATTTTTTTAAAAAAATTAATTGTCCTCCATTTTCTTCCAGTCCTTCCATGCTACATGGAAAGCTTGCACAGGACCCAGAAGTACTTTATTACTCAGCATTGTGTAAGCCATATACACTGTAACTTGTCTCCTCAGTCAAATATGCAGGCTTCACCTTTTCCATCTGTTCTGATAGGGAAATCTTGTCATTCTCCACAGCATGTTATAACCTGTTTTAAGGCCTACTTGTTCTGTGTTTGCATGGATTCTTTCTGAGGGGCAGCTGGAACTGAAGGCTGTATCCTGGAAGATGATGTATGTTTCTGGAGGCAGCTGTATTTATCTCCCAGGAGCAGTGGCTGTATATTTTCTGCTATTACTATTCCAAAATTCTCCCAGAACATGACTTTTCTCTCTGGTTCCTAGCTCCTGTCTTCTTAGCCCCATCAAGAGTTTTCCCTGCCAGGTATGGGGGGAGCCTGGGAGCAGCTAAGATGGGGGCACAGGAAAATGGGGACTTCAGAGCCAGGAACGGCAGTGCCACATCACCACCCCGCTGTGCTGCAGCTCCCCCAGTGATGCCACAGCCCTGGGACACTGTCCAAAACAGCACTTACCTTGCAGAGACTGGAAAACCCCACACATTTCCTGACCTAACTGGGAACATCAACAACTGCCAAAAAAGCAACGTGCGTGTTTGTGGCTGGCGTTACGAGCTTGTGCCCGCTACAGAAACCGAATCTGTGCAGCCCAAGTACTGCAAAGCAGAGTGTGGGTCACAGAACCACAGAATGTAAGAGATTGGAAGGGACCTTGAAAGACCATCTAGTCCAATCCCCCTGCTGGAGCAGGGTCTTCTCATTTAAAGGGGAGATTTTCTTTTAATCATAGATATACACCGGTGGTCACTCCATTAGCTGTTTTGGGGATAGGGGAATGCAACCACTCACGGAAAAGCTAAAATTAACTATTCCTGAGACTAATTTCTTGCTTTGTATCACAATAGGAAAGAAGTCTTCTATCCTTGGTATGATTATGTAAGCATTCCAGTTTGTAATGCCACAGAAATGTGTTGTCGGATGAAGCCTTAGTATAAAACACTATATAAAAGTATATTATATATATATTATATGTAATATATTATAAATATATATAATAAATATATTTATATAAATATATATTTATATTTAAATTTATATAAAAATATATAAATTTATTAAATTAAATTTATATAAAAATATATTTATATTATATATATATTATATAACATATATATGTATAAAAGTATAAAAGAACTTTTCACATTTTGCTTCCATAATGAACAGGAATATTTCTGCAGTACTTCAGTGGCTAAGAAAAAAAATCCATCCCAACTTTTCTCTCAAGGACCTCCCAATCCCCCTGCCAAAAAGGGTAAATATAAAGCTATCAGAAATTATGATCCATTTTCTAACACGTTTATTGCTTACAGGCACAGTCTCAGTTATCTTTCCTTTGGATTTATTTGTAGATTAAATAAACATAACCTCTATTAGATTTCATAATGAGTAAAACCTGTGAGCATCTTGCTTGTCACTCCACCAGAGGAGCTAAAACACTGCAAAACACAGGTGTTCTACTCATCCTATGACAACACATTGTAGAATAGAGCCCCAGAGAAAGCAGTAGGACAAAAAAATCTGCACAATCCTTTTCCAACATTCCAGTTTCTTACAGGAGCTTGCAAAAGCTGCCTCATCTTGTTCCCACCCATCAGAAAGGCTAGGCATCTGCCACCTGTCTTGTTGTTGCTCTGTACTCAGTACTGCTTTGACACTTTGCAAAACTTTGAGCTGAAAGGAACTAAAACTGCCTTTTTTTTTTTTTTTTTTTTTTTTTTCTTGCTAAAGGAGATATATCATTATGTTGTCATAGTAAACTAACAATGAGAAATGGCTACGGCTTCAGCCCCACCAGAGATCAGCCCCACAGCCTGAAGAGAGGGCATCTGCTGAAAGGCCACCATGGCACTCGGCTGGAGGAGTGTGTGACAGCTGGGAGGCAAGAGCTGATGACTGTCCTGATTGCACCACCCTGCCCAAATACAAGGCTCATTAGCTCCAACAGGAAATAACCGCAGCTTTTTAATTTACTCAATACGAATGCATCAGAGGATGGACACGGGGATCAGTTTGTTTGATTTTTCACTCAGCTGTCAAGGAAGGCACAAGTGCAGACAATTGTTATGGTTGGTAGCTACTAATTTTCATTTGTCCAAAGACATAAAAATCTGTGGTCCGAGGAAGCGTCTTTGCCCTTGGCTGTCACTTGTGGTCAGGGCTGTGGCAGTGAAGCCTCAGCTTGCACTCCCAGGAAAAAAGCTCTGCAAAGATCTGAGTGATCCCATGCTAGCTTAACCTCTCTTTTAAACAGAGTGCACGTGTCCTCAGGTGAACAGGTCAGCACCAGGCCAGACATATCCTGAAAAGGAAACAGGAATTGGAACATGAGGGACCCACCCCATATGTGTGGGAAAGTAAGGAAGAAAATCCAGTGTTTCCTCCTAAAATGGTTTTAATAGCTGCAGCCCTTCAGAATGTAATTAATGTTTATATACCCACTTATGAGAGCAAAATAGCCAATTCCTCTGGAAGACTATTAACTTGACTTTTTTGCCTCTGTGCATTGTAACCAATTAGGAACCCAAGATCTGCAAGTGTTAGATTCACCCAAAAACTCTGAAGTTGCTTATAAGTGAATGGTAATTTCATAAAAAAAAAACAATAAATTGGACAAATTAATTCAGATAGAATAAGAAATGATCCAATTCTTCACTGTGGTATTCAAAGAAAAAGAGATGACTGAGTCACTCTCTTCTTTATGTACTTTTCACCCCACTCAGTCTGACTTGGTACATCCACTTTATTCCATGGAAGATCCCCATGACTCCAAGGAGCAGATGGATTGTGCCTTTAACTGAACACTGCACACTTCAGACTTTATAGCTGGCCTGAAGTTCTGGCTTCATGTTTGGGGCTCCTGTTATCTCCAGGAATGCAAATGATTAATAGTGACAACTCAAGCAATGGATCACAGCAAATGTCTAGGAAAAAATCACTAAGTCCTGGACTGTCAGTCCTCAATGACAGAAATGTGCAGAGAAGAGTGGCCCTGGAGCATTTTTTTTTTTTTTTTTTAAACTGAAATTAGATTTGTGTTAGAAAACGTTCTATCTCTGCTAATATCTGCTCCCCTGTTAAGATTTCCTGGTAACATGATGTTAATAACATTACAGGCCAGATCCCCTGTTTCCATATACTAGATTTGCAATGAGTTTATCTATGTCTGCTTCTAGTTTAGGATCACATTTCATGTTTTGATTAACTTCAAATATAAGTAATACGACCTAAGTTTTGTTTTGAAGGTACATATGACTGTTCAGTGCTTGCTGGAGAGGGTCTGGTTTGCTTACCAAGGTGTCTTCTTTGCCTTTTCCCACAGTATATTTTGACAGTTCAGCACTGCTGTTTCCGCTTGTTTTGACTGTGGTGAACATAGGGAGTTCTGGATGACTTCAGGTCTTCTGTTCTTGGTAACAATGAACAGAGGTTCCTCCACACACTGTAAGACATGGATGTATAGGCATTAGTTTGGACAGTTTCAACAGATTTTATGTAAGTTTGTGCCACGAACCTGACTCAGATTCATTACACATTTCTCTGTAGGTTTCCTTCTGGGTTTCATTTTCACAGGTCACTCATAACAGCCACTTGAACGCAAATCATGAATAAAGATCACTACAGACTAAGCACATCCATTCCAAAAATCCATCTGCCTCCCAGTACAGGAGGTCCAAAAATCAGCTAGACTAGTGATGGGACAAAACAGGACCAGAGTACCCATGACTGCAACAGGCCACTTTTAAAAGGCCATTATAAAAGTGATATATGATGTTTCAAGAGCAGTGTACCCCAGAGATGCCATGTCCAATTTCTGTGGTAACAGATTTTTCCCCTCTACAATATTCTGGTTCCTTGCACTCAAGTTGTCTTCATCTCTCAGCCCTGTGAGCAGAAGCAGATGAGAAGAAGGTTCCCTCATACCTGCCCCACCATTACTGTCTCTACAGGGAAAGGAAGTTTTCCATCACTGAGCACCCAGAGGCTTTGCAGGGCTCTTTATAGCCACCTCTGCATCCCACGCCTCACAGCGCACATATGGCAGGAGAGAGGGTGGCAGTGCCTGTGGGGGCTCAGATTCAGGTGCTGCCAGCTGCTGGCTGAGGGCAGCAGACAGACCAGCCACCTTCCCTAGGGACTGGGAGTGTCCCCAAGGGTGTCCCTGCATCTGAGAGCTGCACTGGTCCCCACCCTCTGCATCAAACTGGTGCTGCTTTATCAACAAGTGAGGGCAACCCAGCAGTTACGCCTTTGGAGTCCTGTGTGTTCTCAAACACAACTGTCTAACTCTGCAATAAAAAGCTGAACTCCTTTCCTTACAAAAAACAGGCCAGAGAGTGGGAAGTGGGGGCTTGGAAAGAGAAAGAGAGTGGGCGAGAGATTAAACAGCCTCTGGTATTCAATGCCTGTGGATGACAGTTTCAAAAATATTTCTAGGGATATACTTGGCAGGCACTTGCCTGCAATTTCCTTCTAGATACATATAAACAGCAAAAGCACACAAACGGCCTCTTACTCAAAGAGATATAATTATCTTAATTGTTGTACACGTACAAACACAGTTTAATAACTGCCTAGGACACCTCTCCCACCAGTGCCCCTTCCTCTTCCCCACAAGCCATACGACCTGTCCTCACCACACAAACAGGCCAGACTAGAGCCCAGGCCACTGGCACAAGAAGCTGAAGAGGTTTGTGTTTCCCCAGTCCTGTCACAGCACCTACACACGTCAGGTTTCAGAAAGGGTCCTGGAATCCCAGGAGATGTAGGGGCTGAGTTCCCAATGCTTTTTAAAGAGTTGTGAGTGCCTCTTTACTCCAAGATCCTCTGAAAATCCTGCAGTCACAGACCCACAAAAAAAATATTAACCAAGTGACAATTTCCTCTAATGTGTAGAGGCAATTCCCCAGGGGCAAAACACTAAGTTACAAAGAAGAGTATAGACAGACGGAGGGGAGATTGAGAAGTAGGAAAAGAAAATGACGAGAGGAAAGGGTGGAAAGAACAAAAACAGGGAGGCAAAGGAGAGTACAGGGAACAATAGGCATACAAGCTGGAAAGGACTGTCATTGTCTTGCTGTTGCTTTCTGCTGGGTTTGATACCTCTTTCTCTGTTTTTGT
This sequence comes from Oxyura jamaicensis, assembly GCF_011077185.1. Taxonomy (NCBI): domain Eukaryota; kingdom Metazoa; phylum Chordata; class Aves; order Anseriformes; family Anatidae; genus Oxyura; species Oxyura jamaicensis. Next base: position 19,702,495 of record NC_048897.1, on the reverse strand, counting down.
TTTGTTTTGTTTTTCTTTCCCTGAAAATCAATGAAACATTTTTATTTTGAGGGAGAAGGAATGGGGAGGTCTGAGGCAGAACGACTTCTGCCAGCTCTGTGGTCCCAGCCAGTTTTGTGGGTACTGTGCACTGTCAGCCCTTCCTGCTGCACTGGATTTGACACCAAGCTCAGGAGGCTGGTGGGGAGCAAGAGTGAGAGGGTAGGGAAGAAGGAATAGCAAAGGAAGGGAAGAACAAGGTGCACAGGCCTTGGAAGGAGGTCCTTGCATGGGGGAGGATAATCAAGCAGATGAAAAGCACAGAGGAAGAGACTTGTTGGCCTGGCCATGCAGCAGCAGCTCCAGGCTGGCTGAGGAAGTACTTCAGCAACATAGAGCAGACCTCCAGCGCTGGCCGAGCTGCTGCTGCTGCTTCCCGCCGGCAACTTTATCTGGGGATAAAGAACAAAGGCAAGAGAGAAGGGGAAGGAAGGAAGGAAGCAGGGAGCTGCCTCCTGCCACCTTCTAACATCAAATGGCTGCAGGACATCAGCCTGAGAACCCTTTGAAGTGTGATTCTTACAAACTACTAAAGTGGGCAAAAACTTTTTTATTTAAAACAAACAAAAAGTTAAATCAAACTAACATCAGCGTTGGGAATGTGCAGCGATAATCCCTGAGTGGAAGCCAAGCCCTTCTGAGTCCAGCAGAACACCCATGGCTTCCCACCCCGTGGAAGGGGTGGAAAGGAGAACAGCTATGTATGTCCTTCGTGACTTTTTTCCCAATCCCAAGGCTTTCCAGTGGTTTGCAAGCCTTGCCAATCATTTGTAATGCAGGCAACTGGATCACCTCTGCAGGCAACTCTGGATCACCTCTATAGCCAGGCACATAGAACAGGGAGGCTAGCAAAACAAGAGCCAACCCCAGAACAAACTCCTTGGAGTACAGGCATGTTTCAGCAGGGCAGGGATTTCCCATAGGAATGATAGGTGTGCTAATGTGGATATTGATTTAACTTTTTGAATTAACCTGACATACTACTGCCATGCAAATAAACGCCATATGTTTGTACACAGGCTGAATTCAATCATAAGCTCATAATGCAAATAAAATCATAATGCAAATGACTGTCACACAGTAAGCCCTTGGATATATGTGCAAAAAGTACCGTTGCAATTAAAATGTGAGATATTAATTCAGAAAGTAGACTGATAATGAGTAATTTGTTCACTGAATTAACTAACCTGCTAGCTACACGAACGAGTGGTAATTACAGGTATCATGAAACGGAGTCACACTGCGTAGCTGCGCTATAATTATATTTGCTGTATTAAAGTGTGACCCTGGTATTACAATGAGAAACGAGATGAAAAGCAGGAGAAAAATCCCAGCTCAGGAACCAGGCAGGTGGAACAAAGCCACAATGGTGCGCAGAAAGCTACTTTTACTGACTTCACAGCTCCCTGCCAAAGATATACACTGCACACATCTCCGGAGTGACAGAGGAATCACACAGGTTTGTACTGGTATTGCACACACACACTGCTCTGGCTTAGTATCAACCCTGGAATCACTGCTTTGTGCCATTACCAGTGACAGGCAAACTCCCTAACAGGAGTAAACTGTCAGTTGTACAAATCCCATATTTTCCCTGCAGTATATTTGGTCCTGGCAGACTTGTTGTTGAATGCACGTACATCAGGCTGGTGCCAATGCACTCTCCTCCCCCTGGACCATTCTGCCTAAAGCTAAAAAGTTGGAAGGAAGAGGAGAGACTGTTTTAGCTGGGCTTATGGTTGCTGGGTTTTTATATATTGCTTTTCAAGTGGCAAAGCTTGCTGATTAGCTCTGTGACCTTTCCAGTGCCCAGTCAGCTCAGAAGAGGCATGGGAAACACGCTGAGGAAAAGAGCTGGGAGGAAAGAAAGCATGGGAAAGTAGCCAGAAAAACAAAACAAACAAAACAAAAAAAAGAGTGGGAGAAGGAAATGTAGGGAATCTGTTCAGAAGAGCAAAGAATATGTCATAATAGTACTTACAGATGCCCCCTCTGGCAAATACACATCTCCAGTGGCAGGCCTGACACGTTTTGTCTTTATTCCCAAACCTGAAAGGAGTAAGACCTGGTTGAACTTGTGTAACACTGCCATCCAGTGCTGCGAGTGTGCCCCAGGCTGCAGCTGCACCTCTGCACCCTGATCTGTCCCATCCCAGGGCAAGGCCACCACCCTAGTTGGGCCCAGGTGTCACCATCCTCAGAGCCATGTCCCATGCTGTGGTCCCCTGCCCACAGACACCCTGGCAGGTCTCCAGCCTGTGGGAGGAGCAGGATCTGGAGGGCTCAGCCATCCTCCATCACTGGAACACCTGGAACATCACAGATCACATCAGTGAACCCTCCTGGAAAGCCTCTGAGCCAGGTTAACCCTCCTCTAACAACTCAGGAGCTTCCTTTAAAGTGAAGATTATAAAAACAGCTCTGTTAGATTAGGTCAAAAGGCTAGAGATTTTAGACTCACTGATTGTATTGGCTGGAGTAGTCAGGAAGGGCAGTTTGTCACCATCATCTTCTTTGCCACAAGATCACCCAAAGGAATAAGGAAGTGAACCCATCCACTTATTTCCCCCCCCTATTCTCCAGATCTTTAACAGTCCAAGAAGGAAGACTTCTATGCTAAATACACCAACAAGTAGTTGCATGCCCTTGGGCTTGAGAAGCAATATGGGGTAGCTGGTGTCCTCCTTTCTGGAAGGGGGACACTGGTGCTCAGCCCACAAGGCAGATAGAATCGCAGACCACACATGAGGATGTTGGCTGGGTTTTCCTCTAATGGTCACCACAGTTAAATTTGACGAGAGACAAATTTCCTAAGTTTTAGAAAAATAAAGTTTAAACTTCTTCAAGCAGCCAGAAGGGATATTCTCAGACATCTTTCAGTCTTGACCTGATTTTTCTTGTTTTTTTTTTAGGTGGCTACAAAGATCTGACTAATGTTTTGAGACCAGTTTTATTTCAAGACCTCTCTCATAATAAATATCGTAGGTTGATTAACACAACCCCAAATAAGTTACATGCAAAAGCCTCAACATATGCAAAGATAATCTTTGTCTTTCTCTTGCTTAATAGCACAGCTTTTCTTTTTTTGTGATGCTTCTTCAGAGTTTTGTGCAAGCCTTTCCCATGCCAGCTCATTCCCTTTTATAGAGAAACAATTTTCTTCTGGATCCATTTATCAACTTTCATCACAGAGATGTCTGGAACTTCTTCACTACTAACTAAATTGATAAATTTGCTTCTGAATAATCACAAAAATAGCTTCCTTCAACTGAACAGCAGCAGAATGGACTGCAATGAATCACAGAAATAGATCTGTTGGCTTTTGAACATGCTTCAGCAGGAAAACTGCAGCTGAGTTCGATAAAATACAGTCACTTTCTCTGCTGACATGCATATTCGGGACAAAATCTGCCTTTCAAACCAGGTGAATCTGAAAGGAAACCTTTGAAGTAAAACATAGAATAATGTCCTGCATGGCTGAGGGAGCAAAACCAAACAAATGTTTCTTCTTTATTTTACTGTAGCTATATTTAGTTAATATTGAATGGATTGTTTGAAAATTTAATGTAAGGATTGATAGTGGGGATTGTGTTTTTATTCTTGACTTGCAGAGATGCATCATTATTAATTAAAGCATACTGTACCTTCTGAAGCCAAGCGTACAGCACAGAGTATTTTCCATTTCTTTACGTTTAAAGTTTTTTAATTAAATTTCTGGAATATGCACAGTAATAACATTGTTTTTGCAAAAAAAAAAAAAAAAAAAAAAAAGCTTCTAACTGTTCATTGATGTAGGTGGAAGGATACAGTAATTCTTTTTACCTAGGAAAGTAAGCCCCAGAAGTTTGGCTTTGATTATCTGTTGCTTCTAGGCATTAGTTTTGTCTTACTCTGTGGAAAAAACATTAAACTCCAGAATTCTTCCAGATGAGCTTAAAATCAAAATCTGTTGGGAAGAGATCTATGTTCAGTTTTTTATGTTGCTTCCACTTGCTCAGATAACACGCAGCCATCACTTCTCATTTCTGATAATTAGAAGTCCCTCTTTTGGTCTTCAGTAGCAAAGGAGCACAGCACAGAGCATCACCTCTGTTGGCCTTTCAGCACCAGCCTAATCTTGAATACATGAACTAAGCTCTCTGTGCTTAACTAACAACCTTTTAGATGAGGATAAACACCAGAATCAAAAGGTTGTTATGAGAATTATGTGCATTCCTTTAGAAAAAATTAAACAAACAACATTTTTCAAATGCAGATCACTACCAGCAGCATGCCAGAGGGTCACTGTCCTAGAGTTCCTGGTTTCCAAGTTGGAAGAGCCTCTCTGCTTGGCCAGCTCAGCAGCACAACATTAAGGAACAACCACAGTGACCTCTGATACTTCGCAACTACAAACAAAAACACCAAGGAACGACTGTGGTCTTAATACAAATACATATGGTGACATACAACGATGACATAGTAGTGATGAGGTGAAAATCCTCATTCACAGAGAGCTCAGCTTTAAGGCCTAAAATGCAAACTGTGCGTTTGTATAACAGAGGGTTGCTGGGCCCTGTTAGTACCAGCCAATTATGGCGCCGCTGTCAGTGTGGGCAGTGAAACCTGCTGGCTTGGTTTCCATCCCTGCTGGCATCCTTATCCCTGCTGGGAAAAGTGCAGGAGAAAAAAATTATTTTAAACATGAAGGTGGGCCCTCCTGTTTTTAGGTTCTCAACATTAGCACCTAGGTGGGAACGGATTAACAGAAGCAACACCTCTCCAAAAGCCTGGTGTGTGAAACAGCCCAGCTGGGCAACAGGCAGGGGACTCAAAGACTGGTCTTAGCTGAAGGCCAGGTTGGGCCCTCACCCAGGGCAACATATTGATGGGGAAGGGAAGAGACACAGCACGAAGGGGAGATCCTCAAAGGTCACAGCAGCTGCACCTTAGCAAACTGGGGTCCTCCAAACATATCATAAAAATGAGTCTTGCACATAAGTGATTTCTTTTAACCATTCTTCAAAGGCTATTGCTTGCTGTTCCCCACCCTGTGCTCCCAGTATAGTACTGTATTCCACACTCATCATCCGCAGAAATCCAGATTTTCTTACTCATCTATCTATTAGCCCTTAAAGTCTTTTGGTGCCAGAAATGCTCCCAGTTCAATAACACAATTGCATTGAAGGAGACTGTAACAGAGGAAAACAACTAAGTTTCTCTGAAGTGGAATCAATTTGCAGCAGATTTATGTACTTCAACTACGTGCAGCACTTGCCTTGTATCCAGGCACAGAGTCATAGAAGGTTGTGATGGAAAGTCCCATTCATTTCCATCAGTCATTTCTCTGAGGTCTGGGGGAGGAATGCTACCCACAGTACATCTTTGAGGCCATTGTCACATGCATTTCTAAACTAAACCATCTTCCGCTGTTGAGCATGAACTTTAACAGACAGAAGAAGAGCACTGTGGGGAATTTTAGGCCTCACTTTACTCAGATAATTAATATCATATAATGCTGTCTCCCCGTTGCCTCCCTTCCTGCATAGTTATACAGGCTAAATCTACAGAGAGATTTTTTACTTCATTCAAAATGCAAATCCTCAGAGCCCCTTTTTCATCTGCTGCCTGATTTTGGAGCTGGCTAAATTCCCATGACATCTAAGATCCCATCCGTAAAACTCCCTGGTTGCCTATGTTTCTGCCTCTGGGCCTGCCCAAATATACTCAAGCCCTGACAACACTGAATATCTCAATATTTCAGTCCTACAGGGATTCACAGATAAGGCATTCCTCTTCCAGCAGCTGTAGCTGCTAACTAGAATCCTGTAGGGATTTCTACAATGGAGAGCTAGCACAGGCCATACCTGCAGGCAGAGGATGGTGGGGCAGCAATAAACTGCCATTGCTTTAATAAAGAAGAGTGGGGATAAAGATGGGGAAAGTATTTCAGAAGAGATGGTTGTGGTGTGTTTCCTTCACTCTTGGATATGCTGGTAGTTAAAATCCTTTACCTAAATCTCACTGGGGGATTTCACTGACCAGGTGAATACTGTGAATAGAAGCAGGACAAGCCAGGTAACCAATGCCTTGGATGAGCAGCTTGAATGACGGGAGGTGCCCCATCGTTCAAACATGTGGCTCCTGCTCCTCTCGCAACATTTGCTGCTAACCATCTCAGGGAGTCTCTGACTCTGCACAGCAGCTTTTGCAGCTCTTACTAAGCACCTAAACCTCCACTTACTGCTCACTTCACTGGACAGCAGGGCACCCAAGAACTTGGCACAGAAACAAGAAAATTAAGTTCCGTGCATGACTTTTCTCTACTTTGCAAGTGAGTTTTGCTTGGGAGTCTTGTTTTTTCCACTCAGATGCCAAAAAGCTTGCAAAGCAGCAAATTAGCCCTCTGGATTTAATTATGCATATGCATCAGTAATGGGAGTAATTGCACCATCTCAGTCACATTATGCATTGTACTCACTTGAAACCAAGCTGAAGAAATACCGCTGGCAGCTACAGGAAGACAGAGGAGATAAGATGGTACCAGATTCAGTGAGGCTACCATGTTGTCACCAAACCTACTCTGGTAATTGCTGGCCACAACTCTCCCCCCGCAAGCATGGCTCTCTCCATCACTCCCTTCTGATGAAGGGGTGCTATTAGACTGTCACCCCCTGCGGGAGATCCCCTTGTATGAAAGCCAGAAAGCCACAGGAAGAGGCTCATCTCCTGACTGCATATTCACTAAGAGCCTCAAACAAATTACCTGGTTTCTTCCCCGGGGTTGCCTATGGAACAGAGGCACACACCGCGAATTCATGACATCAAGGTGGAATAACTCACAGCTTGCATCTGCACTGGCAGTCCTGGGCTGCTGTGTGAAAGGGAAAATGAAGTGCAGGGAAAAGCTCCTCGTCACCCACCAAGATGTCCCAGAACACTGCCCACATCCTGCACCAAGCTCAGCAACACCTCACTTTGAACAATACAAGGCCCTGGCCACCTCTCCAGGGGAGGCCTTCCCCTCACACAATAAGTTACTTAAGTTGAACTAAACATATGAGGCAAACCAGAAGTGCTCTCCATGGACACCGTGCAGCACGATGAAGTGCTGGAGATGGTTTGCATGTGTGACTGGTGCAGGCTTATGAAGGGAAACCTGCTTTAGTCTGAATTTGTAGAGAAGTATCATATTTACTTACTTTGCTGCTGGACCACTCTTGCTTTCCCAGAAGTCATGCTTCTAGCTCAGGTCTCTCAGAGGTTTTAGACAAAAAGTTCAAACATCTAACACCTGGGTGGTTTGCAGCTAGGCTGGCACCTGCCATTTGCACAGCACAAAGCAGCCCTCTGGCTGCTTGCAGTGCTCAGGTGTCTTCATGGGGCCTCGCTGGCTCAGAGCACTCTCTACCAAATGCAGTTTGCCAGTTTTGCTATCAGTCACTGGTCTGTCTCCAAACAGTTGGCACAACTGCAGTGTTTCAGAAAAAAAAAAATCACTTACCTCCCACTTCTTTCTCCTTTCTGAAGGCCTGCAGGTGTTTCCATCTTCTTTGACGCCATGCCAGCTTTAATTCCTTGATCCCAGCAGTAGCCTCAGAGGTCTCCAGATGCACCCCATGTTGTTCAAGCTCACTCTCCTCCTACCTATGATTTTATAATTAATAATTCAGTAAATAGCAAATAATAGAAATTTGGCACAGTTATCATCTCATTTGCCTTCATCAGATACAGTCAGATTTAAAGATTCATAACAAATCATCAAAGAAATGTATTTCCAGATGACATAAAAATTGCATCGAGAGAGGGCTGTGTTACAGCACTTGGGAACAAAAAATGTAGACCCTGCACTCCTGAAATGATGAAGCAACTGTCAACAGGAGGTTTCATTTAAAATTATAAATGAAATAGCAAAATTTTAGGAGTTTAATTTCATGCAATATTGATAACCCAGAACAGAAGTTCTTGGACAGGTTACAATCTTCTGTGCCCACACAATAAAAGTTAGCTGTTTGCTGGCAATAGGGAGATGTGTTTTTGGAGTATTTCTTGAAGAAGCAACAACCTTTTGGCAAAAATGGCACATCTGTCACAAAGTATAGCTAGGTCTCACCAGGTGCAGTACTGATGGTGAGGGATGATTGATCTATGGAGCTAAAAGCATGTGGGGGAATTGCATCAATCCTCAGGGCAGTAAGCAGATCACACACTTCAGCTGTGTGGTGTGTTGTGTATAGGAGACGGGGTAATAAAATTACTTGACAGAAGCTCTTTAATGCAAGAAGGTTTTACTATCTGATTCTCAGTCATTTTTCATGTTATGCTGACGTTTGTCTTGGCAAATAGAGTTAAAAATGAGTGTATAACATGACCTCCATCCTCAGTGAGTGGAAAATTCTGAGTAGGTATGTGATTAAAACTTGTTTTCCATGGGTTTATGTAAATAAATAGATTACATGACAAAGAAGGTTCAAGGCATTTGCATATGGAGGTCAAGTGAGTGACACCAACCGAAGAACAAAAAAGATCAAAGTGACACTTGGCACACACAGGTTAACTATGAAAAAACACATGTTTATATGCATCAAGCCTTTTAGTGCTGTGTATTTAAAGTAAAATTGCTTGCTAGTGGATAAAACATGCTCCTGACACTTTCTTCCTTCTATTTATTCCAAAAAGCCAGGACAGTCATAGGTTGATTTATCTGCATCATTAATTTAAACACCTTTGGGCAAGTCAGGAAAGTACAAAATCTGTTCTGCATGTACCTAAAATACAGCCCTACAGTTGTAATCGTGGAATTAGATAACGCTATTGGGCAAACAAATTTATAATCTGAACACTTGCAGGAAGACACTTGAATTCCATTGGTTAAAAACACACAGATATTGATAATATATTACAAAATGTTCCCTGATCATTTCCATGTATTTAGAGCACTTAATAGTTAACAAGGCACAGGGCTGTCATCATTACAAAGTTTGGAAAGGTATTCTGTAAAGATGTGGCACAGACATCATGTTGCATAGATTACTCTGGGCAAGTCTTGATGTAACCTTTGCACAGAGTGCAATGCACAGCATTCACCCTCTTTGTTCCAATAATGTACATTTTGACTGAGATTTTTCAAAGTTTCTTCAAAATGTCTTTTAAGATACCTACTTTGCTACAAAATTGAACTCCAGCATCTTGATGTCTTCAGAAAGTAGATGCTAGTGCCAAATCTCAGGGAAAAACTGGGTATCGTTTCCATTCCAGCAGTATAAAACTTTTATTCTTAGTCCTACAGAATCAAGGACTTTGAAACCTACAATTTAACTTTGAAGAAGAAAACATACTTGAAGAAGAAAATCTGCTAGCTGTACAGGATTATATCCAACCCACCATACTACCAAAGTAAGTCAAACATGAATATAACTCTGAGGAGTGACAAAAGAAGAAAATTCGAGGTTAAGGAGTTATGTTTGCAGAAAGCAATGATTCCTTTGCCAAAAAGAATAGCAAACAACACCTCTGGAGATGTTCAGAAAGGCAGAAACCCAACTATGCCTCAGAGCTGGATGAAAAGGCAGGATGCAGGTAACTGTTAAAGATGAGTGTTTTTACAGTTCAGCACACAGGTCACCCATACCTTAAAAGATGCCAGTTTGTGTTTCTGTACGTGCAGAGCTGTACACAGGCATCACTGAATTATATTTTCAGTTGTGGAAAAAAAAAATAAATTCTTTCCAGTACAGCAAAAGCACTTGGGTATAGAGTGAGTTGCCTCCAATACTCAAAGTGAAGGTAAAACCAAGTAAGTGTCAGCCATTCTTCTCACAGCACGTGTTTTCATGTAGTGCACCTTCCTCTCTGCACTCCCAAAAGGCAGATCTTGGTCCTCCATCCATGGAGAAGCTGTACATATCTTCTCCTCAGTCTGGAGAGGAGAGTTGCATGGCACCCTTGGGTATGTTCCAGCTTTTTGAGTCGAAAGTGCTGAGGTCTACTCCAGCCACAACAAGTTAATCAGAAGCTTTCAAAAACTCTTTTTTTTGGAAAAGGCTGTATTTATGTTTCATTTGAGGAAAGATTCTTCTGCCTCTGGCAGCTCACATTTCTTGCAGATGTAATTTCTATATAACATAACCTTTACTTTTATTACAGTTCCTTGTTAACTATTTTTAGAGTTTATGCAGAACTCACACAATATTTAATCTTTGTCGTAACTCTGAATTTCATCCCAAGGACGGGTTTAGGTTTGTCTCTGGGCAGAACAATCCCACGAGTTGTACAAAGGACACTGGCAAAGGGAGAGGCTGCATAGCTCTGCAGCACAGGCACCGATGGAAGCTGGTGGCTTGTAGGGCAAAGCTGCTTCTCCTCAAAGCTGGCCATGGCAGAGGACTGTGGTAACCGATCACTCAGAGTCTGGCATTTCTCTCTGGTCATTAAACAAAGGCAAAAAATCCCTACGCAACCCAAGATCTAAATAATAGAAGGGACTTTCTGCACAGTTAATTAAAGTATTGAGGTCATTATCTGCCAGTGTCTGACAATCACAATAGAAAATACTGTCCTTCTTTAGAAGGCCCCAGGCTATACAGAATTAAAAATGCCTGCTTTCCTCCTCCTTCCTTTTCCCCTCTTCTATCACTTGCTGCAAAGATTTATTTTTCTTCTGAGAAAAATAACTTATATTTCAGCATTCACTTCTAAATATTCATTGGTGAATTTAGTGTTCTTTTGTGTTCTTCAGTGTTCCAGCTTGCCACATCATTTTACCAGAGCACATTAATCTTAATAGGTGAAAACTAGGATTTTTTAATTATTTTTTTTAACCTCTGCCTAAATCAGTGTTATGTAAACAAAGTCTATAGCCAGTTAAGCCTGTGGTTCTTCAACAACACAAGGAACAAGCGCAACCAATACTCTGGGAAGTTCCAGCTGAAACAGTGGGAAACTTGCTACTCCCCTTGACAACAGCCCTTGAAGAGGGAAATGATACATATATGCATGTCTATGCAGGTATATATGTATATAGAGACACAGACATATATATGTGTGTGTATGCATACACAGAGTAAAAGAAGAGGGAGTAAGCTGGATTTGAAAATTGATGGCTCTCCCTTCAGAGAATTATCTATAGAGCAAAACCAAAATGGGTGGGACTTACTCTGCTTCTTCAGCACTGTTTATCTGTCTCAGCAGACTTTGCACCACAAGAAACTCTAGTAGTTTTGGTCCTAGAAAGAATCTTTATCATTTTCTGTCTCAAGAAAGGCCTTCAGAAGGTTGTTGTCACAAGGGCAGGAAAGCATCCTTAAGGATTTCAGCTTCCCTTCACCTAGGATTTAAGATACAGAATAATGATGAATATTCAAGTTACTTTCTCTCTCTCAGTTCAGCATTAATCCACGTATCTCCAGTGCATTATCTCTATGTAAGCTAACAAACACCAGAGATATATGTAGACAGGATAGAGAAGAACTAGCAAGCTTTAATTAAATGGTGACTGAGCATGTGAATGGCCACTTGTCAAAAAAAAAAACAACCACAATCGTTGTGTACCCTGACACACAAAATTGATGACCATGGTAGCCACGACATCAGGCACCTACGCAGATTCTGAAGGTGAGAACAACAGGAGGGAAGGGAATTACTCGTGATGGGAGTCTACAGGGGGTCTTGGCTTTTTTCTCCTTCACTGCACTACTGCGTTAAATTGTGCAGTCACTGGTAACATCAGAAAACAACACAGTGGCTGTTGGCAGCACAGAGACTGCCAAGAACTAGGTGAATCAGAGGAGTAGAAAGGAAGACTAGAGCAGAACAAGAAGTAATATCACTCTTATAATCATTTAAAGTAATTTTTATCTATGTAAATAGTTTCAGTTAATGACAATGATTTGTCATTACATTCATCAACATCATTTGCCACATGCATACTAAGCAATCTCTGCAGTCAGCATTTCTCACAGTGTTCTCTTCAGATGTTCTTGTAGAGAGAAAAGTGACACAGATATCCCAACAAAACAGGTTAAAGAGAAAGACAGGTGTGTTTGTTTTTCTCCCATCATTCTTATTTGTGACACTCCCATTAGCTTGATGGTTCATTCTAACTGGCACTCAAGTCATTTTTCAAGTGGTAAGCCATTAACTGCCCTTCCTTGGATTGTCTTTTCAGGCCCTCCAACACAATGAGCTTTGATCTCAAACATGGACCAGGTCACTAAGAAACTCACAGCCTCCTTTCAAGGGTTCACATCTCTGGTTTTAGTTTTCTCCTTCACTGAACTGATAGCACAGAGGCAAGTGTATCAGACAGTCTACCTGCAAAGTTGCTTTCTGGAACTTTCTACTAAAGAAAAACAGAAAACTTTTTAGAGGCCTGTAAATTCATAGAAAATACAGACAGAAGGGATCCAGGTAGGTTATGTAATATATCTTCCTGGCCCATAAAAGTTCAACTATATTCAATATATTTCTCAACATTTTTACCCAAGTTTTTATGTACTTAAAATGCTCTAGGATGCCACAGGCTCCACAACATCGTGCAAGGGTCATCTTACAAAACCAAGGCAGGTGAGATCTGTTACCACTACCATGGCATAGAAGAAAAACTGGTGGGTGTTACATTATTTGCTCTTAACAGTTTCTTCTTAGCTATTTCTCGTTTCCTTGCCTTGGGGTTGGTGCTTTACAAGCAGTGTGGTTACTTGTAGAATTTGCACTATAGTCAGTAAATAAACAGCTACTGCAGGAGATGAAACTAGGTCTGAGTATACAGAGGTGAAAAAGGCAGAAAGTGTTGACAAGGCTCCCAGGGAATGTATACACATTGGGGAATTTTCTATAAGGGAAGGAGGAAGAACAAGGATTGTAGAAAGAGAAAGAAGTATCATAGAAAAGATTTTGATGTTATGATACAGCAATGGTCCAGATGCAAGTGCCAGGAATTAAAAAAGATATATGAGAATCTTCCCAGCCTGTATGAGATGTTTATAATAGGTCCTCAACAGAGATGCTTACTTCCAGTTTTTAAATCTGGCATTGTGAACACTCAGGAGTGTGTTGCATGACAGGGGTCAGTGGCCAATGGCAGCAGAAGTCTTTCTTGTACTCTGGGAAAAGTGTTTTCCTTCATATTGAGCCTTCTGTGAGTGACAATAAAAGATACAACAGCTGACACCTTCTCACAATGGCTAGGAAAACCCGTGACATTTGCAATAGAAGAAAGAAAACGCAGGCTCTGAAGCATGTAAAAGACAGAACTTGTGACAGATTGCTATGACCAAGGAGTACTCATTGTAGGAATTAACATTTACTTCAGTTTCTTACTGAGACTGACACAGTGCCCCATGCTGCTGGAGGTTTACTGAAAGGCTGTTGTTTACTTTTGATTATAGTTTTAAAATAAGTGATTCTTCCTGTGCAACTCCCAGGTTAAACCATGCAGCCCCTCTCTATTGGAAGCTCACGGCAGGCTGGGCCTGACCTGCCTGAAGGGGCTGCAATTGAAGAAAAAGTCAAGTGGCAGTCACTTAATGGGGAATCTGCTGCTACAGATCATGCCACACAAATCAGCAGACCTCAGGGAGCAGATTTTCACCAGCAGAAGAACCTGGGTGTCTCAGTTTATTACCTGTCTGTAGGAGCAATGGATGGCTACTGGCAAGCAACAGCACAGCAGGCAGACCAGCACTCGTCAGCTGCTGAAGAAGCAGACAGGTTTAAAAAAAAAAACAAAACACAGAAAATGAAAACTCTGAGTATACTCACCATAAATGGGATGCGATGTCAGCATCTATAAATTTCAGCATTATCCATGGTCATGCAGGTATTCCTTTTAATTTGTTGCTGAAATCCGTAGGCTGAAATGGCCTTTTTCTTCAGTGCAAACTTCTTTCTCCACATAATTCAATTAAAGCAAGTGAAGCCTGCCCTAGAAAGCTGCATCGCAACAAATCAACACCATAGTGCAGTGCAGACGTTGGCAGCCTTGTCTGTCCATCCAGAGTGCAACTGGAAGCAACTGTTTACTGGAAAGTGATGGCTAATTATTCACCACAAGGTAAGTCTTTGACACATCAGCAAGCGCAGAGCTCCTTACAGCTGAAGGCAGTGCTGGCCAGAAGGATGAAGCTGTTGGGGTCCTTTCTGAACTTAGCTGCAGAAGAAGAAGCCACTATCAGAGAGGGAGGTGACACAAGTAGAATTAGCAGGGAACCCCACGTCAACAGGCAGATTTCCCTGGGCACCAGATGAAAAGGAAGAGGTACTGGGGCAGCAGGTGGTGGGAGAGTCCTACCCTGTGGGAAGGGAGAAGAAAGCAGGAGCAAGACCTTGGTTTTGAAACTGAAATTCCTCAGCCTGCTCAAAGAGGCAGATATACCATGAGTTCTGTGCTGCAGCCACATCCTGAGCAGTGCATGGGGACCTCTGCTGAGGTGGGCCTCAGAGCAGGCCCCAACATTGGCAGTCCTCAGACCCCCTGCTGAACGTGCTCCTGGTGTTCCAGACCTGCCACTGCTACCACCAGCATTGGGGTGGGGCAGGGTTTGCTCCCAGTTTGTTGGGAGAAGACAAACTCTCCCTGGGACCACAGGGCTAAGCAGTGTGTGGTGGGATAAGAGCTCCAGCCATCCTTTTTCCCTACGGGAAACACCTGTGAGCTCTCCTCGGCAGTGACCTAGAGATCATTTGTTCTGCGCTGCTCTTTTATTAAGCATTAGTAACCTAATTAAATTGATTCACAGCCTTTTCTTCAGTTCCGTTTCTGCATTATTCCAGCTGGTGGTGGCAAACGGGATAGAGGATGGATTTTAATGCCCCTTTATAAGTCTGGCAGGAGACAGACTCTCTGGCAGGAGACAGCCTGTCCCTAGGGTGCTGTCCATCTTCCAGCTGCATCGCCACCACTAGCACACCACATTCCCTCTGGTTTTAGGGCCAGATTTCAGTTGTGACAGGCAAGGAGCATTCAGAAAGGGACAGCGCCCTCTTCTCTTTCCCTCAGACCCTCCCAGCACTTGGGGACAGCACCTCTCCCTGAGGGACTGCCAGGAGGGCCTGGATCAAAGCCGTGGCCCTGTGGTGAGGACCCGAGGCAGCGCTGAGCACCAGCCAATACATGGGACTGTGCAAGAGGAATCACAGCAGGTCGGTAGCAAATACCTAATCCCCCTGATTAAACAACATCAGACTTTGGAAACTAAGTACTTGATGACATTTCATGATGGAGAATTTTGGGGTTTTCCCCTAGATGAAACCAAAATTCAAAGGCTAGGTCTTGAGCCCCAGGGGAGTCCAGACCTCCTCGCACAGACAACCTATGTGATTACTACAGTGACAGAACCCATTAGGACATAGCATTTTTTGTCATGTGTTTTATTAGCAATTTCCAAATTCTATATTATACCTCAGATTGCTGAAGAAGTCTTTCAACATATTACTGAAGAATTGAGTGGCTGATGTATAGTTTCACTCAAAAGCAGTCAGTATTTCAAATGAGTTTCAAAAAAACTCAGGGAGATCAAACTCATATGACCACCAATCTTGGAAATGGCTGCAAACAACTCCTCAGAACAAATTCCTGGGGCTTTCTGTAGCCTTTATCAGTGCTGGGGGGCAAAAACTGATGCATGATTGATGTAGGATCCATGGTACTGTTCCCTCCACCACCACTTCAACAATACCCTTGGAATACAGTTTAAAAAACAGATCCAGAAAGATTGTAAAATCAGAAGACAGCAAGTGTACTAAGCTCAAGGACTAGCTGAAGACCAAAGCCTAAGGATATTTAGGATCACAGCAAAATCAATATCACTCATTCAAAATAAACTAGAGCAAAAACCAAAGGAATAATTATACAAAGCAGAGTAGAATAAAAGAGAAAGATTGGAAGGAGGAACCCTAGGGTGAAGATGAAGATCTCTGCAGAGCACAGTTTGCATTGTGTCCCAGGGTCCGTGTTCAGATGGCACCACACGCACGTCTTGCTCTGTCTACAAGGACCAGCAAAAGCTCTGCTGACTCCATGCAGCCAACAGTTATGTCTATTCTGGGGCTCGGTGCTAACAGACTTTGTGAGGGAGCAACGGAGGAAGGGAGCAAGAATAAAGGCTATCGCCTCCTAAGTCTACTGTGATCTACACATACATTCCAGTGGGAGTTACTGCAGTAACAGCACAAATCCCAACAGAAGTGATGTAAATTCTTACAAGTGTCCCTTAGCCTGATTCTCCACCTCCTCCTATCAGGCAATATTTAGCAATAATGTGGGAATGGATCACACAGGGTAGTAATATATACTAGTAATATATACTGCAGTACAGGGGTAGTCATATATACTGCAGATCAGAATTGTCTTTTGTCTGTTACAGCCACAGCAGCTTGCTTGTTACCAAGAGAACATGAAAAAAAAAAAAATAATAAATTATTTAGCCCTAATTTAGTCCTAGGGCAATGACTTCTTTTACTACTGTGGTCAGTTTGAATTATAATAGAGGATAAATTCTGACAGACAGCCTCTTCTGTTGTCCCTGCATTTTTACGAAGCACCTTTTCCATCAACTCACGTGGCCATACAGGAAAAGTCTTTCAGGTCTCCCTTAAAGGGGTTGTCTGCCCCTTTTCTGCTAAGTACAAAGAAGGCCAGTAAATAACACGTGCTATCTCTGAGTCGGTTTAAATGCAGAGCAAACCTCACTCCCAGCACGGAGATGTGCTCACCAGGTTACAGTGCCTGTGCCTAAATCCAGCCCTTCCCTTTCCTTGGGGGGGGACACACAAAGGTGGAACAGTTCCCTGCAGCACGTAAAAAGCTCTAAAGCTGCTCACCACAGCTCAGCCCTGCCAGGAGCCTGCCTGAACCATGGGCTCTGGCAAATGCTGTGGTTCTTTCTCCATCTCGGGGGACAGAACCCTGCCAAGGCGTTTTTTGGATGTCTGTGTGGTTTCTACAGTTGTTGGATCTTGTCACAAACAGGTCTGCATTTATTGTCAGCCTTGTGATGCTTTCAGCCCTCTCCTTGAACACAAAGCCTTTGTTGCCTTTCTAAAGCGTAGAGCTGCTAAGCAAGGAAATTACTGGGAAAGCTTCCATAAGGGCTTCTGTGCCCCGGGAAATCACAGCAATCAGTCTAATAGAGAAATTTACGAGAAACTTTCTAGCAGTTTTGTCACAATAACTGCACACTGCTGAGGTCACTGTAACTCTGCCGTGCCTTCAGTCACCTCACCACAATGCCCTGGCGTTTCTGCCACCTGCTCGCTCCTCTGTCACTCACTGCTGCGAGGCTCAGCCATCCTGTCCTTATCCCACTTCCCGCACCACTCCGGAGGTGAGGAGCAGAAACAGCGGGCAGGGGGAGGATATTAACCATGCAAACGTCCTCGAAAAAGCAGACTGGGAGCTACATTTATGCATTCCTCTGGTAAGGCGTGTAAATAAAAATCTGACTTACTGTCAGCGGACAAATGCTGCACGCCAGGTTTGCCATTGACGCATCAAAGCCCCTGAACTGGAGAGAGTCGGGAAAAGCTTCGGAACCTCACGTGGGCAGAACGGACGAGCTGCAAACTGGCACTGCTCTTCGGAGGGGATGCTGCCAGCCCTTCGGCTCAAGATCAGCACGGGGGAAGGCAGGCTGATGAAGCAACGCCATGTCTAGCCTGCAGCACACAAGATAATCAGCAGAGATTAAGGCAGTACAAAAATCCTACACATATAAAATGCTAATGAAACAGTTTGCTTTTGCAAAGAAAATCTGGGACCTTGGAGAATTACATCAATTCCCTTAAGATTCACTTAATGTGTATGTTACAGCAGAGGCACTTACTATTAAGTACAAGTAATTTACTAAGTTTTTCTTACATTATTGTAATTTCCTGTTTTAATGGTTTTGCTTTATTGGAAAACTTTCCTATTAAAGTTGGTTGTTATAAGTCGTCCTTCTCATGCAGAAAAAAAGTTAACACAGCCAAGTATGCAAGGCGAGAGGATTGCAATACCCTTAAGTTAAACAGTTTTAAACATGGCATTCAGTCAGTACCATCACGGTGTAGACACAACCTGTGCTTACCTGGCAACCTGGCAGCATGTGGCCCTGCTCCCCTGCCAGTCTCAGCAGCTGGGCAGGGAGATGGGACAGGCTCTGGCCTGCTGACCTCCACACACAGTTACAAATCCCATCCCAACCCGCCTAATGACAAGGAATGAATCTGGAATACTACACAAAGGAAAAAAAAAAAATAAAAAAGTCACTAAATGTGATTGTGCCATTTCAATAAGCCTAATTAGCTAATAAAGGTCAGTCTCATTAGAAGCTCTTCAGGGAAGGAGCCACTGAAAGAAATTCAACAGCAAAAGGATTTTAACAAGCTGTCCTCCCTCGCCTGCACCAGGCATTTCAAGGAGGACTCGGTGAGAAGCCAAACCTCTTGAACAAGCAATGAAGGAAGGTGTTGATACACAGGCGCTCTGCGACAATGAAAATCCGCTTCTTAATTGTCAGAAGATCATTCAATGTCACGGAAAAGCGTTCTGCTTACTCTCAGCATGGGAGATGTTGGCTGTCCTGAAAGCAAGCCTGCCTCTGAACTACATCCCCTCTGAAGAAGAAATAAGTTTTTAATTCCTTCGCAGCAACCATAACAAAGGTGAGACAACATATTCTAGTTGATTTCTCTTAGGGAGCATATATTTCAAATAAATTCCTGCATTCCTTTACCTACAGGGAAGAGTAAGTGCAGAAAACAGAGGGTTGTCAAGCAAATATATGAAGCAAAACACCTAGATTCAGGTGTTTCCTGTCAAAATGCTGTTGTTTTCTTTGTTTACTTATTCTTTTTAATTTGTTACTAAAATCAAAGTAATTAAAAAAATATATATTTACCTTAATAGCTATATTTTACTGAAAGTCATTAAACTATCTTGACTACCTCTTTTGACAGCCATGGAGCCCGCTCTGACTGATCTCCGCTCTACTGCTGCAGTATGGGGAGTGACCGCTGTCATGGGGCATACAAAATTAACGTTTAGGGAGACTTGCAGGGTAGTGTTTGCTGGACTAACTTCAGAGACAGAGCCTAAGGGCGTCTGAGGCCATGAAGGGGCCATTTTGCTCCCAGCTGTTCACAGAGTCTGTTTTTCCCACCTTGCTTTTATACAGAGACATTTGCTAGCCCTTTTTTTTATTATTTTATTTATTTATTTATTTATTTATTTATTTATTTATTTTTTCTGGCAAAATCCATCTCTGTCACCAGCCAGCCGGAGCAGCAACTTGTTCAATGCCGCCTTGCCCCATCCCTGCCTCTGCTCTCTGCGCAATGAGCAGGGAGCTGCTCCACCCAGTGGGGATGAGGAGCAGACACCACAGAGGCTTCCGCAGCAGAAAAGTATAGAAAACCCAACGTGGAAGAGTTTGAGGGATGAACATCCCTCTTCTCCTCAGGGGAAGATCCCATCCCATCACATCCCACCCTCCAACTGCTCTGACTGCAGCTGGGAACCAGGTCTGAAGCCCGCAGCAGAGCTGTACGCGGTGCATCTTGCTGCTTCTAACACCAAAGGTGGACGCTGTTTTGTGGATATGTGCCTGCCTTCAAAAGCTGGCCAGTTGCACAGACTCTGCCCCGGCCAGCCGAGGAATACCAGGTCCCCAGGCTGACCCTGGCAGGACAACAGCCCCCAGCTGCGAGCCTGCAAGGGAACAGTGGGGGCCTGACCCCAGGAAGCCTGGCTGCCGATAAAACACTCCTTACTTCACTACTCCATAACCACAATACACTATAGATGGGGCCAGGATAAACTGCTCAGAGCCATGCCCTAGCCCTTCCCTCACACACAGCCAGCACCAGCCACAGCTGGGCAGGCTCCTGTACCAGGCGGCATAGACGGCTCTGCACCAGGGGAGGGGAGGGGAGGCCTGGGCCGCACCCCCCAGCTCTGCTGCCAGGTCAGCCTCACTAATTTCAGCTCTGATATGACAGCCCCATCCCTCAGGGGCAGGACAGTAACTCAATGCAGGGACAAGGCCAGAGGGTAAGAGAGATGCTGTAAGGCTGGCCCTGTAAGCACAGCACTGCTTTGGGAGGAGGTCACCTCAGATGACAGACCAGCCACTGATTGATAGTGGTAGAGCTGGATTCCTGGCTACCCCTCTCTACAAAGGGACAAACCAAAGCGAGATTTTAAAAACCATATTGCAATGTAAGCACGTTTTCTGACCCTAGGAAAGAGCCTCCTAACTGTGGCAAGAGCTTTATTTTATAAGCCCCACAAGCAAACCAAGCTTCCACCTGTTCATATGCAGACATTTCACTTCAGGAGCATTCCAGTGCTGTTTTCATGCTTGTATAGCCTTACTGGAAGCATCAAAAACCAGTAAGCACATTTCTTTTAGCTAATGAACACCGGCAGCAGCAATTTTACAAACGATTCTTATAGGTTAAACTGACCCCGCTGCCATTTTATGCCCAGCTGAATGACTGGAAACTCCATCCCAAGAAACCATAGGGCACAGTCGGGGTATGTTCTGCATCAGCTGCTACTTTACGATTAGGAACCATATCCATTAGCCCACAATGGTGGATGTAACAAGCAGGAACCGCACATTTCTTATCACTCGACAGCTGATTCCACCTGCTGAGAAGAAGCTTTGCTGTCTACAGCCTTGATTCAGCACAGCAGGAGGAAAATGGCCTATGACAACCACACTACACATCTAAAACATTTTGCAACCATAAAGAGGTAGGAGGAGAAACAGAGGGAATGAGCAGAGCTGCCACTTACACAAAGTTAAAGGAGCATCCTTGAGAAGAGACCAGTTTTTGTAAGAAAACCAGGACATGCACTTCTTTTCAGTGCCAGCCCGTGTCTGGGAGATGGGAAGCAAGAGGAGAATAAGGAAATCATGCAGTAAGAGCATTACATACTTTCTTTTACAAACAAACTTCTGCCAAACTACCAGCAAGCTTTGTTATTTACCATTACAACTCCGTAACATTAATTAGCATTTACTAGCTGTGAAACACTTGGTTACCCCTCAGACAGAGTTTCCAAACCAGAGAAATGAAGCCCCATTTCTCAAGGCAACAAATTGCAACTTTTATGCCTGGCATATATGGATGTATAGATTAAAAGCTGTACTTGTGGCCCATGGGATCTTTTCCGCAGCAGACGGCATTCAGCAGAGAACAGTTTACCTCAGGAACTTCAGCGGCAGCTTGGCCCCAAGGCACAGGGCCGCCCTTCTCTTTCCACACGGCTGGCAGTAGCGCAGCTCCCGCCGAACACGGGTCACCAGCAGAGAGCACAGCTCCTGTATCGTTATTTTTCTAAGCAGATCTCCAGACGCTGCACGAGGAAAGCACAACCCCTGCGCCTGCTCTCCTCAACCTGAGGCAGAGAAGTGAGGTGGCACCGTTTTTCCCCTCAAGATGTCGACGCTGCTGGGCAGAAAGCCCCCACCTCCAGACTCCAAGGGGGCCTAGAGGGGAGCAACGCGAGCGGAGGGCACAAGGAACCGGTCCCGTCGCCAGGAGGCAGCGACAGGAGACGACAGACCCGCGGGGTGTCGCGATGAACACCCCCAGCGTGCCCGGCCTGTCACGGGGAGGGCACCGGCCCCAGGGCCCGCAGCGCCCGCCCGCCGTGTCGCAGGCACCGCCAGAGGGAGCCGCGAGCCTGCCGCAGGAGCCGCGGGGCTCTCCTCAGCCCGGCGCCTCTCGGGGCCGAACGGGCACAGCGCTCGGCTCCCCTCACACCACGGCCCCTGACCTCTCCCGGCGGGGCCTGCCGCCTGTCCTGCTTGTAAAGAGGTACGTGCAGGTACATTCGTACATATTTCCTGTCGTTTCACAAATTCTACGGTGTTTCGTATGCAGGTTGAGCAGAGCTGGGGTGAGACCGACACGTTAGGGGTTGGCTCTAGAACTTGGGGCTGCACATCTACACCCTGCCTTGTGGATGCCGCCACCCTGAACGAGGTTACAAGCAGGGCAGGGAGCCCTGCGGCTCTATGAGCTGTTTACGCCATCTTTTGGGGTTTACAGCTGGAAGTAGCCAGTTTTTGAGCACCAGTCCCACTTAAAAACAACACCTGTGAGGTGCCGTAGACAAGTTTTGGTCAAACTAGGGGACTTAAATAAGAGACCCATTGAGAAACCTGAAGTGCTTTCTTGTGGTCTGGTGGATTTCGGCTAGAAGAAGCCATAACTGAGCTGCCACAGGAACAGAGAGCACATGGCACCCTGTGTGTTGGTCCAGAGTGCCTGCTGCCACCCCTCCAGCCCAGGACAAGCACTTCAAGAAAAGCTAGGATTTCTAACAGCATCTCCAGCTCCTCCTAAACCGTAGATATGCAAAAACCGCAGGACAAAGATCAGGGTTTTCTCAGGTGTTCCACTTTTCTTGTTCCTAAGGCAGAAAAACGTGCTAGTGATGAGGTTGCTATTTTTATGGCTCCCACCCGCCTCCCCCTCCACCACCATTACGAAAGCCGGTGTTGTCAGCCATGCCTGCTCCTCCTGCTGCCTCCTGGCTGCCTGGCAGGCTGCTCTGCTCCTCTTCTCCCCGTTCCCGTCTGCCACCGAAGGCACATAGCGTCGCAATCTGACAGCCGTGCTAGCTGCCAAAATCCTACCCAACGTGAGTCGGCACATCCTGAATTCAGTGCAGATCTAACTATCAGCCGGCATGGATCGGAAACCCTCCCCACTGCTGGAAGGCCTCTGCAGCTCACGGGGCTGCCACCCCCATCTGGGCAGCTCCCAGCCATCCCAAGGCCCTCCCCACAGCCAGCCCGGTGGTCAGTGCACCAATTAAAGAGTTAAGCAAAAGAAGCCTTGAGGCTTCTTCCAAAGTTACTTGGACCAGGCAATTTCCAAGAGCTTTGAGTACATCTGAAGAAATAGCAGCACTGAGAGGAGAAGTGATTAGGACCTAATTATTGTCTGAGGCCGAAGGGAGTGAAAGAGACCTGAAGCCAAGCTCCTGGCTCTGTCTTGGCAATAGCTTACTGCTCCTTCTGTCTTCTTGAAAACACAGAGGAAAGTTGCCGTGCACAAACATTTTATCATTGTCTCTCAATAGTAAAGTACCTGACACAGCAAGAAGCCTCTCCAAGGAGACCAGGCAGTCCTGAAGCACGTTTTGGAAATAGCTGTCAGGCCTCATGAATAAAAAGTGAATTACAAAGTACATTAGAGTATCACTGTGTCAGCTAATACCCTACTAAGGATTTCTGGCTTGAACGCAGACATCAGATGCTGGAAAGATCTTATTAGGCCTAGCTCACCCTTGGGGAACAGAAGGATTAGCCTCTCTAGGATGTGTGCAAATGCTTTGTTTTTACCTTAGGACTGATCTGTGATTAATTTCCCATCTGAGAGGTTCTAAGGACAAGAGCACCGAAAGGCAAGCGCAGGCAGAGGTGCTGCCCCACCACACTCCAGCTCACATGAAAAATCCCAGGGCTCGCAGGAGAAATGCTGCCACCTGCCAGCTGTGGGACCCAGAGCATCATCTCTGGGTTACAGCAAGAGCCTTTGCTCTCCAGCTTTACGCTGTTACTGCAAGCCCAGCAGGAAAGTTCCTTCCTGATCAGTTTTCATTCAGTTTAATTATAATCCTCCAATGCCTGCCTGGTTTCAGTTACACCCTTTTTGCCCCATCAGCAAGGTGAATTCAGTGACTGTTGTTAACAGGGCTCCCAGAACACTGCAGCATCCAGCAACAACTGCTGGTTGTTCCCCCGTGCCAGCTGTGTGTGCCCCACACCTGCCTTCTCCCCACCCTGTTTACCTTTATTGGGTTTGCTGATTTCTCCTTCTAGTGCAGTGCAGGATTTGGTAATCCTCCCCTTTTCTGGCTGTCTCCTTCCAACTTCCCTGCTAGATGTGCGGCACACGGTCCCCATCGTCAAAGGGGCTCTGGGCTGCAGGAACCGACGTGGAGGAACTGAACAGCCACTGAAATGGGAATGGATAAAAGGAACCCGAACGGCAGGCACTAGGCTAGAAATTCCCCTTCCTGAGTCAATGCACATTTTAAACCAAATGAAAGAGATTAACAAGAAAAGCTGGGAGAAAGCACAAGTCAAGCCAGTAATTTGATAGTTAGCAGGCTTTCCTGGGAGACAAAATGTCAAATCCCCTTAGACAAAGAAGGCAATGAAGCAGTCTTTTGGTATCCAGGAAAAACTCCCTACCCACCAGGCTGTCTGGGAGAAGGGAGATAATACTGGCACCTTTTCCTGCATGCTCCTTTTCCACTTCCCACATTGAGAAACTCAGAGATCTTCGAAGCAGCCATCAAGTATGTGGACAAGAAAGATTCAGTGCCTAGAAGTATCCACTTGTCTACTGAAGGGCCTTGAAGCAAGCTTCTTCCTCAAAGGTCCTGTAGGAATGTAAGCTCTCACGCGATAAGGAAGAGATGAATGATTAAAGGATAGGAAATAAAAGGTGGCAACAAGCAGCAAGCTTTCACAGTGCAGGAAGTTCACTATGGCAGTGTCAGGAGGTTAAGTGTTGGAGGCTGTGATGCTCCGGGGACTTGGTAAATTACCTGGAAAATGAACGGGTAGCAAAAGTGGCAAACCTCCTGGTGGCACGAGGATCTGCAGAGTAAAAACACGAGGGCTGTCTGCGAAGGGCTGCAGAACAGCCTTATGCTACTGAGTGACAAGGTGAGAAAACAGTAGAAAACCTGCAACCTAGAAATTCAAACTAATGGGCATGGGAAAAGCAGTGCTGACCTCGTTACATCAAGATGGGCTCTTGAGCTGGCTCTCAGGAATAAGGTCAGCTCAGTAGCAGAAAATGAAATGTCAGGAATGCTTTGGGAAGGGACAAAGAACAGAATGGAGGCATGATAACGTGCACCTGGATCCCAAATTTTGTGCACTTGTGTTCCTGCCATCTGCAAAAGGACTTAGCAGAACATAAAGGGCTCAGAGAGGAGCAACAGGAACGATCTGAAAGCGCCATAGGAGGAGTAAGACTAGGGCCAGACAGACTGGAAAAGAGACAACTGAAGGATGATGCAATTAAAAGGCTTTTTAAATCATGAATGGATTGGAGATGGTAAATAGGGAGCGATTAAACTGAGGAGAGTCAGATGGAACTCGTGGGTGGAAATTCAAAACAAAACTAACAAAGGGTTAGGTACAGACTCCTTTGGACAGATGCAGAAAGTTTACACGGGTTCTCAGAGAGACAAAACAAGTTTGTGGAGGAAGATCCACTCAGGGCAATTACATGGAAACGTGACCCCTCTGGGCAGGAAGCCCCTAACCCAGTCCTACGAATCCACTCAGCTAGCACGGGCCCCGGGTAAGGACCATTGCTTCAGATCAAGTATAATACTCGCCCTATGTCAAATGAAGTATTATTTTATTGACATTTATTTTTGCCCAGGTGAAAATAACATAAACATTTCAGTTGCATAAGTAATTTATTAATATATCTGGTCTCAGAAATTAAATCAACAAAACTAGTTTACAGCACAGAAACGGTGGCAGAGGAAACTTTCAGCTGCCATCAGCTGGGTATCAGCATAGACAGCCCTGATACATATCAATCCATACCCCTACATTTTCAGAAATATATATATATTTTTAATTTCATAATCAGCCTGGTTCTGTGATGCTACATCATTTCCTGAAATTTTGTAAACAAATGGCGTAAGCATGAATACATTCTTCCATAGCAAGCAAATGCAAACTTGCTAGCAAGATTTAAGAGATGCGTAACATGACAAGTACTGAATAGTTAGATTACCAAACTTTTGTATCAACAATTAATGCATTGTAGTACATCTCCCAGTTCGGCTATGGGGTAGCTCCTGATACGTATTACCAGACCAAGACCACAGGTAACTTGGAAGGCAGACAGCGCTTAGGTTAAGACATCTTCAAAGGTTGCCACTAATTTTGAATGCCTTCATTTGTAAATACTCATTGTAGGAAGTGATTTTTGTTCATGCCCTGCATACAAGGCTGAGACCTCGTGGAAATGTGGCAGCAGTTACGTGGTGAGAGCCGACGCGCTGAGTCTGGGCTGTGCAGACATACTTTGGCAGGAGGGACCTTTGCAGCAGCCCCTTCGTTTTGATTTTCCAATTAGTGTAATGCAGTTATCAGCTCCATTCAAAGCTGAGAGACCAATGGGAAACTGAAAAGGGAAGGCTCTTCCCCTCTCTCCTAATCTAGGTTAAAATAAAATATTTAGCAATCCATAAGTTGTGGGACAGGGGGACCTGGATCAATCATGTCAATTAACCAACCAAAAGTAAAACCTTTTAGTTTCAACAGCAAATAAGTTCTAAGATTTTTTTTGGTGTTCTATTATATGCTACTACATGTTAGTCTTTTTAACTGAAAATTTTAGAATTTGCTGTTTTGTTGTAGTAAGTTTCAGTTTCCATGCAAACAGACATCAGGAATGTAAATTGATCCAATTAAAAAAAAACAACACCATGAATGCATCATCCATCATTTTCTGACAGAAGAATGTGAACATTCAAAATAACTTGTTAAAATACATATAGCAATCCGTGTTTCAGTAATTAATGTGTCCCCTGATTAAGGAAACACACTGTAATTACAGTACAAAGGGTCATGTCTAGTTGCAAACCCGCATGCTTCAGCGCTCCAAGAAAGGCTGGCAATCGGTACGTCCTCAGCCAAACGTCCAAAAAGCGTACGTGCACAACAGAACAACCCCCCTTCCGTAATGGCTTTCTGCGCGTCCGACAGCGCTCGGCTGCTCCGGTACGTTCCTTTGGATCACCCCTCCTGAGCGATCTCAGCAACCCCCACATCAGATGCAGCAGCCCGACAGGCAGGTCAGCCAGCCTTGTCCAAGCACAGCCTCGGCGAGGGATCCGAAGGAGCACACGGCTCACTCGTGCTCTTTGCAGCCTCACCCCAGTGTGCCATGACCATGCCACCTGCTCAGGCACTTCTGGAAATCCCACCCGGGCTCCATCGGCCTCTGTGAAACCTGGCCTCAAGCTCACGCTCCTCTGAAGGGCAGGAGCTCGGCAGGGCCCCGAAAGGAGCAGCAGCTTCCCGCAGCCCCAGGAGGTTGGGTGCACCTGGAGTGAACAGCAAAATATCCTTCATCCCAGGAAGAAAAACATTTAAAAGGAAACATCAAATGGACGTTAGACCAATTGATATAATCCAGAAAAACACCAAGCACGTGCACGCATTGCTCAATCTTTTTCCACATCTCTGTAGTCCTCCAAAAGGACTCAAGCTTGAAAAAACATACCCTGAAAAAAAAAGGAGCTGCAAAGGACGTTAGAAACAACTACGCGTGTATTTATACTATCCCACCACTCTGATCCAGTGCGATGGGCCAGGGAGGAAACAAGATGCTGAGATGTCCCCGGACTGTCAGGGGTGCCGTGCTTGTCGCAGCGTTGGCAGAGCAGAGCCCCGGGATGAGGACACCTCTCTGAGCAGCGCTTTCACAAAACCAAGTGAGCAGTCAAGGCCCCGTGCGCAGTGCAGCACATCGGGCACAGCCAGCGCCGCTGCTGGGAGAGGAGCAGCAAAACAAATGACCTCGGCTGGAGGAGAAGCTCGGGAGCAGGTGGGAGGAAGCAAAAAAAGGAAGAGCTGGCGAGGAGCTTACAAAAGCAGCAGGACAAGTCCCCGGTTTCCTACCCCTCTGACATGAAACCTCTTTATTCAGTAGTTGGTGGTGCTTGCTGCTGTCACAACATGGGGTTAGGAAACCACATCCAGTCCTGGTCCTTCACCACATGCCAGTTTCAGTCCCTGACTTCTTTGTGTGCCAGAAGCTGATGGGGCTCCTCTTGCTGCCGAGAGCATCTTCTGCCCAGCAGCTGCGCATCCCTCTCAGAGGCACAGCACGAAGCAGTGTCAGGGGTTCAATCCGGGCTTTGCTTAAAGTGTGGATACATGACAGCACAGAGCTGAGAAGCCTCTAGAACAGATGAGTCCTGTGGGAAATTCACAACTGGAGCAAAGATAAGGAGCACATGCAGCCTCTGCTTTGTGGATGGAGACAGGCCCATGCAAGCGCAGGAGAAGCTGGGGAGGGGGACGTGCCTGCCATGACCAGCCATGTCTCCCCAGCACTGAGCACAGCTCCCTGTCCCCAGGAGCCAGGCTGCTGTGGTGGAAGGGGAGAAGCCCCCGCCTTCCCCAGCAGTGGCTGCAGGAGCAGGTGGAGGTAGCTGCAGGCAGCCTCTGCTCACCAGTGGGAACAGGGCTCCAAACCCAGACCTTGGCCTCCCAGGCCTGGGGGCCACCAAGGCCGACTCGCAGAGTCCTCGGCCTTGTTCCCAGCCAAAGCTGAAACCCCTGCTAGGGACGGAGGCTCTTCCTGCAGAGCTCTGAAGCAAATATTTCTATTTCTACCTCTTCCCCTCCAGCTTCACCCTTCAAGCAGCACAGCAAGGATCTCCTCACAACTGAGGGGCGAGGGGACCTTCACAAGCCTCATCATCTTGCTCCTGCTCATTAACAACTGCTGCTTTGAAGGAGGCAGTGGAGGAGGGACAGCGTTGTCTCTCCCCTGTGGAATCCAATTTTGGATGCCACAGGAGCTGGTAAGCAGCACCCGCCCAGTTCCCCTGCTGCCTTGCAGCAAAGCGAGCTGCTCGCATGCAGGGCTGACGCCGTACTGGGCGTCTGCTAGGAGACAGCACGACGCTGTCGGGGAGGATTGGTTAACCACCTACCCGAAAGCAGGCACCAGGAGATGAGACAAGGATTACGTAAAGGTTTTTGTAAAACAGACAAACCAGCCCCACACTGTGCCTGGTTCATGGGGAATATTTGCTGGGCCCTTTCCCACAAAGGGAAAGGCTGGGGAAAAAAAGGCTTTCTCACAATACCTATTCATCAGGTCTGGAACACATCACAGCTTTCTGCAGAAACAACAGGCTGTAATACAGCAACCGCACTTGCAGAGGAGTAAGACCTGGATGTGCAGCATCTCATCCCCGTAACACATCTCCCCCAAGCCTAAGGCTCCCCTGCCTCCTTCCACCCAGCCCCATCTCCCTCAGCTCCCCTCAGCTGCCCTTCCTACAGCCCCTCGACCCCGACCCGTTACCCACAGCCCTGTCCATCCTGCAGGGGTGAGAGGAAGCCAGCCCGCAGCCAGCAGAGCCAAGCAGCAGCTCCTCCAGCTGCAGAGATGCTGCCTGCAAGCCACATCTTGCCCGTGCCTAGGCTGAGCTACTGGCGTGCACGGGGAAGCGTGGGAACCTCCAGCGTGAATTAATTATGGTTGTGGGCAGGGCAGCTCCTTGACCTGCAGGAAACTTTCTGCTTCAGCCCAATTACACGTGGTAAGACAGCTTCTTGTTTTCTTTCCAAGGCTCAACCCCTATGTTTCAGTCAGATGCTTGTATTTGCTCTTGCTGCTTCTCACTTCTCTTGGTCAGGTATCTCACTGCTAGGAAGAGATGGATTTTCTTTCCCCGCGAGCCTTTTAAGGATCCATTCAGCGACTGGGAAGATGCTCTCCTGCAGAGCTAGCTCGTTTTTGTCTGTCTTTTTTCTTTTTGTGCAGAACACCGATCCACTGGGCCAAAACAGGTCTGTTCAAAACATATTCAAGATCAGTTCCTGGGTCTGTAAAACAAAACAAATGGAATATCTGACACCTGCCCTCCCCAAAGCCTAACACCTAATATTTAATGCTTACAGGTTTGGTTCCACGATGCTGAAAGCTGCGTGCACCCTTGGGCAGATGTGCCAGGCAAGTTTGGTTTGACCTAAATTGGCTTTGGTTTCCAAATGTGTTCCAGAAGGCTGAAAAAAACAGTAAATGATGAAAAGAAATGCTGCCCACCCCCCTCTCCTGTGTCGGCCTGGTGAAGCTCCGAGAGTTACTGCTACAGGTAACAAAAACTTGTCCATACAGGAAAAGGCATACTGCAGATGGGGGAAAGAAGAGATTTGTGCAGTAATCTGTGTAAAAAGTCAATGGATAAAGCGTGTGTGTACATACTGAGCAAAGGCCTACAGAGGGATAAAAAGTGGAAAACAGAACAAAACTCTTTCTATTCCTAAGCACTTAGTTGAGTGGTACCAAGAAGAAAGCAGGAAGAAAAGGATGTTTTGGAAAGTTTCAAACAACAAACCCAACAAAATCAGAAGAAAACGGTTTAGAAGAGCCTTTAAAATGAGTTTTATTGTCAGAATTTTACAAGTAGCCTTCAGAGGCATCATACAAGAAGAACTCTGTTGCAAAACTCTAATAAATAGTCTGCCCCAAGTCCCAAAATATTTTTTGAAATAAAATAAAAACCAAACTTAAAAATAAAAGAGAATAAAAGCAAGACTTCAGGATGCTCAGAGATGTTAGCAATATTTCCCATTTACAAATAATATCAGGCATTATATAAATCTCCTTCATACAAGTCATTAAAAAACCCAAAACATTCTAAACCTTTACAAAAGCACTCCAGAAATAGTTCCAAAGAGATCCATTTCCATGACAAAACATTAGAGAAGAACTCCATGGGGATTAGCATCACAAATGAAGTTTGAGGTTGAAGTGTAGTGTGTACTTGTGTGGAGCAAGATTAAAGAGCATGAAAAAGGGATTTGAAAACAGCGTGGAAGTTTTTGTGACAAGCCTACGCCTGATGATCTTACTCTGTTTATTTGAGAATGCGGTAAAGGGCAGGGAAGGAAGGCTGTTCCCGGAGCTAACCCCGAGCATACCGCACCTCATGCGAGGCAGTACTCAGTAAGGCACTGACTGCATACTCAATGTTGGTGCAGACTGCGGTGCCTACACTGAAAAGGTATTTTCTGGAGAGGTAATACGTTGTGGTAAGTTAGCTGTTCCTTCAGAGAACATGAAATTAACTTTCCTGACATGAGGCAGTTTGGGAAATCTCCTGCTAGATAGTTTCACTGGGAATTGGGAATTTCAGAGCTCCAATCCTATCCCAGTACTTTGAAAAAAATACACTTCTTTAATTTCACCTCTACACATTCCTCTGCCTGTGGTTATAAAGGATTTTTAGAGACCTCCCATTTAAGAGAACACAATTAAAAATGTTCTCCAACATTTCTCCAATCTGTTGCGATTTGAGAAGTCCAGAGAAACGGAACAGGAGGGCGGGTGCACTGAAATGGCTTATGGGGATTTTCATGGAAACAGTTCAGAGGGGGGAAAAAACCCAACAACTTAATCTCTTTACAACTTCAGCCTAAGTCTTATGCTCGTATGCAAGTGACAGATTCCCCTGGAAGGGAAGGGGACTGCACTGAAGCAGCACAGCAACAGTACTCGGTATCTCTCAGCCTGCCTGATGCGGTACGAACTGCAGCATGCCTTGTTTTGCCGTTCCTCAAGTTACTTGCAGCCCTCGCTTCCACAGGAAACAAAAGCTACCAGGAATGCTAATGCAATAGATGTGTGCTAATACGCCTCGCCCATGGCTCACGTCTCTAGCCTCTCTCCAGACGCCGTGATGCTGGTTGTACTGTACCATACACTATGGGGACACGGTCTCTGCAACGTATGGGAAGGTAGCACTAGCAATCAAGCGCAAATTGCTAAGGAGACACCTAAAACATTGCATTACATCCCCGTGTCTGTGGCATACTTCAGAAAACAATGTAAGAAAAGCAGTAAAATAACCATTTCTTTCTAATTCTCTAGATGTCATAATATTTGCCAAAGCTGCAAGGAAAAGCAGATTACCTGAAACAGAGAGAAAGGAGTTAATGGAAACAGAGGCAGATGGAGCAGCAAGCCTGATCCAGCCTCCAAATCATTTTGTACATAACAGATAAAGAAACAATGTGCAAAAAATAGACATTCACATTTTAGCAGTTAAACTTTTATTTTACCTTTTTAAAATTATTTACTTTGTTTTTCTACAAAAGGCAGACATTGATTGTTGATCTGCAATTATTCTGAGTGCGCGCAGAGATGCAAAAAAGGGTTATTGGAGGATGAAGGACAGGGAAGTGCTCTGACTATACTTTCACATGTCATGATTAAGGTGGCATTAAAGCTTAAGTCCCAGGAATAATATTCATAACAGATAATTTCCTTCCCCATATGCTGTTTTCAGTTCATATCGATTGTGTTGAAAACCCACTCGGTGAACTTCTTCAGCTTCTCAGTTGCGTTCTGGGATTCCTCCTGTAACCTCAAGTTGTCTTCCCGCAAATGCTGCACTTCAGCCTGAAGACTGGCTTTGTCCTCTTTTTCCTTGGGCATGAGGAAAAGTACAAGTCTTAGCAGTAAGTCTAGATCATGCTTCCTACCTACATCAAGTGGTAAGAACCTCTTAGCGAGCACGAGTCTCATACTTTATAAGGATTTTATGTGCAATAACAGACTGTTTTATATCTAAGATACACCTGTGACATTTCATTCCTTACTTTTCTTGCTTCAACTATCAGAGTTTCTCTATATTAAATTCTAATAGAGAAGGCTGGCTCCCCAAGTGGTGAAATAAAACTGGTCATGTGCTGTTCTATAGGAGAAAAATGTACAACTACTGATGGTTAATTAAACAAGGGATAGGAAATGTTTCTGCAAACACTACCCAAGCTAACAGACTTTTCATCTGACCGCAGCGTATCTTTCTTGGACCGAGCAGACAGCAACAGTACGGGAAGTTTCCACAGTAAAATTGTATGGTTAGGTGAAACTCTCCCTTTACAACATCAGCAGGATATATTTACACGGACTAACGACAAGCTTCTCACACAGTCACCTGAATTAGGAGTGCAGGTACTCAGAGTCACCCTCCTGACTTAAGCAGAGGGGTCACACGCCTACAGTTCAGGCACTGCACTCTAGCCTTGAATAACTGGAAGCACATCCTGAGAAAAGTAGTAAAGAAATGTCTTCCTCACATGAAAGGATGAGACCATCATAGGGCTCAGGCATGGGAAAGCAGAACTACACGGTAATTAGAATCACCTATCAGCTTGAAACATAAGCATTGCAGATTTTCTGTAGATCAAACATTTACCTTCCTTAAATCCTCTTGCAGCATCTTCAGCAAACCTTCCAGCTGGTCCACTTTAGAGGCGAGAGTTGGAGGAGATTCTTTACTGTTAAAAGTAGGGAACAAGAATAGGCATTGACAGATTTTACTGTATTCACACGGGGTATGTAACATACTACATGGCTTTGTGTAAGCATGCACTCAGGAACACGACGAATTCTCGAAATAAACAAAAAATGCACGGAACACACGCAGCACATTACGAGAACAGATTTAACCCATGGTAAACTGTTGTCATCCGGTCACATGGTTTCTTTTCTCCTTCTGCTCATTATGTGTGCCTTGAATAGCTTTGGACAACTTCATTAACGTCTCAGACAAGAAGGAACCTGCACCAAGGTTCCGCTGTAGTTATGATCCTTTTGGTTTTACTTCCCATCATCATGAGAACTTTGTTCTGTGAAGGCTAGAGACAGCTTCCAAATCCGACTGTTTCTACATTTTTCCCCGGTTTGTAACTGAGGAAGCTTGCATGTGTGGGGCATTTACTTACCCTGTATAAGGCTTTATCTGTGCAGAAAGCTGGTCCTCAGCCTGATCACTGCTGGAGGCAGCACTCACAGGCCTGTGGTTTTCATCGGCAGCAGCAAAGAATGAAGCTCGCTGAACTGAAAAGACACGTGCAGAGGAAAACAATGGCAGCAGTAATGAGTTGTTTAAGAATGGTGCAATAGCTACACTGCAACATCTCAAGGTGATCCAAGAAGCCTGTGTCAAGATTAGGTGTAATATACCAATACCCATTTGACAGAGGCAGTCTGGCACGGCCAGTATTTGTACCAGCTTCTCCACTGCACTGGATTCAACGAGTTTGCGCTAGCACTGGCAAAGTTCTGCATGCTCAGACAGGTCACGCATCACCCTCAGGCTAACAACTGCTCCAGGGAGGGAGATGCTACAGAGCGCAGAGCAGAGATACCCCAGTGGCACTCCTTCCATGGCCACTTCCAATACAGGCAAGAAGCTAAGGTGGAACAGCCACCACTGCACAGAACTTCCTGGGTGTGACACTACCCAACAATTCAACACCTACAGTTAGCTTCCTTAGGTCCTTCAATAAA
The DNA here is from genome assembly GCF_011077185.1 of Oxyura jamaicensis. Classification (NCBI taxonomy): domain Eukaryota; kingdom Metazoa; phylum Chordata; class Aves; order Anseriformes; family Anatidae; genus Oxyura; species Oxyura jamaicensis. Next base: position 19,668,394 of record NC_048897.1, on the reverse strand, counting down.
GGGAACCCTTTACCTCGAAGAAAGAAAAGCAAAACTTACATGTGGAAAATAAACAGACCAGTACCATTTTTCAATTTTTTTTTTTCCTTATGCCTTCTTATGAAGTATTTTCAGATTGAAATGTGAAATCTCTTTCCTGCCTTGTATCTACACTTCTTTTGTCCGATAACTGCTCATTTACAATGTTTTAACACACCTATAAATCATTATCACGTGTGGTGTTGACTAACCTGCCAATAGTCCCTACCTCTGGAGTTTCCTAGCACAAACAGCAACGTAAACACTTTTTAACTTAATTTATTAACACCTCTCCCTCAGCAGCTGCTGGTCTCTCACTGGAAATAGAACAGTATTTTCTTTTTCTGCTTGGCAATTTTTTATTCTGTGCTTTCAACAAGGTTAATATTAACACACCTTAGTATTTGATGGGATTATTCCTGCTCCACTCTTTTTTCCTTTGAAAATACTGAAAGCTGGCATAGCTCAGGAATCCAAGCAGCTTTTGTTTCAGCTGGCTGCAGATATCACTACCTACAACTCCTGAGGCTTGTGCTGAAGACACCATGCAGAAGAGAGGTGTCCAGCATCACAGAGCAGAATTTAGCCTGGTTAGTACTTGTCAGTCCCTGCTGGCACCCAGCTGAGACTACAGGCTGGGATTATACTGACAACAGATAGCTGCTCCAGATTTGTTCCGTCAAAACGGAATGTATTTTTACAGTGGTGAGATAAAGTTGCCAGCCAACACATTACCCCGTCTTTTCTTGGTCTGAGCTGTCATTTGTTACCTTCACCACACCGACTTTGTTCACATTGCTAACTGGAAACGCAAGTGAGTCTGGGGCCTATGGAAGCGAGGGATTCAGGTTGATGAGGGCAGTGAAAACTAGGGGGGAAAGAAACAGAGAAGGAATCTTCTGAACAGAAACTGGTGACCACAGTGAAATGCATTAGGACCTGGGTTTCAGCCCTGCGTGGTGGCAAACAACTCCAATGGGAATAGAGCAGAGCACAAATACATGTCTTCAGTGCTAGCTTCTGCATGCATTGTCTTAATGATGTGTATGGCTGGCACCAGAGAAAAGCCAAGAAGTTACTTCACAGCCTCCTCTAACCATGCAGAAAGATGTTCAAAAGCTTCAAGATCAGTGACAACACCTTCACAAAGGTGGGTCAGCATTCCTGCAGAGATTAGCAAAAGACACTTCTGTTTAAAGCACTTGGAAGAATTTTCCAGCAGATTATAAGAACTGTAAGATAAACTCCCTTTGGGCTGAGGAGTATTTCATTTTAAATTCAAACACACGTAGGCAGCTTACAGTTCTCTTCAGTTTACTGTCAAGGAGATGGAAAGTGCTATAGGATAAAATGACACTTGTGCAAGTCCATGTATTCAGAGTATGCAGAGGGAAGAATGGCAACAGACTATACGCCAACAAGGCACATTTCCCAAATTACCTTGGCAGTGCACTTCAGCTGCACTCCAGAAGCTTCATGCTCAGGCAATAAGCAGACAATCATCAATGTGTTCGTGTACTTTTTCCCTATTTGACTTGACTTTGCACTTCTGTGCCAGATATTTTTCCACCCTAGCTGTTATGTCTGCAGCTGCTTTACATGAAATGAAAAATAGCCCGTTTCACAGTTATTTGGCCAAACTGTAGCACAGAGGGAATACAGCATGAAGAAATGGCATCTAATACACGCAAAGTTCTGGGCTGTTAAGTCTTGAGGTGTTGTTTTAAAAGAGTTTAGGCTTCAGACTATGTAGAAACAATAAAAACAACAAAAGCAAGAGCCTAATTAAAAGAAAATAGTCCTTCATAAAGCATGCAGAAGGATCAGTCTAGGTATTATATTCTGCAAATTTACCTTCAAAGGCTTTGGCAGCATCTACCAGGTTTGACCAGTCCAGATCAGAGGCAGAATCAGGCAATGGCATAAGACCAGGGTCTGGCATGGGCTGCCGCCTTTGCTCCTGGATATCTGTGAGGGAGCTGTCTGAGGCAGAAAACTCTCCTAGAGTAAGGCAGAACAAAAGAGAAGTTACATAGAAAAAAGAATCCTTTCCTAATACTGAAGTATCCCTCTTTTTGATTTTTTGGGGATAGCATTTCTGGAACCAAACACCACAGCAGAACGTTTGACCAAATGCAGCTGACCAGTTACAGCACGTTACATGCCAGTTTTCTGAGGCACTGCCTCTCACCAGGACATACAATTCCTTCTTAAGCTGCATAAATCTTTGCAGTTACCTCTTCAAAAACCAACCTCTGCCTTTTCCCCGTTACTGGGGTGGGGGCAGTACTCTTCTACTCAATGATGCCCGCCTTTGCACAAGCTGAAGGTACTTTGGAGGGCTCTGCAGCTTGCTGGGGCTTCTACACTCACTGGTACCTATCTATTCCTGTAAAAAATAAAAGATTTTTTTTTCCCGTCTCTCTCTATAATCTTGTAAACCAATGGAAGCAGATTAGGCCAACCAACATAAACCAGAAAAAGAAAACCCTAAGAATGACTTTGAATGCACCTGAATGCATTGCATGTCTCTCGGCAGGTCACTGACACAGTCTTTACTGAAAAATACCCATGCCCACCCATAGTTGGGTGGCCTGCTACAGAAAACACATTGGCAAGCTTAAAAAAAAGGATACATAGAAATAAAGTTCTTGTAATTTTTGTGTGAATTGGTGCCCAGCAAAATGAAGCATTTAAATTACTGCCACTAAAGAGGGAAAGAGCAAAGTGTGAACCAGCAGTTACTTATTTTATTTCAGTTTACTGGCTGGACAATCGACAAACAGGGGATACCCACCAGGTCAGTCAGCACACCTGTAAGCTCAGAAGCAGAAACAACCTGCTTCCTCGTGCCCTCTGCTTGGTAAAGCATAAAGGAAGTTGTGAAAAAACTGTTGGTGCTGTCAGGAGACCTAGAGACGTGAGGATGAGAAGATTGACTGGGCACACGGGAGGAAGCTTCAGAAAGGGAGGGTCTTGAAGAACCCCTTTGGACAAAGGCAGAGGAAATTTGGGCACTGTGAGCAGGAAGAGAGCACAGTGGGCAGGACCCATTGGAGGACAAACACCACTAACTGCATTGCTTATTTTCACTCTTTTTTAAAAATATATATACTCTGATAACTAGATAACTTAAAGAACTATAATAACTTTTTAAAAAACGTTAGAAAAGTGGTATTATTGCCTGGGAAACAATGACCAGAAAGCAACACTTCATTTTCTCCGAAATGTTGTGTTGGAATGTTGTGTTGGAGTGAGTGTGTGAGTGTGTGAGTGTGTGTTCACTTTTTCATAAACTGAAGATTAGCTCGGCAGTAACACTGAGGATTCTTGCATTAAATTCCCAAAAGAGGGCAACTATTTGGGAAGATCTTAACATGAAAATATTTACAATCTGCAAAAAGATATGCAGAATTAGGTGAAAGAGAACTAACCATTTGATAAATGACTTGTTCTAAAAGTGTGAGGTGGATTGCTAATTAAGACAGACAAATAAGTAAATAGAAGTAGTTTTGGCTCGCTGTTCTCCCCTCTTGAAACCAAATGGAGGTGCTCTGGAGTGACAGATCTTTGTTATTAAGATCTTTGAATTAAAAGAACTCTGAACAGCAGGAAGCCAAGAAATACTAGAGGTATTAAATATCCAGTTCTACTTAATCCTTCTCCCAGCAAAGGCGAGCAGGATGGGGGAAGGGAAGACAATTCACGTGTCACTCAAGTAGCTGGTCCTTTTATCACACAGACCTACATTTCACAGAAAATGAAAAGTCTTATTTTGTTGACAAATGTATAAAGCTTATGTGCTAGAAGAAGTAATCGGTTTGGTGTGGAAGAGAACATGACAGTGAAAGAAGGTTTGGGTTTTTCTTTTTGGAAAATACAGGCATCTGAATGAAAAGTGCTGCTTTCCTCCACTACTCCCATGGCTTCATTAATCTTCTGACCTCAAACCCTCAGAAGCCAAACCCATCAGTCAGTTATACATGTAACCAGGTCTGCAAAGTTATTTTAGTCCATATAAAAAGAACTGAAGAGAGCTTGGTTTCCAAACTCTTACGCAAGAAACATGTTTTATGGAAACAACAGCTCATTTAAATGTCAGGTTCAACACTGAAAACCGATGCCTGGTGATCAGACAGATTAAAAGAATTTAAGTTAGATTTCTTCAGCAGCCTTCATTGTGAAACTTATCCTGTGTATCTCAGTACAGACAGTGCATAGTGCCTACTCGAATGAGTTGAACCTACTGGTAGTGTTGCGTTTTCCTCTTGAAACATTAAAACATGAATGAAGCAGAACATATATGTACTTCTTCAGAAAACACTGCAGAATCCCACTGAGATCTAGCTCTTTTTGGAAAACACACTTAGTACACATATAGATATGAGATACAGCACGAACCTGCGAATGTCCCTTTCTCATCAACTCAGAAATTCACATGCAGTAACAAAACCTATCAGAGAATCTTGCTGACACTTTTCAGTAGACTAATGGAGGAAACTGAGTGCCTTCTTGACAACAGTTTACCAAGTAACTTTCCTTGTTGAGCTGCTGATGTGTGACCAAAATTAAGTAACTCAAGTCCTGTAAAAGGAATAGGCGAGTGAGAGAACTGAAAACTAGCCGGAGTAATAAAAACTGTTCCTAGCATAGCCATTCATATAAAAGTAAATAAATGCTGCTGGACATACCATTATTATACCATATACCCTTATAACCAGGCATACGTTATTTGCCCATTGCATGGGCAATCTCATGCCCATGCAATCTCATACCCACTGAAGTGGGGAAAACATGTCCCTGTTCTATTTTATGTTCTCAGGTAGTTGACTTGACTCACCTCATTTTAGCAAAAAACAGATGGAAGTACTAATTTGTTGGAACAAACTGTTTTCCCTTAATATAATCATGACGGATTCCTTTGAAAGCAGCAAACACGGAAACACCCTTACCATGTAGTGATTTCATTCCCAAAGTATACGATGGTCTCCGCAGTGGCAGTGACTTTGGGAGAGAAGGGTACGTGCTGGTGAACAGGACATCGTTTGGCATGGCTTGGTCCAAGAGTGAGGCCCGGGAAGCGAAGAAGTGGTCCCTTTGGCCACTGTAAATACTCTCATCTGACAAAGTCCTTTGCAAGGCACGCCTTGTGGTAGGAGTGCTGGGAAAGGGAGACTGACAGGACAGAGTGTGTGACTATACATTCATAAAAGAAAAGAAATAAAAAAGAAATTAAAAAATCAATACAAACTTTTGAAATGCATGATGAAGTAGTTTAAATAAACTTTTTTTTTTTCTTTTTAAATAAGACAGCAAATGTTAACATAGTATTTTTTTCAAGAGTGGATGAGGAAAGGAAACTAAAGGAACATGCTTTGGAAGGAATTATAACCAGGTAACACATCAGATCTTTTTCAGCCACTCTTACATTCTGCTTTTAAATATTCTTCAAACTTCTACCAAGGTATAAATGTTAGCCATTCCTCCTGGATTATAGAGCTCTCACGTAGCAGAGATGGTGTTTACAAAAACAAACTGAATGCTGCGTAAAACAGAGCTCTCCTCGTGCCAGGGGAGGCTGCATTCCTGCACGCAGAGCACCAACAAATGCCAAGTAATTAATAGTCTCATATTTATGAACAACTAGGAATGCCCAACACTTCAGTTCTTCGGAATGATTTGTATGAAAATTAAATTAGTTGTCTCCTGAGTGTGAGAACTTGTGTCTTACCCCCAGCATAATCCCAGCTTCCCCCACGCTCTGCACACAAGGAAGCAATGCTGTGGTTAGTCTGGAGCTACTACTTCTCTGGCCAGTGCCAGTGAGCTGCTTTCAAACAACACATACCATTCCCACCAGTGGAGACACCAATTCTGTATTCTACCAGCCACAAATTTTCTTAAAACCTGTGGCAACATAACCATCTCAGACACAACAGTTTTTTATGGTTTGGTTGAAATTTGGTCCAAGGATTTCAAGGAGAAATGGTAAACAGAGGAAGACCTCATCACCCTCATTTGCTCCGTAAGCAAGTTTAAACAAGAAGGGAAATAATTCGATTTCTGGAAATGTGATTAAGCATTATAGAGTGTGACTCATTTGCACAGAAAAAACAGTTCTCTCATCTCAGAAAAAGGGAAAAGAAAAAACTGTTTAAACAGACAGTACTCTGCTCTGTTCCTGTGATCAAAAACCCACACTCCAAGGTGGGAGAAGAATACGAAGAATGACAATTGATACTGTACAGTGAAAGAATCTGCCAGATTTTTTTTTTTTGCCGAAGTATTACAAATCCTAATATTGCAAGTTTGCTGCAGGTTTTGCTTTTATAGATTATGGATCAGAAATAATTAAGATTACTTTCAAAATCTGCTATCATGAAAAGACAAGGAAGAAAAGAAGCAACATCGCATGTTAGTTTTATGTCACCTTCTCCCTTTTGCACCGCCTCCCTCAGAACAGGATTCACGCCCCTTACACTAGGAACCTTGCACATACACTTAACACTACAAAAAGACAACTTCTGGCACACAGTTGTCACTATGTTACACTGAGGATCAAGCTGTTCTTTTCCTTCTGAAAGGTAAAAGCTCAATCAGAAGGTTCGCGTTATGATCGGCTGAAAACTCACAGTATCTGCCCTGAAGTGGCAAAGGAAAAGAAAAAACCAGTATGTCAAACACTCTTTCCTTGAGGGTCCTACAGTTCACCTCGTGCTAAAGAATTCAAAATCTACCAAAGAATTAGGAGCTGGAACCACCAATTAATGCCAGATCGTAAGACTAAAAGATTGTACAGACGTAAACGTGTGACGGAGTCAGAACACAGAGGCAATATAGTTAGGAGTTGTCTTCTGGTAATTCAGCAGAGAGAAGAGGAAAAGAAGGGTGACTTGTCTGAGAAGGTAAAAACCATTACAAGTAGGTAAGGAGATGAGGAAGACTAGGAAGATGTAAATCAAAGACTAGAACAAATTCTACTAGAAAACAAGGCCTTTGGCAGCCATCAGAAAGGAGGGTGGTGTTTTTTTGGTCTTTGTGCAGTGATCTGATGAGAGGCGTTCTTTTTTTTTTTTTTAACTGTCAATTTTTGTTTAGTCAGAGCAATAATTTTTTCTAAGATGAAATATAAATCATGCAGTGGGCAGAGATGACAGTTACTTTTAAAATATAGACGATTTAATTTATTGGTGTGATAGTGCTGGTGACTTGCTGAAATCAAAAGCATCACCTAAGTTATCATACTTGTTACAGGCATCAGAAAATTAAGATTAGGGTAAGAATGGATTCACTTACCCCAAAGCAGAAAAATAACAACCTTAGGAACGTACACACTTTTCATGATCTTCAGATGACCTCTTTAAACAGAATGGAATGTCTTGTAGTGAGACTAATCCCCTTGCTCAAAAGTAACCAACAGGAGATGTTCTCATTTGCCCACATCTCACTCGCCTTGTACAACTACCACAAACCTAAGAAAAAGGTATCTTGCCATTGGCAAGATTTTTTTTTAATCCAGCCTCAAAGGTAACATCTGAAATAATCTGTGCATGGAACCTAGCTCTTGCAAGTTTTAATAAGCCACTTTGGGCTTTTGCAAGCAAAGAAAGAAGATGCTCTTTCTTCTGCATAGTTGCTGTGGAAACCATCTGGGCTTTAGGTGATGAGCTCGAGCTGTGAGGCACTGACTGTATATGGAGACTGCAGAAATCAAGGCATTCTGTTCAAAATGACGGACTTTTAAAATTTATAGTTATTATACACACTTTATGGAATACCTCAGGAAAAGTTTTTAACAATTTATTCTGTATAAATATTTGCTTCAGTTTAGGTAGCATTCTTGGTTCTTGTGAAGTAACAGGATTAGAGGCACGAAAGCATGATTATTGTGATACTGTCAGCAAGTCACTGTCTAGTTCTGCGGTCAGAGAAGAACAATTCAAACACATAAGACAACATTACAGGATTTCTCACAAGCCAGTGGTCCTAAGCGTTCTTTGCAATTAGGCATACTAGTCTCTGTACATTTGCACACACCGTTGTAATACTATCGCAGTGACCAGAATAACAGAACTGCTCCCCAGATGTTTTCCTCTAGTAAATAAGTCTGTGACAAACAGATCACTTTCTGCCCATGATGAGCATTCTGAGAATGCCTTGCATTTGGTTTTCCTGTTATGGGTGAGAATGGAAGAGATCCTATCTGAGAAACTCTGAGCCCAACAACGCAAAGTACTGAGTAAGCTCTGTAAGAATGAACACTCAGCTTTGGCTACTTTGAAAGCACACAGCATTTTCTACACAGAAATCTTAGAGCTTCACAGCCTTCATCAGTTTCCAAACTGTGACACTCTTTGCAGTATTAGTGATATGCCTGGGCAGCAATGAACTCCATCATCAAATACTTAATGAAGTGTAATTTTACACATTTCTGTTTTGTGTCAACAGAAGCATGTCTCAGATCAGAAGAGGACATGTGCATTGCTCTTAAGGTATCTCAGATTTTACTCAGCTGTGACAAGAGGTAGACAGATGACAGACTCTCTAACATACCTTAAAGGTTTTCTGGGATTCAGGTGTTGGACTATCAAGATCTATCAATTTCTTCAAGTCTTCTTCAACAGTGGACTTGGATGCTCGTTTTGGTGACGCTCGTAGATCTCTTGCTGATGCCCGCAGCCGAGGGTGGGCCATTTCATTGCCATCACTCTGGTGACGTCTTAAATGAAATGGAACAGACACATTCAGGTCTCAAAGCCCTGGGGCAGGAGGCATGAATGAAACAAAAATTATAGCATCCTCAAAATTTTAAAAGACAAAAAATAGGTAGGGGGCACGAAAAGGACAGGAGTTTCACTAATACAGCAGAGCCTCATCTTAATGAATACCTGTTGAAGCAATCAATTAGCAATAGATGTTAAGGTTGTCATCCATTTTCTCAGTAAGGGACTCGATCTATTAAAATAATGCATATTCTGTGCTAAATTAATACTAATATAGGTCTTAAATGAGCCAAAAGCAACAAAACACCAAATTATTTTCATCTTTCAACTGGCTTTTTTACTGCAGATTTTACAGCGTTTCACGATCTCCTTTTGACAGTCGGTGATTGGCATCACCTTGGAATTCTGTGTTGACCCCATAAAAGCCAAGAGGAGATGAACAAATTGTTCTGGAACGGGCATTCCAGACCACCTGCTTTCAAAGTCATGCTGGACTGAAAAGAAGAGATGGCTTCATATTGTAACAGAGATACCTTGCCTTGCCTTCAGTCAGTCAGACTGGATACTGGCAGCAATCTAGACAAGGTACACGGAGTGCCACAGAGCTCATACACAGCATGCACAGTACTACTACATGGATGAGAGGCTTAAGAAAGAGCTCAGCCTCTACATTAAGAAGATTTTTAATATTTGCTGAAATAACATTTTGAGTGACCTTTAAGAGGTCCCAAGGAAAGATAAGCGTTAATAGGACTGAAATCCGTACAGCACTCTAGAAATGGTAATTATTATTTTTGTAAGTATGTTAACGGGGAATGAGATTAGCCAACTATTAAATATTTAAACCCAACTGCAGAACTCTAGATTAAAGATTATGTTGTACTACAGAATATGCATTCCATTAAATAGTCTTGTGCTTTTCTGTACAGAGAAATGTCACGGATGTCAATGCTTCTTTACAATTAAAGCTAATAACCAAAAAAGAGAACCAAAAAACATTCTTACTTTCTTGTATCCATAAACCCCACTGAGTTTATTGTCCCTTCTGGCTTTTTCCATCCGATCAGATACTTGCTAGTAGCACCCTGGCGAGGGTAGAAAGTCCTAGGACCAGATGAGGAGGAAGAGGAGGAGGAGAAAGAAGGTGCGAGCTGGGGAGAAGTAGCAGAATGAAGCTCTTCTTTAGGTGAGCTTCTGGCACTGGTGAAAACAACCGGGCTGGCAGAGTGTCGTGAACTCATGGTACTGGGGGAGAAACAAAGACAAAATTTGCCTCTAATGTGTGTTTATGCATCTTGTTCAACTATTTTAATGGCCTTCTATTAATATTTTATTAGAAACATTTCACACAGTCATGAAAAATTTTGTAAGCAAACTCTAAGGATGCAATCAATACACCACCCTCCCCTCATCCTCCTTTACAAATGGGAAACATAGGGCTCACAGTGATTAGCAGCTTAAAAGTAATACATGAAATTGTAACTGAATTAGCAAAAAGAACCCAAGTCTGACTTCTTGCTGGAAAGTGGAACAAAACATATTGTGAAGGAAGTTGAGCAACAGGGAACATCCCTTTGAGACTCCACAACAAACCACAGAAGAAACCCATACATCTTTCAAAAGAGGACTTCCTGGATTTTGCCTGAAAAACAGTTACCATTTGCTGCTAAAAACGACACAGAAATGGTTAAGTTCGAGCAGGTCCCTGACATATGCCACAATTTGTTTAGCCAGAAGAAAGTATCGGGTCGACTAACTGCAACTTATTGCTGGAAGAAGGGGGGAGAGGCTTCAGATAGGAGCTACTCTTTAACTATGATATTAAAATCTCATGCAGCTTGCATAATATCAGGAGAGCTAGTGCTCAAGACAATATTTACTTTAGCAACCTTAAAAGGTCAGGCATTTCTAGCTACAGTTAGAGCAAAAGCTTTGTGTACAGCCTCAGTATGGAAATAGCATTATGTATATAGAGACCAATTTTCCGTCAGCTCTCTCCACAACTTAGCCACATTTTCTTCCCTGTATCCAATACTGCAAGGAAGGAATATGAAACAGATGGACCTGTGGGAAAGAACAGTTTCTGACTGAGAAATAAAAATTAGCTGGAAGGCTGAACAAAGTCACTGAACAATCTTTTCATTCTTAGCTTAACAGGAAATTCTTTAACACTTTTTGTATCTTGATGAAACAAGGCGTTTTCCATGTCTCTCAATGAAACAGATAAAGTATTTGAGGTTAAATCTATGTTGCCACCTGGAAAAATAATCTCACCTACATTTAGCCTTACAGAAGTCAGATATCTAATCTATGCCACTTGTCTGGCTCCTGCAGTAGCCAATACAGAGAGAAATACCCTTGGAGGTGATTCTTCTCATCTTAAATTAGGTGTCTCAGACAGGGAGAATTATGCTTTTGCATTTCTCCTCTCCCTCTCCTGACAACAGATGGCTTCTAAGGAGTCACCTTCAACTACACCTTCCAATTCCAAATGGCTGAAGTGAAGTCCCAACAGCTAAGTGCTGTGGATGCAAGGAGTCGGAGCGGAAGGCAGTCTTCCCATCTCAAACAGCGCCAGCTGCTGCTGGCCATGCTGCCTCCGAATGTACGTGGGGACGGTGGGGCAGTCCCCCATGTTAGGGGGGAGATGCATCTCCCCTTGTGTACACAAATCAGGCAACAACTACACAGACTTTGTATTACAGATCCCCCATCTGTACGTTGTAAGGCCTGCACAAAAGATGGCAGATTGGAAAAATATAGGAAGGTATTGTTGTCCATGAAGCCCATATATTTGGTACTGCACATCACAGCCTTTATTTATAATAGATGCAAGTAAAATAGATGTAAGTAAACATAATTTAAAGCAGAGAAAAATAAGATCTAGAGGTAGAGGCAATACATTTCTCTTCATTCCTCCTTCTCTGTTCTCTCTGAATGCTGAAAACTCCTACACATGCTGAGCAAGCCAGCCCATCTGCAAGACATCACCACTGCAAAATTAAAACACCAAGATTTGTGGAAGATGTACATCTTCAGAGAAAACATATGAGGTTTTTCTTTTATTGTTTTGTTGTTGTTGTTGTTGTTGAATGCTTATCCCCTTCTAAATACACTCAAGAATCGGAGAAGCCTTTTGTTTCAGTGTAGGAAAACAGAAGCTCTGAACACACTTCAGAATTCGTTAATCCCACCAGTAGCTCTCAAGGAAGTGCTATTTGTAAGAAAAAAAAACTTAAAATTAATTACAACTCCTAGCTAGGTTGCGAGCGTTGACCCTTAACATTTACTACACACAGAGGACAAAAAATGATGTTCAATATGTTCTACATTAAATGTACATCTAAAATGTATGTAGTGTATATAATGCATAACTTAGTTATATTTTATTATATAGTATACAGTATATAAATATTGTATACTGTAAGTACTACTATTTTAATATTTATCATAAAATATATCATATATAATACATGCTAAGAGCAGCCTGGCAGATGAGCAAGAAAATTAGCATACACTTTTTAATATCCTTTTATTTTAAGTGTATTGAATGTTTTGAGCTGTGGCTTTACAATATAATATTTTGGGAGGATATTCTGCTTCAGGAACTATGGACAGAACTGTGGAAAGGCCTGAAGTTTTTTATCTTACATGTAAACGCAGGAAAGTCAACAGTATACTGATGGAAAACTGTAACAGACACCTGGACCATCCTGATTATATCTGGAAGGAATTCGGTCCTCAGTCTCAGGACTGAGACAAAACCTTTTGCCACTGGTGGTTCCCCACTTCCCAACTGGAATATTGTGACAGGAAGGGTTAAATTAAGGAAAAATTCTGATACTACACGACAATCTGCACAAGTCCAGATGAGTCATTCATAAAAGTAAACTGTTAGACATAATCTACAACGGTTAAATATTAAAAATATTCCAAGTAATTAAAATAGATGAGAAATATTCATACATTTTCTAAACCACATAGGTTAGGTGGAAATGCAAGTCTGATTTATTTATTTTTTTCCTAGGGAATTCATGCCATCAGCACATATGGCTTCATTTAATGACATTCAGCTATAATGATTCTGTGTAATTACTGGCCTACATAATGCGATTCTCCTGGGATGCTATGAGAAATCTGCACAATCATCAGGAAGGACTTTGGAATGGGGGTGGAGAAGAAAAGTAAAAACACAGCCAGAAGCTCTGCTGTAAAAGTTAATCACTATAATTTACATTTTGTCACCAATTCTCAGGTACAAGTTCTTTTATGCACAATCAAATGATCTGAACACTAATTGTTGCTCCTGTCTTCTACAGACACAAACACTCTAATTTGTGGCTATTTTCTTTTCTTTTGTCACTGAGTTCTTTTCAGGGCCAAATTCCTTTTCTTCTTGCTCAGAAACCCGACTCCAAAGACGTTGCAGGCATTCTGGCATCCACAAGGAAAAGGTAGAAAAGGAAGAAGCAGCAAAGGATAACAATTTAGAAACTCAAAGAAACAAACACAACAATTAAGCTGTTCGTTTCTCACAAGAAAGAGCTCGTTCATAATCATCCTTTACTCTCCCCTCCTTGAAGCAGGCAGCTGTGGTTACATTTTGGAAGTGCCAGGCTAACAAGCCCCTGTCTCCAGCCCCATCTACTCCTTTCCATGCCCCTGGTGCCCCTCCTATTGGGTCAGCCTTGCTATTTGGGAAGCTGTGGAGCCAATGGAACAGGTGAACAGATCAGACTAGAGAAAAAAAAAAAAAAAAAACGTATTTTTTAGCTTTGTTACAGTTTAGTGTGATTGCCTCCTGGAACAAGCTGTTGTGCCTGCACAGGAAGAGCTATGGGAGTGTTGGGAGCGAGCAGCTGGACCAAGGGTCTCCTCAGCTCAGCATTGCTGTTCAGTGTGTAACCAACAACCAAGGACACCATGAGAAACACAATGACAGCTTTTTGCCCACACTGTGCCTTTGCTTTATTGCAAGGCATCAAACACATTTTCTAGTCTTCAAAAATGTAAAATATGTAAGGAGTACAAATCAGTCTGTCTGCTTCTCCACCAGAATAAATTATGTGGGTGCAAGGATTGTAGCGTTTCTCAAGTACCTTGCCCCATGTGTTCTACAAATTGCTACTATCCCTCTCCTTTGCAAAAAGCTGCATTTAAATCTGACTTTTAAATGAAACAACATAAAACCTTGGGAACTTTTATCTGGAACTTTCAACAGCCTGAAAAAATACGTAGAAAAGCACTTCAGTATCATTAGAGAAGCATCAATTAGATTAAAACAAATCAACCAGAGAACGTAACCACATTTTGAGACAGTGTTCATATAATAAATGAGACAAAATCTTAGTCCAAGTTTGCAATCAAGTTGCAAAGTGTATCATATCCATGGAAGATGAAAGGTAAGAGCTGTCAGGGTGAAGATATATTTCTATGGTATTTTCTTGGCTTTTTAACTGAACTAACTCTGTTTGGTGCTCAGAAACCAGAGGAAACCAGAATGTAGATGTACAAAGATGAGGTATGTATTAGGCACGCATTTACAATAAAGCTTCAAAGTTAAAGACGTTTTCCATTACCTCCAAAAAAAAAAAAGGGTAAATGCTAAGGTTGCCTAAATTCTAAGTAAATCCCTCTATACAGTTTCCCATAGATTTGTTCAAGCCCTTCATACATATACAGCTACTGGTAACACCAGTCTCAAAGACGTGGATGGAATTTATACCAACTGAATACGAGCTTTAGTGCCAAAAATGGTCAACCATAAAGAAGCAGAAATTCAGACTGGGACCACCATTAATAGAGTATTTAGTCGGAATTACCATGACAAATTACATGGAGACAGCTCATTGCACTACAGTCTCTATGACAACCTCTGTTTGCAGCTATGATATAAGGAACAGTTAAAAGTGTTTGATAAACATCTACCCTTGCCTAAATGTAGTTTTGCTCAAAGTGAATAGCAAAAAATGCTGCAGGCTTCCAGCCTACTGGTATTTTAGCTGTACACTCAAAAAGAAGTGCCTTGAGAATAAAAATGCAACAGTCAGGCTCCACAAGGCCAACAAATGCTGATGATCACGTAGCTTCCTGAAAAAAGCTGTTCTTTCTTTTTGTTAGTATGACTATTTTTCTAAAAGCACACTGAATACTTCTTCAAAAATGAGTTAGGAAACGGTTCTAAAATATTTTATGCCTCTAGCAGCTCCACTGAACTTGTCAAGTGGGTATCTTCCATCTGAGGTGTTCAAGCACTTCATGAGCATACTTGATATTTCCAGTTTTACAAATTGCAAAACTGAGGGAAAGAGGGAACGTGACTATAATGTGTCATACCCACAGCTTGCAGCAGAATGAGATTAAAAGCTACATGCCAGCACTCCCAAGCAACTTGCTCTCAGTCCTGATCATGACTACAAGAAGACTTTTAAACAAAAAGACTTGTGGGGGAAAAAATGTAAAAGACATCTGAAACACGTACTTGCAAGACTAAAAAAGAAACACATATTAAACTGTGCATTACTAAAAGGGAGTGACCTCCTTACTAAGTTGTATATAAAATACGTAAGATATTCATCTATGTATATAAATTTGCAAGATATTCCTTATAAGCACATCAGGCATGTGTCTGTCTCGTTTAATAGCAACAATATGGAACATGTTATCAACTACATTCCTTAGTGTTGTATGTAGCAGCAAATGCAAAGACTAAAGTTGCTCTGGATTTATAAGCATTCTGTGTAGTAAGATCTCTCAAAACGTTGATCAATTCAATCAAGTAAGATCTCTCAAAACGTTGATCAAATGATCTATTTGATCCGGTCAAATAGAAGCCTCAACTTAACATCCACTTCTCACTTTTGATAAGCTAGAGAGTGAGGATGGGAAAATGAATGTGAAAGGTGTCAATCTCAGAAGAGGTGAAAGTTACCTTGTATGTGAGACGGCATCGCTAAGACTATAAGCACTGTTCTCCCTTGTTAGAGGATTGGAGGCTGGTTGACTCTTGCTGTGAATATCCAGACTCAGCGAAGACTCGGCCTTTCGCTCCATGTGGCTCTCTTTTTCTAATGTCCTGTCTGCAATGGAGACCACTTCACTGGAGCTGTGCCACAGTGGTGTCACTTTCTCCTTGGTTAGCCCTGTCCGGGGAGATGTTGCTGCTCCCAGAGAGGCAGTGCTGCCATGGCTAGGTCCGTAGGAAGTGGTATCTATGCCACTATCAGCTGAAGTCCCTTGAAGGTAGTTGTAGCTGTTCAGCTCTGATTCAGTGCGCTCTCCACTGTCATACCATTTCTCATCACTGTGAGCACTGGAGGCATTGCTGGAGAGAGTATTGCTGCTGGAATGGCTGGAGTAGTGGCTGTCAGACTACAGAAGAAACAACAATCCAAAAAAAAAAAAAAAACAACACCACACTTGAAGGTTTATTTCAGAATTATGGCAATAGAAAAGGAGGAAGAAAGGGTTATGGAAGTCCCCACTGCACAGTAAGAACTCCTCTACCTTCAAGCATTGGACAGGTATGCTCAGGAACCTAACTCAACAAATTTCATTCCAACACAACGTACGTGCTCTGTTCTTGGTGCACATAAGCAGCTTTCACAAGGATGTGGAAGCCATGCCTTAACAATGCAGGGAAAAACAGAGATGTCCCAAAATACTTTAAATTGTTTCCTTTCAGATACAATTTACTCAGCCTGGACGAATGACACTGGTTGAGCTGTGTAGACTTTGACCTGTTTCATAGCTACTGTAATTAAAATACTCCAATTTTAAGAGTCCAGTGTTTCAGAAAATGATACATAACTGATCCACACAAAGTGCATGTTAATTTCCACAATGCAATTGCCTATCAAAAGGCTAAGGTAGGAAAAAATAACAGCTGCTCCTCCTAACCCTTGGTATATTTCCTCCTCAATACTACTGTCCTTTTCAAGTGGTCATTGAAATGCCATTTAACTATTCTGAAATCGTTTTTCCAAATGGCGGAATTCCAATAAAAGAAGCTTTCAAGCAATGCTTTGAAATTGTCCCATCAGAGCATGGCACAGACTGGTTGTTTTCTGGGTTCTGCCCTTGGTTACAGCCAGCTGTTAGGAAGAAACAGAATGCCTTCAACTCTGCAGTGGGCATCCGTGGAATATCCCATTACAGAAAGAATTTCTTGCCATACACTCATCACTGCTTAGTAGCTCATCTTTGAGGTATTTGTATTCCTTTCAATTTCTTAATTTTAGTTTCCATCTAAAGAATACATCTAAATTCTGATCATCTACGTAACTCGAACTGAAAAAATGGGTTTTCATTATGCAATGGACTTGTTTGGCAGGAAGATAGCCTAGGAATATGAGAAGGGACAGAAAGGACATTTAGAACCACCTTCCAGAGTTTTCCCAAACAGACATGGGCAGATCAAATGTCAAAGGTTAGATACTGTTTCTGCTGTTACTGGAGAAGAGGGAAAATAGAGAATAGATTGATATTCAGAGCAAGAAATCTCAGCATCCACATTTTTTATTATACTAAAATAAGAACTGACAAAAAAAGCAGGAGGAATATTAAGTTGATATGGACTCCTAGTTATCTCCAGTTAAATTTACTGCTTTTCATTAGGAACTGCATCACTGTCCCTCATCCATTTGTCTACATAAGAAAGATTTACAACAACGAAGACTGAAGGAGAAGAATGTAGGCATTAGCAATTCCACAGTTGCATTGTGCACACAAGCTAATGAGGTGCATATTACATCATTATATGGTCAAATGCATCACATGAAAAACAGGTCAATCTAAATATAAAAGCTAGTTTGTGCTCCTAAGAATATGAAGACAGGTGTTTTGTTTGTTTTAAAATAATGAAGGTGTGTTGTTCTGAATTAATAAACTAAAAGAAACACTGCAAATTGTATTCAAAGAAGAATGCTGGTAAGCAAGAGCAAATAACAGGAACCAACGAAAGACTTTCTCACACCTAAATAAATGCAACTGATTCTTTTGGCATAATCATGCAACACAAGTCCATATTTTAGCTGATTGTACATGTAGCTGATATTTTAGCTGATAAATTTTTAAAAAGTGGTCCAACATACTGGACAACAGTTTAAAGGGTACTTCCTTTTTCTTTGGATGCAGTGACAAATGATTTTCAAGACATTTCTAATTTATGAACGTTACTGCAGTTAATCTCTCTGTATATAAATCAAGAAGTGATAGTCTCCAAAAAAAAAAAAAAAAAAAAAGAGTACATACCTAATTGTGTGGAGACAGAAAGGCAGAATTTACCATTTAGAAATTAAATAAAATAAGAAAGACACTTAAACTGTATTCCAGTGGACCTATCAGAAGTACTCTTGTAACAGGTTATGGAAAGGAATTAATAGCTACAGTAGATGAGGAAAGTGGAGAAAATAACAAAACAAAAGCAAGACCACTTGTCTGTTTCAAAGAAGCAGCCTTCAGAGTCTTGCTGCGCACAATGTATTAGTCAACTTCAACTCTCACATGTGAGCCCTAGAAATAGCTTTGTGAACTCCCACAAATCCTCTCCTTATCACAAGATAACAGACAAGAAAGTGCTGATCATCTGTCAGTAAAACTTCATTAACTAGCAAATATTTTAGCAGTCCTTCCTTAGCTTCTCTAAGGTTCGGGAAATAATAGATCTGCTCTACTGCCTCCTCCATAGTTTAACAGGGAACAGGGCTTGGCTACTTTTTCCCCTTTCTGTCTGCGTCTTGAACTCACACACTAAATATAACTTTGAACAACACTTCTGGTATCAAGAGCTTTTGAAGCAAGAGCAATATATTAAATAATTCCTTTTTTAGGATAACTTACATGACCCTGCTTATTTGGAGACAAGTGAACCACAGGATCCTGTCTCATCAGTCTTCCACTGGGGCTTTCTCTGAAGGATGGCAGTACTTTTGATACTGCTGGGAGATGACATGTTGGTTCTGCAATACAGCATACAATGATGTACTGAAGAGAGCATGCAGCACAACAAACTAAGAAAATGTGCAACTAATTTTATACCGCAACTTTTCCCACTACCACCAGTAGCCAAAAATTTTGAATATCTAACAAGAAATTCATTCCAAATGAAAAAAATACATTGAAACAAAACACAGCTGAGTAAGTGAGGGCCCATTCCTGCCTGGCGTAAATCAGAAAGACCTCACGAAAAATTTGCAGCCACCGTCCTGGCTTTACCAGAAATACCTGAGCAGTGCCATGCCCCCATTGTCCAATAGCACTGCATCAGAACATTAACACAGAGGAATATTCATTTTCACCGTGTATTGACATTGTCTGTCTATATGTATATTGCCTGTGGACAAGAGATTAAAAACCTCTGAAAATCTGCATTTCTTTATATCGTATTCTACGCAAGGCAGGACAATAACAAAAGTCTACAGTGATGGCTTAAATCCACGTTTTTCTCCAGTACCACTACTACACATATTTCCTGTCAAAGTTAAGGTGAGCTAAATAAGTATTTTCTAATTGCAGAAATAGCATAATCTGTTGAAATCACAACGTTCCTGTAAAAACTGATGACTGAGAATGAGGAAACTGCATAGATGTACAAAAGAAAGGAATACTTTTTAAATTAAACCAGGTAAAAGTGGACTGATTTAATTACTCATCTTACATGGACAGTGAAGTGCTGTTTGCCGATTAATCTTGTTTTTTTTTTTTTTCCTAAGAGAGAAGTATGGAGGATCTAGAGGATGTTCAGGCAACCCTTCGGGGACGTAACTGCTTTTTCAGAGTCAAAGGCCAGTTTTTTAAAGGAATCTTTCTTCGCTGAAACTTTTTACATAGATCTTCTCTCCTGTGCTTATGCAGTATTTTGCATTTCTAGCAACACTACTTTTAAATATAGTATGTGCTTATGAACATCACCTACTTAACAACAGCCATTGTAATTAGCAGTTCTTTAAAGCTTTCCTCAGTACAGCTATGGTTTGTTCATCTCCATCTGCAGCATAACTGGCTTTGTATTTTACTTTTTTATTTATTTTTAAATAACTTGATTCTCCCTGACAAGTGGTAACAAGTGATGTGGTGCACAAAGAACAAAGCTTTTCTGTAGCTAAGAGTGGGGAGGAAGGTGTCAGTGTGAATTCACTGCACCTAATGCCTTATTTACCTTGATACAGATTATCCCAAGTGGAAATGTGCTTATTTGGCACAGAACCCATCTTTCACCTAAATTCACCAGACTGGCAATAAAGTCTCCAGTCAGAGATGCAGCTTCCAACTGGCACTCTATGAATGCAGGACAATACACAAGAGATAAAATACAGCAACTATATGTCAGTACACATTTTTCAGCCTCTGCCAAATGCTGGAGCTATATGATCTGCCACACATTTTTTCCTGTGCTTTTTGGCCTTATTTATTTATTTTGCTAATACGGTGACTCCTGACGTTTTAGAACAGAACTTGCTGGCAGCTCTGCTTAATGCCAGCATCAACACACAACCGTTGGTCTGCAAAAGTAATGCTGAGGAAAGGATCGGTTTTACATGTGTCGTTACCATCACAACAGTATCAAAACATATGTGATTAAAAATCATTCTGTCAAAATGAGAACTGCAGATCAGTATAATCACAGCTCTTTAGCAAGAAGTATGGGGGGAAGTTGTGAGGGAGGGACTGACAGATGGTTTCAATAATAAGGCACAGTTCTCTGAGGTTGTGAAGGTATGTGAATAAAGTACATCTCCAGAACCTGACGACCGCATTTCCCTCACAAAACTCCTGCTAAATTCACTGAACTTTATTCTCTTTTCAACACTAGTCAATTTATATAGAAGAAGTAAAGAGCTGCAGTGTGGCAAAATGATCTGTATATATGCAAGGGTGGAAAAAAGTATGGAATTGTTTAATCTATGGTCACAAAGTAAGAAAAAAGTCTATCAATTTTGACCATGCTCATCATGTTGGATCAACGCTGTTTGTAGGTAGTACAACAGTTCCATTGGTGTCAATCTCAGTGGTATCCACGCAAATCAAGCCATAGCTGTAGGGAAAAGGTCTATGTGCAGAAACTCCAAATGAAGGCTTAACAATGCAAATCCTCAGTACCCAGCTGTTTTATGTAGTTAATATGTTCCCTCAGCTGACAGCTTAATTGCCAAGTGCAATGAAAACGTATACACTGGCGGAAGGCGATTACCAAGCTATAGATTTACTTCACTATTTAAACTTTAATTGCATTTTTTACCCATTTTGTACATGGTATTTTTATAGCTTCAATGATCAAACAATCAATTTGCATTTATATAGCACCATTTGAAAGGGAGCATCACAAGCACTATGCACAAACTAAGCAAAAATTAAACTAAGTTAAGTCACTTGGGAGAGCAGGTGAGGTCAAACAAGTCCTCAACAGCAAGGCAAATTAATAAGTCTGTCCACCCAACTGCTTCTAAAAGGACAGAGCATTTCAGGGTAAAAGTATTAAGGTAGTTTTAGTCCCATAGTCAAATACAAAACTGAAATGAGTCCTTCCTCAGGTGATATTCATAGGTCTCAAGGACACAGACTGCCGAAGCTAATGCATGTTCAAGATCTAATTATTCATCCTGATGAACAAGGTTAACTTTCAAAGACACTGAAAATACAGTGCTTAAGAGGGTTCTCCCTCTGCACAGAGACAAGTATTGCCAAAGTCACCTTGTGGTTAGCACCACTTGCTCATTGTAAAGAATTAATTACCTACCCATCTGGTCAGCGATACTATCCTCACTTCTTTGCCAGCTGGGTGTGGATTTGCCGCTACCACCCGTATCTGATTGCGTGTTCTGCCTGTCAATGGAAGCAGGGGATCTACGGCTAATTCCAAACCTGTTGTAACACCCCAAAAACAAAGCAGATAGTGATTTTAAATATGAATAAAGGGGAAAGAGCACTTTTAAGAAACCAGTGTAAAGCAATAGGGCAGAGTAAGGCGTAGGATGATTGATTTTCCATTTCATTTTTGTGGCAGCTCTCAGGACACATTTAGGACCTTTAATGCATAAGGTGTACAATACACATTAATTTATTAGTCATTTTTGAACAAGAAAAATCTGTTACAGTACATACAATTCAAAAACAGACCCAAACCATCCAGGAATAACATTACGGGCTTTCATTTACACAGACATTTACAAGGAAAGGTGACCAGACAGTTAAATAGTTACAGAAAATTGACCACACTGAGTAGAACATGAAAGTTTGGATGAAAATCTCATAGGAGAATGAGGTGTGTTTATTGGGAGCAGATTTTAAGGATGAATCCTTTTAGCTGGGAAAGTGCTATCTTGGATCTAGTCTAAGTGAGTATCTGGAGGTTCGTTTTGGAATCCCACAGATCTCAGCCACTTTCCCGGGTTTTAAGTGAAAGACTACTAGGTCACACTTTACTGACACACACATACATGCAAACAACACAGATTTATTTGGGACAATATTACACTGCCAAATATTTTAATTAATATTTTATGAAGTTGACTATTGGTTAAGGACCCACAAAACCTGAGAGGTACAAGTTCTGTAAACTATGTAGTTTCAATCATAAAATAACTTGATTAGCGCAAACTACAGTAGTAGGAAAGCAGGGAGGCATTAATTATACCTACTGCTGTAGAAGAAAGCACATGGTGCAAAAGAAAACTGGTTGCAATGGACTTGTAAATCCTGTTAGATTAGTCAGATGGATTTTGGAAAACTCAATAACGGTAAAAGTAAACTTTAGCAGAACAATCTCATTTCAAAGGAGAGACCAAAATATACATTAACTATATGCCAAAGTCTGTAAGAATTAGAACTATAATTTTATATTACACGTAAATCACACAAGTACATATGGGTTCAGAATTACCAGGCCAATCATTAAGAATTCTTCAAAAATAATGCTTTTATGTTTTTTGTTTTGTTTTTAAAATCAGACATACCCTGAAGGAAAAAAAAATCCACAACTTCTCAAAAGAATTCCAGCCAGCTGATATATTCTCTATATATCAAGGAATTTCTCTAGCTCTCAGTGCCTAATATAACAAGAGAAAATAAAATACCCCAAGCAATGCTTTCTACTCACACTCTAGCTACAGACTGCCCACATCCTCTAATGTGAAACTTAGATCTGCCAAACCATCAAAACTAGCTTAATGTGACCCTATTTGAATGTTCTTTTACTTACTAACTCAAGTGAACCCAAAGACAGTATGACTCAGAACAACCAAATCACACTCCCACCTTTAAAGACAAGCCTCCAGAATCTGTGTACACCTCCAGCACAGCTCCAGAATGTCAAAATGTGAACTTGGGCCTTCTAAGTTTTACCCAAACATGACCCTACTTCCTTTTTTCATCTCTCTCTGGCATAACTAGCATATTACATGATGAATAAAAAGGTGAAGAACATCTGGATACACCTGCCCTCTGAATACAAACACCTTAAATTGAAATTGCATTATGTGGGTAAGGCTCTTCCATCCAGTGACTGTAGCTAGAAGTTCACTTAATCAAATGCCTAAATTAAACATGATGAATTCAATACTGATTCAATAAATGCACAAAATGACAACACACAGTATTTATAGAAGCTGACATTCTTTAAACACTGATCTAATTTCCAAACTTTTTAGATTTGAGAAGTATTTTGGGAAGAATATATTTTCATGATGAAATAATTAGAAATTGGTATGCAGAAGAAAAAGCCAGAAATCCAAGACGTCTTAGTTTGACCAAGTTGGTTTTCATCCATATTTTACTTTCTATACATTTATATTGTCCTCTTATCTAAAGCCCTTATGTTCATATCTATGAAAACAGTTCATTTATTCTCACATTCTATGGTGTGCGTTTTTTTTTTTAGATTAGAGATAAACAAAAATACCATGTTGCTAATCTTATTTCATTAAAACCACTGTTTTAATAATTGATAAGGCAAGAAATATCTTTTCTTTTATCATGAAGTTGGCTATTTAAAAATGGGAATAGTAAGTGCAGGTGGTGCTATGTTCCATGCTGCTTAAATTTATGGCCCATCAGGGTATGTAGGGAGGAATCCAAAAACTAAGTAGAAGTCAATCTGGATTAAAAGAACAGGCAAAGGATTAAAAGAATAGGAATATTGCTTAAATACGTATTTTTAAAAATATGATCTTAAGAAGGAACTCATTATTTCAGTATTTTCTTCACATCTTACTACCATTTATTACATACACGTAGCTTCAGGTAATCTTGGGATGAGTATAACGAAATACACATACATACATCAAAACCAATTTGGACATTCTTAAAAGCAACGAAGTGTGGCCTATACCCAAAGTCAGGTTATGGACCAATAATCTAGAAGAGGCAGCAGTTACAGCTTTTACTGGTATCTGGTAAAGGTATCAACCTTTGTTTCCATGTTTCCAGTCATTAAGTTTCACAAACTGTTCAAACTGGTCATACCATGCAGCAAGAAAGAAATGAACATGTAAATGATGCAGTTAAGATACCCTGCACTGGGAGGTCTCAGGGACTGGCATACCCAGAGCACGCTGGAGCCCCACCTCAGGAAGATTACCTTCAGGCCACGGCACCTCTTCGGACAGGTACCTTTCTCCACACCCAGCAACTGAATGCTACTATCTCTCCCCTACTTTAACAAAACATGAGTTAATCTCTGCCACCTCTACATGGTGTACCAGACACCTCTATAAAGCTGCCCAGAATCTTGCCTCTCAGATGAATCTCAACAGAAGATGTCCAAGGAACTGTAATGAATACTACTTTGCTTACTGAGGCAATGGAATGTTTCTCACTTAATGAGATTTTTTACACTTTCTCTTTATAGCTTGGCAGATAATGTTTGGGAAGTCCTGGGTAAATTATAACCCACGTGTGCAAGGACAGTATGAGAGAAAAAGTGCTTTTCCTTTAAGAATAGAATTTAACAGTCACATCATTGGAGTTTGATAAGGATTTAGTTGTGTTTTTTTGATGTTGTTGTTTTTGTTTTTTTAGGTATCTGATAAATAAAAGCAAAGTTCATGTATTAATTACTTCCTTCATTATTCCATTAAAATATTGTTTGTTGGATTTATTAAGTTTCAGAAACAAACAAAAGTGTATAAAAGGTTTCTAGGACACATCTTTGCTGAACTTGCCAAATTCTCAAAGAATGCTGTAGTGCACATATGTGTATAACTAACCTGAAAGATGGAAAAGGACTGGGGAAGGGTGGTGGTGTGCTGTGAGGCCAATTCAAAACAAAAACCCCATGTGTGAAAATTCCTTCCTACTCAAGCAGTTATGGTTGCAATGGTCTATGGACATATGGCAGCACCACGTTTTTTTTTTTTTTTTTTTTTTTAGAGCAAATGACGTAGTTGGAAAAGAGCAGACAAATATTGGGAGCACAAGCTGCTCTTCAGAATTCTAGACAACACAAGAACTGCTGGTATGAATGAGACAAGTATACAAAGAGGTTAAAGTCCAGCTGCAGAGCTCTGGACAAGCTTCCATTTAGTTTCTGTACAATGAAGTTTCTTGGATTTAGAGCAAGTCGCCTAGCATCCATCAGTAGGACTTTAGTACAAACTCAAATAATGGCCTGGACAGTGACAGTCTCACAAAAGGCTTTCATGAAGGTGCGCAACAGAGAAGAGATGGCTTCCTTAGAAAGCCTCAAACTGAGCCACAAGGAGAATATAGGGAGACAAATCTTTAGTCACCTGGAGCAAGAAGCAGCACTTGTTTAAACACATGCTCAGAACAGCATTCTTTGTACCTAAACAGGCAAAAGATTGTGGCCTGTGCTTAAAAAAGTGGCTTGTGCTAAGCAGTTCTCGACAATGATATTTATTCTTACTAATGATGCATTTTTTTCTATAATAGAAAGATATTCTACTTTATGTAGGACCCAATAGAATGAATTACACACAGTGACAAGCAACATATTCAAGACTTCACAGGAAAGCTTTGCAGCATGAACAGTTTTGCTCTCTCTTCTCTACAGGAAGTAATTTGGAATGTGGTAGATAGCTCTCTTACTGCCAATTATTTTTTTTTTCCCTACTTAGAGACGCTTGATTTATTGCTCCATTCAGTGTTCTCTGAAAATGATACAAATTTAATTTCTTCCTCTGCAAGCTGCCCCTTACGTTGACATTGGATCATTTCAGAGTTTGAATATTTCTGGAAAGTTGGATTACAGAGCCTTAAAACAGAGTGACTATGAATACATGGAAAAAAATACTAGTTGTGGATTATTTAGCACCTTTGCGCCCACATATTTGAAGTCTTTGCTGCAGTCATCACTATTTTGCTTCCACTATTAGTACAGACTGCAAAGCCCTAAACCTATTACTTAGTTTTAGAATCTAAACCTGTGAAATGAAACAATTTGCAACATTAAACCAATATTGTTAATTTAGAATTAATTTACTGTTTGTTTGTTTTTTTTTAATACATAAACGTTCCTTTATGAGCTCTGTTGTAGACTGGGATCAGAGGGATAAGTTAGGGTGCAAATGGAAAAAGTAGAAGCAAGGGATTTAAAAATCTGACTTCCAAAAAGCATGACAGTGATACTTGAAAACAAACATGTTTTAATGCGCGTAAAGAACAGTTGGCAGGAGGCTGTGTAAACACTCCTGTGTTTAACATACATTACAACAAATGGAACAGAGAACAAAAAACTGTCTAAAAAGAATATGAAAAAAGTCTAGTGCCTACCCTTCCGGCATAGATTTTTGTCTGTATGTGCCCCCACCAGAGCCAGTCTCACTTGAGGTTGATAAGTTGCTTGGAGAATTGCGGCACTGCTGCGACCTTGCTAAGGCAATGGACGAAACTGTGACGTAGACATCAGAACCAGGAGACAACCTGTTTAGAGCAAGGGAACCAGTCAAATCAGCAATTCCGAACTGCAGTAACGCAGTGCAAAGCATGATGGACTACCCAGTGCAAAATGTCACATCAGCAAAGAACATGTCATCATTGAGACAGAAATAGTGCCAGTCAAAGGATTAGACATGTTCCCCCTATTAATCCATTCCCTGTGGAACCAGGAAAATCAGCTTGAAAAGGATAGTGTATGGGAGCAAATGAAGAAAGGCAGGTGGGGATGGGGGCACGAACCATGAAAGCATCACAGTTTCTAAAGTCCGGATTTGTTTTTCGGGATTGGGTGTAAGGAATAATGAAGCATGAAATTCCACACCCAAATACCAAACAGAGCAATCTATTTCTACCTCCCAAAACAAACTCTTGCCTGGAATTTAAACTCTTCCAAGAGTGTCAAGCTTATCCCTATGCCAAACTTGCCCACATTAAAGCATAAGGTCTAAAAATGTAATATTATTTATAAATATCTTGAAATCCACCCAAAAACTTAACATTCTCATATAAAACATGAGAATGCTGAAAATACAGACCTGAATCACCTGAAGCCTTCTCCTGTTGGAATAACCGTACGGCAAATGAACAGGCTAGAATTTCGACACATGCATCTGGGCAGAATGCTTACACTGTTCAACTTGTATATCCTGTTCTACAGTTGAAGTCTTTTCTAGATTCTTTTCTGCTTTGAGTATTTTATTTTCCAAACCCCAACTGAATTCAGTGCTGCTAGTTAGTTTTTTGTTCAACTCAGTAGCGACTGAAGCCATTTAGTACTTCTGCAGTGATAGAAGACTTTGAATTACACCACCCAAGAATAAATTATATTGTGAATGTAAATCTTTTACAATATTTCTCTGAGTTAAAATGCATAATACACACTAAAAAATATTGACTTAAAAAAAAGAGTTGTTTCAGTACACAAATTTAGTCCAGAGATTTATCTTAACCTAGACTCTTAACCTGTTTCTGTAAACAAGCAGATTTTAATCTGCTCTCACCATAGTACTGTATGGAAGTTCAAAAACTCTTCTGAAATACAAAAAAGCACAGCACTGACTAAGATGTGTATATTCAAGTATATGCATATCCAAATACAAATACACAGGTAGATTAAAAAAAAAAAAGTGCATTTGGTCTCCTACCAGAAAAGCAGTAAACTAAATCTTAAAAGGGGAAAAAGAGCAACAGGGATGAACCAAACATGCTGATCGTCTGGAATTCCATAAAGTACACATCATTAGTAGCAACTCTTTTTCCCCAGACAAGAAAGGAATGATCCAACTACTCCTGACCATCAAAGTAACACAGCAAACTCAGTAATTCCTTTCAAGTCTACTGAACTGAATTTATCTTCTCACATTTATCAAGCAATATTTAATTGCAAAGCAAACAGTTCAAAATTTGGAAACTTGGGGAGCAGTGAGCCAAGCAGTTCGTTTTCCCATTGGCACTCTTATAAATGAAAAAACAGTTTGGCCAACAGAAATGTGTGTTTTCAATAACATTCACACATCTAATATAATCATACATGTTTAAGTTATGCTGGCAGAGCAACACACTTTGAAAACGAGCCTTTTCACAATTTTTCCTTTACTATTAATGGCATGGAAACCCTTTACTTCAATAATTTCTGTAAAATGATTTCGTGTTGGAAAATGCTTACATATTCACTTCGGATTCAGCTATGCCTTTTCTCTATTTCCTGTGCCTTACCGAAAAGGTGACAACACTATTCAGAAGGAACATCAAATTTTCACAACTGTGTCATGGAGTTATAACTCATATGCAAAGATGAAAGGCCCCGAGGGCAAAAAAAAATAATCGTTATAAATGTGACCTCAACAGCAGCAAGGAACAACGAGTTAGGCAGCAATATTTAAAGCAGCAATACATTTTACTGGTACAGTTCACAACAGGACATAAATAGGAAGAGACATTTCATTTTATGTGAAACACACAAATAAGACGAAAGAACTTCAAATTAGTTTGAATTGACTTATGAGCTGATTTGAAATCTATTGATGAAACGCACTTTCCAAGACAAAAGGAGTATTGTTAGCAGTGTGTCCCTGTAGTTAAGTTATTCTGTGCTTGTCTTTTATTTATAATTTAAAGAAATAAACTAAAGCAGGCTATTATCTATTTCAAAAGACAGCTTTGAGAAGAAATTCCAAAACAGTTAAGCGCATGAGTTCCATAATTGAATTTAAAAATAGGCCAAGTGTCCATTGCATTAAAGAGATACAATTACATTGCAGTCAATTGAATTGGGATTATACTACGTGTGATTTAGTCTCTAACAGATCTAGTTCATCCTGAAAGGACTGGTCGAGTCTTGCCAAGTATGGGAAGAAAATCTTCTTTTGTGAAGACAGTGAGTGGGATGGGCTATGTTTATTTGCTTAGTATGACAAAGACATCAAAAGCATCCATCTTGCTCTTAATAATTCATTTCCATGTCATTTGCTGTAACTTTCCCCAGATCTTCAGCTTGCATATGCACATAATATATACATCATAGGAAAAAATGTCAGCCTAGCACGCTTTGAGCTTATGGCCTACGACAGTCTTTAATTATACAATCATACTCTGTCCCTTCTGCACAGCTCTGACATGCAGGAGGTGCAGCTGACAGAAGAGAAGGGACAGCCTTAGAATCAAGGCATTTCCTTGCTGTCTTAGCAAACTGAAATCTCTTCTTGCACTTGCTACAGCATTCCTGTACGATTACTGGTGTATTTGTTAAAGATGATTTTTCATTCATTGTCACTAATTGCAACCTTCTCCAAGGCTTGAGTTGATGCTGAGGCCTGATTTATTCCTATACTGAAAATTTACCAAAGCAGCTGAAGCTTTAATTTGAAGCTGTAATTAGAATATATAAAATATTAACAATGCTGGGCACACTTCCAAATTTGAGATGCCCAAAATAAGACATAGCAATTGATCAGAACATAATTTCTCTACCTTTGTTCTTAATCTGAAGAGGTCTAAAGACATCTCTTCTCACACAAGAGTCTAGAAAATTAAGTTTAATTAATACCCATGAAGCATTCAGAAACTATAGTAATGGGTGCCACTGTAAAGCTTAGAGGGGAATTAATAATTGCATCTTTACAGTGGGGTTTGAACACCATCCAGTAAATAAGGGATGAAGTAATGAAGAGGCAAGTAAAATATTAAATAGATGTTCTTTAATGAGCTGTATCCACTGTGTGAACTGAACGAGGCAGAGGTCCTCTGTTTAAAGAAATTCTCATAGTTTAATAAAAGGAAGTATCAAAAAATACATTTACACAAGGATCCTGAATAAAATTGCACAGCAAATCAAAGTCTGGAAGCCAACTGTATGAAACAAACTCAGAATAGCAAGAGGGAAAAATAAATAAGTCAAGCTCCAAAATTACATCTTCTCCAGTAACATCAGCTCTGGCATGCTGCACTTACATATGTGGTTTATCACTGTTTTCCCTCGTGTCTTCCTCTGATGTTTATTCTGGGCTATAGATTACGTAGTGCCCCATGTGAACTAATTAACGTGAAAGGAATTTATCCCATTTGTATTACTAGATCATTTAGTCTTAATATTGCAGTAGCATTAGAGATTTATATTAAGATGTATAAAGTTTCTGATTATTTTTCCTGCTACTACAAACATGCACATCAATCATGACTACATTAAAGGAGCCAGGATAAAATACTATGAGGAATAGGGAGATTTTAAGTATAAGCTAGTGAATTGGATGCATGAAGACAATTCAATACAGGCAGATTTAAGTACTCTGCAGGTCAGGCATTTGTCTGCTTTCAGTCAGGGACTGTCAAGCGAGCAACTCTCTCACCTACAACAGCAGTTCCTTAGGGAGCCTAAGAGGTTTTTATGTATATGATACAAAAATGAAATCCACTAGATCTCAGGACTGATAACGCAGCTTTCATTTAACATAATTAACGAACTAAAGCAAAAATAAGAAGTGCAAAAACCTAAATTTGTTTCACTCAGTATCTATTTTTAGAGACTATAGGTATATAAAGTGATCGTCAGCCAAATACCACTAGCAGGTAACTCCAAAAGTTACACTTCAGTCATGAAAGGCCTGATATATCAGAAATAATGTAACGTCTCTATTTTATTCTCAGAAATTCTACTTGCTTGAGCTATGGCTGACAGCAGGATTCCCCTCCTGCGATTCTGCACTTTCTCCAAAATCCATCTGAGACTCAAGGCTCAAAGAGTCCCACAGACCAATTCACTATGTGCTTCTTGGCTGCCGTGTCCCTTAGGACACAGATCGCAAACTCTGCCCGTCTGCTGCTCAGTGGAGGGTATCTGTCACCACCGTCACTGCGCCGTGCTCACTGAACAAAGAGTGTGCAGCCAACAGCAAGCAGGAGCAGGGAGCGATAAATGTCACCTTCAGTCTCAAACAGCTAAAAACATCGGCCAAACATCAGCATGTGTTAACTAGGGCTCAGTGTTGAAGAGACACAAATGATAGCTGGTGATAGACCACGGCTGAGCATGAAAATGGAGGTATAGGTATAATTTAATTCTGAAATTGCTGACTGATGCTGATTCTCATAGGTAAACTTCCAGCCCCACTGACAATTTACAGCACCTTCATTTGGAAAGTGAAGCCCTGATGGTAGTAAGGAAATACAGGCTATCTGCACAGCCTTCCTAATGAGCCATAATTAGGACCTGTAACACTTCTGTGGCTCTCTCATGGGTTCTCTTGACAAATGGCTGACAAAAGTCAGTCAAAACCAAGAGACTGATAAGGTTTTTTATATGAAAAGAAAATTACTGCTTGTAAGGCTGATGACAGTTCAAGCTTCGACTCTCATTAGTAAAGCACCAGTGGCCTGTCTAGGAAGGACAATAAGCCAATCTGAGCTTCAGATGGGAACACAAGAAGGGGGGTAGGAGAGGGATACAGAGCGGGTTTCATGTCACGAGTCGGAGTAGAGCCCATGGAGCAGTGCTAATGGAGGGGCTGACAGGGACCCCCAAGTCCTGATGGTTCACAGACCCTGGGCTGTGAAACTGATAAAGTATCAGGTTTGAGCAACCAATTGTTTTGAAAGCATAATGTAAGAAGAGAACTTGAAAGTTCAGTGATGCAACGTGAATTGCTACCCTGAAAGCTGAAACAACAAAAAAAATGCAGAAATACGCTAGATTAACATCACTAAGAAGAATATTTCAGTGATCCATGAAAAACTTGCCTACTTTGAGATGAACAGGTAAATCTGAAGTCCCACTTGGTGCTCTGGTGTTATCTGTCACTGCATTCTCACAGTCCCACTCATGAAGGGCCTTTGTTCATGACTGAGCTAGAGACCCTGGGTACGCTGTTTCTTCCCCTTCTACCTCCATCATCAGAGAAGACTGAAAACAGATCGCACTAAAAAAATTCTCCACTAGCAAAATTCTCATTCACGTTCTTTTCAGTAACAGTTGTTTCTTTCTACAGCTCTTCAAAAATATTCTATTGAACATAAATACTGCAGAGAGGGATAGTGAAATAGCCTTTTTATATACAATGGGGCCACATTTATAATTGCATTAATTAAAGGGTTGTTACTGGATCACATAACACGGACCACCAGTATAGATTCTGGTACCCATCTTACCATACTACTCTTGGTCATCAATTTATCCAACCAAGGGGGAACTGAACAAGGAACAAATCACAGAGAGCAAAGCAACACGCAGCACCATCACTGCTGCCCACACCAGAAACATGCAGGCATATGCCAGCATCTGCTGATATGTGATCTTTGCTCTTTGAAAAGTAGAAAAATTAGCGGTGAGAATAAATAAATCAAATGAGACAGTTGTTAACAGGACTATGAAAATCTCATTTTGGTTCATTTTTGAGACTTTACATGGTAAGAAGGGAAGTATCTGAGCTTCCTAAAACGCATAGCTTGCTTTTGTCATGCAGAGAAAAGACAAACAAAGAGTCTTGCAGTGAGCTTATTGCCTTTTTTTTTTCCCTTCAGTATTCCTTTAAAATGACGTAACAGTATTTTTCTTCACTTTAACTGGAAATAAGTTAACCTCATGCAGCTGCTGTTATATTTAAACTTGATCCAGCCAAGACTAACATGTTTAGAAGAGCAGACAAATATGAGAGAAGACTTCTCATGCATCCAAAAAAAGCCCCCACCAAACTAAAAAGCCACTTTGGTAATATACATTTCAGGATAAAAAAAAAAAATCAATAGAATCCCTTCTGCATAAAAAAAAAATGTCTGTAGGAAAAAACCCTGCTACATGCTCTGAAAATGAAGGAAATGGAAAGTCAAAGTTTCACATTCTGAAAACAAATACTGAGTATACGGAAATGTAGTTTTTCCCTTTGCAAAACTCCATAACTCCCCTCTAGAAGCAACTGGATAAATGTTGCATGCCTTAGGTGTGTTGTATTGCCCACGTGGATTTTTGTGCACAAGAAAATCACAGTTAGTAATACCACATCTCTCAGTGCAGTCAAGGTCTTATCCTCCCCAGCACAAGGAATGGAACCAACCACTCAAGATTATAGACAAAATTCTTTGGTTAGTACCACAGACAGAGGCTTATGAAAAGAAGAGCAACTCAACTGAATTCAATATCCTGCCACTCCCTGAAACTTTGCCCAGGTATTTCTGTGCCTTCCGTAATTACAGGGTGAGATTCTACAGCACAGGACAGAGGGGAAAAAAAAAACAACACACACAAAAAAAACAAAACAGACCTACTCTTATTCCAAACTCATCATCTACCTGTCTCCAGCTGTAACCAGCAAATATGGCATGAAGCCATGCAATTTTTATCTTCCATTAAATATATCATTACAGACAGAACTAAGTCCAATGTCTCACAGGCTTTTGCAGCCTTCCTCACTCACAACCAGATCAGTTAAAGAAAAAAGATAAATTGTATACATACATACATAATTACCAGTGTTTTCAAGGTTGCCCATTTCCCGTTAATGCAAGCTTTAGACATGTATCTATAGAGCTTACTCAAAGATACAAGGAGGTGGAGGGTATGGGACACACCCTCTAACCAGTTTAAGTGCATTAAGTATGCCTGCATCTAATGAAAAATAAAGTAAGAATTTGAAGTCCTTACCAACTAGCATAATTTGTTAAGGTGGCTTACACAGAAGCTTCAGTTTCACCTTGGTAATTTTCTGGTCTTGATTGTACCGTCTTTTGATATATATTTTTTTTTATCCCCAGTTCTTAAGGACTTGAAAAATGTTTTAGCTTCATTCATTACAACTCCTTTTCTAAATTTTCTACACTATGCACCTTATTTCCACTGCTTTATATTTTTCAGCAATGTAAAACATGCTTAGAACCTGTATGCAGCTTTAAAAAATTATTTTTCTTAAGGAATTGTCCAAAACAAGACCTAGAAGCTATGAGTTTATTTCCCTCAAAACATCTCTTTGTAAATACACAGACAAGCAAAACAATGACAGTTCACTTGAGAATTATAAATCTTTTTTATGAAAGAACAAAAACACTATGAAAGGTTTCCTGATACCTTTCTTGATAATAATTACTTTCGTATTTAAAGAAACAAAAAAACACATGCTAGATAAATGTGAACGTAAGAATCCAGCCTAACAAGTCCAAAAGCTTCCCAGTCAGGTAAATCTGCTTCTGTGCTGGTCAGAATTCCCTTGCTGTACCATCTCGTTAAATGCTATTCCTGCCTCAAGAGCTTTAAGTTATTTCACCAAGCCTATAAAACCATGAATTTTCATTTACTATGTCAAAACGTAGAGGTTCAGGAACTAAAGGTTCATATCTAAAACTTTGCAACTCATTTAAAAACTAAGTAACAATACAGGAATTTTAGACACTGTCCAACACAGCGCAACATATTCTATCAGTCTAATACTACTCATTTTGTGGTTAGTCATGCCAAGCAGAAGTATTTGCTTTTGGCTTGTTTCATTCATATTCATATTGCATTTTGACTAATTAAAAACAAGATAAAAAGCAATCTTTAGACACCTAGATAAATCTGTTGTGCTTTTTTCCAGATTAGATGCTGAGCAGCAATAAAAAGCAACTGGTGAAGATACATACCTCCGGCTCTCCAGTGGGCGCCCATCACTAGAGATGCTTCGGGGGATGTTGGCTGCTCGTTCTGGGGGTGGCATTTTCCCTTCTCCTTTCCCCGAGCCAATCCTAGATGTTACTGGACTTTGAATTTGGGATGGTACCTGAGCCACATGAGGTCCCTGTCCTTTGTTTGCATTTCGCTGCCATTTGTTATTATTTCTGAAGGGAAACTTGAATTCGTATGACATTCCTTCATTCACTTTGTACTCCATCACTGGCATACGGTAGTTTTCTGAAGAACTCCTGGAAAGAAGAAAAAAAAAAACATCGCTATAAAAAGAAAACAAGTACATTCTGTCCACAAATGCAGGAACAGGGCAGCATAAAAACTGGACTAAGGACATGAGCTAACCCAGTTCATTTAAGATGCAGGGAAAACTTTTGCATAGATTTTAATACGGTAGATTGATTTCAAAGGTAAATGTGACCTTCAGCTCTGGTTCGGATAATTTTGACAAATATATATGTCTCTATTTGCATGAATATTTATTGTGGTTACTTTGTTTACCTACACACATTTTCCCATGGGGAAGAAAAGAATGTCAAGCTCTGTAAACAATCAGTACAATTTTTTTTTAGCTCTTCCTTGAAGTGATTATGACATTAATGTGGAGAACTATCAGTATCTCCTCCCACTTAAAATATAAAACAAAGTGGTAACCTGTTATCTGTATACAATGCTATTAGCAAATTCTGCAGTCTAACAGGAATAAGATGGAGTAAAATGGTGCTGAGGTCTTGCTGTTCACAAGATACGCATTTTGGAGTTTGACTTTGGTCTAACTCTAGCCTTAAATTAACTTAGCAGTTGGAAGGCATGAGGAGTGCTTCTGAAGCACATGTAGCAGCTTCACCTGAAAAGAAATCAGTCTGTGTGATGTGAAACACTGCAAGGAAAATGGGGATGATCAGGAAATAAGTTTTCCAAGTCCACTCGCTATCCAACTAAAATGTTGGCACCTCCCCTCCCCTCCTTGGGGGGCGGGGGGGCCCCCCCAATATTTTAAGTATCTGCTGTTGTTTTCCTAATGATTATATACTTCAGCTGTTTGGGTTTCTCTTTCTTTGTAGGCATAGTTACACTTGGAGAAGCAAGAATACAAAATTCCCTCTAGTTGCTGTGTCCTTAATTTCAAGGTCAGCAACCAGTCCTCTAAATGAGTTCAGCGGCAATGCTTTAATGCCTATGTTTTAGCAGAGATATAAGCGTAACAACACTTGCCTATGTGCAGGGCATTAGACTGTGGATCAGGGTATTTGGATATATTTTTGTATCTGCTACTGACCTTGCGTACGTGACTGTTGGCAAGTCACCCCATCTAACGGCACCCATGCTCCTCCTCCAACTTTATGTCAACCAATTTATGAGGATAGGAACTGCTTCTCGTGTGAATGTATTATACCAAGCAGAAATAATCTTCAATTCAGCTATAGTCTGTACAATTTACTGGAGTAAAATACCAAGTGATCTCCAGAGGAGGCAATGAAAGGACTCCAGTTTTGGAAAACTGATTGCCAGAGGAGATACTGCTTTGTGCTACGTTTTAAGTCAAATCTTCAGCAATATTTGTAGGATAGCCACAAATTCAAGACACCGTTTCTAAACCTTAATGATCTTGGATAAAGCTAACAGGATAAACAGTTGCTTTACAAAATTTTGTAACGGGGTAATAACCTACTATGAATATATTTGCCCTCTATAAGACAACAAAACCCACTGCTGCTGAGAACTGTATTTCTACAAGTGCAGTAATTTCTCTTCCTGCTGTGAGTATGGATACACTAACAGTAAGCTTGCTTTGGCTGTACTTAATTTAGTTCAGAAATAATAGGATCTGTACTTTCCACACAGATTCTTCTGCTCTAATCCTTTTGCTATGATTGCAGCTGAACGTTCCGTTTGCTTGGGCTGCTAAACACTGTATAAAAGCTTTCCAAATACCTCATTGGTGACCTTATGCCACTGCTCATTTTAATCCCTGACGTATTCAATTTTCCATTGACAACTAGGGGACAAATAAAACGCCTTTCCTCTCTGCTACCAATTAGAACAAGAGTTATTAAGACTCACAGTAAAAACAAATATAGATTCTTCTAGCTTTTATGCAAGTACATAATGCTATGTGGCTGAACAATGCAGACATCTGCAGAGTTCAGAATGGAAAAGTAAGAATTATAGAAAGCTTTGGGTGGTATGAGTTCAGGAAAAATGCAGAGACTCAGTGTCCAATTTAGAAAATATATGTACTAATGTTTATTTCTGATCAAACTACATTTAAAACCTGTACGAGCAATAAAACAGTAGACACAAGCCTCCTCAAGCTTAACAAAGATTGGAAACAAGAGGCAGGCAGCAAGATCTACTACTAAGTAAAGAAGAATTACAATTCACAGCATTTTCTCTGGACAGATCCATAGATTTGATAGACCTTAGTAATTTATAGTCTTATTTATTTGTGAAAGAAGAAAAGTATACATCCATTCTTATCTGTCAAGTACTACATCCACACACTGCAAACTATCAACAAATGGGAAAGCAGAAACGTACAATGATTTTTGACACAGCAGAAACACAGAATTCTCAATTAAAAGTTGTTTGATTTCCATGTGTAATTTAAAGGTTCTTTAGCAATCTTATTAAACTGCAGCATTCGATGAATATTTAGCGGGGCCCAGAATGTGAGTACAGGCAATTTTCCCTGCCTCTTCTTTTATATATTAAAACTGTGCCATAGTTTCTGGAGTTAATGCTTATTTGGTGGCATTCCTCCCCTCCCTTAAACAATTTCTGACCAAAAGTAGCTATTACAGTATACCTGCGTGGTGTGCAGTCCTCATATGGAGGGACGATGACGACCTTCACTGTTACAGATGTTCTCAGAAGATCAATCATTTGCTCATGGCTCAGGGTGGCTACAGCCACCTTACAGATTTCCACCAGCCGGCTCCCCTGTCGTAGTCCTGCCTGCCATGCGTAGCCGTAGGGCTCGACGTCTGCCACAATGCCTTCATAGTTTACATGGAAACCAAGCTGGCCCAGTCCATTCCTACGCAGAGTCATCTCCACTGTTTCACAGCCCTTAGTCACAAGCTGTGAATTGAAACAAAGAAAATTTAGTGAGCACTCATTTTCAATGCTCATGCAGGTCTACATTTTCGTACAATCAACCAACCACCTCCCAAGACAGTGATGGGACATGATCAGGGAAAATATATCACGGTCCTTGGATTCAACCAACTGAAACAATCTTGTCACTCAAACTGGTATTGTCAGTAGTATTGTCACCCACGTTTTGCCTAGAAGTTTTTACTGAAACCACATGAATTTTAGAAGAAACATGGCAGCACACAACAAACACATGGAGTTACACAAACATCTCTATTTTATCTTTTACACTTTAGTAACCAGACAACCAAGCTACCTGTTTCTAGCTATTTCAGTAAGCTGCAAGATAACTTTCAATCAGAACAGTAACGTAGAGGCATGCAGCTGCTATACACAGTAAACTACAGTCCATGCCACCTCTTCTATCTACCACAAAAACAAATACAGTAAAGAACAATTTAATAGGGCAGGTTTTTTCCTTTTTCCTGGTCATTATACATCTACAGTTGTAAAATTAAAGAAAAGACAGTGAAAGAAAACACATTCTTTCATGATTCAATTCAATAAAGAAATGAGAACACACAAATGTTTTATATACAGATACCACCATTGACTACATTTTTATTTTATCATATGTATTAGGAGAGTATCTGAAGGTTGTAATAGGAATTGGGACTGCACCCTGCTGGTGACATAGTAAGACAGTCTCAAAGATACTGCAGTTTCATTTGAAAGAAGTTACAAGAAGCCTATAAAACAAAGAAATGAAGGGAAAACAAGCAAAAGAAAAAAGGCAACACATCAGTATCTATTGTGCAGAAGTAATGTATGTATGTGAAAGCCCTGGTTTTTTTTGTTTTAAATACTGAGGCATTTGACACAACCTGCTGCAGTTGGCTGGTATCTGATTAAATGTCAGGGCTATATCAGATTTTGAGGAGTAAAGGCAGAGAAGTCCTAACAGATTTACTGATCGGCAACCAGAACAGCTTCAGGCATCCCAAACATTGAAGCAATTGAAGCCTTACATGGTGGTGGGGTCAGAAGAGCAAGCAAGCTAAGAAGAGGAACCAAACAAGAGAACAAATTCTAACCTCCAGCCTTTTGACGATCTCTTTGATGTCATCAATGTTGCTGATGAAGCTCTCCAAAGAAACACATTCACCTCTCTCATAGAATATTTTGATATTTGTGTCCGTTGAAGTCCACCCTATCACATCCCGACAGGAGCAATTAAACACCACGCTTTTTGTGTCCTGTTCAATGAGGACTACAAATTCATTAGAGATGCCTAGGAGACAGTCTATTTCCATACCCTTGCTGTAATCTTTTGCATGGACACTCCAAACAATAGCACCAGAACTATAGATCTCTGCTCCTGGATAAGGCTTGGACTTCTCTTTCTTTTTTGAAGCGAGCGAGATGAAGGGGAACTTGCCAGAAGGGTCAATAGGTGTATTGGTAACATTCTTCTCTGCCAAGTCTTTCAAGTATTCTTGACGGGTCCTGGTGGCCATCGCACGAAACTTTTCTGATTTGTGAGCAGCATTCTCTGCATTAATGACTTTGGCTAGTAAGAAGTCCCTGAACACATTTGATTTAGGAAATGTGACACCTTTTGGAATAGGTGGTCCAAAGGATGGTACATCTCTCGATCTTGTCACAGCAACACTAAAAGAAATACAGGAATAAGGAAGAAGCAGAGTGTTTCAGTGTATGCAAATTCAGCATTTTTTGAATAAAAAAAACGTATTCCCTTTTTTCCTTGACCCCTCAATGTTTTTCTCCTTTTCCCAGCAATATGCCTATATTTACATTTTAATCTTGCCAGTGCGGAGACCATGTCCCTCACTGAACGAATAGAGGACCAATTATTTCTTCCTCTAAGAACTTTCTGAGTCATTCTCAGTACCACAGCTTAAAGAGAACTTGAAATGCAAAAACCTGCCTTTGTCATAACATAATCAGTCAGGTACTGTGGTTCTGATTTGTTTCTTGTTGTTATAACCAGCATATTTCTGACACACTCTATTATTCTAGCTTATAATTTAGGCACCTAAATTGCTGAAAGGCTGATCTGAAAGGCTTATTCATTCAGCAGTCTCTCCTAAGTAGAGATCACCAACTGCGCTGCAACAGCTTCGTAAAAAGAAGTACACGAACTATTCAGACCTGATTTACCACATCTAGAACTTAATATAAAGCAGCAATAACTAATTTTGGCCAAAATACCATGGTAATTAAGTTAATGAAGAAAAACCATCAAAGTACACTGAAAGTGTACGTGGTCGTTAACTTGGAAGGCTGGCTAGTATTAGTTTTACACTTTATTCTAACCTGAGTCTTTCAACATAACTAAGAAAATTCCCCCAAATCAACAACTGAGATTTTAGAAACACTAGCAAAGCATTTGAGGGGAGGGGAATGGATGGGGATCACCCAAATCTTGGTTTTGATTTTAATTTATTGGTTTTTAATTACTTTTTTTTTTTTTCTGGCAACAGATATTCAATTATGCCAGACTGCCCTATTTCCTTCAAATGTATGCCTATATATATACAAAGTATGCAGCACAGAGTGCCCATGATGCAACTATCTGGCTCTTGATGATCTTCAATGGTGCTAAAGAGTCTGTCGTTACGAGGTACAAGCCTAAGCGTTAAACACAATTAACTGAATTTAATGAAAAACTACCAGCGACATTTTCTTTGATTAGGTTCTCAATATCATGAACCACAGGGATAAGACTTTAATCTTTAACATATGCTAGAGAAGTTTTAAAATGTGAATGATGTTGACGGAGAAGCCAGACTTTTGAAATATTGTTTATCTTAGCTGGGAAGGAGAATCACTGGCCAAGACAGTGCTTGATTTTATTCCTTTTATGTAGTTTTTAATATAAATTCCAGTACAATTTTATGCTATATGGCTTCCTGTTTTGTCTAGAATTATGAATCTATGAAACTGTTCCAAACAATCCACTGAAAAGAGGTCAAACTTGCTTTGAAAAGTTTCCTAGAAAAACTTTTCATAATGGAATTCTATAAATTTAAATCAAGTGTTCACACTAAGGGGGGGGGTGGGGGGGGCAGGTGGAGGAGAGGAGAAAGGATTTTAGTCTTAAAAGACAGTACACAAAACGTACAGTGCACTGGCAGACTCCAGCATCAATCTGGTCTGCACACAAGCCTGAAGACCAACGTGCATTAATAAAATTGCAGGATTGGCACTTAGCACCTAGCCAATTTTTAATTGAACACAGACACACTTAGAGCTTTTTTTTCCAGCTCCCATCCCTTAAAATCTGAATCTGTAGTGTCACTGCATCACTACAGCTGACATTTTCATATGATTTTATTCACTATATATTATTCACTAATAGTAATCAATCAGGTTCTCGCCCTTACAGTTGTGAATTCTTGAAAAACAAAAATAAGAGATTCAAAAGCCTGAAAGCGAGAAGTAAAACCCATGAGATATTTAGATTTATTACAGTATAAAGAGTATAAATCTTTACCATGCTTTTTATACTGAAATAAATAAAAATGAGTCATACTATCTAAAGCAGTAACTGAAAACAGATACACAAATTCAGATCAAAAATACATTTGCAGTGGAGGATTTCCTACTTTCCCTTTCCTTCAAAATCAGTTTGTTTGTTTTTTTCCTACAAAATAAGAGCTGAAACTGTCTGAAAGGTTAAGAACAGGCTACGTCCACATAAACTAAACAGCAGTTTGTCTTCAGAAGTACAACACAAAATGAGAATTTCAAGCTAACTTAAAACTCTAGTACCCCAACTACTATGGCTCACCATTTGTGGGTTTTTAGTAGAAAGGGTCAGGAAACAATGTGAAGATAAAAAAAATACCTATCTAGTTATACACAGTCAACAACCTGCCTTAAAATGAGTATCAACATAAACATGCCTAAGGAAAGTTAAATACATGTACAAAGTACAGCATTGATTCCAGTACTGCTGTGTGAGGGTGTTACCAAAAACTGTGGGGAAGGAAAAACCTTCAAACCCAATTCTATCTATTTCAAAAACATGAATATATCATCTCAAAGACACTGTAGTCAACTGCTTTAGCTCTTCCTTTACATAAGCGCTTCACTGAATTAAACACTTAGGTGAACATCTGTATTTCAGTAAACACAGGTTAATTATAAAGCTACCTCGTTTCAAGATAACTGGTCTAAGCCCATTACTCTGACACTTCACATTATAAATAAAATAATAATTAAGAGTTTGCTGAGACTAATCGGTATTTTAAAATAAAAATACAGCAAAGGTAAAGCAAAGGTAAAAAGTTCCAATTATATTAAAAGAGCATTATTTCTACACTTAGTTTAGTTAAAAAATTTACACCAAGTAGGAATCTTATCTTGCAATACTTCATTGTATGTTGCTATCAATTAGCATTTTCTATCTTAATCTTAAGAACGTGAAGGTTACAGTAAGATTTTTTGCTGCATAATACTCTGGGATAGTATTCTATTTTATTGAACAGAAGTAAAGCAAGCAACAGGTATTTCAGACAAAATATTACTAAAAAACTAGCTTCTTATTGAAGGGTTAATCATACTTTTTCCCCACTATGTTTATTTCAAAAAAGGCAATAAGCTCAGATGCCTAAGTTACCTGAAGAAAAAGTGAATTCATAAAAATAAAAAAGGAAAATCTCAAATACTGTTATGAAGACATTAAAAAGGAAAACGAGAACAGAATTTTCAAATCATTCCTGAATGCTTGACTAGAGACCAAGCAAGAGTTTTCTCCTTTAGATACTCATGTGTGTCTATCCACCTTTTAAGAAACAAGGATCTAAATTCACATATCCCCAAATCTCCTCGACCTCAATCTTTCATCGTGTTTCTACACTTCCATTCACACTCAATTCC
Source organism: Oxyura jamaicensis (assembly GCF_011077185.1). NCBI lineage: Eukaryota > Metazoa > Chordata > Aves > Anseriformes > Anatidae > Oxyura > Oxyura jamaicensis. Next base: position 19,625,614 of record NC_048897.1, on the reverse strand, counting down.
ATGTTTTCATTGAAACTAGCGACAGCTACCTGTAACAAACGCTGTCGGTACAGGGACCGTGTACTCTCACAATGACAAAGACGTGCTGGAAGTGGGATCGAATGTTCTTTGGGCTGAATGGCTGTGCTCCAGGTTCCTGGAAAACTATTGTCACAATATCGTTTCCAATATGTCGTTTTCTCAGAAGCTTAAAAAAAAGCACAGGTTAAGTAAGTCTTCTCACATTTTTTCAATTATTTCTCATTATTTTCAATTACTGTTGTTCAATTTTATATTTCAAGCTGAAAACCAAAACAGGTGAGGATTTACATGCTAAGTAACAGAATGTTAGTTATCTAACGAACTTCAGGCAGGGGCATTTATTTTCATAACAATTTCATTTCTACATCTAGTATATAGGAAGAGGAAAGTTTAATACAAGTAAAAATGAGAAAAACAACAAACACCTGCTAGTATGTATTCAGTCATCAATCAGTGATAGACAGAAGCTGGAAAACATTCCCTGCTTCACACAATTTTACAAGCCAGAGGTTAGGTTCTAAATCAAGTTGAAAGAAGTTGCCATTGTCCTTAAAACAGTCTATAAAAATTTTCTGATAGGCTTCTTTCAGTAAGTCCAAGACTACAGTAAAGAAAGATAAAATAGTATAATATTTAGTATACAAAGCAAGCTAAAAAGAATGTGTTATTTTTTGGTCTTAAAGGAAATCTCAATTTTACTTGTTTACAAGCTAACAAATTCTAGATTAAAATGGATACATACCACATGCAACAACATGGCCTAATATTTAAAAAGGAAAATATAATTAACTTTATTCAAATGTATCAGAAGGAGAATTTATGTGAGTACAATCTAATTATTTAACTTGTAAATTGGTCAGGACATTTGGACTAATATCTCTATTCTTATATAAGGTATCATGGGATCCTTACTGGCCTTTGTTTTTTTTCTCTGAAAGGAAAACGTCTCTATTTCTCTCCATTATTTTGAGACTGTAACACTATTTAATTGCAGTAGTCCAAGTAAAGCACAGAAGAAATGCCATTTTTAATTGTTTTAAGCAGTCAGCTAACTGTTTAGTTTCTCTCTCTCCTTTAACAAGTGCTTCAGAGTAACAAAGCAGGTCAGCCTATATAGCTCTTCAGTACATTAAAAATAAAATTAAAAATTTAAATTAAAGGATTTTGTGTCATGTCTTCTTTCAAATGGCTATACAGTGTACTGTACCACCCACTCATCACCTCTGATTCCACACATACTGCAGTTCGCTGAATTCAATACTTGAAGTATAATTGACACTGTTGCAGAAGTTAGAAAACTACTTCGTGTACACTACAGTCCTTTGGATTAAGGTATGACCTCATATATGAAATACAAATATGCTACTGACATCATTAAAGTTTTAGTAAATAATCCATAGCAAAATAGAAAACAGTCATCTGTAGTAAAATATAGCTATGGTGTACCTACGATGACCTGATTTGCTCATCGTTTGACACAGAGACAGCCACAGTTTTACTTTTGATCTTTAAGTGCTTCCTTTGCTGTTGTTATAATTATTAATTAGTTCAACTACTTTCCAAACAGAGGAAAAATTAATTGTTAGACATGGTCCACCTTACCTGTTGTTTGTTGTTTGGAGTGTATGGCAACATAGTAGATACATGGAACATGATTTCATAGTCCTTGTAGGTTGTATACAGAGAGTGAGTACCTGTTGAATCAGCTTCAATTAAAGAAAAAAAGAAAAGAAAAGCATTATTTTTTAAAAAAAGTTAAAAATCAAGTTTCATTACTATCAATGAAATCATCAGGCAAGATGAGAATTCCTATTCATCCTCAATCCTAGCTTACATGAAAGCAAATAAAAACTCACCAAGAGTTTATTCACCTGCCAAAGCAAAATGACACATATAGACAGCATGTATAATTTTTTGTATACTTTTGTCAGTGATGAACTTGCTAGGAATAAGAAATTTCTACCAGAATATCCTGAAAAAAGGCCTATTTAAGCATGAAAAATGACCAACTTATGGAGAAGAAGCACAAACTGTATCTATAAAATGTAGGGGTATTAACCTCCACAAACACACGATTTACATGTGTATAAAAAGTACTAAGATACAGAGTAATAGAATAAAAAAGCATTCCTCACAGTAAATGTATTAATTTACATACGATGCAGTTAAATAAAGAGTTTCCTACTTTGTGTTAAAACAACGGGGCAATCTGGCTTCATTTGGTAGGCCAGTCTGGATCTGCACAGTTAGGAAGTCACTCGCCCATTAGTTCATCTCTACTTTTACACCCTTTGCTGCGTTTCTAAAAATGGTGTGTGTGGGGGGGAGATTTTTTGGGGAGGCATAAGGGTGGAAACCCAACTCTGACAATATCTCAGAGACATTAGAGTTCAGAAAAGTCACCCAGAAATGAAGAAGTGCTTTTGTAGAGCAGTAAGCCAACAGAGGAAACCAACAGCCAACTTTCAACTCAGTTCAAAAATACAATGCATTGCGATACTTGGAGGATTCTTTGGAAACTGTGTGACATAAGCTTATTGATATTCTGGAAAAAACATGTGAGTAGCAAGATGTCATGGTTTTCAGACACCATCCAGCATCTCAGGATAATCAGAGTGAAACTGAACTGCACAGAATGCAAAATAAGACTTGAAAAGGAAGGCGGACAGATACTCAGAGTGCATATCATGATCTCATGCGTAACTGGATACGGACGGACATATAACACACAATATGCGAAAGAACAGAAAGGGTTCTTTTAAACATAAATACCAGGACTCCGAATTAACTCTGATAAGTCAAAAAAAGCCTTCACTAAAAGCAGTGCTTAATGGAAAGGAATAGTCAAAAATGTGGTGTTTGCATGCTTACAGATGATGGTGGAAAAAGCTGACAATGACACTATAATGCTGGTATATTAATCAAAGGTACTCTCACCTGGTTTGGGCTCTGGCCACCCTATTTTAAAAGTTATAGAAGAAATAGAAGGGATCCAGAAACAGGCCACAAAAATAATTATACGTGGATGGAGAGACTTCCATGTGGAGAGAAAATGATAAAAACTGGGATTGTGAAGTTTAGGAAGAAAAAAAAAAAAAGAAGGGGATAATTAAAGTTTACAAAGTGTTGGTTGAAGACAACACTTGGTTACAGACAAATTGGGAACTTTCATTTTTACTTTTTCTGTCTTTAAAAAAAAAAAAACTGAAAAACGTTCCATTAATTTAACAATATGTTTAAAGCTGAAACAGTAAACACTCTCTTAAACATAATTGCTGTCTATAGTGCAAAAAGCCAGTTTTCAAATAGAATTTAAAAAACAACTAATTTACATATAGAAAAAAGCATCCTGGTTATCTGAAGTTATATAAACATGCTACTAGTTTACATAATGTCAGCTATTTATAACAAAAAGAAGTTAAGCTGTTAAACACTACACCTTGGAATATTTTACTGGCAGATCATGTTACTAAGGAAATGATAGCTCTGAGGTTTGTGAAGTATTTAGAATACGGTAAAGTGCAGTGATTGTTTACCAAGATTTTGAGTATAAGCTTTATGAGTATAAGCTTTAACAAAAAATTCTATTTTCCTGTTAAATTCAGAAAAATAAAGGAAGCATTTGTATCAGTTAAAAACTGCAACATCATCCATAATATAAATGCAAAAATTTCTACACTAGAGCTGCACAGATTTTGCATTTCTAAATCATCTATATTTAGTTAAAAGTGAAAAGCGTTTCTAGACTCTTATCAAAAAACTCACAAAATGTTTCAAAGGCTCTCTTTTCCAACACTCAACATTGCAACTACAAAAAAAAAAAAACTAGCTATCTGCTGAGTATTTTCTTTTTCATGCTAATTACAACAGCATGACAGCTGAAGTGGAATCATTTCTTCTTGCACTCAGTTCGCAGCAGCTTGCATCATCTGCCTGATCATTACAGTGCATGCTGAAGGAGACAGATGCACTTGAAAGTCACCCAAACATCAGTGTAAATCCTTACTGCTCCCCCACCCCATATGCAAATTTGTACAGTTGTACATAAACTTTGATAAATAGAGCATATAAAAATATTAAGGGGGGGAGCACGTCATGAGACAACACCGAATAAAGTAGTTCGGACTCATTATTGAAAATGCTGCACTAGAACAATACCCATGCGTTTAAGCCAAACTATCAACTTTCATGAATGGAGTCTGAAGAGGGCTCTTTCTTCACTGTCCTTCCTCCCTCAGGATGCACAGAAATCCCACAACAGTATTGGTTCTGCAAATTCACTAAGAAGGCGACAATCCTAGTGATATATTCAATTATTCCAATTATGAAGCAATGAAGCAGAACCTTACTGAAGCCACTTGACTTGGCTAGCATGCTCCTAAGCAGCTTTTTAAAACTGTGCGCTAGGAAATTGTATAAAAATCAGTAAGAGTATAAAATCCATCTCGGTGTTTAGAAGGAAAATGTGTTGTGAAGAATTGTAGGGAAACAACAAAAAAAAATGGTACCAACTGGGCAGGAGAAAGAACACCCATTACTACAAATTGCAGCAGTGCTTACAGTTAAGCAGCACAAGAACAAAAGTTTCAGAACTGTATGTTCTACCAATTCACATTTGCTCTTAAAAAGCTCTGGCTTATTCCTAGTTTCTCCTAGTTACTGTCCCATCTTCAGCCAGCACCTGTCAAACTTGCCTCCCTTTCCGTTACACACCAGGACTACACCAAAAATTCATGTTCGACTGCTGCAATAGCCAAGTCACTTTCAGACACCTTTTCTGAATAGTCCTTTATTTTGTACATACCAACATTTGTGTAACACAAACACAGAAATTCAGATGCCCTCTTCCCCCCACCCTCCATGTCAAGTTTTTAGGCAATCCAAGAACTTCTGATATTTCTTCGTCATTAGTCTCCCAGTGAATGTCTCTGATCCAATAATAAATCCATTCTTTCTCACACATGGTTAAAAAGATGTAACATAGCACAAGTTAAGAAGTGCAAGGTAATCATTTCATTAGAAATATTGCAGTTTTTTATAGCCCCTAAACTGAACATCAGCTTGTAGCCCATACATTCCCTAAATTCTTTGTGTGTTTAATATGTTCTATCCTGTTTTGATACTATGATGTCTTAACCAATAAGTCATACAATATAAACACCTAATCCAGAAACTTACCATTAGTAGCCTAACTGCTCATCTCATCAAATCTATTTTTACGTAATTTAAGTTGTAAGAGAGTTTATGATCTGTTTCCTGCACCAACCACTCTGTGGCTCTGCTGAACAGGTCAGGTTACCAGGCCCAGCATTACCTGATTTCATTTACTAATTTGAAGTATTGAGAAATAAGACTGAGTGAGGGGGAAGGGAAATGAAGCATGTATGACAACCAGAAAACAAAGTCAAACAACTTAAGTTATAATTTCAAATACTGCTGTGGTATTTATTACTTTAAAGTGATGCCTATAAGCTTCCTAGCAACCGTGGGAGAGATGATTTTTTCAAGCTCTATTTCCTACCCAAAGTCTGCAGGCTGCCAGGAGATAGACTGCTTCCCCTCTGGTAATGCTCAAAACACACAAACAAAACTTTAAAAGTAGCAGTTCTTTTCCACTGTTGCACTGGCGAAGCTCCAAAGCTAAAGCCCTTGACGGATCCAGTATACTTAAATAGGCTTTCCGTTAATAGGATGCATAAGATTCCTTCTTTTAAAAATTGGCTCAGTTACGGATACTTACCAATTAGGCCCCTAATTCTAAAAATTTCTAAGAACAACTGTTCTGAAATTGACTTTTGCTATAGTGAAATTACCACATTTGCATAAAATACAGAAGTCTTGTGAGTATTTCCACAGTAGATACACAAATCAGCTTCCCTCTGCACTGAGAAAGTCTTCCATCCTGTCTCACATCACCCATCTGCTTTTTCTATTTTGCAAAGTATTGCCAAAGGTACAGAAACTAGCAAAGCAGCCTTCATAGCTCTGACCTGTGTTGCAAGCTAATGAACAGACATCTGTTTTTAAGAGCATCTTTGCAAACAGCTGTGCTGGCACGGAACAATTTTCATTCAGGAAAATTTCCTGAATAATGAGAACACAAGAACTATTCCATGATGGTGGTCTCCAGCAACAGAAGAGCACAGAGCTGGAAAAGGGAGAAGGTGTGGGCCTCTCTATACCATAGCAATTACAACAAAACCCTATAAACCCAAGTCATGGCCTCTTCCTGCACAGGTTTTTTGTGTCAGTACCAGGGCAGAAAAGACAGCTTACTTACTTACAGTAGCTATTAAATATGTCCTGCCTGTGTGCAGTCTGCTGTTTGCGTATTCTCCACATGTAAGGTGCAGCTCTTACAGCCATCTCTGGATGTTAGCATTTTGCCTACCACAACCTTTCAGGATCAAGAAGCAGAGGGAGGAGAACCAGCCCTCAGTCTCTTCCCCAGAGGAGAATGCAGATGTTTGGAGAGGCAGCAGGAGAAAATAAGAGGTCTGCAATAAGATTGGATTGCCCACACCTCAACACACAGCTGTTCTTGAACAGGAGGAAACTCACAGCTCCTCAGCCACCTGTGAGTCCTAGGAGCAGCATACGGCACCTACTCCAAGGCTCCAGCAACCTCAGGATGAGCAGCAGGATGCATGGCTTCAGGACTGCAGGACAGCAGAGCCCTGACCTATGTTAGAGGGAACCAACAGCTCCCAGCTACTTTTACTGTGAACTTCAGCTCCTCATCAAGGAATTCAGCTCCCAGTGAAACAACACCCCAGTATAAACCTGATTTTAATTACATTCCTGCTTGTGTCACATAGGTGTCCTTATGCTGTTTGGTATGTCTCACAAGGCTTTCTGTACCATTCTCAAGGATACAGGTTTGGAGACTCACTTAAATACTCCAGCCAAAGAAAGCTTTGCTTTTGTTCCATTATTGGGCAGCTATTCTAAATCTTGTGCTTCCTTCCTCCCCATGCTGCTGCTTCTTAATGCTATATCAAGATAAATATTCATTCATTTATGGAAACCTTTACTAAATATGTAGTAGAGGCTGGACACCTTCAGCCAAGCAGATGTTTCTTAATAATCTATGTCTGCATAAAAAATGCATTAACAGTTCCTGGATGCAGCTGTCCAAAGAGCTTAGTGTTGTGCCCACAAAACACCTATCTTTTCTTCCACCACTTCCAATCTGTGCTTTGAATGTTGGCACAAAGGAAAACATAGCTCCATTAAGATGAATTAGAAAAATCTGTTTCCATTGTCCACATTTGCTGGTATCGAAACGTTTAAGAACTCATGCATGCTATGTACTCCTTGTGTTTCCTCAGTGATCCTGCGAACAACTTAACCCTAAGGACTTCAGAAAACTGAGGAGTTCATGCAGTTCCAGCTGGTGAGCTCCTGCACATGAGAACTTGCAAACCTCGCCTGAAACAAAACTTATGAAACACTTCATGAAAGCAGCAGTTCCCACTTATCTATCATCCCCCTTCCTTTCTGATCACAGCAAACTGTTTTTATTTTTAGAACAGGTAGTCCCTGCTCAGAAGTGGGAAAAAAACATAAGCTCTCAGCATGGAGTCATAGAGTTTTACCACAAGAGAATAAGTCCTAAAACTAGGAGAGATTCTGTTAACTCAAAGTGTATATATAATGTCCACCCAACAGGTTGTATACTGTAGTACCTAACAAAATCCAAACTTGACAAGGTTCCTTCCCCAGGTCAGAAGTAACAAGAAGGAACTAAAATATTTCTGGGAAATTCTGCAGTTGCAGCTTTCATGGGTATATCCGATCAGATGAATGAACCCTGAATCATACAGCAGTTACATGTACTAGAAAACAATTTGTGGACTGTCACCAAAGAAGTTGGTAACAGTCCACAGGTTTTTGGTTTTGTTTTCAGATGTCTTACACTAAACTAAAAGAAAGGGAAGACAATATTTTACTGCACCTACTGAAAGTAAGAAGGAGGCCACAATATAAAACCAGAAGTGATGAAATTATAATACTTCTGGTTTTCTACACCAGTTTGATTTTTGACTTGGCTTATTTTTGTAACTGGCAAACTAACACTTTTGGAACAAAAAAGGAAAACCCAACCCTAGGATATATTGTACTACACATCCGGTATAGGCAAGAAACTGTCAATCTTATCTGGAGTAGTGTATGTAAGCATAGCCACTAAAATTAAAGAGAATGAATTCGAACTGGGACAAGCGCAGAGGAAGGTTACCATGTAATACTGCACATGTGTGGGGAAGTAGGGAACTCCACACCTCCCAAATCAATAAAAGCAACTTGGCTAATTAAGGTTAACATCAGAAAAGCACAGAGGAGAACGGCAATGCGTAAATGCACTCAAGAGAGTAAAAGTAACAAAAGGGTATCATATGAATATTGCAATAAAAAGAGGTGGCTTAATGGTAAATGTGTGAAGCACAGGTATTAATCTAGGTTTAAAACCATGGGAAGTTTTCTAACCCTCAGAGTAGCAATGCTTCGGCTGATCAAGAACAACATGAGGAGATGGCAACATGATCCCTGCTAGAACCAAACACACAAGGTAGAATGTTGGAGCACTAAAGCAGAGCAAGTTACTGAATTTGTTGTAGAAGAACCAACCACACCAAAAGCAATTTTTGCTGCACTCAATGAATGTTTTCTGCTGTCATGACTCAACTCCTTATTTAAATTCCTGTGCTGCAAGTGAGCAAAATAGCAAGAGATCTCCGTATGAATTGGTTAGTTCCAATACTCATAAAAAAGGAAGCCAGGCCAAAGTTGTCCCTGCAGTATTTTTAAATAGATTTACAAATTGAATAAACTAGCACTAGCTGATAAACAGGTATTTCACAAGCTCGATTCCAAAAACCAAGCATTTCTTTCAGTTACTGTCACCTAAAATCATCTTTCCAGTGCACTTCTGTTGCAATGTTTTATGATTAAAACTGTCAAATACAGTTTTATTTCCATAAATCAGAAGAAAAATCACAGAGGGAAGAATACATTTGATAGCAGGAAAAACTGCTTAGAGGAGAAAGTATATGCAACAGACATTGCATAAAATCAACAAATCAACTCATCAAGGTGGAATTACATAGATGGGTTCTCAAAACTTGTTTTTTTGAGTCAGTCTTTTAGACATTATTAAAAAATTCATTGCATACCAACTGTTTTGATTATTCATTACAATATACTGATAATGGGTTTGAGATGCTGATAACAGCTCCACAGTCTCTGGTTTCATGTTGCAGCTTTACTGACAATTTCATATGAAATTAGTATAAAAATCCAATAATTATCAGAACTGAAAAACCATATGGGTATGGGTCAAATTGTGTGTTTGCTCTGCTTTCGCTTCCAATATTGAGCAACTGTCTTCCCATAGCAAAGAGGCTATTTTTAGCAATTATGTGCAAAAAGTCAATTTGCAACCATATTATGTATTTTGTTCACTTAGGAGAAAAAAAGAAAATGCCTTACTCTTTGTATCCAGCTGAGCACGATACTTTTCAAATCCCTTGAGCCGAACGCGTTCTCCCAAGAGCTGAAGAAACTCTTCAAAGGCTGGTCCTGCTGATTCATTGTTATACATCTCCTCTTCTGTGCTCTGCCCAGCTTTGCAGTACATGATACCCACCTTAAGTTGGTAACTTAACTGCAAAGGGAAAAATACAAAAATCTTGTATGTATGCCAAGTGATATAGCAGCTTATTTACTGAATTCACTTCAGATTTTTTATTAAACCCTTAATTCACAATGAAAAAAAATACCCAACCATCATTCTAATTTCAAATGTTAGAATACTTCCAAAAAATCTCATTGTCTTCCACCATGATTGCCTTGACAATGGCATATTTAATCTGAAGATAGAATTGATTTCCAAAGTGAAACAAACATTGATGTTCTTTACTTTCTGGAAGAAGAGATCACACCTTGCATATGGTGAATGTCTTACACTGAGCCACAGTGCAAGTGTTGGCTGAGAAACATCAGGAACTCGACTTAGACTGGTTCCACGGTTACTATACTACACTAAGCCTTCCACATGGAGAAGCAGGGCATGGCACTCACTCATTTCTATAAATGGTGATAAAATTAACAGTCCTTCACTTAAAGAGAAGAAAAAAGTTATTCACATGTTAGTGTGCTTAGCTGTTAACCATGTTTAAATGGTTCAATGACATTCATTGGCCTTCTGTGATTTAAAAAAATGCAGTAACAAAACAGCTAAATAATAAAGCAGAATCTAACCATGTGAAAGAAAGAAATTTAGTCCAACCACAACTGTGATTCTTCAAAACATACTGTTTCCACTGATACACACACAAAAAGGGCCACATCTGCATATTTTATGACTGCACTACAGAAATAGAAGACATAAAAGGGAAAAAAAGCAGGGCCAACAGCTGTTTACAGACATCTCTGTAAACATTTTCACACACAGAAACTCTGACCAGCAGAGTGCTAAGGAGTGTTTTGGAGATTTTGTGTGTCTAATTTGTCTGGTTCATACATATAGTACAGCAAATAATCTTTCCTCCTACCTGTCCATTTTTGCAAAGGGTCCATTTAAAAAAAAAATCAAGCAGATCTGTCAGAATTAAGTCCAGAAAAGTCTATGAAAACTGGCAGAGATTTATGATTCTGGGCTACAGGTTACTGTGAAGTCTAAATAGATTTTTACGTCATATTTGGACGTAAACCTAAAGTTGCCATGAACTCTGCATTCAAGATGAAGATGAGTAGATGGTAATTAGCCAGGAAGCCGCCACTGAGAAACAGAATGATTGGATTGCTTTTTAATGTGGAACCATTCAAACAAACACATTTTAATCAAGTCAATAAAAAGAACAGCTAGGTGAGAACACTGCAGGCTGTATGTACAGAACAGCAGATGTTACCTTGACTTTAACAATCTAAGGGGAAGTAAGGAACATGCAACTTGACATACAACACCAGTTAAAAAAAAAAAAGGGCAAGAAGAGCCACCTGTCTTTGCAGCATATTCCCATTCTCATACTGGACACTGTATGCAGCTCAGATATCTACATTCTTAAGAAATAGAAAGATTAGAGGAGACAGAGCTCAGACAAAAATAATATGAAATTCAGAGAATATGTTGCAGTGAGAGACTTGAAAAGAGCAATCTGTTTAGTTTACCATAAACAAGATCAACAGATGATTTAATGACTGCATACAAAAAACCTTTGCAGAAAAGTCTGGAAGCTGAAAGCAGATACATTTAAATAATTGCAAATTCATAAATATGAAAGCTACTAACTGCTTCAAAACCTCACTCAAATATTAAAACAAAAAGGCAGTCTACCTTAATCAAACCTGGTGAATAAGTTTTATTAAAAATACAAATTTGTCTCAATGTAGGAGTTACTGGGTGAAATTTAACAGCTAAGTTAGGCTAAGGTCACTACATAGTCTTAACTCTTAAATTCACAAAACTTCCTAGTTGCTACATCAAACAGGCACCTGTTTAAGCTGTAGCGAAAGTGACACACACACAGCAAGAAGTGATAAACATTGTGTACCTAATTAGTGGAGCAGCTGTTACCCAAATTTGTGTGTTAGCTTGAAATTGATAAAAATGCAGCTTCTAATTAGTACAGAGTGTGCTTATCTTTTTTTCTGTTAGAAGTGTCAAACTGTTTCATTACCACAAAAACAAAAATACTTTGATGTAGAAAGTACATTTTTAACTATCAATCGCCCTTAATGATTTTCAAAAGTTTAAATAGTAATAAAAAACATACTATATCATACTCCAGATTGCTAATGACAGATAAGACTTGAAGTAAGGATAATTTCATCTTTAATTTTTTTAAAATACCTAATTGATTTCTGAACCAAATTATACTAAATTACTTTTCTAATTAGATATCTAATAGAAATAATTTTAGAGTTTATGTATTTACATAGAAGATTCTGATAGATTTTCCCCCCTTGGGAAGACTTTCTAATCAATGTTAGTCAGATTTGAGGTTCTTGAAGGGCATATTTGTAAGGTCCTGAACCTTTGAATCTTTTTGGATCTGACCCTTTTTAGAATAGCCATTCTCTCCCCCTTGTGGTACAGATAATGATTAACTCTTTTTCTATGTTATGATGACTGTACTTCAACATCAGACTGACAGCAAGAAAAAACAGTAACATAGATTTTAATGTTGCGCAGAAAAGGCTGATCATAAGCAACAAAAAAGACCAGAAGAAAGACATCAACAATCCCATTACTCAAAACAGAGCTGTTAAATGTCACTGTCAAAGTTCTTAATCATAAAATTCACTTAGCTAAATGAAAGCCCATGGGTAAAGCCTAATCTATATAGCTAATAAACCTTAGTTTCATCTTTAAAGAGAACAGGAGACTACCACCTAATTGAAAATCAACTGCATGAAGAGGGTGAGAATATTTTGACGTTACTTGTTCAAAACAGGGAAAAAAGCAAACTATAGGCAGCATCCTGGTAATGGTTGTGCCAAATACAATGTTAGTATTTTACAACAAAATATTAAGTAACTTTGGAGATTTCAATTGTCATTATAATAATATGAAAGTCAGAACAAAACAACTCCCTATCCAACAGTCTTCAGAAAACAATCACTTAATCTCTTTTAAAGTAAATTAAAATGGACAACTGCCATAACACTAAACTAAAACTTTAGACTACTTACAGCAGTGAGCTCGATTTCATACAAAGCAAACATATTGCAAAACTTGAGGGAAAGACACAGAATTCTCTCCCTATAGATGACAAGCTTTAATTTAAATGGGGCGTTTTAATAGACTGACTGAAGTCAATTAAAGTTAAAAAGGATTTTGGCAGTTCAGTGAGTAACCTGACAGTTTAAAACAATTTGTCTCATTCCACAGCTTTGTACTTACCCCTTGTTCATCCAGCTTCATAAGCTGTTCTGTGACTTTAGGAGTGTTGAAGGCCAGCCTTAGGCAATGGATATTCAGCTCAGGAACCACATACTCGAGCACTTCTTTAAGGGGAAGTCCTCTGGCTGTGCAATGCTTTGCAGTTGAAGGGATAGCATCTTCCAGCACAGAGCCTCTTAACGTCATAAGCTAAGCATAGAGAACAAAAATAGCTTATATGTTGAATTATGCACAGAGACAAGGTTGATTAGCAACAGCATTGTAGCAAAATGTACTTTTCTCCATTTCTCAACGGAGTCTGAAGACACCAGCTAATTCATGTTGTGTGAAACAGACACTGACACGCAAAACGTCTCTCATCCCGATAGCTAAAAGTACTCCAAATGTTTCCAATGATTCAAAATTCTTTACAGATTTATGTTTCACAGAAAACTAACACTTGGGAAGATTAGGAGTAGTACTATTTCTAGCGGAGCATTTCAAAGTCTAACCACTTCCACAAATGAAATTGGAGGAAGTAATTTTCTTCTTCTTTGCTTGCTTATAGCTAATATAGCTCCAGTAAATCTCTCAAGCTTTAACCAAAACAATCTTCACAGGTGCCTTTTGTATTGCTTGTTCTGGAATTACTCATTGATATACTCACTTGTATTCTCTATAATATAAACATGTGGTATACCTTTGTTAAGTGATTCTTGGATTGTATATACACAGGAGACAAACCTATCCACATTGAAAAGTCAAGAAACTCCTCCATCACCACCCCCCACTCGATTTAGCCTCCTCCCTTCCAGTTTCTCTTACTATCAGTCACGAACTGCTTACCTCACTGGTTCTGAATATGATCCGGTAGTTGTACTGTGGCCCATTTTCTTTTATTTCCTCTGGTTTTTCTCTTCTTATGCTTACAGCCACTGGACCGAGGTTCTCATCTGCTCCAAAATAGTTCCAGTGTTCTTGTGTATTAAAAAAAAAAAAAAAAAAAAAGTCCATCTTACTTCTTATATTTGAACTGTATTTTCATGCTTAGTTGTTATACCGGAAAGAAACTGCCAATTGCACTAGAGTCAACTGGAGCATAACTTCAGTGATACCAGGATTTCATTCTCATCTTTCAGTTCTCTGAAGAGCTCCATGTATTCAGGAAAGTTGAAATTCAACATTGTACTTAAGCAGGACTAAAACAGGATACACCTCTTACGCTGGCTTTTAAAGTAAAATCCATTTCATTCACATTCCTTAAAATGTAAAAACAAGGAAGCCAAATGCACCAAAGAGAGAAATTCACCACTCCCCTGTTAAAAACATGAACAGCAGGCAATTGTAGCAAACAAAGGATGTTAATTATTGTTGTATTAAAACAGTCTCACAAGTTACTCAATGCTAAGAGGTGAGAGGCTGGTAACTGGGAGGGTGGGGGTGGACAGAGAGGAAGATACAGGCCTGGAGAAATCGCTTGCTAACCAAGTAGTGTATTATTTGAGATACACTTTTGTATTTGCTTAACCACAGGGATAAAGCCAAACTTCATGTCAAAACATGTTAGGAATGTACATTTGCAAAAATTAAAGCTCAGCAATTTAAGACATTAGTGTTAAAGGCTCTACTATTGAGCTTTCTGAGCATTATAAACTATCTAGTCTGGTGACAGAGGTACACCCCCAAGAATTCAGGAGCATACAAATGAAGTTGCACATATCTGAAGTGACGACTGAATTTAAACATACAATACCTGCAAATTTAAGAGTGTTAAAAAACTGAAGTAAAGCATCTTAGAAGAAAAAAAGTCCTACATCATCCCTTTCCATATGCTGCAGGTTTGCATATATGAATGAATTTATACATGCACAAAAATGGAAAGTTAGAGCTATCTGAAATTTCAGCACTTGAAAGAAGAAATGTGAAATTCAGTGGAATGATAACAAGAATGGAAATCTAACCATACCACCTGTACCATCACAGATTACGTGCTATTCATAAAACAACCAAAATGAATTAGTACTTTAACAGCATTCTGATATGAGGCATTCCGCAGGGATAAAGTGCAAAATATTTGAATATCACTATCAAGAAATGCATCTGCAAAAATACTAAAAATAGCTATCAAAATACACCCTTCCCAAGTGAATGGCAGTAATTTTTCCACTGCATAATCACTTTCAGTGTTCAAAATTTGAGTGCATCTTTTTTTTTTTTTTTTGAAAAAAAGAAACTTATGGATTCCTGTCACGCTTTCCTCCAACATACTCCATGCTTTTCAAGTAGGTGCTTTCTCCTTGCAAAGCTATGTATGCCCTAGAACTTGTCTTCACACAACTGTTCTCCCCTAAGCCCCTAGGGCCTCTGTACTACTTCCCAGTACCTGGTATTTTATTACCCTGTCCTTAGTCAGGGGTTTCCATTTAAAGGTTTCAGTGCATGTGTGACACAAAACAAAGAGACATGCTGCAGCACTGTAGTTTCTATTGAATTCCTCTGTAAATCCTCAAAAGTCAGTACTCTGCACAGAGGTAATTAACATTCAATTCTTATTATTTTTTTAATATCTTGTACAATATCCTGTAAATATTGGCAGAAGCTTTGGGTGACTGAATTAGTGGTAAGTGAAGAAATCAAGAATGAATTAAAGTATCTACATAAGACTAAGGAAATTTTTATATTTCTCCAACAATAGATGCCACATAGATCTTCTGATGTTTAAAAATCCAAAACATCTTATTAGCACCTTAGTTTTTCTTCTTCTTCCATTACGTATAGTACACCCTGTTTTTCTCCAAGGTATTTATAACTCAATGTACAGTTTATGGCAGAAAAGAACGCATAAGAAATGCAATCACTAAGGGTCTATCCAAACCAAGTTTCTAGCAGCATCCTACATGCAGCTTCCAAAACTTGAGCCAGCTTGGCTGTCTCCACCCTAAACTGCTTGTCTGGTGAATTAAAAACATTGTACTGTATACACGTACCTTTACTTACACAACAGAAAATGTTATGGAAACAAAGGTAAATTGGTAATACCTACTAGAAGGAATCCAAAAATGACACTGGAGTTTTCTGCACCAACAATTGCACAGATAATTATTTTTTTTTCCTAGCTAGGCTAGCTTGCATTACAAATTCCAACCATTTTCTCTTTCCTCTAATAGGAAAGCTAGTAGCAAGATTTATGTGCACAAAACTTAACTTACAAACTAAAGATAACAAATTTGGAGTTTTACTGTTAAAAATATAGGACTGTTTCTGAATATAATTCAAGAATTTTATACCAAACATGAATAGCATAGAAGACAGCATTTTCTTCCACCCCACACAAGCTTCACTGAAAGCAAAACTTCAAGGCCAACATTTTGTCATTTAAACTCCTGTTGAAAAATTAATTAAAAGATGCTCAGGAGGCAGCTAGCAATAGGCATAAATTATTCTATAAACTTCAAGCCAAAATGAAATATTTCATTGTTTGCACCTTGCCATTATAACTGATTATACACACATAAAAAAAAAAAAGTTAAATATTTATTATGTAATTCAAAAGATGCTTCCAGTCAAAGACCCTAAGTGAAAATGAGCACTTTCTGGCAGTTATTTATAAGTTAGTTGCAGAGGAAATCTATGTAAATACACTTGATTTTGAGGGAAGAGATTGCTCCTCCAGAGCTACACACTGTAGCTCTACACACTGTAGATTCTGCTTTCCAAGCAGAATACAGAGATGTTGATGGAAACAAATTTGTCCATCCCTATGGTTTTATTATTGATAAAAGAAGTCTTTGATTTCAAGTCACAGATACAATAAAAAGCATGGTTCTCCCCCCCACCCCCATGAATACTGTGAATACTGGATGTTTATACAGGGTAACAGGCAACAGGCTGAACTGGTAACTACCTGGAAGGTGAGCCCAAGGATTGCTGAATGCTTTGCTAGTGGTATTAGCACTAGCTGAAGATGCCCATTAGCTGCAAATCTCTGCAGGCTGGGCAAGTACATCTGGGAAGGATCACTTGCCTTTGCCTTAATCCTATCACTCCTCCTTCAGCATCTGTTGCCTGGCTTTGCCAGAACATAGGACCGTAAGAAATTTTGGGCTGAGCTAGGATGCCTATTACTTTCTCTGGGAATTGTAGTTTCTTGTCCAGAAGCAGTGACTTCAAGTAGTTTTACATTTAAAACTGAAGCACTGCAGTCAATGGTATGAAATAAGCTGGTGTAGAAAGCGTATGATTCTTACCTGAATAGCTAATTCTCACATAAAAAGTCATTTTCTTATATTTCAATAAGAAGGCCTGAACAATTTGATGTTCCTTCTTTTTGTCAAAAAATACACTTTTACACAATTAAATACACAATTAAAACTGAAGTTCATCAACTGAGATAACATGCATTTTCATAGAAAATCAATTGCAAAGTTTTATTCTCACCACAGTCATAAGACAAGCTGAAACGTTAGAATGCTCTATAAGGAGAAAATGAGAAGTATGTCTGTCATAAAAGAAGCATGACTGTCATGTAAAATCCAAATAACAAATAGCTTCCTTTTAACAAGTTTCTCCCACATAGTTTTCATTGTTGTTCAATGCTTTGTCTTATTTCAAGGTTTTATTTAAGTTTCACAAAACTGTTCTTGCGGTTTTTTCTTTTATCTACGTTTAGATAGTCACCTTGCAAATACATCTTTTACAACCATAGAGTACCATTCATCTCCTGTAAATACAAACACCTAGATGCGAGTTAGTGAAGTATCAGCCTGCTACAGCTAACTGCGTGTAAAAAGACCGCTATTCACATAATTCTGCAATGTTCATTTCTCTCCACTGGGTATATGTGGAGTCTGGATAACTAGCTTAGACAGTAGAAAGTAGAAAAGCTGAAGCCAACCTGGAGGACTACAATTGTAAAGTTGTTATCCCCATTATTTGTACCATTTTTCTAACCCCCACTAAGCTGTTTCCAGCAGTATTAGACCACATTTAGTGGTCTGGACACCAGACCACATCATTATTTTAGCAGTAACTTTTCCACTGCTCTGTAAAGGGTCAGAGTATTTTCCCTTTAGTATTTCCTTTGCATAAAGTGTTCAGCCTTTAGCATTCGAAGAAGTTATACAAAATTAATCCATGAATACCACATGCAATACTACCTGGATTAAGATACCTTAAATATTTTGGACCATGTTAGCAATACTCCTGCTCACAACACCTCTCAACTCCTGCTCCCTCCTCTGCACACTGTAAAATACGAGATGCATCTATCATCCATGTAACAATACTGTAAAGAATAAACTATTACGTCCATGTAATTAAAGACTCCAGTCAAGTCACCATGAACACCTCACCAAATTACCTTTGAGAAATTAAAATGGACCATACGCATAAAAGCACTTCCATGACCTACTGCTCCTGAAATCATGCTGACTGGCATCATTAATGTTTTCAACTGGTACTACTTTGTTGATGTGGTCACAAATGACATGCTTTGTTATTTGAAGTTGAATGAAATGAAAACAAGTTAAAAGAAAATTCTCTGGATCACCACTTCTGTTTTTAAACAAACTCTAGGATCACTTGAAGAGTTCTCCAGTTCTGTGTAATCTTCCAGTTTGAGATCTTTACGTTATCACAGCTGAATCAGAATTTTTCGCTTCATACATTTCTATCAAATTACCCAGGCCTATTGACCTGACTAGCAGATGCTACCAAAACCATCTTTACTCATGTCAGCGATATTCATATTAAAGATACAACCCGATCTTCAGATAAAGAAGTTTCTGCATCATTACTTCCTTCATGTTATAGAAAACTGTCAGTTACAACTGACTTCCTTGATATTTTTCCTTATACACTGCTTGAATTTTTATTACAAACCTGTCTCTGAGATGATTCTATGGTATGTTTGGGGAAAGATCATCAACAAAATGGTTTTGGTCAACAAAATGCTTTTGATATTTTTAGAACTGTGGGGATCTGTCCTATCTAATAAGACTTCTCAGAAGGATGTCTTTTTTCAGAAGCCATCTTAACAAAATTTCCCTGGCTCACGCACTGTGGAACAAACACAAGCACAGTGAATTTAAAATCCATTTAACAGCCAGTTTTATGGCTTGAGAAAAATCACAGTTCCTCCTCTTTCCCCAGTCCCACCCCACACACACACTGACAGTATCGTATCTGGTTACCCCTCACAAATAGCCTTAGGACTAGATTATGTTGAGTTTATCTAATTAATCTTAATTACTACTAGAAAGAAATGGAGGTATAATGGTGACTGCCATCGTACTAGTGTGAGGGTGCGGTTTCCCCCTGGGATAAGCCCAACTAACACACTGCCGTAACCCCACTCGCACCTCCTTCCTGTTGCACTGCTCGCTCTCGCTGCTTACCTGGTGCTGACTTCTGATTGCAAGGAAAGCTGATTTGATTCACTAGAACTGGAGAAAAATAATCAAGCAATACATAAACAATTTATGGCAAGATTTCTGCTTGGTTAGTAAACTGAACTGCCCACTGGGTTGGCAGAAAAGGAGAGAACTGGTACGAGGGGGAGGAAATAAAGTCTTCTTTCTCCCTCTCAGTGCTGAAATGCTGTTAAGTCAGGTCAGCTAGAACACACAAGGGCACCCTTAGTTGCCAACTCCAGAACTCACCAGGGTGACAAGGAATCAAATTGTTCCAGGCAGGGGCAGATGGGATGGTAAACACAGGCAAATCTCTAATCTCGGGCTCTCCCCTCCAAACATACCTCATCCTATTTTGTGCATCTGTCTTATAACAAAGCAACATTTTTCCTAAATGTTTTCTCTCCAAAGGATGTGAACCTGCAAAACCAGTCAGCAAAGGCTCTCTCAGGCTTAAAACACTGCAGAAAGAAGAGACTACGGGACACATGACAAGAGCTACTCATCTAAGGGACAATGCCGGAAAGAAGAGACAGGAGATGATCATACTCTGAGGCAAGGGAAAAAGGGGAGATGAGATTATTAGCTGTAATCCACAGTTAATGAGCTGAAGTTTCTCTGGGCTGACCATCTACTTATTTTAACTAGGCATCCCTGTTGCTTTAATCTGCAGGAAACAAGCTCTGCTGAGCTGCTTTCACTAAGCAGATGAAACCCAATCCTGGACACTGGTACCTGAGAGACAGGCATTTGTCATGTCACTCACTGAACCAGCTCTGTCCACCAGAAGACACCATTAACGAGGCAACAAAGCAGAACTCTTTTTTCAAATTCATGGGAATTTGCTCTGCAATTGTTTTTGATCTTTTTCAGGAGCAAAACAAACAGATGGCGAGATCTGCAACTCACAGTGCCAGAACCATTTGGCGAGGGGTGTATCTAGATCATGTTTGGGTTTTGCTCATTTCTATAGAACAAAAACTTTCCTGCATATGTCCAACGGATATGATATTCCCTGGTTTCAATAGAATGATGCGACCAGATAGTTGTGTTCTGTCTTTTCAGATACATAAATTTGATTAGACACAGCATGTACAGATTAAAGGAGCAAACTGATAAAATACACCATATTTAAGCACTGATGATTAAAAAATATTTTTATGCAAGTATTACTCTTACACATCGGCTGAACTTTACATGTTGTTAACACAACGTTGCCATTAACATCAGTTTAAACATTAACACAACACAAGGAGAACCGTAAATTACTTACCTTTCTGATAGAAGAATTTTCGATAGTAATATGCACCAAGGTCTACGTGTTCAACAATGTATCTTTTCACTCTGTCTAGATGTAAAATCAGATTCTCCTTGGGAACTTCTAGAACTGCTACTCCAGCGTTCGTGCAGTGAGAACTCAGAGTTGACTCAAACGAGGCACTTTCACATCCACTGAAGGAACCTGAATTAGATTTGGAAAGGCTGATCTTCCTCTCCCCTTCCCCACCAATCTCATTACGAAAATAAGGACAACTCATCACAAGTTCATTGCTTTTATCATCCCCCTGGTCCATATTGAGACTTCCTTTTGAATTCAGGTCTTCAGTGCTGCCCATTGGAGAATTGAAACTCGCAGAATGGGACAAGGGTCCAGAGACAAGTGATGCTACAGCAGCAGCAGATGCTCCTGTTGTTGTGTTCCTTCTTTTAATAACATTATGCCTGTTGATTGCTGCTTCATTTAAATCAAATAAAATACTCTGTACATCATAATGAGCAAAGCACTTCGGACAAGTCCAAGGCTTGACACTATCTTCCGACCTGTTATCTTCAAGATCTGAAGACTTCCCAAGCTCCCCTTCACCTTTGGCATTACGCAGCTTACGAAAAATGGATGAATCTCCTGTCTCTGATTTTGAGCGTCTCTTGAGTGGTTTCTCTCTTTCCTTAAAGAGTCTCAGGTTCTCCCTTTGAGTAATAGGGCCATCTATCACATCTAGAGAAAAACCTGAACCCTTGCTTCCACTGGCAATCAAGAGTTCACTGAGCTTAGTTGTGCCTGGGCTTCTCTGATCAGACTTTTCATCTTTATAGCCCTTTAGTAAGTCAAAAAAACTTTCCCCTGAAGTTCCCTGCTTATCTATTGAAGATGTGCTGCCATACTCCCTGTGCAGAGATGGTCCAGATTTAAAAGTGGGTGAAATACATTCATCAAAACTATCTACATCAAGCTCACTTATGGTAATGTCGCTGTTGCTGCGCTGTCTTATTCTGCGAAGAGCTTTCCTTGGGGAACTGGGATAGCCATCAGGTGTAAGAAACCTGGAATCTAGATTCTCAGATTGTCTGGTCTTGCTTTTAAGTGTGTTCTGGATGCTCTTCAACATGACAGAATCGCTAGCATTTAGGTTAACAGAGCTTCCCTGACTCCCAGGACTGCTTTTAGAAGACATGCTGTCAAGACAACTTGCTGTTTCAATATCTTGACTAGATCTACTTGTTTCCTTGATGTTCTCCTTCCTTGGGGGCCAATCAGCAATCCTTGCCCTGACCCCCATTTTAGGGACTCCAGGAGTAGATGTAATATGATGGGAACTTTCATTGCGAGGAGGTCCAACTGGAGCCATGACTGCAGATCCTAAGCTGCCATTCTGTGACCTAAAGCGCCTCATGTAAAAGTCATCCGAGTGGACTTTTGAGGTGCCATCTGTTCCGACTGACACTCCAGTGGCAACAGCCCTTTCGGTCTGGGACCGCTTCAAGCTGGTCATGATCTTTTAGTATATTCAACTTTAATAAGTTCCAAAAGAAAAAACAGTCATTTCTGCTCTTTAAATGCACAGTTCTCTTTTGGAGAATAGCCTCCAAAATATAAAGTGGTTGCATGAGATCTTAACCACGGACATTTAAGGACACAGTTGAATGCAAAGTGTCTAGAAAATGCAGATATTCAGTAGGTTTCGAAAAGCAGTGACTTCCTTTAACTTTTGCATCTTAAGAAATAGCCATGCTCCAAGACATTCCAATTGTTTCAACATCACTTGTGCTCCAGAACATCAGAGTGGTAATCCAATCGTTTATGCTTCTTTTAAGCCTAGAACAGAGTAAAAGGGAGATAAAAGAATTAATAATTTTATATATTACTTTTTTCATAACTGAAGCTATCAGAGTAATTATTAAACAGAATTAAGACTTCTAACAGACATGCTTAATTCTCATTGATTGTCATCTCAAAAATAGAGCTGTGGTATGGTGGTAAAAAGTTACCTAGATATTGCTGGTTTGCCTTCGGAAGCAAATAAAAAGCCACCACTCTTGCATTTGGATTCCATGCCTAAATACAAACTTTTCCTTATGAACTGATTAGTGATATTTCAGTTGGGTCAGGAGAGAGTTGTACAAAGCCAAGTAGAGAGCTAATTTCCTCAGCTGAAGAACACATACAGCCTCCATTTCCGATAGAATCTATAGGTGAACCAGATGAGGAATCCAGAATCCATTGAGTTTATACACAAAATTACCATTTGAAAGTCATACATCCTTGGCTGCAATTAGGTAGGAACAAAGCCTATTCAATTTTTTCATTAATGTAAATAACTATGATATATGCTAACAAAAAGAAGGAAGGAAGCTAATTACCAAGAAGATTAGAAAATGACAATAGAAAGAATGGCTGTCAACATTTATTCTGCGTTTTGCACAGCCTTATTTGCAGATTATCTGGGTAGTCCAAAAAGCATGTATTCTCTGCCCAGATTTCTCAATGTATATAATGACTAAAGCTAAATAGAAACACATACTTTTAAATAAAAGAAGCTTTTCATATCAAGTTATTTCCCCAGCTAACAAAATAGTGTTTGCCACAGATCCCATATAATCAATCCAGCTTCACAAGGCTGTTGAAGTTAAATGCTTTCCCATACCTCATCAGTACGAAAGTGATTACAAAGCATTATACTATCCTTTGCGAAGCTAAAAATAGAAAGTAAAAAATCCACAAATGTGCCCTTGCCAGTAGAAGACAAAAGCATGATATTGTCAAGATAAAATCTTGCATCGCTGTGCACATCCTTTAACACAAGGAAGTTAATAATTTTCAAAGGCTAAACCAATTTCACAAAATGTGGCCTTTCAATATTTGCCAAACGTGTAGAGATGCTGCTGAACCAGCAGCGCACTGACAGTACAGTATTGTCTACAAATCAAGGCTTGCTGATGTTTCTACGGAAACTAGTGTTTTCTGCAGTCTCTTCTCAAAACTACTGTACTGTGCTCCACAGCAATGAAAATACCAAACCAGGGCACTTTCTGCCTCCAAAGGCAGCGTGTTTTAACTTCACGTGCCATAAACTGCACTGCTTTGAAATAGCAGCTGCTATTTATATAAAGCTGAACACATAAGGAATACTTAAAATGCAGGCTGATTGCATCACACATAAGAACAGAGCAAGCGATCTACGGTATTGTTGTATTTGTACAGCCATTTACATAAATGCAGTTACTCTCCTTGTAATTCTGCTACAATGACTGCTAAAACAATAGTTTTTTCTTCTCCCCAGATAATTTGAATAACGTCAGAAAGGCTGTCTATCCATGTAGCCACTGCAACACTACTGAATTTTAAACTACGGCAATTTTAAACTTCTTACAAATTTCAAACGCTATCCAGCCTAAGAAGTAATCAAGCTGATGAAACTTCATGCACAAATCAGATCAAGGACGAAAAAGTGCAAACACTGCACACCTGCACATAACCCGGGGCTCTGCCTATGCCAGAGCAAATGATGTTTATGCAATAAGCTGTACGAAAAGGGAACGTTGCACAGTCCTTCCTAAAGAGCCATATAGACTTGCCTATATAAAGAGAATGGAAGGAAACTAGAATGAAAATATAGGACAGGAAGACAGGCTACAAGAGTGAAGGAAGAACCAAGTTGAGGGCAGAACACAGAACAGGCAAGAACTGTCAGCCATCACACGCTCCTCTCCACTGATTGTGAAGAAACAAGATTTCTGCCCCTCACCATTGCTCTTCAATTGTCAATATCTGTGAAAGCAAGGTATACATCTCCCCTCCAATCCTGGTCCTCACTGAAACTGATAACCTACCACCAGTACAAGTTTCTCATTAACTCAAGGGCAGAAGTTCATGCAGTAGCTCTAAAAGTTCCTGAGCCTGGTGTTAGCCATAGAAACATCAAAAATGCTACTAGCTTTGGTGTGCCCCCCAACCTGATTTTTATTTTTTTACAAATTTCAGGGACAACTATTCTAAGTAATTAAGGAAGTATTTAGATAGACAGATAGATAGATGTGTTCTGTGAAACTTATTCTTGACCTGTTGCATATATGTTGCAGTCACCAATTGACCACATGACCACACAGTGCATTTCCCAATGGAAACACTTCCTCTATTCCTGACTCAGCACTGAAGGTGCCTTCTCCAGGACCAGCAGCTTCATTTCACAGAATCACAGAATGGTTTGGATTGGAAGAGACCTTAAAGATCAACTAATTCCACCCCTCTGCCATGGGCAGGGACACCTCCCACCACACTAGGTTGCTCCAAGCCCCATCCAACCTGGCCTTGAACTCTTCCAGGCATGGGGCATCCACAGCTTCTCCAGGCAGCCTGCTCCAGTGCCTCATTGCCCTCTGAGTAAAGAATTTCTTCCTATCTAATCTAAACCTACCCCCTTCCAGTTTAAAGCCATTACTCCTTGCCCTAAATGTCCTACTTCATCTGCTACAGCAGCTGGAATGCAGGTGCGTAATAAATGATTAAGGCCACTGTTAGTTAATAGCACACTCTGAAGAACTGAGTTCCACCTGTCTGTGTCTATCTTGATACAAATTAAATCACCTAAATCAAGTTTTTTGGAGACTAACTACCTGCCTTGTTGTCTCCCTGGATCATCCTGTTACTGGGGTCTAATTTGAAACCTAACAGTGTGTCCTAAAAGGTTTGATTAGCCTCAACCAAAACAAAATGAAACCATTATATTTGAAAACATCAACAGCTCAAAAAATTTAGGTCTTAGATATACTAAACAACAGATTTACTGGAAATGAACAATAATGGCAATCTGTACTTTGCCACTTTCTCATAGTCACTACTGGCAAAACAGATCAGCAAAGATGGTGTGAATCACGCTTGCCTTAAATGACCACTAGTTACCAGTGGATAGATGATATTATGCACTAGAAAACTTGCAGAAAGTTAAATAGTAGAACTGCTGACAAAACACATGGTCTATTAAAATTAGTTACAGCTGCAAGATAGGCAGTATAATACCTACTTCTATAGACCACAGTAGTAACTGTGAGAAGTAACCATTCCTATTCTCTTACTATTTAACATGAAAAAAACTAATTCAAGGTAGAGCTATGAATATCTACTCACACAGGCTATGGTAAGAGCAAGCTAACCACCATGAAAATATACATGCCTCTCCAACTCATCTGAACTTAGTGAGGGAGCCAACAAAATACGCAGATGAGCAGCTACGTATTAAAAGACAAATGAAAACCATATGCAAAAAATACATAAACAAGTACAGTAAAATTTATTACTGGTTATATAAATTAAGAAAAACACTTATGAGAACATGCTTGGAAAAGCAATAATCTGCTTATCAGATTGCATTTAATAAAGCAGGCCAAGGATCTGTTCAAAATGGGTCTCAAATCCTTAGGACAAAATATAGCCAGCATTTATTTATTTATTTTAAGGAAAAACAGAGTATTTCACATCTATCTTCAACTCCCAGTGAGCTGCAAAGAAACCCATTTTCATTCTTTCCCTTTCTGTTTACACCTCTTTTGTTATTTTGCTCCCTCCTCCAAAACTGAGGTTCTAGCTGTACAACAGCAGCCTGTTCTGATCAACTTAAGAGTTTGGAGATGAATCCCAATAGAGTTTTTCATTCCTACATCATTTTTAAAAGGCAGGTAATCAAGAGACCCTGGTTTCTTTTCTTCATGACTGAAATTAGTCACCAGGAAAATGAAGATGATGTACCAGGCAAGATTTCATCCAAAGGCCTCTGAATTACGAAGAAACAAATATAAGCACTTGATTAAGAAGAAACTGAAATTAGCTTAGGATAGTAAAACCACAAACATACACAAATACAGCACTCTAATCAGTATCTTGGATTCAGGCAACAAAATACAATAATCCAAAATGTACTTGACGAGATTAACAGAAAAACGGAGATCAAGCCTCATGCGTCAATTCAGAGACCTTCTACCAGGGTATTTCCTAGATTTAGTTTATGTGGGACCAAGGTCTTTTTCCTTACAAAGCAAGTAGTGACTTTACCCACAACCAAGCCTTACTTGAAGCAATATCATAGTTATTCTGGTGCCTGCTGGTACTTTAGACCATTGGATCATGGATGCTAATGACTGTAATGCTCTGATGCTGACAGAGATTGATTTGCCGGCACCCAATTATTTATGATTCATAATGTTCCAGAGGAAAGACTTCATATTTCACCATCAGCCCTCATTAAGAAGTGTAATTTCCTAATTAAAAATTGGGAAATGAGGGCATCAGTTTTCAGACCCTAGAAAAGTCTTGCTTTTGCCAAGGCTCCACAGCCTCTCTCAACATACACACACACCAAAATAGTAAAATATAATAGATGATGGTAAATGCAGCACTTTCACGGTTATTCTAAAATATTGAAAACTGTAGGATGTGGAGCCCAGAATAGCACTTTGCAGCAAGCAGCTTTGGAAAATGTAAATGAAATCATCTCTATTCCACCGGGTTTACTGAAATTTAGCCAGCCTAGGAAACTCAGTGCAACGCAGATGAGTTACTGGCAGTAACCCTTGTTAACTTCTACTGGGAAAAGAACTGGCATAGCCATAAAAGATTAAAAGTAGCAACTCCTTTGAAATCAGAAAAAATAACTGAGAACAGCGAGAAGTATTTTATATATGAAAGCTTTATTTGTGTCACAAATTCTTACCTGAATTATAACGCAGATCAAATCCTAGGAGGAAAATACTCATTTATCAGCCAATTAAGTTATTATATGTACAAAATAACATCTAATTTCATAAAATGAATTTCTCAGAGGAGAAAAAATCAATTTAATCTTTAAGAACATTTGGCTTTATATGGTTGGCTATAATTAACTTGATCCTTTTCTTCCCAGAATTACCTTCATCATTATAACTAAAGCAAAGTTTAAAGGTTCATCTTTAAGAGGCTGTTTTTACTAACTGAAAGGCTATTTGAAGAAAAGCGTTTGGTATTTTATTAGCTTACCAGTTTTATTTTTGTTACACTGGGAGAAGCTGTTGATTTTGTGTTAACTGAATTTGTGACAATTGTCAGATTTGCTCAGAACAATAGGTCCCTCTAGCTTCTCATTCCCCTCAAACACAAGGTAGCCTCCCCCCAGCCCTGCATTTTTGTCATCTACAAAATTTGCCACTGATCTACATGCAAACAAGTCTGTATTTCTGCCCTTTTCTCTCAATGTCCCATTGTTCCGTGACCCTAGGAAGAATACTTTCTATTCTCAGGAGATGAAGTGCCATCTGTTGCCGTATAAAGAAGAATCACCTGCACTGATCTGCCAAGCTTCAGCAGTACTTTATTCTTAACCCTGTTCTCCACTGAAGTAGCTCATGCTAAAATACATGAACTTCCAGAAGATTACATTGATTTTAAGATGTAGCAGTAATTCACTTGAAATTACCGAGCATGCACTACTGCCAGTTTCTGCAGCCTTGCAGGATGCCTTCTGCAGGCAAATGCAAGCTTGCTCTGCCACTCTGTGAAACAGCTGGAGGACATGCCGTGCCAGGGCTGAGCTAAAAACGCTGCGGTACGCAGCAGTGTTTGCTAGCTCAGATTTCAGGCCACAGGGACCGTGGCCACAAACCAGTGGTCAGCCCAGAGCACACAGAGCCAGCTTGCAGGAGACGAGGAAGCCGCTCTCAATAATCACACTCACTTTCAGTCAGTGGTAAAGTGCTCATGACATAACAGGATGGTGAGACATAACAAAAGCTATCAAATTGAGACAAGCATAGGAATGCAGGAGATAGTAAACCCATACCTGCCCATTTCAGCCCCATTTGCTCAGTTATGATCTCCCACTCATTCTTCCATGATCCTCAATGTGAACACCAGAATTGTGTCCTCTGCTTTCATTTTGTGACCATTTATCAAGAAGAGGATATCACACAACTTAAGAGTACAAATAACTGTTACTTAAGCACACCCTTCAAAACATCCTTTTCATTGAGACTGAGAGAGAAAACACACACGGCATGCGGTCATTCCTCTTGCAACACTCGTGTTCCGTTTCGGTACCAGCGTTGCTCACGTAGTTAAGTAAATGCAGAATCTCTTTACTAAATGCTAATTTATGAGAGCTGAAAAAACAGATGCTGACAAGTCTTACTGTATTCTATTCCTGGAATGAGATAGTTAACAGCAACAGGTTATTTTTGACACCACTGCTTGCTCTCTAGGAAACAACTCTAAAGCAGAGCCAAAACACCACAGCAAAATATTCTAGCTCCCACATACCAACCTCTTAAGAAAGAGAATTTTTAGCAGTGATAAAGGAGGGTTCCACTGACACCCCCACACCTCCCCCACACTTTTTTTTAAATAGATATTTCTCCTCTGTGTTTCTCTTTTCAGCTTCTTGATGTTGGATATATTGCATCCTTTGGTAGTGGTTCCAAAGAAAAGAAAAAGCAAAGAAAAAAAACACTCTCTGGTGTGCAGACTCTTGTAAAAGTTACTTATCTGTAAAGTACCCAGGTTAATGACTAACTTGCGATACTGCAAGACTGTGACCTATGAATAGTCCCAGACCAAAACCAGCAAAAATAAAAAGAACAAGAACCAAACCACAAAAGGAAAGGGGCTGATACTTGCATCAGTGCTGCATTTCGTAAGGCCGGTTCACTGTAATAGCTTCACATTACGGTAAGCACTGTGGATGCACTTCCCTGAGGCTTGCATCCTTGCTCACACAGACACACTACAGAAGCAGCAATGACTCCCCCCTCCTCCAGACCGGCCACAAGTTGTTTCCGGCATAACTTCATTACCAAAATAAAGCTGCAGCTTAGCCTGTGGTCTCCGAGCTGCACCACTGGCTGCATTCCTGCAGGGCAGCCTTGGCTTGCTAGTGCTGGAAGCCAGCCGTCCCTACACAACAAACCCTGAGACATCCCACAGGCATCAGGGCTGAGTGAAAGACCTCAACTGGGAATATGGGGAAAGATGCTGTTAACCTACTGCCTCAAAGCTTCCCAGCAGCTCTGAGTGTAACCCTTACAGCTGTATTTTTCTATGGCAGGTGCTAGACTGAGCCTATCATTAACTTAGTAATAGCATTTACAAAAACTATATGTGTGTGTATATATACACACACACACATATATAAAATTTCACTAGTGTTTACAGTTCGTTTTTTTTCTCGCCACTGTCTTACTTCTTTATCACTGCAGTTGCTTCTCCCCAAATGCACAATTTGGCAACAAAACTTCAGGGAACTGTTCTGCTGTCTTCATGAGAAGTTGTCAAGCTCCCAAACCTCCATGGACTGCTGTTCCCCTTAATGTTGATTGATTTTACAGTTGTGTTTAAGGGAGAAATAAAAGCAACTTTTCAGAAGTGAAAGTTAAGTTTTACCTGAAATTAACAGGCTATATTTCCAAGAACCTCCCTAATAAGCAGCTCGAGAGCATTTCATATTCGGACACATTCCAGAACATCTTCCTGCAACCATTGCTTCTGATTTCAGAGTGCTGCTGCAGAAGCCAGGAGCAGAGGAATTATTCCCAAGCCCCCTGCTACCCCCTGCCAGCGCAGCAGGAGGAAGCAAAGCAATTCGAAAACTAAGTGTAAAAGGCAGGACTGAGATGTGCTGGGATCGGGGCAAGTGAAGGTTACAGGAGTGAAAATTGGATGCCATCTATTTAATATCACCATTTCATTTCCTGACTCATTTAGGGCTATATTCAACCCCACTGAAGGCTTTGGTTTGGGGGCGGAGGGCCAGAAGGAGAAGGGGCGGCTGTCTTCCATTCCCCCCTGAGGATCCCAAATGCAGTTATGTGGGCAGGGACCTCCAGAGGCTCTCTGCTCTAATTCCCTGTGTGAAAGGAGGGCCAACCTCAAAATTTGTCACAATTACTCGGAGCTTGTTTCAGTTAAGTTTGGGGGTATTTTCAGTG
Source organism: Oxyura jamaicensis (assembly GCF_011077185.1). Classification (NCBI taxonomy): domain Eukaryota; kingdom Metazoa; phylum Chordata; class Aves; order Anseriformes; family Anatidae; genus Oxyura; species Oxyura jamaicensis. Next base: position 19,595,077 of record NC_048897.1, on the reverse strand, counting down.
ACAAACTGCCATGTCTTTTGGACATGTTTATTATAATTTATCCATTCTTGTAGATTTTGTAGAATTTACAAAAAATCCCTGACGTTATGCCCATAATCAAAGAAAATTCCCTTTAATACCTTAAAAATTATTTTTACCCTGACTTATAAGTTTAGGTGCAACATTGAAGTTTTTTTATCAATAAGTGTAGCAGAGTTTTTTGCCCTAAGAATGTTACAATGCAGGCAAGTTACCCTTCTAGATCACATGAGCCTAGCAAGCATGCTTCAGTTTCTGACCAAAGAAATGTCAAAAAAAGCACTGTAAGTTTATCACAAACCAAAATCTGAATCACTTTCTCCAGCTATGCTAGAAGTTAAATCTCCTATCAAACATTCCACTGTTCACGCCCTAAATTCGCAGCGGTGTTTGATGATTTTATTTATTTACGTTTCTAAAAAACAACTGGCTTTGAGACTGTACAAAAGAGCAGGAATTCCCAGTGGTTTCCTTACTCCTGCATTATTGACAGGTGACTCCTGGCTGCACAACCAGGCTGCCACGCTGGCTGACACCCTGTTGCCCTCGCACTCTGCAGCTTCCTCAAGACACAACAGGTCGGCTCCTGCACCTGGCTGCTGTGTCCAAACACACTGATCAGCATGGATGGGGCTGGCAGCACCTCAACACAAAATTAAAGACCCGCACCAGAAGTAAACCTGCTTTTTTCTTTGTCACCTGCCTCCACACTTCTTTCAAAGCTCTGATTTAACTGGCCTACCTTGAAGCCTTAAAAACAGCAAATGCAAGCATCAGAACCTCTTTATTTGGACTGCAGCATCAGAGCCTGCAAACATGGGAATTTAATACTTCTCTACGCCAGAGGTAGGTATAACTCTTCTCAAAAAAGGCAGGCTGGCGGTAGGAAAGCCACTGTCTTTAGCATTTTTGCTTGATCAGGAGAGAGCTAAAACTGAGCAATTCAGGTGCTGTTCTTGTGAACAAAACCCTGATACAGTACTGTTAGATAATAAGTACTTCCACATCTGGAATAGTTCATAATATGCAACTTTGGAATAATTCCCAAATTTTAACTAGCATTTACATAGCTCGTATGAAGGAAATGTCTCCAAATCCTTATACCCACATATAATACTTCTTTTTGTACAAAAATGCTTCAACACTAGTTTGTAAATGTTCATATTTTTAAGAGCAATTTTGTTAGCCACTCATTTAATTTTTAATGTTTTTTTTTAAATAAGGTAGCAAAATGACATCTCTTATGACAAGCACATCACCTTACCTTAAAGGAGCTCCCCATTTCTTAGCTAACTCTTTCAATATAAAACCCTGTTGATACGATTTTCACTCTCTTCCTATAAAGCAATAAAGCCATGCATAATGGAGGGAAAAGCAACTTACTCAAAGGAAAAAAGGCTTCTATGAGCCATGCATGTTCTACCTAGGTGTGAAGAACAGGGGGACTTCTTCCTTCCCCAGAATTACCTCATCACCACTCTTTCCTCCTTTTTGCCAATACAAATTTCAAGGCACTCTTTCCCAACGATCCTCCCACATCAAGGCTTGTGTGTGTGTGAACAGTGTCTTATCCCACATGTACATCTCCCGTCACTCCTCATGCTTTCTCTCTGGTATCACCGGTGATTCTTTATCTCTGTTCCAACCACCTACCTAGATTTTGCTCTCCCATCTGCACACCCCTAGATTCCCACGTAAAGTGTTCCACCACTCCTCATCCCTCGCATGCCCCAAGTGGACGTGTTTCTCCCAAACAGAGCCCACAGCACCCAGTCAGGCACTGTCTCGGTGCTCCAAAGCCAGCTGCTGGCACTCCAGCCACCCCCTGCAGTCTTTCCTTCTGCACCTACAGACCTCTCACCACGCAGAGGGTTAGCCTGTGGTCACCAGCAGCATACAACAAATGCTTCTAGCTTTTATTTTCAGACCTTACTCACCAAAAGCTACTTAAAAGACAACTGAGCAAAAGATCGTTTTTTCAAACTTCCAAGTAACTTGTAAGTGTTCAATAAATTTGCTTCCTTATAAAATACAAATTATATTACTTGAGTCTATTACAGTTCCCGCACATTAGAAAAAAACAGAAAGCAATTAGCAGTTATACAGATAAAACAAAGCACCACATGTGCAAAATGAACAACAAACTCAAGCTATTATTAAAATGCAGTATTTTGAAAGCAGACAACCAAAAGGGACTTTTTTGGTTTTAATCCATCTATGTAAGTGGTATCTTTTATAATAACAAAGTATTTTGCTCTAATAAAGAGATTTCACATTTATGTACGTAGAATATATACCTACACACCTTTGCATATATGTATCTGTATATTTACACGCAAGCTGTTAATGCTCTCTCTCAAAAGAGAGTTTGAGAATACTATATACAGAAGTATATAACATAAGCAACCATCGTAGTTAATCCTGATGTCACAAACAATTATTACTGCAACTACTAAAGGTTTACTTCCTTAATGAATCCACTATCACCATCGTTGTAAGAGAAGCACACTAATTTAAAGTGAACACCACTGAACTGTCACTATTACAGAACCTAAAAACCTAGGATGGACATTACATGGAAATGTATTAGGTGTTAATATTATTCAAATTGTGGGCAAGTAAAAACAGCTCAAAAATACCAATACCAAAAAATGATAGTCCAAGCTACAAGTTACTACAAGGGTAGCAGACAGACCTTTTTTACAGTTCACATGTTCCAACAGATACGGAAGCATGTAATCCTCAATAATCCTCGCAAGAAGAACAACAGCTTCTGTTTCAAGAGGTTGCCACATACGGCCAAGTGTGCACCACTGAGAAAGGAAGTCAATTAAAGTCTTGAAGGAAGATACAGATGCAAGTAAAAACTTTTATAGTATTTTGGAAAGGATTTTTTTCTTATTGTTTTGGACAACTAGAACATTCAAAAATGAAATGTACTCAGCTGAAGCCTCTACATCCTTCCACTGTATATCCTTTTTCAAAAAAATGAAACCTTGAAACTCAGTAGCATTCTTTTTTGACAATATCAATTTACTTAATTTACTTTTTTTTAAAAAAGATAGATATTACCGTATTTTTGAACCCTCACAATAATACTGGTATATCAGAGTATAGAATTTGATTTTAAAGTATAGAATAAAAAACAAAAAACCTTTGATAATAAAGTAGGTTTGAAAAAGAAGAGTGATCATCATATTCTTATTTAGATCCTGAGCTTGGAAGAAAAACAAACCATAGTAAGCAAAAAAATTTATATGAAACAAAGTAGTTTCCACCAGCTCTTTGCTTTCTCATTTTCTATTCTTTCCATTCTTCTTAGACCTTCAGCTTCGTACTTTGCCTGCAATCATCTACCGCATTGATGTGCAATCCTATTTACAAGCTATCCTCTCTTGTCCTTTCACTGGAACACTGCATCAGGCTGCCAAATTAGGTAGGTATTAATTTGCAAAGGACTCTAAATCACTACCACTAGCAACATGTAACCCAGTATTTTACGGCTGCTGCTGGATTACTGTGTGCTTTTTTTTTGGTAAGATTTCTTTTTTTGGGGTGGAGTATGCTGGAGAAAGTGAACATTAAACGCAGTCTTCTTTCTGAAGCCGTGTTTTGTGTTTTTTGAAGATGAAATAACATTCTTCTACTGACAATTACACTGTTCATGAAGAAGGCATGGCAAACAATTCAGAAAGTTGCTGCTTCATCTTTGACTGATGCTTATGGCAAACCCTTTCAGTCCTCCAACACAACAGCTACTCCTAAAGCAACAAGCCTGTGATCGTTGTTTGAGGCGTACATGTATTTAATCGCCATGTTTGGTTCCATTCAGAGCTAACCATGGGGATCATCCCACAGACCAAAAAGGAAAATCATCTCAGGCTACAATTTGACACACGTGCTGTACAAATCTTAACTTATGAGGTACCATAAATCCACCAGAAAAAGCATTTAGGCTTCTCTTATATAATATAAACAAGCATGACATCAGAGATCCCTGGGGATAATTCAGTTTCTATGTATGTTCTCAAAAATAGCAAAGAGCTTTTTGTCCTTTGACAACCACATGCATTGCACATTTATTTTCCAAAATGCCATCTTTTGGCTAGAGAGGAACAAACAACCTCTGCATAGGGGTTTTTAGATTTTATTGTTAATTTTCTAGTGAATGCTTCCAACATCCTTTAAAATTTTGATCAAAAAGTAACAGTTTAAACAAACATACACCAAACTGGGGGTTATGCAAACCTATTGACAAAATATGGATAGGATCTGCAAACAACTGGAATGAATTTCTGAGCACTAGGGACCCGGTAATAAAGTTGAATGTGCTACATTTATTAATGGTATCAACCTAAAAACTGAATGGGATGTTTAAAACTTTTTATGTAAACTGCAAAAGACAGATGGATAAAGCAGTCAATAGCTCTAAAAAGCTAGCAGGGAAGAGAGTACAACCATACAAGCCTTGCACTTTGCTAAATGAACGCATATTCCAACTGCACTCTCTTTTTGTATGTGGGAACATCCACAGGAACATGAGACAAGTGTAAGAGTGGTTATATGTATCCCATTATCATTCTACATCAAAAATATTTCAAGTCCTAATAAGGGTGAAAAAATGCAAAGAGAGGAAAAAAAAGCTTCAAAATATACAGTTACTCAGCAGAAATCTGCATGCTGCATGACAGCAACATTTATGGCTTAGAAAATAATAAAGCCAGATAATGTTTTGGTTGATTCATTTCTTGTGAGCACTGCGCTAGGAGTGGGCGTTCAGGTTGGATTTCGGAAGACTAAATAGAGTAAGAACTCCTTACATAAGGAAAACTGAGAAAGGGTTTTCCATTAATTAGAAATACTCCACTGCACAGATATCGCCACAGCAACCAGCAGGTAGATGCCCACCTTCCATTTGTTCCCATAGGTATGTCACCCTGTCTGTAGCTTTTATGATATAGGTGCCTGTCAGGACGACTGACAACAGGCAAGTAGGCAGCACTTGATTTTCTAGAGTACCTACATGAATCATCTACTGGAGGCACGCAGTTACCTCCCGTAACTACAAAGGGAAAATCCTACCTAGCTGGCCATACACAGCAACTGCTCAAGGGCGAGTGTGAGAGTTTGTGCAGAAGCTGTTGTGTAAAGCTACCTCAAGCAAACTGCAATATCAGGGAGAAGCAGCATAAGCAATTCTGGTCACGAAGCCAGACAGCCAGGCTGGCAAAGCAGGCTACAAACTGAAAAGAGCAAGCAAGGTGGCACTGACACCTAAAAAACACACTTTGCAATTTAAATAAGAATCAGTCTATTACAAGTGCACATATGCCAACAGAACTGGCACTTCACCCAGACATCTTTAAACATAAAAGGCAAATTTGAAGTGGATGGTTGGCAGCTGCTAGTTATCTTGAGGCATAAGCAAGTTTGTGTCTGTTTGACCAGCCCACCTGTGCCTGCAGATACACCTGGGGTTTCATACTAGGTTTCTTTTACAAACCGCCCTTCCAGCTCAAGACCAGTGCATTTTTCTCTTCAGGAGCTTTGTCTCTGTAGCCCCTATGAACTGGGTTACAGTCTCTGGCAGAAACTGTAAAAATCTCCCTACCACTTTTGAACTGAAGCCCAAACACAGTCCAGCATGTCATCTTGAGTTTTCTTGCATTAAAACCTTTGCAAGTACCACACAAAAGCCTCTTGGTGTTATGTGATTTTTTCCGGCTATGGCCAGTAAAAGGAAGTACCTACATCTGCTGCTGGTTTACATGCATGCAAAACATTTTATAAAATGAAAACAGATTTGAAATCATTCAGATTCCAATACTAAACCTTCAAAAGCAAATTACCTACTGAAAGTACATGTGTGGGTGTATTCCTGTTTCACTGCATCAACAGCCTTAATCAGCCTCGCGTACTATTTCTGATTATGGTTCATTATATAAAATCATGCTGATAACAGTTTAGTAGGAATGTTTCTTAACCCCTTCTGACAAATGGAAATAGAAGTCTTTCACCAGCTTTTACCCTCGAGGCGCACACATGGGAGGTGACATCCACCTGCACACGTGACTTTGCAAAAGGCTCCGCAGTCAATTTCAAGCCACAGGCATCGGCTTGAACCATGCATCACCACAAAGGCTGCGGCTCATCCCTACGCTGACGGTGCTACACTGCAGCTCACAGCTCCTTGCAGAGCCTCCATGGAAAGACAACTTGGAAGGCTAACACATCTCCTCCACTCGCACCCAGCTGACGTGATTCCCGCTGCACCAGCTGGAAATGTTCTTGATCTTGCTAGGATTCTCAGGACTTTGAAGCCAAGTATGTCTTCTTCAATTCACAGGGCTCTGCTTTCTTAAAAATCCACACTTATGTCAGGTATTTATGTACTTTTGTACCACTTTGAAACTGAAATTTTATCAACACCACATATCATCTGTTAAGCAAATCAATATCTGAAAATTACTTGATAATGTCAGCAGTTGTGTAGCATCACAGGTAATTTCTTAGTAGAATTTCTGCTAGGAAAGCCATTGTACCATAATCTGCTTGATTTCACCCTTTAAAAATGGTTTTACATCTCCTTACATCAAGCACGCTTTGCTTCGTGCATCAATGTTGAAAACAGCTCATCTGTCTGCAGGGGAACACGGCTGCAAACAGTTTCTCCTGGTGACATTCTTTAAGAAAAATGCATGTCTATCATAACAATTTTAGTAGCTGACTCAGTACATCATGTGATGTTAGCACTGTTAAGTGTCCATCAAAAAAGCACAATTTTCCCTTTTTAAGACAGCAGCAGGGTAGAGCTTGTTTTGACAAGCATCCTTTGGCAAAACTTACCCCCAACACGGGGTTTTTGAACACAGCCAAGCACAGGAGCGTCACACATAAATCAGTGCTTTGCAAGAGCAGAGACGAGAACACCGGCAGACTTCTGCAATCCTGTTTCTGTACACTTGTAAGAACTCTTCTGTTACTGCTATTTCATTAGTGAGCCACAAAGCGTCAAGCTACAGCCTTTGAATCTAATCAGAAACATTAAAATGCCTCTCATGGCATGAGACCAAATAGATTTCTGAATTTCCACAGGCATGGTGAAAAGGAAGATTTCCAACACACAGTACCCAAGCAGACAGGGAAATCACAACTCTTAAAACATAATTTATCCTGTCAGTGAAGGAAATCCTCTTCAATACCTACCGAAGTTTAAGTCTCTGGGATTTTATAGAAAGATACCAGTGCAACTACTTTGATTTATGTACACGTATGTGTTTGTTTTTCTCCTTGGGGAGGGAGGGATGGAAATCAGGGCCTGTCAGTTCCCTTAGGGTTGCAACCCTCGCTCAACCTCCTCTAATCCTCAAGCCTGCTACGAGCACAGCAATGAGATGACAGCAGATGTATCTATTTGGAGAAGGTCACGTGCAGCAAAAAAAAAAAGCTGTAACATTTAAAAAAAAGAAGAGCATTGCTAGCTCTATCATTTATATATATATATATATATATACATTTTGTCTTTCATCCTAACCATCCAGTCATCCTTTACCAAATTCAGTGAGGCAAAAGAAATATTTTTGAGTAGTGAGCGATGGCTCAAAATAAAAACAGTTTTAAAACTGCCTGGTAAGCACAGATTTCCAGGATCACAGAAGTCCTTCAAAACACAAATCCTTACAATGAAATTATTTGTTTTCTTACACACAAAGCTATTACAGAAATTCTTGCTCACCTGTGCTTTAATACAGCCTTGCCAGAAGTACAATAGAGACTGAGTTTTAACTCTTAGTTACAAGTTACAAACAGTTTACCTATGAGTAATGAAGCACAACATTGCTGATACTCGAGAAGTTCATTATCTTAGAAGAGGAAGCAGAGTCAAATTTAATATTTTTTCCTTGACATAAGAAAAATACAATTACTGGAGGGCAGAAATTCTGCTGTTGTTTTGCTCCTATTTTGAGTTTTAGAATTTGTGTATATAATTGTTCTGCTTTGTATATGTATGTCTATTCCTTGTAAACTGTTGCTGTAAAGAATACTTTGAGAATTCTTTCAGCCAGACAAGAGGTTTCTGATTAATGTTGCATCTTTATTAAAGATTAAAAACTGCTCAGGACAACTCACCCTACTGTGTATGGTTCATAGGCCAACAACTGCAAGTCACCTTTTCTCACTGGCTAATAGGAATGACTAGTAGTTTAAAAAGAATTTATAGTGCTAAGATAGTTCAACTGCTAATAATTACTTTTTATTATTATATACTGTGAAGATCAGATTGATCCAGAAAGCAACTGAAAGTATTATAATTTGAGAACATAATACAGCATAGAATTTCTCACAAGACGTTTAGATTGTCCATGATGTTCTCAACAAGCTTGATGCTTTTATTCTAGTCAAAAACTATTGCAAGTCTGATATGTGATCATTGATGTAAACATCAGAAAAATACAGTAATTCATTTTGTCAAAATTAGTAGACAAAAATACAAGGAGAGAAGTCCCACTCTGCAGAGCTATTACAATTCTTTAAGGAATCATCCAGTACAAGACATCCATTTACTATGATTTCCTAAATCATCTAGTAAGTAACTTGCTAGAGACCATAAAAGAAGAAAGGATCATCAAAAAATGTAAAAAGTGACTGTGAATGACTACATGGATAAATACATGATATAAAGGAAAGGACTTTCACAGAGGAGAGGGGTTACCAACATTGGGGAACATGCAGTTCAACACTATTGTATATAGACCAATATCAAAGTCTGCTGATGAGACCAGATTATTTGAGCTGGCAACAGAAGATTCAACAGGGAAGTAATTATACAACAGCTGGAACACAATGAGTTGCAGAGAGGTCTCTCAATAACGCGTGAAGTGCATAAATCACTTTGTTCAATATTAATTAAAACACATAGGAGAAAAAGACAACCCATACCTATACACAGGCAATGGCAAGTTCTAATCAACTTAAGAAAAAAATCTGCAATGCTGCAGAGGAATTGCTGAAAACCTTAGTTCAATGCTCCAGTGCACCCAAAATGCAAGAACCTCCTCAGGGATCTTGAGAGGGAAGAGGCAGGATGGAAGGAAGGTATGCGCTATGAAGTCATGCTGCGTCTTTTTGAAATATTAGCAGTTGTTACCCTAGAAACAGAAGATTTCTACAAAGCAATCAACAAGTATGCATAATTCAACAATGAATCTCATACCCATGACTTCTGGATGCCAAAATTTAGAGAAACGAAAAAGCAGCCAGATAAATTAATGCAAGAAAAACCTCACTAGGGTCTTCAAGTGCAAATAGTTCAAGGTGCAGTAGTAGCTCTTCACTCACAGACTTCTAGAAACTAGGAAAACCTACCATGAGATGTATAAGGTGTATATATATGCTTGCTCCCAGCTTTCTCTTCCATATAAAGAGATATCAGTTGTCCAATTCAGAACTACTATGTTCTTACCTACAATTTATTAAACTATCAAGTTTTATTAATATGAGAAATTAACTTAAAGGAACACATTAGTTATATCAGCATCTCAGATAAAAAACAGTAGTAATGCCCTTAAAGATTGTTACATTTGCAATGCCTATACGTTTGAAATAAAAACATGGCATTTACTGCTGTCTTATCTCCCTAACCAACATGCTACCCTACTGAAGGGACTTAAAAACACATAAGGAAGAAAACAAGGTAGAGAGTATTAGAAAAGGATGCCAAGTACAGTCTTGGGAAGGTACAGAGGTACAGACTAATGCAGCTTCTGGAAATTAATTTACTTTCAGAACTAATCTGATTTCAAAACACTCATTTCAGACCTATTGCTCAGATGTCACTATTGGCAAGGCTGTCTGTCAAATCACAAAAACATGGATTTTCATATTTTTGCAATTTGCAAATGTATGCAATCAGACTAAGAGGAGTATATCTAATGGTATTTGAAAAGCTCTTTTGAGGACCTTTCCTGTCAGAGCAAGTGTCTAATAATAAGCTCTTTCCCTGAAAACCTTGATGTCTTTACCCTACTTAATTTTAAAAAATGAGCATCTAACTTGGATCATCTCTGAATTGCCCACTAAAGGAGACTTTAAATCTCTCCTCATTTATTATAGACAAAACCAACAGAAACCATACTCACTAGGGCAACAGCAGCTATTACAAATAGCACCCTTTGCCTGCAGTTCCCCAGATGACAACCTTTTAGCAAAGCCATGCAAAATAACAGTAACATGTCAATCAAACAGAAAAGTGGGAAGGTACAAGATTACTTAGCCTGCAAGGATCTCAATAATGAGAAAATGAAAAAAGAACAGAAAGGATTTACTTGAGGAAGACAAAAATATAACAGCGGTTTTACTTTAATTATTCAGCCACTCATTCCCCTCATCACAGCTGCAAGTGAAATTACTACACAATTTTTTTTAAAACAAAGTTTTGATTTCTAATTGAAAAATACATTGCATAACAAGCTGTACCATCAACAGTAGCTATCTTAAATCAAAAATCAGCATAAGCTAGATATTACTATATCATGGTGCTGTTTAATTTCAAAAACAGTGATGTTGACATTATAAATGAACTGTACGAACAGTGCTATAAGGAGAGACTGATACTGCCACTTTGCAAACCAGGTTGTTTTAGAATTGGCATGATTTCCCACTCTTACAAAGTCCTTGTGTTAACACACATGCCACTATTTTACTTCACTTCAAGGAAAAACTTACATGTCATCAAAATTTTCCAGATCGCTACGTTTTATAGACTAAACGTTACAATTATTGCTCCCATGAGAATTATGTTTTACTGAGCTTGGTTACATTTGAAATTTTTGTGAAAACTATTAATGCTCCTGGTAAAGATTTAAAAAGAAATCTCAGGACTGTAAGAATATTTCATAAGAGGGTCCTGCAGCAATATACTCTACCTCAGCACAGGACTATTAAAGCATACAGACAATTATTTACCATACTGGCACATAAATGAGTATCATTCTGTATAATCACTGTGAAAGACTCACAAAAAAAACTCAGAAAAGCAAGCTAACTGCAGTTTCAGAGTTGGCAATTTTTTGCTTTTCCCTATAGCATTTCAAAACCTATCGATCAACACAAGGAGTGTGAATACATCCAGAAAGATTAGGTACCTGTATTGAAATCTGGCATGAAAAGTTCCTAAATAGAAAAGGCTGTGATTTTGCATTTTTCCCTCTTAACTGAAAGAGTTATATATCATCTCAGCAACTGAAAAGTATGTTAAAATATAAAAACATACCTTTATCATAATTCCTATATAGGCATTCCTATGTAGATGGGCCAAAAAAATACATCCATATTTGTGAAAAACAGAATTAGTGGGTGATAAAATACTTTTTGAGTTGTTAGTGATATATAATGGTGTAACAATCTGGTGAGTAGTCTGAACAGATGCTGACTGATAATGAGAAGTGACAGCAGTAAAGTGCTGTATTTTTAGGATATCGATCCTAACAAATATTATTTTAGATCAACAAACTAACTTCCAGCAGAGAGGCAGTATTAGCACATGATTCCTGCAGCTAATGATCAATAGTTAATAAGCAGAGGAGAAAATGTGCAGAGAGAAGGCTTTGGGGCATGCAGAAAAGTACCAGATATTTTGAAATACTTGTGCATAATGAAACATGTTGGCATTAAATAAGAGTAGAGGAGAAAAAAACATGTAAGAAAAAAAACAGTATTTTCCTGCATGAGCTAGAGGTGTAAATAATTTATCACCACCATCCATAACATTATTTAAACCAGAACACATGCAAACTAACAGTATACTGCTACAATACTCTGCAGTTAAAATCAATTCACATAGAGTAGAAACTTTTGAAAAAACTCCACTGCACTACTACAAACTTTGAGAAATGATTTAAGACTTATTTTTCCCCAAATGCTCCCATACTTCCAAGTAAAAGGGTTATAACTTCAAAACTGGCCAACACTGCATAAATGCAGAGATGGTTTTGAAAGCCTTAATTTGGGTAAGAGTAAGTAAAGATGCAAAGAACATTAAAAAAAAATAATAATCCTTCTGGTTGTAGTCAACTACATTATGACTTGGTGATCCTTTTCAGCAACCTTATTTATCACATACTGCCAATAACCAGGAACGTCTGAGTGCCAATCATCATTACAAATGTCTAGGAATTAATGGGTTAAGAAGTCCCAAGCAAGCATGCACATAAGCACTTGGCTTAAAAAAAAAAAAAAAAAAAAAAGTGGATTGATTTGCTTTCAAATCCTACTAAGCCCATTTTTCTTCATGAAAAATGCCTCACTGGTAAGATTTGAATGAATATAATTCAGCCTCTAAATTGCTGAACCCTTAAAATTTAAATGTGGAGATAGGATGAAGAGGACAGGTCTTCTATTGTTGACGTTATTTTTAAGAGCAAGATAACTTTTAAGTCAAGTAATTACCTGAAATAATCACTCCTACACAAGCAAACCAAACAGTAAATATTGCTGTGCCATAAAAGAAGAGTGACAGGCATTCATTTTTTAAACAACCCAAAATATTCACAACTAAGGAGCTCGTGTTATCAACAGGCTACATTTCTGGACAGAGAACATACTCCTGTGGTATGCGACATATGCATCGCTTCTCTGATGAAATCATTAGGCAAAATAAAAATAGACTTCTTAGCAGTATGGATTTCTCTTCAAGAGAGGTGTCCCTTCAGTTTCTTTTTACTTTACAAATAGGAAGTAAGGCAACCATTAATGCAAAACTGAGAAAATCTAGTGGGAAATGATTTACAAGTTCACTGTCCATCTAAGAAACAAACATACAGGTGCATTCAATATAATTACATATGATTATTTTCAATAGCCTTCCTATTACCTCAAAGCCACAGTGTATTTCTTTTTTCTCCAAAATCATGGGTCAAAGTTGATCTTTAAATCCATGAAGTATTTTATTGAGCTAGTCAGACTCCTTAGTAGAAAAAACAAGATAACCACGCCCTAGAAATGCAATTAGCGTATACGAGTGCGCATACAGCATTAATAAACCAAGAATACCTTAAGGATTTCTAGTGAAGTTGCGATGGAAACTTTAGCCAGTGGCTTTGAAGATCTGCACAGTGACTGCTATTCTTTCTTTCCACGCTCCTTCTCAAGAATGCACATAGGGATATAGAAGAGCTTTTTGCAATGGACTGCAGAACTACTCTGATTCATTTATCAAGTCAAAAATCAAAATAGAAACATGACCACCACGTATTTGATGAAAGATGAAGCAATTAATTACAAATGTAACCTCCTCTATTACTTCCAAATTATGAGTTTTTCTTTTTTATTCTACTAAATACATTAGAATGCACTAGGAATTAAAACAGAAAGCATCAGCTTGTCCAGTAGCCTCACAATAAACGATTTAAATAATCTGAAGAAGTTATCTGTCTTATGATGCAAAATCATGGTTTTTGTTTTTTGTTTTTGTTTGTTTGTTTGTTTAAGATATAAGGCAGTAAACACACATCTCTCCAGAACTACCCATGTTATTTGACTAACGTGACAAGATTCAAAAAACAACCAGGAACTTATTTCAGAAACAAAAATCCCAATGAAATGTAGATTTCCAACCATAATGTGTTACTAAAACTTAATCACAATTATATAAAAATCCTATTACAGTAATAGGGGCATTACTACTCCTACGTATCATGCTACCCTCATTTTTTAGGTTCACTTAGTACCTCTGTACTATGTTTTCATCAGCGTGTATCTGCTATACATGACAGGAAAGAAGAAAGTTCTTAAGTTGTAGTGGTACTTTAAATACTCTCACAGCTTTGTGGATGAAGAAGTTGTAGTAAGACAGGAAATAAAGATAATGGAACTGGAGAAGATCAAAATGAAAAGTTATTTTTCTCTACCTTTTGAAGTAGTATTTTATTTGCCACGGCTTCATAGTAAGAAAGAATTTGCTATGGAGTTTTAAAAGATTCAAGCTCAAATCCTATGCACTACTAAAATTGCACTCAGGGAACTCATGTGAAATTTAAGTAATGGACAGAACTTGTGGCTGTCATCCAATTAACATCTAAGTTAACAATATACAAACAACTTTATCAACCACACTATATCTAACACCCGTAGTTCCGACAGACAGAAAAAAGATGCACTAGCATTATTTATCCATAATACCAGACCACTATGAACTGAATTCTGTTTCTACCACCTCAACTAAAAACTTACAGAATTCCACAATTTGCAAGGTCCCAGAGCTGGCTCTGGAGAACAACTATTTAACAAATGCTTACAGTGCTGTAGCAGCAGCTTTACAGTTACAGAAGTTGAGACAGCTATGATTTGTAGGAGAGCATTAATCCTAATTACCTCTGATACCATTGCCAGAAAGAGCTGGATCATCACACCGTGGTCTCCAGTCAGATTTCTCAGCTTCATATCTGATTAAGAGTTCCCCAGCTCAGTACTGAGCTTGGTTTGAGTTGTCTTGTGCTGCTATAAGCTCTCTGAATATCCATGTGTATGCATCAAGCTCCTCCAAGTAGGCACAGAATAAAGGAATTGATAAAGTTACAGAAGTCTCCTGTCAGATATAATTGGTCATGATTTTAACACCCACAGAAGTAACAGCAGTTTGGGTAAGCTATGGGCTAGGCATAGACGTAGGCAAATTAAGCAGCCCGCATTCTGCTTCACATGTTCTTTTCCTCTCCTGTTTTTATTTTTATTTTTTGTAGGTTTATTTTTTTTAAATTGAATTCTAACAATGAGAGACCAAAGACAACCTAGGAGTTAGAAAACCACGGGTTTGTTTTAACAGAGCTGTAAATTTCAACATCCAAAATAGCTTCCAAAATAACAAACTCTTCAAACACTACTGGCTTCAGAAGAATGAAGTGGGCTGAAAAGAAAGATGGACACAGGAAGCAGGCTTGCTGGTAAGAGAACTTGCAGGATGGAAATAAACTATCCCTACAAACGCAATTCACATCACCAACAGTTGCCAAGGCCAACAGGCCCGATGTGTTTGTACAGCCCTAGCACCCTCCTCTCCCCAGTCAGATATCCATATATCCCTTCCGTAACATGAAACACTACAGATATTGCCAACTCTGTAGGTGCACACTGCCTGGCCAAGCAAGGGGCAGCAGCTTGTGTGATCACTCACCATACATAAGGTCTACATTTTGTCTAGCTGTTTCTTAGTGAGGTTTTTGGACTTGTCTCCCCTACTTAGCAACCCGTTTTCACAAAAAATATACTCAGTCTAGAAAACCTAATCCCTTTGTCAAAACTGACAAAGCTGAAGGAGGAGAGGTAAATGGAAAGGACTGACGAATGGACGAGTCCGGTTGCAAAAGCCTCACTTCCCCAGGAAGCCCAGGCTAAACACAGTTCCCAGCAAAACAGCACCTCAGAAATTATCTGGAAGACTAGGGAAAGGATTTGCACAGTACACATTCGCACATGTTGACAAAGAGCAAAACCCTAGAAAGGAAAACTTGTCAAGAGAGACAGTCTAATACCACCGAAAGGAAGCCTAGGAAATCTTCTCATGACAGGGCAGCTTTCCACATGTCTTTAAAACGTGAGGCCACCAGTTGCTAACTGATAAGAGCAAAGGAGATCCCACCCAACACCTGCTGCAGCAATTCGGTTTAATAGCAGTCCTTTACCAGCTTTGACAATTACTCCCACACTCCCCTGTGAGAGACTAATGGTCTGCTAAAAATAAAACAGAGATTAGCGTCTACAGCGAGCTGCCGGCGAGATGCACTCTGACAGAAAGTGATATTAATCAACCGTGTGGCGTGCTGATGTCCAGGCTTTATTTCAAAGGTTTTCATCTAGAGATTCAGAAGGCCGGATGAATTGGTAGCACACAGGTTTATTTGTTGTTCATTTCATTATTCTCTACAGCCTGTATCCTAGCTTGTAGTAATAATGCCCATGTTTATGTAGTGGGGAATAATTCACTACCAACTAATGTTGATACTGAAGTTTGCGGGTTTCAAAGGACAAGCAGTAAGATTTGTAAGCCCCCTCAACTAAAAATAGAATTTTTACTGCTTATTTCAGTGCTGCCAAGACTCTGTTCCATTACACTGGTAACAGAATAGACCAGGAAGTTGCCTCAGCAGAAAAAATAATTCAAAACCACATGAAAATTAAGGACTTTTAAAAACACATCCTATGCATGAAATTAATATTGAATACTAGTATTGAGCTAGTACTGAATATTAGTATTGAAATGTGCATTCTAGAATTCATTATTGTTTTGCTTTTCATGCATCTCCACGTACATTTTTAGCCAGTAAGCAAAAGAACCATTAAAATACTGCAGAGGCCTACCTGCCTGCTAGAGGCTTCAGAGGAAGCTCTCCTGGGCTTGAGCAGCAGCAGATGACCACACACTGAAGCGCGCTGCAAACTCACCTTCAGCTCTCCTCAGAGAACTCTTCCTCACTGCCATGCCCAGAGACGGAGCCTGCCCCTCACCAGGATGGCAGAGCACCCTGGCACGCAGCACTCCGGGGGCAGCAAAGTTCCCAGGGCTGCAAGCCCCAGAGCTGCTGCCTGCGGCAGCTCAGGCTTGCTTCTGCCCCACATGCACCTCCCACACCTGATGTGTGGGCTAAACAAGATGTAAGCCACAACATCCCACAGATCTCCTACCAGCCTTGGGATGTGATGCCCCACATCAAGCAGACTGAAGGAGCTTTCCTCGTGATACAATATCCCTACCTGACTCAAAAATCACTGCCTATGAAAAAAATCCATCATTTTTCAAGCTGCATTTTCTCTCAGTATTTGTCTCATAGTTAGCAAACATTTTAACTCTATCTCCAATATAAATATTAAATACAAAATTGTTCAAAATTGAAAAAAAAAAGATAATTACTATTTAACACGAATGCATCATGGAGAGATGTTCTTTCACTATGGGCAAGCTTCAAGGTGAAGATATCACACAGTAGGGATCCTGTGTAGGTTTCAATCCCACAGAAACTATTACGTTATTTATTTATAACTGAGGATTTACACTTAGGCAAGAACAACCAAATAAACTGCATTAGTATCATGCTAATGCCTCGTGGCAGAGAACAGTTTATTGATCTCTTCAGCCTTGATTAACACATCATTGAGGGAGCTATGGTTCAAAATACTTGCCACAGATTACACACAATTCTCATGTAAACTGCAGGACTCAACTGGTAAAATAATCAAGTTTTAAAGCTACCTTCTACATGTCATGATTTTCCTCTTCAAATCCTTTTCATTAAAAGGACAGAGGGGACCAGGGGAAATGAACAAACCAGAACAGGAGAAGCATGACTTAAATGATCTGCAAGGCTAATGTTCATATCCCTATGAAAAGATCTGCTATAGGATAACCGTGTGATTGCTATTGGGACGAACTATGTTGTAGCAGGGAGCAAGAAGTAATTTAAAACCCAACTAACAAATGTCAGTCTAGGAAGAGGACTAGGAAAGTCCTTAACTGCAGAAAGAAAAACACTATGTAGGAGGTGAACATACAACCATGGAAGAATTTAGAAACATTGGCCAGGCAGCAGGGAGAGTGATAGCGCCAGGAAAGTCAAAGCCCTAAGAGACCAGAACTGCAAGAGATGTCAAGAACAACAAGATCTTTCTCCACCTGCATCAGCAGTAAGAGGCTGAACAAGCACCATGTAGGCCTGCTGCCCAAGGGGGTGAGCACGCAGTGGCAGCAGACACAGATAATGCCGACATACTCGTTGTTTCCTTCGCTTCAATCTTCACCAAAGTCTCCCAAGCCTCTGTACATAATGAAAGGGATCAAGGAGGAAAACAGCAGTGAGTAAGGATCAAGGGATTACTTAGAGAACTTGACCTTGACCACAAGCCCTGAAGGGCTGCATCAGAAAGTACAGAGAGCTGGCCAGTGCCCTTGCAACCCTGCTATCTATCATTATTGAAGGGCTGGGGAAGTCCTGGACAGCTAAAGAACAGCAAATGTTGCAGTCATCTTCAAAAACACCAAAAGGTCAACCCAGGCAACTACGGGCTAGTCACCCTCTGTTCCCTGGCAAAATCAGACTGGCACACGTTTCTTAAATGAATACTGGTACCAAAAGGATGGTGGTAACACATATGCCTGACCTGTAGAGTTTTAAGATTGCTTGTAGAAGCAGCGATGCATGCAAATTCTACATTTAAGGCATCTAAACACCATGATATGAAAACAAACACATTAGCAAGTGGAATAGCAAATAAACCAAAATGCTGATAGAGCCAGTTTAATTTAATGGAATTTAGAAGCAAGCTTATATCTTGATCTTTATCACTAGTATTTCCTCCATTGTTGTTTTTTCCCCACTTTTTTTCCCCTCCCTTAAAAGCCAATGTTGGAAACTCATCAAGCTCACTAAACTGGAGATTCCAAATCTCAGACCACTGAACTATTTTTTCCTTATTTCCCTCCGCCATCCAGATTTTAAGAGTATCCCTGACAGCTCTGCATAATGCTGCAAATGTTCTTCTAACAGACCCTGATGTACAAAGAGACTACACAATCCTCCAAGTGAAGGGAACAGATATTGTGCTTTGTAGAGTAAGACTCTGATAATCATGTTTTCCCCTCCTAAATTGATTAGCGAGTCATTTATAGACATGGGTAGACCTTAATTCAGGCAAAAATTGAACAAACTAGAATTTCAGTCTGCTTTATGTTACTGACCTGTAACAAAACATGACATGTTGAACAAAGCTTTATTTGCTTAAAATTGTGAGTAAAAGTCCCAGAATCGAAAGAAAAAAAATTCACATTACTGTTTAACCTCAAAGTTACTGTAAGTGACCCACAAAGAGAAAATGTTCACTTGGACTTTGATGAGCTAGATTCAGACACCATTCAAGCTTCCTAATAGGAAAAATCTGATGTTCCCAAAGGACTGGCAAAGACAGTAACTTAGAGAGAAGGTGGCATTGTGGTTGTTTAGACACAAACTGTTGGCAAATTGCTAGAAAGAGCTACATGCACTCAGAGAGAGGGGGAGAGAAAGAAAACCCGAACAAAACCAGAAAACCCAGCCGAAATTGCTGCAATAGCACTGGCAAATATGGCATAACTAAGTTTTCAGAGTGGGCTGGCAGCAATGAAAAACTTTATGTACAGCAGATTAATTTTAATTTTTGAAGCTGAAGATTAAATGACTCAGCCTGTATTCATCATCTCTATGAAGACATCACTCTGCTGCTGAAATGTCAGCTCCTCAGCCTCAGCACCCCGCATAAATTGAAGTGCAATGTTTGCTTTCTTTCATACAGAAATAACTTAGCATTTTGGCTTGAATTCTAAATAGTTATGTCCTTTCTGGAGCTTGAAGTTAAGCCAATACAGCACTCTATCCATTACAAAGTCACACAAAGAAGAACAGATGCCATTTCCTACCATCATATTCTGCTCCACTCGACCAAGTAGGGGATTGTTTTAACTACTGTTAAGTTTGGTAAACATTTGTGCTTCCCTCACTTTCACAAGCCAGTGCCAAAGACAAGAGTTCAGCACATAAACACAAGTGTTTGCTCATCAGCAACAATATGTTTACTGTTGTTAAAGAATTATTTACAGTTTGTGTCTAAACAACCACAGAGTCACCTTCTCTCTGAATCTATGCCAGTCCTTTATGAACTTCAGATAACGTGCACTGGAAGCCAAAATACATTTGGAAGCCCATTTCATCACTTTCCTTGGGTATGTATTTTAGACCAGTAGTTCTCACTGTTGCAAAGCACACTCAGGGAGCAAAGTATTTGAGCTGCAACACATCACAATTCTACGGTTACATAAATCCCAGTAACATCTCAGCTGGCTTACAACTTGACTTCTTAGAAACAGACATGGTATGCCAATGGTTTTTGGCTTCAATACACATTAGCATATTGATAAGCACTACACCAGAGCTTAACTTCACAGTATGAAGAAACTAGGTGCTACTCCTAAATATTTCACCCTGTTTATTATCAATTCAGTATTTTCGTCCCAGAATAAAAGCCATTAACAAAATTATCATATTGCTCCTACATGACTGAGGAGTTTTAGTCTACATATACATAGATTTTCAAACATGAGCCGCAAAGAAACTAAAAATACCCTCAGCATGTGTTTAACAATTACCTCCTGTCGTTATGGTAACTAAATATCTCTGAAGAAGCAAGAACAAAAGGGGAAAAAACAGTGCAAATCCTCACATAACTTCTGTAGATAATAAACATTTTCCTCCACTGTACATTCAAGTGAACGTAGGGAAATATCGCTCTAAGCATCACAACCCCTCAGAGATGAAGATAAGCATTTTAAAATGCTGATGGAGATACCAAAGCATGAAGCTGAAGCAAAATTTGATTCCTCTACAAGGACAACGGCTGCTCAAACAACTGTTCTGTGAGACCCATGAATTCCCAAATCCCAGTGTCCTCTGAGAGACTCCCAAGGAATCTCCTCTTCCTCATGCAGTTTCTCTAGAGCCTAAAGCTGGAAAGTAACAAAAGAGCTCAGCACAGCTACACTGGGGCATAATTATTCTCTATGCTACTCAGAGGGAAGACGAAGCCAAGAGCTCTCTTCCCACCCTGCATGTCCCAGCTTCCAAAAGTTTTGGGGAAGTCATCCTAATGGTCCAGGCAGAAAAATTAGCAAACAAAATACAAAGCCCAAGAAAGCAGGAGTTTGTTTTGCAAGAACTGAGACTAAGAGTCCAGGAGATCTATTTGAATGTATATTTATCAACAGTTATGGATGTGGACAGGAGCTTACAGCATTAACTAACAACCACAGACCCAGAATCATTGCCAGACTTTGACAGGGTTGAGGGGATGTCCTTTTTGGCTATTAGACACCTCAGGTTTTAAGATTTGTATCTCTAAATCACGTTTCAGAAAGTTTTTCATTACAGAATAATTAGTAAATATACCCACATGGCTACATATGAGGAAAGCTGCTCAGTTTCCTGCAGAGGGGAGATGAAGTTCACAGGGCCGTTTATCAAATAGTAGGAACACACAGGGGAAAACAAAAATGGGGGGGGGGTTCATTCCTTGAAGTGACCGGATCATGTTTTACTAGAACTTCCCTGTCACACCTGAAGACTGGTGAAACATTTAAGGTACTGCATTGAAGCATGTACAGCTTCATGACAAGAAGGAACGTTAACTACTCCTGTCCAAAAATGCAGAGTTAAAGCTTTGTAGTGTCTAAGGAGTCCAGTAATAGCTGTTTAACCTGTATGCAAATGCACTATACAAACCAGCCAAATAATTCATCAGTGTGGAAAAAAGTTATTTTTAATATTCCCAGTAATTGTCATTCAACCTGCCCAGGATTTTCAGAGGGTTTTGACATATTTAGAACTTGCACTTTTCTTACTGTCATTCAATGAACTGACTACAGAGCCATCACTTTTAATGCAACTTCAGACAGCTTCTTCCAAAATACTTACTATAACATCATACACTGTAGGTTTTGTGTGCCATTCAAAATATATTTAAGAAGGAATAATAATAAAAAAAGATAGCATCCCTAAACGCGACCCTTAAGATATTTTAGCAATTGGAACTCAGACAGAAAAAATGCTAATGTCAAATATAACCTTGAAACACAAGAATATGAGACAACTATTAATAGAAAGCTAATCTAAAATCTCACTTTACATAGTACACAAAATTGCAGTAAAGTCAGAGTTCACTAACATCAACAATGTACTTCAGAGCTTCATCTAGGCTGATGATGATGATAAGCACAAAAAAATCTCTGCATTTTTAAAGCATTTTATATCTCAAAGAGTTTATTCTTCAGAACCTTGAAAGCATTTAATTGGTGATTTGACATTACCCAAGGGAAATTTCTCCTGACTGCTCGTGCTACTGCTACAGTTTGCCCTTTTCTCGTCTCTTCATGGAGATTACAGTGAAAATGTAAAATTTGCATCTCTACAACAGAACAACACTTGTCTCAAATCCTAATCAAAACTTGTGAATTCTAGGGAACAGCCATTTTGTAAAACTCACTGATTTCAAATACACTCCCATTTTGCATTCCTTTTGCCACAATTTATTTCCTCAGGGATACCTGAGGAAAAAAAGGCAAATGACTCAAGAGCGGAGGTGCCAAGAGCATGGTTTATCAATATGTTTATACATATTTTCAACTGTGAGGTTAAATTTTTGTCCAAGATTCTGCATTAGTGGACCCAAAACCCAGCAGAAAACATTACATAGCTATTTTCCATCACCAGACCTCACAAAATTACAAGCGCTGCATCAGCTATAAGGCCAGAGGTATTTTCTGACAACCGATAGATACCTTTTAATTGTCCACATTTGTCTCAAGGTGTATTAAAAAACACAAATTAGGCAGAGTTCTGGAAAGCATTACAGGCCTGCTAAATAGGCCGCTTCATTTTTTATTTATTTATTTATTTTTGAGCCCAGATGTATTTTAAAACGTGTATTAAGCATAGGATAGAGTTCAGCTTGACACCCACCTGTTTGGTGGTCCGGGCAATTATACACGATATCACACTGAGTAAATTAAGCAAAGCCCACTGACTATTCAAGATTTAACTCAATCTATTAAATTGTTATTTGGTAATTTTAATATTCTCTCACATTACAGCTAACTCATCCAAGCTCCCTAAAGGCACCATCTTAGAAAACAACTATTTTCAAAGAACTTAAGTGGTTCTCAAAGCTCTGAAGAGGAAAAGTCAATATACAGAAACACAATACCAAGCAATAAAATGGTTTCTGCCCATCACTCAGATTATGAAAGATTCCATCCTGGTCACCCGCTCTCCATCAGTTCAGCTCCGTATCACAATTGAGACATTTCACTGCTGCCCCTCCCCTTTGGGAAGTAATCGGTTTTTTATTTTAGCACTTTTCAAGCACAAGAACTTTACTCTGGCAATTTAATCTTTATCTTCAGCAAAATGTTTATGGTAAAGACCATCTTCTAAAAGATTAGTGATATAACAGTTTTAACGCTACTACCTACTTCTTGATACAAACAGCCATAAGCAAAATAGGATTAAGCCATTTAAGCTGAACCACACCACATAGCTTTCTCCAAACTGGAGTGGGTTGAAAACTGAAACACTGCTAGTCTCAGTGAACCTTGTTTTGTCCCATTAAGGGAGAAATAAATCAAGACATCTCTAAAAAGCCTCATGAAATGAGGAACAGAATGCTCAAAGGTATAGGCAGAATTTGTCTAGGAAAAGCATACACATTAAAACCACAATGGGCTCGTGTATCAGATTAGGAGAGTCACTGGAACCAGAACTCGCAGGTGACTCCTGAAATTCCTTAATTTGCTGAAATACCTTCATACAGATTTGAAAAGGTCCATTGCCTGGTGCCCTAATGGAATTGAAGCTGGGAAAGATCACAATATTCAGACATAACTGCTTGTCAAATATGAGCACTGAATTTGCTAAAATAAATCAGCATGAATTTTTTGTTCTTTCAAAAATATAAAGCTCAATCAACTCTTCTTTAAAAATTATTTACTTTAAATCAACTCTTGTAATTTTCCCAGTGATCAGAAAAAACAGCATTTTATTTTAATTTAAACCTATGGAACAGCCTGGCTGATTTACTTCCCGAGCAGAACAGATAAGGATGGCCTTCTCAAAAAAAAAAAAAAAAAAAAAAAAGCCAAACCTTGGACATGGAAATGAAGTCACTGCTGAATTACACAACAAGCTGACTTTTTGTTGCAGACAACTCTCATCCAGGCATGTCATTTAATTTGTTCAGGAATCACTGGGAGGGTTATTACCTATGATGATCAATTAAATATATGTTTCCAAGAACATTAACGTGTCACATGCTTTAAGAAGATCAACAAACAGATCTTCTCATGCTGTATTTACAAAGCCATAGTTGCATAACTGACTTGGCTACACTGGAGCAGAAATGTAGGATTCAACGAGGCTTAGAGCATATCAAATAGATGAGAGAGAAATCCTGGGGAGATAGAAGGGAAGTGAAATATCCTCTGACTCACTTGAGGGAAAGGAAATTTCTTCAAATGACAAAAGAAGAGTCAATGAGCCTCTGTAAACTTGAAGTCATCCTTCTAAATTAAGAACAGACAGGCTCCTTAATCCAACAGTCCCGAGGCAAAAGCTTCGGTCCAACCAGAAAGTAAACAGAATTAGATGGATGTTTTAAGCCAGTGTTGTGGAATTATGCTGTCATCCCATGAGGTACCAGAGAAGTTATAACAGCTCCTACCCTGCAGAAATGAAGTCCTGAGGAGAAGGGGCAAAGGGAGAGTGGAGCTGAGACTGCTGGCTCCACAGCAATCACAGGAAATTTCTTAAGTCTCATTACTGGAATATCAGATCAAGAAACAAATGAACTCTCAACTCAGAGGACCCTGAAACTCGAGGCAAAAAATAGTCAATTTGAGGCATGTAAAAATATTCGTAATGAATCCCTTTCCGAGAATTTAAGAGTAGTAAGAGTCCTTCCAGAAGACACAATCTGTACCACGCTCAGCACCCTTTTGGATGTCTCGAAGATCCAACACTCAGATCATGCAGAGTTCCTGCAACCAAATGTTTCCTTCGGGAATGTTTTTACCTGATACAGTGTTTGACAGGAATGAGCAAATTCACTGACACTGAAAGAGAAAGTAACAGATACTACCCAGGTGAATTAAGCAAGCCCTAAAACATACAGACATTTCCACCAAAAAAAGACCTAAGCAATGAAGTTAGATCAGACCTTTCACACATTCTTTCTTCTCCTAAGCACTTTAGACATTTGGTACAAGCATTTATAGTATTGTTCATTACTTGAGTCTGGTCTTTTTTTCTAATGTTAAATGAGATACCAGGAAACCCAGAAAATGGTGTATACCAGAGACACATTTTCA
Organism: Oxyura jamaicensis; assembly: GCF_011077185.1. Lineage (NCBI taxonomy): Eukaryota > Metazoa > Chordata > Aves > Anseriformes > Anatidae > Oxyura > Oxyura jamaicensis. Next base: position 19,570,128 of record NC_048897.1, on the reverse strand, counting down.
AGCTTTTAGTGGTTCACCAGATCTACCTGTGCTCTGGTTTAAAGAGCACCATTATCAATGGGGTGCATACATGTGCATGTTTAGGCAGACCACCTGTTCTGTTAATCACAACGGCAGCACAAAGTGATGATGCTGAGGGTAACTGCATACTCCAGCTGAGAAGGAACCGCAGGTGGCTGGCATCTTCCCTCCCCTCCTCCTTCCTGGCCATGCACACATACATGCCCTAGACAGCTAAGCACAAAGCCCAGGTCAATTTACCTGTACTAGGTCACTGCTTTTATGGTAGATCCAGGTTCCCAATGGGACCCCAAAAGGTCATTTTTTGGACAGCAATTACATATCACAGTTTCAAAATGCCATTACTGCTCTGAGCAAGTAACTTTGCTTACTCCAAAAATCAACAGCAATTTCTTTTTCAGCCAGCAATTATATACAGACAATTGCATAATCTTTAATGTTCAGAAAAGATAATCCCTATTTTTAGAACAATGCTCAAGTTTAGCACAGCAAGGCAGGAATAGAAATTGCTTTTAAATCTAGCTGTGCAAATGTTTGTTTTAACCGATGCCAAATTACCAACAGTTTCCATCAACAGAAAAATTAACTCCACTTTGAACAAAACATCTGAACACAAGTGAAAACTACACAACCTTCACCTGAAATATAACAAAGCATGCCATACCATACTAGTTTACCGACTTTCAAAAAATGTCCAAACATAGTACAGAAGAAGCCCTTTTGGACAACTCATCATACACGAGCTCCAACAGCTGATGGTTCAAGCAAGCAGCTGAACTTGTTTGAACAGTGAGTACATGTCGGGTAAGTAACTCTACACCCTGCTAAAGCACTGAGCAGTGGCAAGAGATGAAATGCAAAAAGACAAGAAACAAGCAGGGCACTTCAAAGAGAAATCCAGAAAGCAATGGTAAAGGAAACACCAGACTGACACAGCAACACAGATCAGGGCAAAACTGCAACCAAGCAGCAGACTTAACCTGGGATACTTGCTCTGTTCTAGCCAGTACAGCTATCACACAGCAGAAAGTAAGTGGGCTGGGTGGCTATTCATCCAGGAGATACCACATTACTTGCACACCAATAAGAAATACTTCACCCTGCCCATAGCTGCCTTCCAGGGTTTTTCCATGCAGTAAGAGCTACCCTGAAAAAAATCTTTGTCTTAGAATAACAGTAGCAAGAGGAACCTGGAATAGAGGCTCTCCTGCAGTTTACCTGTGGAGTTCCACAAGGGATTAGCATAGCAACAGAAAATTATGTAGAACCAACAAAGTATAGTTACATTCAGTAGATGAATCTAAAAAATTAAAGAGTTTAATCAAGAAAGCTCACAGTCTGAAGTTACCAAAACTCTTAGGCTCATCTGAACTTCTGACACACTCCATCTTTTGAAGAACTGTAGGTTTAAATTCCAAGAGCGTGAAACGTTGGAATGCCCCTCCAGTGTTGTGAACTGCCAAGCATATCAATATTTTCATCAAGGATAAATCCACTTAACGATAACTCAGCATGAAAGGCACTCTTAAGAATACATTTCAGTAGTAAAAGCTGGGATATCAGTATCATTAATGCTGTCAAATACTTGTTATTATAGAATCTCATTTTAGTTGATTACAACTTCCAAATTGAGCAGAAGTATTTGTAAACTCTAGTTCCTTAAAGGAACATGGTAGCAGTTAAAAATTATTCTCTGTATCTTTTTCTTGTAATTTCCCATCTTCCTGCACACCCGACTCCTGACACTGTAGCTGCTGGGAAAATACCGGGTATACACCTGATAATTGAAGATGACAATTTGAGAAGCTTCAAAATCATTTTTAAAGGTATTTATATTATACCTTTGAAATACGTAATCTGTACAATTATATTTCTGCAGATATATCCACGTAGATACCATGTATACACACACACAAGATAGTGGAACTATCCACATGCAGTTAGATATCCTGCTTAGCTCGCTGGACACCTACAAGAAAATCTTGGCCAAGAAGGACATAGACAAACATCACTGGGCAGCAACAGTTCCACAACAATCTCAGTAGAGTATTATTGCAAAAACTCCATGAAAAATAAGTAATAAGATATTACCAATGGGAAAGAAAAAATGGTGGCAGATTTTACCAAATATAACATCATATGCATCAAAACAATTTAAGAACCTCTCTAAATACCATATAAAAATACACAGCTTTGTAAAGACACGTTGTGTGCATGTATTTACAATACTAGTTTAGACACTGAAAAGGAGAATCCCAAAAATCTGTAAGCATCTTTAACTTCAGCATTCTGTGAAAATGTTTCAATTAGGTTATGAGGAAAATCCAGGCATTTAACTAAATATTGAAGTAACTGCATTCATATTCCTCTTCATTTTGCCAGTATTTCAGGATGATTATTAACACTTATGAATAAAAAGATCAATTAAAAGTTCTGGCACGGATCATAATTTTTTATTAAGCCATTTACAGTGGAACAAGGAACTGTCACTTCTCATTTTTCAACTGTGCTGTGAACTGCACTGTGCAAAAGGAATGCTACGAAAGACCAAGTCATAGTACTGGCACCACTGAACTGAATTTCCTTGCAAAAAGACTGCTTTATGCAGCATTATCATGAAAGCCATCACTGCATCTATTACTAATCTACATACCTTCAGGGATACAACTATTTACTCCACTACTCCTCATGACAGCAAATGAGGACAGCAGCAACAGAGAAACAGCACACAGGTGTGTATTTTCTCTTTTCAAAGACACCTTCGTACTAAACAAATAGCTCACTAGCTATCAAAAAACTGAGGTCAAAGAAAGCACAAACACACCACTTCACATCAGAACTTCAGTGACAGCTTTGGAACAGAATATATGCATAAATTTCATTGCACAGCAGAAAAAAAAAATGAGATTTTATTTGCATAAAACTTTTCTGAAGCTCCACGATCCACCCAGAAATTGTGCACATATATAACCCTCAGGACAATATGTTCTTGTATCATTTGTTTGTAGGATACAAAGGAACCACATTTAAAAAGAAACACAAATAATAACCTGTAAGAAGATATACCAGAAGAACCACTCTTTCAATACTACAATTGAATTTCAAAAGGGACTCAGACCAAACAATTCTAAAGCAATAGAACCCAACAAAAAGAAAATCTATTTTTAGTCCAAGATGCTTAAAATACGCCAAAGTCCACCTACCCTATTACCACAAATACTTTCCAAGCAATCTGGGTGTGAAGCAGCAGCTGGAGGCTAGGAGACAGCTGAGCATCTGGTGGAATCGATCTCCTCAGCACCGTGACATTACACGTGCCGTCCATTATGGACATTACTCACTTCACAGATATACATTTTGCTTGCTTCAATCTACAGTTTCAAACACGGAAAGCTTGTGGATGAAGCATGTTGTATCTTTGGAACACATCTAAAACACACTCTCAGCAACTTTAAGACATACTACAAAGTTCATGGGTCTGTTCCACAAGCACACTTTCACCAGAGCTATCCACAGAATAACAGTGAGCAGTCATTATAGCAGAAGGACGCTGAGGTAAAAGCAGAAAATGAAAATGTCATTTGCCTACAGAGAAACAACAGTCTCAGTCACTTTTTCAAGCCTTCATGAAATATACAGATAAATTTTAACACTTCAGGTAAAGAAAGTTATAGATATAGGGCAATTGAGATGTCTTTTTCACAGTGTATTCATTCATATCAGTAACCAAAAGACATCATATCAAATGGAGGACTGATGTCAAACAGAATGATGGTGAAAGCAGCTAGCCAAGGGAAAAGTTTTCAGAAAAAAAAAAATGTTTTCTTTTTGTTCTGTACTATTTGTTTGAAAGATTTGTTTTGAGGAATTAGTTAAGATCCAGTTAAATGCTTCCCTAAATCTGCTGTAAAGACAAGAAAAAAGTGAGATTAATATGTGGCATACTTGTTGGTATACCATAATGCAGCTAAAATTAGCTTCTGCAGGTCAAACAGCTGTAAAAAGTCGTAAGCATCAGATTAACTTAACAGGAAACAGACTGCTGGAACAAGCGCGCAAGTAGCACAAGGCTCTCGTCTCAGTGCTGATCTGCATACAGTCACCTTCCGGATCTGGCATCACTGATGAGTTTCCCTTCGCCTCCCCAGCTGTCAAAGACCTGTGCTGTTAGAACACTTTTGTTTTATTCTCAACACCACTCCATTAAGAAATTGTTAAATGGCTTTCAGCCACAGCATTTTTTTTTCTTAAATCTGTGGGTGACAGCATTAGTAAGTAAATACCTTTTATTTACCAGGCCTCTTAAAAACCCATTAAAGATTAGATGAATTTTAAAGCTGTACAAAATGTTTATAAGGACACTTGTTAAAGCTTAGAACACACGTTTCATTTAGCCATTTTAAAAAAGGCAAACAGTATTTACTATACGTTAAGCGGTACTATGCCCTGAGGTTTCTGCTTAGAGCTGCGCCATGTAAATGTGAGCGATGAAATGGACACGACTTGCCAGCCCAGGCAGAAGCAGCAGCTGGGGAAACGTTTCAGCCTCTCTGGGGCTCGGCACAGTACCGTGCTTCTGTTGTTTCTGCTTACCGAGGGAGGGCTCCTGGGAGGAAGGCATCTAATTAGCTCCAAAGACTTCCACGAGGTACTCATTTTACAAACTGAATAATGATTCAAACACCACAGGTAATGCGATACATGGAGCACCATAAAGGTGACTTCTTAACTGCCGGGTAATGAAGAGCCTCAAGGAGAGCATCAAGGAGAAAAGGCAGGCAGAGGTGCTGCCTCACCACAGTCAGGTCCACCTTTAAGACCTCTGAGGGACAATGTCCTGTTAACTAAGAAAGTAATACTGCTTTACCACTATTTTTATACACCCGAACTCATACCATTGCATATTCCATTCATTTTGTATGATGCACTTCATACGACACGTTTTTGTCCTCCTCTTTCCTCATAATCCACCAGCATTTGCTTTTTAAAGCTGGTATCTAGTGAAGTCCAGCCTTAAAGATTTTACTCTAAGCAGGAAAGCTTATTAAGTTCCCTAACTATTTCTCTTCCCCTGTGACTTGTGCATGACAACAGGGATCCAGCATCCCACTTCACAGTCCTTTCAAAATAGACTTCTCCAAGAGCAAAATCGATTTGCTCCAAGACGCCTCAGCCAGGCCTCGAGATGCACGTGGCTCAGAGCCATCAGACCAGGGCTACATCTGTGCTGGTGGGACTTTTGTGTTCACAGCACATCGGGATCACAAAAAAGGCCTGATGTCTGTCCTTGGACTTTTTTCATAGTTCTTGCTCCTTCAAATAATGAAAGTATAAATAAGTGGGTTCACATGGAAAGTGCAGCAGCAGAGAAGAACTGGCAGAAAGAAGAAACCAGCTACACAACACCGCACAGCATTTTTCATAAAATGAATATTATTCAATCGTGTTTCTACAGCTGGTGAGAATTCAGACTGAGCCTCTGATCTGAAGCAAAGAGCAGGACACTGCAGCAGTAAATTTACAGCAGCTAGGAAGGCAAAGGAGGATTTCATTGACAGAGAGAATGATATCCACATGCAGAACTGTAACACCCAATATCATTAAATGGAAATGAAACAAAAAGGAAAGCAATTTTCTCCTCAAATCCTTACAAAAAAAAAAAAAACTCTCCCCTCCTTTATTTATTTTCTTAAAGTTGTATCGACAAAGGCTCTGCAAGCTAACCAAACACTGACAAATTCTGAACAGCTCTAAGCTTTGCAGTGACTGGGTTGGACTTCAGTACCAGTGATCCCACCTGGCCAAGTGTACTGGGTCTGGCTGGGATGTTAACTTTCCCTGCAGCAGCCCATACAGTGCTGCGCTCTGCACTTGTAGCTAGAACAGCAGTGGTATCACACCAGTGTTGTGTCTGCTGCTGAGAAGTGCTGGCACAGCATCAGGACTCTCTCTGACCCTCCTAGGGGGTGGGCAAAAAGTGAGAAAGAAACATCAGCAGGGCAGCTGACCTAAACCAACCAAAGGGATATTCCATACCATATGGTGTCACACTCAGCAATAAAAGGTGGAAAAAGGAAGAAGAGGGGAGGGGTGGGCTCTCATTGTGAAGACGTCTGTCCTCCTCCCGAACACCGGCTACGTGCGCTGAGGCCCTGCTTCAAGGACGTGGTCAAGCATCGCTCATTTGTGGGAAGTAGAGAGTAATTTCTTTCCTCTGCACTTCCACATAGCCTTTACTTGTTTTGTTTAGTTATTCCCTTTCCCCCTCCCTCTTCCCCTTTCCCTTTTTTCCCTTTAGTTGAATTGTTTAATTAATAATAATATTTCCTTAATAATATATAAAGAGAAATATATATATATATATATATATATATATATATATATATATATAATTACATCATCCTTATCTCAACCCGTGAGTTGTTCTTTCCTTTACTTCTTCCCCTCCTCATCTGAGGAGGGGGAGTGAGAGAGCGGTTGTGGTGTTCAACTGCCTAGCACGGTAAAACCACCACGCCAAGCCAAACTCCTGCTGCAGGAGGGCAGCTGGACTGAAGAACTGATCTGGATTTAAAGCATGCATTTAACTGATGGCTTCATTAAGATGAATGGAAGCTCACTTCTGATCTAACTCAACACCGGCAGCAGCTGAGGGGAGAAAAGTGGGTGAGCACAAATGGATGCATGACAGTGAGGCTGCTGGAAGTGTGGCCTGAAGGTAATGCCACTGCAAACTGTAACGTGCAGTTAGTTAAAAGCCATGGCCTGCCCTCATCTCTCAGCTAAAAACAAAGGTGAAAGCTTGCACAGAAGTTCTTGGTATCTTTGACAACACCGAGATGGGAAAAGAGTTAAGCTTACACAATTTGAAAGCCACACAAATTATCACATCACTCTCACCTCTGTCCTGATGTTTCGTGGGGGGAGAGAACAAGAGCCCTCCTGAGCAGAGAGCTTTTTACTTTCAGTATTTTGTTGCATTTCCCTGAACTTTCAGAGATGTTCCACTGTCACCAGAGGGCATGCGTGCACACAGGCGTGCAGCTTTGAGACATCACAAGCTGCAGGGATCGGCAGGCTGGGGGGTAGCAGGCACACTGGGGCACAAGCAGCACCCACTGCTCACCGTACCCACTTCATGCCCCAGGGGAGGCAGGAAGAGCAGAGGTGGCTCGGCTCTGCCACAGGAGAACAACAGCATCACACGGTTTGCTGACACCTGCTCGCTGTATAGAACAGGGCACTGTGCTGTTGCCTAGAGATTAAAACTGCAATCCATGTTTTCTCTAAAGCAAGTGATAAAGTAAAACTTCTAAACACCACAAGCAGAAGAAACCCAGAAAAGCTGATGCATTGCTATTTAGACAACTTTGTCTACATAATTACTATACAAATCCTCAGTTCTTTAGATGGCCACTTCTTCCTACAAAATCTCTGCCTAGTTCACCACGCTGATTTCCACAGCGAATAAAAGCTTTCTCAGACCTGTGCTTGCTATTTTCTTTGCTAAATCTAATGCAGACAGTAATTGCTCTGACTTTACATCCAAACACACCACAATCAAGACCCTTCTTTGAGCAAGATGTGTGCAGTTTGGGATACCCTACTCACTGGTCCTCAAGAATAAAATTACTAAAAAATATATATGTTTAAGAATTATTCCCTGTGTGTTTTAACAAACAATGTTCACAGCAGCAAACCCTATTTCTAACAAAACCTGATGTCAGTTTTACATGGGAGCTAACTGAATGGACAACTCACCATTGATGTAAAAGCTTCACAAAAGTCTTTAAGTCCTTCAGCGTAAAACTGATTTAAAGCAAACAAATATATCTTCTTCCAGGAAAGCTTTAAATACAAAGTGGGCATTAACCAACTATGATCTGCCTAAACCGTTTTGAGTCAGGCATGTTCTGTTATGCATGCAAAGGGGGGTGGAAAAATCTAACACATTCATATTCATTTAGCTGGCCACAAGCATTTTGCACAGTTTTCTGTTCTGAATAGCAGCCAATGGATCTCTCATGACAGATGATCATTTCAGTTTCCTTTTGAAATTCCTCTCATCTTTGAGGTTTCACTGGAACCTCCTTCTCTGAAAAATCTTCACTTTGTTTTCTTCAGGGAAGTCCTGAGTACAAGCCTACACGACTGAAGTACTGACTGCGGTGTTAGAGCTCACTCTGCCCCAAATAACCCACGTACCAAGACCAGCAGAAATATATATGTATGTGTATATATATATATATATATATATATATATATATATTTTCATTCTTCTCTCCAATTGGCCCCCATATAGTTTCCTCCGCTTTCACTACTTACACATATTACTAAGCTAAGATCATGAACTCATTTATGAGCAGAAATAGGAAGTGCAGTTGTGAACAACTTCTGAATAACTGCCCCACAGACCAGGCAATTTAAACTTCCCTAATATTTAATTGTATTATTTCCTAAAGTTTGTGTGTTTTCAATCCTTTTTTCCCCACCTTATTCAAGCTTCATCTCCTAAATTACTCCTCTTACTTTTTTCTATTACTTTAGTATCAAACATCCTGTTTTTCAAGCAAAGGTAAAACTTGCATAATTTTTGTAGTTCAGAGGCCTAATACTTCAAAATATGCATAAGCAAGGAATGCAGTCATATATAGCTGGTCAAGCTATCTTCTCTGCATCAATAACATATCCTTTAATTATTTCAAAATCTTCAAAACTTCTGCAATTTTATTAATTCGTAGGTTTTACTATTTCAGGGACCTTTGTATTATTTCCCCAAAACAGCAGTGTTTTCAAATACAACATTACAAAGACATTCACTAATACACACAAAATACTTTTTCACTTTGTTCACTTGTTTATATTAATGTCCAAAGATCTTAGTGGGTTATAGAATGAAATTAAGATTTGACACATTACAAAGTATATACAGCTGAACTCTTCATCCTAGAACATTCCGTTAAAGGAATCCTAAGTCTTAAAACCAAAACCAGTATGAAGCCATCATGAAGATATATGCCAGCAAAAAATTGTTTCATAGAACAGAGATTTTAAGCATATAAAAGTATAGGATACAACATTTTGCTTTTACCAGAAAGCTTACTACTGTGCTTTGCATTTTCTTTTTCTCTTACATAGTGACATTCTAAAAATACAAACAAAAAATGTTTTTTTTTTTTAACAAATTGTGTATCTCTGTCTTGAAAAGTCACATTATTACCTGCTTGAGAAGAATACCTTCATTAACTTATGGAATAAACAGGAAGCAGAACTATGGACAGCCAATAATGCCAGTGCTGGCTCCCCCCAGACAAGGGGTATTAAGGGAGACCAATTCCCAGCAGACATAGTTCATTGCTGAACGATTTACCGTCTCAGTTATGCTTACATTGGAGCCAAAGTTTTACCCGTGTTCATTAAATCCCATGGTCTTTTCCCACCAATACCAACTAGAGTCCCTGCTGCAATCCCCCCTTGGCTTCCAGCTCAAACTGATGACAGTATTGTTTCCACCTACCCTTCTACTACTGAGTTTTCACAGGGATTCCCAAAGCCCCTCCCTGTGATTTCCTGCTGCACGCCCTACCTATCTGCTCCACCTGCCAGCCATGCCTGAGGTACAGAAATAGTATCATAGCCAGAGCAATAAAGATGCTGACCAGCCTGTTAGCAATAGCACAGGTGCAGAAGCAAAGACATGATTAGAATTAACAGATGAAACAAATACAGGCAAGTAGAACCATGACATATCTACAGTAATATATGGCTAGAAGAAAGCTTAAGATTATATATGCCATACAGCAGACAGGACACGATTTGTACCACGTAAGCAGAGATGCTACTCTCTTTGTGTCGGAGAGCCTGCTGCAGACTCACGGATCCTAGCAATGCCGTACACCAAGACATTCTAGGACATGAAAATTGTCACACCACTACAGAGAAGTCCATCTCTTGATTATAAATTTACAAGTTCTCTCACGAAGCATGGCTCATGTCCACGATTAGCAAAATTTAGTCCACTCTTCTGGCTTCATGGGGTATCCTGCAGCTACCCAGTACTCCAAAGCATAAGGCAGCATCTAAGCAGATTTTACCAGATTGTGCCTTAACTCTTGTATACAAAAAAAAAAAAAGAGCTGATGCTACACACATGCTGTCGTCAACCGAAAATTTCCAGTTTCCTCAAGAAGTTGATAAATACTTCATATCATCTTAAGCAGCTTTTAACATCCTAGACACAGAACATTCCTGGGCTGCTCAATCTGTAATATCTATTCATTCACCACTCTCAAGCCAACCAGTATTTCAAGAACTAGATCTCCAGCATTTTTAAACCATCTTAATTTCTTAGTAACACTTTAGGATTTTTAATTCTGGGTAAAGAATTCTTGCAGACTTGGTGATAAATAGCATCTATTTATCTGGGCACTTAGTCTTCTCTCCAAGCAGTTGAAAATGAAAAGAATGTTGTTTATCATCCTAAAATAGCTCTCAGTTAAATGCTAATCATTACCATCGGTGAAAAAGGATTTCAGCTGTATAGCATTTAAGTTCTACCCTTAAAATACTTTGTATTACAAATCTTCCATGCCACTGCATTTTGTGGTTTGACATGCAATTTAAAATTCCTCTTTCCATGATTTCTCAATTTCTCAGTTTTGCAAAAATATCTCACATCTCCTTGGAAACCTGAGCACAAACACAACAGAGGCTTCTGGCTCTAATGGTTAGAAGCAGGTTAGAAAAAACTACATTCCTTTGCTGGTTAGGATAGGGTTCAACACCTCATTTCTCTATTCATGTATCTAACCAAAACCTGTCTCTCCTCCCCATTTTACCTCCCTTCACTCAAATCCTATTGATTCCTTCAACTACTAACTTACACTCATCTCAAGGTTTAATGTGTTTTCTATATTTTTTATAGAAAAATATAAGTGATATAGGGAAGCTGGCACTTCATGAGTAATACCGCAGAGAAATAAGGCCCCACAAAAATAAAAAAGGCAAGAACAAAGTCAAGTGAGATCCCTTTTGCACAGATATTTAAAATGATTGGCATAATCTATATCAAATGGTTTCTCTATCACCTGCTCTTAAATTTATTTCAGATCAGCGCAGTATAACAACCCACCCCCCCCCCCCCAACAGTAACTAAAACTAGTTGTCCATGCCCATCTGTGCTGCCACAAGCCCTAGTTTGGGAGCTGCTGTTTAGCTAGTAGCATTGCTGTTAATATCAGCAAGAAGTGTTTGTCCCCCGGTTCAGCAATTCTTTAAGCACCACTCCAGCTGCAGTAAGAAAAGTGCTGTTTCTCATTTCGGAGCTGGGACTGCCAAGCGAAACGCAGGCACACCCGTGGCCCTGAGAAGGAACTCTCCCCACCTTTTAGGCCTGTGCCATGCTCTGCTCAGAGCAGCTTTGAGAAGAGTTGAAAACACCCCCCCCTCACTTTGCTGCAGCACTGTAGCAGGTTTAGTCAACATGCCCATTGCAAAGGCACCTTCACTGCTACAACAAAGCTTATCTTCCTCAAATAAAAACTAAAATACTGAAAGTACTTGGTACAATACTTCTTTGGTAACATAAGAGAAAATTTCTCTTATAGGCACCACCAGTGTTTTCTCAGCTGAAGCATGGTGGGAAATTTGAATCATCCAGTTACCACAGCTACATTTTTCTCTCCTTTTGGAGACAGGAATCAAGAATAACAAAAAGCATGAAGAAGCATCAGGAAGAATACATCTTTTTCCCCAAGAAAAAGATTTTTAAAATGGCAGAGGAAAGGTAGACCAAGGATTTCCTTCCCTGAGTAAGGCAAGAGATGGGGAAGGCATTCAACTAAATTGAAAGTTGACAAGTTCCCCACCAAAAGAGACTTTGTCTATCCAGGGAACTCACTGTGACGGATGCAGGACTTCCAAGCCAAAAGCTTAGCAACATTAAAGGGGAGAACAAAAGATAAAATAGCATCACAATAGAAAATATTTTAAAATAAATAGCTTTACAACACAAGCTGAACTAACAGGATCCCAGAGAGAGATTCCCTGGAGCATATTATTATCATAACTGCCTATTGTAGATTTTTGTGCATCATCATCCCAAGCATCTGCTACTAGTCCTAATTAAAGAACAGATGGTCTGACCCAACGTGGCGATTCCTATGACCCTATATTTATCAGCAGGTGGGGAATTTAAGTTTTGAGGTCTCAAGCAAGCAAAGCAAGATTAACAAAAACAGATAGCTAAATAGGTTGCAAAGCCATCTGGTACATGACACTTGCTGAAAATAATATTCCTGAGGATTTTGCATGATGCATTTTCCACAATCTCTCTACTGAGAAAACAGCCTTCCATAAATTCTACCAAATGCAAATATGTCTTGACTCCAGAAGCACAGACATTATCAAGCTAATAAATGCATCTCTGTTTTGTGTTAAACTAGTGAAGCACGGCTATTCCAGCTGTACAGTGAAATTTATAAAAGCAGAAGAAATCAGCATGTTCAGATGAAAGTTAGAGGCCATTTTCAGTGAGAACTCCTGAAGGGGTCATCATACTGGTAAACCACATTAAAACAACACAGACGGGAAAAGGAAATAAAAAGCATAAGAAGATTGCAAAACTTCGCTGACTTTGAATAAAGAATTCATCTCTTCCCCCTTCCCTGGTTTCCGAAACAAGTCAGACTTCTGCAGTCACCACTGCTATCCTTCTTTTCTTGATAAATTACCCCAGTTATACATACATAAGTTCTTATGAAGTCTGACAAGACTGTGAAGTCTCAAAAACAACGTAGGCCTAAAACATAACAGTAGGCAGTTTGAAAGGTAAGAGGCCAAAGCAGTGTCACCACTGAAGTAGCCATAGCCAGTCAGCACGTACATCTTAGAAGCAGCCACAGCAGGTTCGTCTTACCATCTGACAGTTCAGAAATACAGGAGGGAATAGAGGTAAGAGGGAACCGAAAGAAAACTGAGGATCGTGGGCATTACATAGGACATGGGCAGGTCACTGCACAGTGAGGTGGTGGTAGCGAATTATGTCTCAACAAGCCAGGTTTTGTTACCTACAGTATAAAGGGAAATATCCTCATATTCTAGATACAGCCACAATGGAAAACCAGGCCTGCAAAAAAAAAAAAAAAGGCAAATACATGGCCAAACGGTCAACTCTGGGGAAAATGAAGCTACTCATGCCCTGTGCTGGAGCCATTAAAGATGGTAAAAAAGTTAAGGTAAGTGGAGAGTTGTGGTGAGGGAGCAGGCAGGTTCAAATGGATGATGATACCATTGTCAATTTGTAAGCTACTCGTGTTCCTGGACACAGTGCTGTATTTCTTCTACTGATCAAAAGTATGAAAGCACAATGCTGGGGTGCATGGCTGACTGACCACACAAGACCAAGTTTACCTACTGAAGGTAATTCCCATCAGCTTCTCACAGCCACGTTTATCAGCATGAAGTCTGTCAGGCCATTACCTGACAGCTGGGATGTAGGTGTTTTAGGTTTTTAAGTCAAACCCCACTTGAACAAAAAGCAGCAACATTTGTATATTCTTCAAATACCAGTGCTCAAATTCCTCCCTCTCACTCCTGTATCCTCCAAACACTGCCTTTACAGCATGCCTCCCTCCCCACCTCCACAAGACTGTCTCTCCTGTCTTCTCATCTTACCAGCTCTGCTCTAGAAGCTGCAGCACTGAGACCCGCCTCGGGAGCTGGGCCAGAGCTGGCCACTGGCCCAGATCCACGCACATGTTCCCTGTCAGACCAGCTGCAGAGGTGGCGGAGGCCCACGCACGCAGCGCAGACGGCTGGGGAGCCTGCACACAGGGACTCGCTGGAAGTGCATTCACTGCTCCCCTGGAAGGCTTGCTTAGGCAGTGGGTTCACCGTCACTCGTACGCTTTGACATCAACCGCCCCGGAACAAAAAGCTCACAAGTCTCTGGTTTGAAACCATTTCTTTCTGTGCGTCTATATAAAGCACAGCCAGACATAAAGCTACAAATTTCCATTTAATGCCAGGTAAGAAGTGTTCACAGAGCAGAGTTGAAGCCCACAGACCCAAGAAGGTGTCCATCTGCTTATTACCTTTCCTGCCACCCTATGGCCATGCACCCACACGAAGGGATGAGCTGGCTGAGCTGAGCTGTTCCAAGTATCTAGGGATGGGGAAGTGTAATTTTTAGATGGATCAGTCCCTTGCTCTGTGTCTTTGTGTGACTGTAGGAACACTTATGCCAGCAACAGAAGCAGGAACATGCAAGCAGGAAGTTCTTTCGTTGTCTGCCTGGGTTTAAGAGCCCTTCGTTCTGGAACAGACAGTTGAGAGGAAACAGAAGGTCTATAAAATCATGGAAAACATGGAAAAGAGGAACAGGAAATCATCATTTGATTTTTCTCCAAATATTAAAATAGGGCAGCAAACAATCAGATACCCTATTTAGAATAATGACAATACCTTACAAATCACGTAAACAATGGATCTCTGTCAGAAGATACTCCTGGACTCTACAAAGAGTACTTATTTCACGCTTCAATGAAAGAAATATTCATTAAAGCATACTTTGCACATGATGTCTCCCCTGATGCAAGAGTCAAAAACTACTAAACGCTAGAGGAATTAAGTGTGTAAAGATCGTTGTGAGCTTGCCCTGCTCTCATATTCTTCTCTGAACTTCTGATACTGAGCGAGCATGTCAAAAAGATTGGTAAGGTAGACAGATGCATGGCCTGTCCCACGATGTTGGTTGTTATGGCCCTCTTAACCAACTACCTTGTAGAAAGTTAGCTAACTCAGACACATTCACTGGTATTTTGGAAATTTTTCAGTATTTTAATGGAAGTCCATAGAATTGAAGTTACATAGGAAAATACACTGAGTACTTATGCATAGCCATACTTTATGAAAAATATTACCATGTTACTGGTAATTACTTCTCCTTTGTTGAAAAGTTTAAAGAAAGGACTCTTGCAACAATATTCTGTACTAGAAGAAAAATAAGGATTTAAAGGCTTTATTAAATTAATATGATTTAATGAACTGTTTTTCCCCCATTAACAGATGTAAAACACTGACTTTACCCAAACAAGTGCAAAACCTGAAAGAAGTCTCCCACTTGTCTTCCCTCCCTTCCCATACAGACACAGAAAAATAGACTTGTCATCTGTTTACTTTCTTACCCAGCTCTCTTGCCTCAGTGTCAGCATACATCATGTCACATTTTATCATCAGATGGGAGGTAAAAGACCATCACTTCTCTTCGGTATAGCTTTTGCTTGTATATTTTAAATTCAAGTCTAAAAAGTGCAGGCGCACTGCAGAAAACTGCATTCCCAAATCTGATTATAGATGGAGAACACAGCTTGAAATACATTAATCTGCCCAAGAAGTACCCTTCTTTTCTTTAGGTGAATAACACGTCTCCTCCTTCAAGGATTTGTTTTCAAAATTTACTGGTAAAAAGAGCACTTCTGATAGTATGCACCTGAATGGAAATTTGCAAATGCTCTGTTGGAAAAAATATATTAAATTCAATAACTTTTAATGGGCACATATGAAAAGAGCTATGATGACACCTTGAGAGGCACATGAAAAGCATTGATAACCAGGAGACTGTTACAAAGAAAATATTTTACAGTGACAGATGAATGAGAATACCCTCAGAACAAGAGTACTTGGTTATACCTCCTTACACTTGGAATTAAGGTAAGCCTGACTGTCACAATTTTTTGCAGATTCTTAAACACAGCTATTTGAAGTATCCTTAACATATTTGATGTCTCAGCTAACAGTAATTGAAAAACAGAATTACCAATATCTACAGATTCATACCAATATTTAAAATAGCTCTCCTGTATCTTCCTATGCAAAACAACTTCCATTACCATGTACATGAGCTTAACAAAAAGAAAGGTCTTTTCAGGGTACTTAAAGATTTCCAACTCAGCCACTCAGTTTATGAAAAAGAAGGTGATGCACCTCTTCCCTGGGAAAATTCTGGGAGGAAACAGGTAGTTAGCAGCAGCTTATGAAAAACTGCCTGCCTTCTTTCAAGACAATTTTTCCACGAAGCCCTGATGCAACTTCCCTGGCTTCATTAAATTATACACAAACATCTAAGAGCAGAATAGTGAAAAGCATCACAGGTGTGTAAGTGGTTGTAAAAGTGGGGGGGGGGAACTCGCACAACCCCGCTCACCTCCAGCAACACCAGGCAAAACTAGTTCTATGCAGTATGGTGCAACTGCTTAGACAAGGGTGGTGACTGAAATTAAACAGGGGCAGCCTCACTGATGAAAAGCTGAGGCGATCACTTGTCATGCTGCCTAAGTCTGGGGACCACCAGGAAGATGCTTCTACACTGACAGCCAAGTTTTCTTTTGTCTTTCTTTCTAATTATTTTCTTCAGCTTTTTGTGAGACACATTGAATCATTCGTCTTCTATTGCTCAATTGCATGGTTATCAAAAATACTTTTGTTTGCACATGATGGACAGGCTCTGAATTCCACTGGTGGTTCACAGGCTAGAAGCTGATAACAGACACATTGGTAAAAGCATATGAAAGCAGTAAATTTTCTTGAGTGATTTTTTTTTTTTTTAAGTAAACTTTGGGGTCAATCCATCAAATTGACAAGCTGTTGGCTGTCCTTGCTTCTCTTCAAATTGCTGCAGCTAAGTTCGTTGCTAACTCACCAAATAATTTGCTTATTTCCTTATGTCCCCAGCTATTTTAAACTGAAATGTGACAGAACAGCCTCTTAGCCTCTCTCTCGTTATTCCATATTTTACACTGTGTATGGCTCTTTCCCCAGTTACTGGCCTTCTCCTTTGATGTCTTTTCATTCATAAGAGTCTGAACTTTGAAAATTAGCGTTTTTTTTGTTGTTTTTGTTTTTGTTTTTTTTAAAAAACTAACAGTGGATGATTTAATGAAATTGCTAGTAAGACTATCATACAAAAACAAAATACAGTTTTGGTACAAGTACGGTATGTTTACATAAAGCAGGTGCAAGAAAAAGCAAGCTCTGCAAATTTTGCTGGATTCACTGAAATTGAACCTTTTGCCAAAGCCTCTTCTAGGTCACATTACTTCACATAAAATATACTCTACAAGTTTATATTTAAAACCAGAACACTTAGATGTTCTAATACTATGAAATCCTTTTGTGTTAAATATGACCAATTAAGCCAATAACTAAAGCTTCAACTTTTTTGACACTAATGACAAATAAAATATTTAGGTATAAATTATAAGAAATTATTAGAGGGAGTGGGGGTTGGTTGTTTTTATTTTTTGTTGCCTTTTTTTGTGTGTGTTTGAGACAAAAAAGGTCAATGGTTTGTGCTGCAGGATTCAGTGATCTCATTACTTGTGGCTTTTGTCATTTGTTTCATTTTTTATCATTGAGAGGTTTATGTGGTAAGCCATCTATATTTGACATTCTGTATAAAAACAGCTGTTGATAATTTGAAAATTATCATTATGTAAAAAGCAATAGCTTTCTCAACTGTTATTTTTACAGTCCAACTACTCTATGAAATTCCTGCACTTGCTTTCATAGCCGCAGCCCAGAGTAGCTAGTAGAGGCAGTACATATTTTTCCTGTTTTGAGTAGTCTGCAGAATGACTAATTTTTAGGGAGAGGAGGCAACACGAGCACACTAAAGGAAAGAACTGTGGTACTATATGCACTCAACTTTAAATAGCTATGATGATCCCAGAGGATTCAATGTTTCAATCTCAACCATCTCCTAAAATGCAATGCTGCATGATACTTCTGTGAATTATTTTACCATGGCCAAATATGCAGCTGTGTTTCTCTTATGGTTTTGTATTCTTCTGTGCTGCAGAACAGTGCAGACTGCACGTGCATACCCTGTGGTCCAGGGCTGCCTAAATGCCACATTGATTTATCCAGTCTACATTAGGGACAAACCACGTATTGCCATCCAGGAGGCCCACAGGGATTGTGCTGGGACCCCTCATGGAGCCTGAGGCTTCAACTTAATGTTACAGTATGAGCCAAGCTGAAGGCCTGCCCCTACCAGGGCAGGGAGGCCAGATCCTACTTTCCCCTGCTCCACTCCTCCCTTCCTCAGGCTATGTCCACCTCCTCATGTGACAAACACATTCAGTTTCCAAACCAGTAGAGAACTACTTACTAACAAGAAAAGCACTATTTCTAGAGACCAGCAGCTTTAAAGGCCGATCTCCATGGTGCTCATAGCTAAAGAAACAAATACACAGTTCTTCAGCAATCCCAGTAAATCCTGAATTTCACAATCTGATGGTAATGGATTTAAGTGTAAATGAAGATCTCACAGGGTACCCATCTTCATCCTCAAACACCTACATATATACACAGGTCTGATGAGCTGTGCTCCCATGACTAAACTAGTTCTAAGACTGCTGGCAAACCAAGCTAAATAGGCAGCTCAAGGGCCTCCCTCTTTCTCCTAATCAAAATTTCTTAAAAAAAAAAAAAAAAAAACAAAAAAAAAAAAAAAAAAAAAAAAAAAAAAAAAACACCTCTTCTGCAATATGACTTGCAATCCAGAGGGGAGCTTTTGGCTTTCATTCCAATACATATTCCCAAAACACAGCTGTAAAGTATAAAAATCAATTAATCATGTTTTGATATAAGACAGCTCACTCAGACACCACACAGGACAGATTTACTGTTCTCATCATTAAATAAAACATTCAGAAGTCCCCAGAGACTTATTTTTCACAAATGTTGACAGAGATGTGTACTGCTTTTATTATCACTGCCTAAGCTAGAGAACAGAAGTTTACTATTCATTTCAAATGTCCAAAGCCAAAAAAAGGAGCTTCCCCTGAGCATCTATCATTATTCTCAATTATGAATCATGAAAAATTTTATTTAATTTGTGGTTAAGACAATGGGAATATCAAGCAAATGATTTTACATACTAAAAATTTCATTTTTAAAACTGTTCAGACTTCTCTGCATACACACATTCCTGTTAATGTGTTCAACTAATTCAGATCATGAATTTGATATTCACAGAAGAGTTCCACTTACAGAAAGGCAGTTCCTCTTGGAAATATTACAGACATCTGAGGAAGGGCACAGGAAATCTCTCTTCAAAGATGTACCAGCTAGTAAAATAGAGAAAAAATAAACAAAACATATAGATAAAATATTCTTGATCAATTAACTAATTTAAGAACTAGGTGGTCACAGAGTTGAAGAATTAAATTCTCAAAAAAGGAATCTTGTACTGAGAGCACCTGCCAGAAAATTTCAGATTTTTGCATCTGCAGTGATATCAAACAGTAGTACAGTACAAACATACAAGACTTTTTAAAGTCAGTGATCTGTGCTCCCCTCTTGTCCCCAGAACCTCCTTTTGCTGCTTGTTCCTGCCTGGTGCTCATGAATCCTTTCCTCCCATTTTTTTTGTTCACTCCACTCCCTCTTTTTCTCCCCCACCACTCCCCCATTTTTGTCAATAGTTTCCTGTTCTTATATAATTTTCTTTCTTCCCTCCCAGTGCCTGGCTCCCTGTCTCCCAGCCTAGCATCTTTTCCCTTCTTTTTCTTCAGCCCTTCAGTATTTGAATCACAATCATTTCCTCCCTCCACTCCACGCTGATGCCAACAAAGAAAGCACCACGAGTACAGAACAGATTGTCTCTCCACACTCATTTCTGAGACATGCCACTAAAGGAGCCCACAGTTTCCAAGAAAAGCGATCAGAGGAGAAGATCCACCCAGACACCACAGCCAGGGCAGGCTCAGCTGCCCCCCAGAACCCATGCCAAGTCTGGCCAAGCTTGCAGACCATGAGGCAGTGAAGCAAAATTAGGATTATTCAGCAAACTTAGCAGCCAGGGCATTACACCTAAACCATGTGTGTGACATCTGCCCAAGCTAAACATCTTCAACAAAAACAGCTTAAATTGGGACAGGTTTTCTCACAGAACAGGAGTCCCCTTTACCTAAGGGGAGCTGCTTACCTAAGCAGCTGTGTATTAAGCCTAACAAAACAGTATTTTTCCTCCACTGCAAGTCTTGGAGCTCTGACTGCTGAATCAAGATAGCTCTAACATTTACAGAACTGTGTTCAAGGCAAATCACCACCACTGTGGACTTGCCTTACAACGCAAGGCCGTGAACCTTGGAAGACGAAGGGCTGACTGACGAGCAGCTCTGACTCCCCCTCAGCAAGGGGGGGCCAAGGCACAGCTGCAGTCAGCTACCTGGAGATAGGCTACCCTCATTCATCTCAGAGAGATGCTCAGAAACAAAGATCATTTTAAGTAGTATACAAAACTGGAGTAAATGTGCCCATTCTCTCTCACTCCTGGTTGCAAGACCTCTCAAACAACTCGAATCAGCACATGGGGGCACCCAGCCACCCCTTTCAAAGCCAGCACCAGCTCGAACGGGCTCAGTGAAATCCCGCGTATGCCCAACTGCAGGATGCTGCATTCAACTTAATGAATTTCTCAATTTACAACTTCTGTCATGCAGACTTCCTGCCTTATCCTGTGATGGCTTTGCCAGCTGAGCTTTTTGGTTTTGCTTTTCAAATCTGTTTGGGGCTCTCAAGCAAACAGAATACCTGTAACTACCATTTAGCAGCAGCATTTATTATTTCAACAGCTGCTCACAATTGAGATTAATTCACTAACAACAGGGAGAAGAGCAGAGATGGAAAAGAAAACCAATCTTTGCTCAGCAGTGTGTCATATTCCTACTGTCAGTAACATAATTCAATTGGTTTAGGCCTTGCAATTTTTACCGTTAGCAAATAGTCCTGAATTTTCCTTCAGGTCACAAAAGGCAAGCTAATATTAAACTCTGCTATGCAACTACATTTTCATACCTTCAGCTATTTGAAATTATTTTCTACTTGTTTTGCACTTAAAATGCTTTCCCAGACCTGACAGATTAAACAGAAACCCAGTCTTGAAGTAGACATTAGCAGAAAACATACACGGAAAAATCTTCTAAACCAGACTGAATCTGCATCTGTTTATTTTGTCTTGCGTTGCTCTTCAATGCTTTGAACTTATTGTTTAGGTAGATTTAGATCTATTTCACAGAACCAAGTAAGAGAGATGGTATCTTCTTCAAGTAGGGGTTTTCAGCCTGAGTCATGTAATTGGAAGACCAGTAATGGATGTTCAATGCTAGTTCAGTATTTAACAAGAAACTCGTCAAACAGCAAACATTCAGGAAAAGAGGCATTAGAGGTTTGTGGACAGCTTCCAGTCGCAATGGTTTCAGCTTTCAGCACGTGTTGCTGTGCCTTGAATCGCATTTTTGACCTGTGGTGCTTTACTAGGTGGTTCCAGTAACCACAGGGAGACCCGTCAAGCAGACGGTCCCACGATGGGTATTGCATCATGCATTTGTAAGGCATTCATCAGTACTGTATGCTTCTGAAGTACCAGCAAGTCTGCTGAAATGACAGATGTAATACAACAAAAATATTCACACAGGCCACCCGTTTGTCTGGCATTTTACATCTTTGCAAGCCAAGAACCTCCTCCTCTGCATTTTTATATTGTTCTGACTCAGGCAAGAAGACCTTTAAGTCAGTCCTAGTCTTGCCCAGATAGGAACAGCACAAAAACAGCACACATGCACGTAGGTGGTTAGCAATACCAACATGGAATACATTATCAAGAATTCCCTCTAAGTCTTCCTGGTTGAAATTACAGCACCAGCAGAGATCTTCCAATTTGTTGGTGGGCTACAAATCACATCCACATATAACAAAATGAGGAGCATTGCCTTTTTAATTTTGAAAAATACCAATGCCATTCTCAAATTCATTAAGAGTAAGTTAGCGTTGTTGGTAGCTTTTGTATAGCGTGCCAGCTCAGGCAGCTCACATCGCTTCTGGATCTCACCCATGCCAAAGCCTACCAGAAGGCTAAACTTGTCATATGCCATGTTTATACCTTTAATATTACAGGATTAGACTTTATGTACAGATGTGGATGGACACATTTTAACTCTGCGCACACAAGTATTTTAGCTCCCATTTTATTTTTCAACTTCGCTATGAAACAGCAGTAATATTACAACTCATACTTTGCCAAATCCGACATGTGTTTACACCAGTACAGAGACACCCAGAGCACGTATCAGAGCTGAAGTGTTAACAGCACATACCAAAGTCTGACGCCATCGTTCAGTCCTTCAAAGAATTCAGACTTTCAGCAACTTTTGTTTAGATTTTACCCCCAATTCGTTCATTAAATTTCTACCATCAAGGGATGTGGATAATAGCAAGTTATTCACATAAACAAGTTCGCTTCTGTGATCTGGTAGATGGAAACAGTGGCAAACACAGACACTTGCAAAGGCCAAAAAACTAGAATCAGGCACTGTTCCCCTTATCCTTTAAGAATATGCATGCATTTTCACTAGTTCAGACATCTAA
The DNA here is from genome assembly GCF_011077185.1 of Oxyura jamaicensis. NCBI lineage: Eukaryota > Metazoa > Chordata > Aves > Anseriformes > Anatidae > Oxyura > Oxyura jamaicensis. Next base: position 19,547,676 of record NC_048897.1, on the reverse strand, counting down.
AAGCTGGAATAACACGCAAAGCAGTTTGAAAATCCAAGACTTTTTATATATCATGTGAAAATATTTGCTGAAGGACAGAAAGAGTGTTTGATTACATCTCCAGGACTATACTAAATTATCTGTGAACTAGAACGCAACTTCTGGGTCCAACAGGCACGCACCTGAAGGAATGCAAAAGTAGCCCACTTCCAGGAAAAGTACTTGCAGTACTGCCAGAGGAGAAAAAGTAACCACTGACATATGGACAGAAAAGCACTCTTTTTCTCTGACGCTGCAGACAGAATGCAGTGTTTTCAGTTACATACTAGCATCCATTTTCAGAAACAGTATTCAGAACACCCCAGTTAACTATTTTGAAAGTAGAACAGACCTAAAGTTTTAAGACAATTTCTTTTTAACATCTCTCTTTTTCTTTATATCTGCATTATCAGAAGAAAAATGTCAGGAATCTGGCAAATAAGTTGGAGATAAACTTTAAAAAGCCCAGTAAAAGAGAACAAGTTACCAATATTGACCTGAACAGGGCAGCACCATTACACCTGAGGAGAGAAAAGTGTAAACCAGGTAACAGTGATAGTATTATCATCATCCTAGAGGCAACTGAGCCCTCCTAATATACTGTTTTCCATCTGAAAATGTTTCTCAAAGTATTTCTCTCCTACATTTTGGAAACTTACAAGCCTGCACAAACAGCAGTGAGCTCTTAAGTACTGCAACACTAATCTCATTCACCAACAGGACTTCGCAACCACCAGCTTCCAAGTTGCATGGTGTTCTGTGAAAAAATCATTGAGGACTCAATGCCTTAAAAGGCTAGAAACCAGTTTATATGGAGAGACTGATGATCAAAAGAGAAGGTGTTATTAATCTGTGGCAGTCTGCAATATAATGCTAAGTTCATTACTCCTGGACCAGCATTTCCATTTTTAGACAAAGGTTTTGTCTAAATATCGAGTAAATCTTTAAGAATCCACCCTCTTTTCCAGTGAATGCCAAAATAATATTAAAAAAAATGCAACAGAGAATTAACAGCTGTCTAAACATCTACTGAAGTCTAGAAAAGAAATCCTGCATCACTGTGAGGGATTTCAGTCTTGAATAGGTTAGCCAGAGGTGTCTCAGTATCAGCAGTAAAACTCCCTGGGATCAGGGTTTGCTTTTGGTTTTGGGGGTAGGGAAGACAGTTACATTACTTTTTCATATTTTTTGTGTTTTTTTTTTTTTTTTTTTTTTTTTTCCCTCTTTCTTTTGTCAGAATAAAGATGCTTATACATTCGGCCTCATTCTGAGGGAGGAAAGCCTCTTTTTGATTGGATTTATAAGTCAGTACCTATCAAAATACAAGAAAGCACCATCTGGTTTACATAAAACCACAACATACTGGTCTGAAATGTGCTACAGTATTGATCCTATTGTTAGTATAAAGGGAAACTATGCTGAGGTACCTCCTGTTCTATCATTACATTATATATACTTAGCAATATAATTCATGCACTAAAACACACACTGTAAAAATTCTCAAGACTAACAAAAAGGACTCAATGAAATAGCTACTAAATCTAGCTGATAACACAAAATACTTTCCCTGACTAGCAGAGAATTTACAGCACTATCTCACAGTCAGGGTCATCTTTGATTCATGTGAATTCCCAACAGATCATGTTACAGCAAAAGAGGACAAGTAAAACTGTTGCCTTTGTTTAAAAAGCATCAGATATCAGGAGCACAGATCCGTACAACATGGCAAGATGGTCGAGGAATAAATCTTTCTAAATATTTCCATTACTTGGCAGATCTGTAGATTCTGCATCTTCATCACAATTTGCCTTTTTTTTTTTTTGTATTTTTTTCCCTCCAATGAATATAACCGACTCTTGTCCCCAGATTTCCCATGGAATGTTATTTCCCTGTTGTTACAGTATCCTATACAGCCAAATCATTTACAAGATCATCCAGATGCACATTTGCCATTAATAAAAATAATGACTGCACAGCTATCCTAGAGCAATACTAGATTACAAGCAGAGACACATTATTTGGTGAATGTGGAGTAAAAGCAAAACTAGGGTAATAAAGACAACGATATAGAGACTAACAAAAATTGGCTAAACTCAAGTTCATACTGATTTGTGCCCTATGCTCCAAAGCATCTTCCAACTCCTCAAATAACGCATACTGAACATACACCATGTATATATGCCAAATTCAGATACATTTCTGTACTTTTTTTTTATAACAAACATTTTACAGGATTATCTTCTCAAATTCTTAATCAGCTATAACAGTTGAATTAGATATACGTAAAAGCTAGTAACATGGTAAATTGAATACTTTCACGATACATGGAAAAATGCAACACACGTTTGCTGTTTTCCTGAACATACATTTCCTGAACACTTAGAAGACATTACCACCACCAAGCATTACACCTGCCACACTGCTTTCTAAACAGCACCTCATAAAACAGGTCTCTCCAATTGTTTTTTCCCAATACAATAGATGCTCTTTTCTCCCCTTTCAGGAAGGCTGCTTTGTCAAAAGGAATTCTTCACTACTAAAAAAAAAGTTGATTCAGAACAAAAATGAACCACAGGAATAAAAGTTCCTGGCTCAAAACCTACAATAAATACTTTAAACTAAACAAGCTTAAACTTACCTAAGAGCACACTGTCTGCAATAATTTCATCATCATTTCATAAAGGCCAATTCCCCTATTTCCTACCACAGAGAAGTTTGAGGGGGGGTAGAGGGGGGGGCATTGGAAATGAGTGTTAGGGGGTGCACATATCAGCTGCTCAATCCAGGAACAAGATTTCTCCAAGCACCTCCTTCCTCTCTAATACAAAGGAACAAAGTATAACACTATACAAGATAACATCTCTGTGCCCTCTATGCTTTAATAGACTTTGCAGTTTGGTACTATAAAACTGAGAAGGAACTTTATGTACCACATACGCTCCTCTAACACAAAGTGCAAAAGCATTTTGAAATAGCTGTGTCTGATTTTTGATAACGTTCATTACCTAAAAAACTTCAACTGTAGTTCTGCAATTCCTTGTCAGAAGTACTTACTGTACAATTTTTCAAACGCTAAATCTGAAATTACAGGTCTGATGAACTAAAAATCTGATACCATAAGCCACAAACCCAAACCGTATGAAAGTAACTGAATACAGATTAAATAAGAAAAAGATGAAAAATGTTTTATGCCTGAACAGATTAGCTGAGGGGGGGGAAGGCAAGAAAGAAAGATGTTTTAAATTCATATGTGCCAAGATTAGCATGATGTACTGGCAATGTGAATGCCAAGCAAGAGGTACTATTTCAACACCCCATCAGTCAATGTAGAATGGAGTATCATCAGTGCCTAGGTCCCAAAATAAAGTTGTTTTACTGGCAAGTTGTATTTACAGTTGAGACAAAATACAAGCACCGGTCTCTACAAGACTCATAGCTGGATCACCAAAACCAAATCCCTGCCTCAAGAGTTGGTTCTACCGCAAAAAGGGAAAAGAAAGGTGTCAGTTCTCTACAGCTAACCAAAAGAAAAGGAAGAAAACTTCACATATTTTTGCCATATAATGGAATCCAAGTCTGACAGGAAACTACAAAACCATTAACTCCAGTTCTTTGGTTATAGAAGACTAAGCAGTTTTTGCAGGACCAGCAGTTTTTGCAGGACCTTACAATTTTGTTTAATGGTGATGTTTGTTGACACCTCCAGTACCAGAAATTCAATGTATTTACCAACAGCCTCTCTATTCCCCATATGCATGGTCAAGCTCTGAGGGTCTCCAAAAGGTTTCTTACACTGTTTTCCTACAGAGTTCACTCAAAGGGGAAAGGCTAAACCTCTGTTTTCATTAAATAGGCAAAATTAGAAAATAGTTTATAGATACCAATTACATAAAACTCAGGTCAGTCACAATTCATTCAGCTCTATAAATTCTAAGTGACCTTACAGACCACTTTTGGTCACTGTCTGGAGACTTTTATGGCCTAGAGGTATGCAACTGCACAGCTATCCTAAAAAAAAGCACAAGGAAATTTTATCAACTTGGGTAACACTAAAAATAAGTAATAAAAATGCTGTAGGTATGACTTTGCACATGCAATTATTCACCTGCAGTAAAACCAGAAAAGTTTAAGCCCTAACCATCAATTAGGGGCCCAAATCCTAGAAAGATGTTACACACTGCAATGACTCACAGCTCTGAAGCACCTACCATTAGGTGCCATACTGATAACAGATAATCAAGTATGGAAAGTAGACCCATTACCAATACTATCTGGCAATTCTAAACTCCTTGCAGAATTTGTGACACTGAATAGTATGGAGATAGCTGTATGCTTTTGTTGATGCACCAACTCTCACCATAGGATAAACACAAACTAAAAAACCCCCACTACTACAGCCAATGACTAAGACACCCATACACAGCATTGTGTGTTATTCTGAAAAGTTTTTTGTCGTGCCACTTCACAGAATTACTGCACTGAGTACCAAATGCAACACTGCTATTCTCAAGTAAAAGAAAAAAAAGGAGGGCAACAAAGAGTAAAAGGCTCTGGACATCCTGATTCAGCAAGTCCTGAGTCAGAAGTCATCAAGTTAGCCTACAGCTACAGACCTTTCCTACATGTTTCCACATCTGTTGCTCGTCTCTGTCAGAGGCAGCACCACTGGGCTAGAGGAACATTTGATTTAACCAAATGCAGTTAAACTATAACATGATTTCTGGATGAAAGAGAAGAGCTAAGATTTTAATGTATGAGAAAACGCATCCAACTTGTCCAAATATTTAACCTGCTCTTTTGAGGTGGTCATGAGTTTCAACGTTCCTCTCTACATCCAATTCATTTTAATAAAAACAAAGCCGAAAAACCTGGATTAGCCTTTAGTAATGAAGACACGATGACTTCTTGGCAGAACAATCCAAGAGGAAGTACTTGGCCCACAATTTCATTTCACAGTAAAGATATTAAATGGCCACTGGCTTTACCTGTTCTTTTCTCTGAAGGCTTATCAAATCTATCCCTGCTTTCCTTTTATAGTCAAGGACAGAGGCAAAGAGCAAAGATTTGCAAGGAATGTATGTCTGTCCCCCTTCACTCCCTCACGGCCTAGCATGTAAATGTTTAAAGAATGCTATAAACTTTTGATACTAAATTAATCCCAGCTGGAAAGGCACTCAGCCCCCAGTTATTTTGCAGCTCATCCTCTTTCCAAACAACCTCCTCCCAACACCAATTGTTTTCAGAGTAGAGAGGCTACAGCAGGAGTTACTCTTTCTCTGAAAAAGGAATGGCGTGCTGCTTCTCAACATCAACTTCTCTTCCCTCTGCAAAGACCCCTACCAAAGGTGCTAGGAGATGGTAAAAGACAAATTAAAATGGGGAAATTATGCTGAAATAACATGCCTAAAAGGAGTAGAGAAAATAAAGGGGAAAAAGAATAATAAGAGCAAAAAGAAAAATCAAAATTAAACTTGAGTTGAAACAATGATTATCCAATGCTTCCTCATACCCTAAAAAATCCTATCTATCCTACTATACACATGCACATTTACTGCACCTCTGGGCTGTGGTCTTTACAGTTACCGTAACTATGCATCTCTGACTGCACAGAAGTGTGAGGAAGCGAGAACAGCAGTGGCTCTTACCCCCCCCAAGGTATGACTCTCATACTAAGAACTCAAGATCTTTAAGACCCATGCTCACAGACAAGACTGGTTAAATAAATAAATAAATAAAAGGCAAAAACTGTAATCTTCTCTGGCATTTCTTGTACCACAGCTACCCAATCAGTAGCTATATTTTCTAATACTTGGATGCAAAAGTTCAATGAGATGTAATAAGAAATTTTGCTCCCTTGTCCCTTCATTCCTGCTGGAGATGTAGGGCCATGGGAGAGCTTGCAGCTCAACCAAGTGTTAAGACATTCAGCTTGCTTCTGTAAAAATACCACACATAAAAACAAAGCTGAGTTTTCAACTACACTGATGAGTTCAAAAGTCGTTTGCAACTTCTGCAAATTATAAGCTTCCTTGTTAAAAAATAATGGCTATTTATACATGCTGAAAAAAAGTGAAAAAAATTAGTGCTAATAAAGGTCAATACAATAAACAGCATGGCTTTGAGGTAACAAAGAACTGTTTCCTAGTACAATGCCTTCAAACATGGAAATAATGGAACAAATTAGTGACTGTCATCTAACATATAGAAGCATGAATAAAAATACTAATGTGCTAAAAAGCCTATGCAAATTAAGAGTAACAGGAAATGCCATTTATTAATTGCATTGCTACTAGCACTCAAGCTATACAGCATTCACATAACGATGCATATATACATGTATGCTATGTTATATACATAAAAAGACATGACTAATGCCTCGTGCTGCTGGGATCTGTAAAGCTAACATCACATTGTCTCATAGACTCTGATCTTTATCTTTCATCAAACGGCGCAGAGTTAAGTTGCGGTCCTGCATTATGCATAAGCAGTGAACGCAATTAGACTGAAAAGCGAGCTCGTCTTCTCTGATCTCAAGTGGAAAGTGTGAACTCTGATCTGCACGGGTGACAGCTTTGTGCATTACTCCCATTTACTAGTTACCTTCCTTGAATCTGTGTATGCAACAGAAAACTCCAAACACATAGCTGTGGCTAATCTTATGCAACCCACTAATGTTTAAACAAGCAAGAATATCAAGAGAGCAAAGCAGTTATGTTACTTTGTTTGGCACAAAGAAACTGCAAATAGTTCTTGCTTTCACAGTTCAAGAATGATGCTGAGAAACTGGAGGAAAAAAAATAAAATGCCTACAGTAAGAATTTGACAAGTAAGAGATAGACATTTGATCTTTCATCTAGCAAAGATATATAAAAAAAAAAAAACACCAATGAATGGAAACTACACCTAAACAAATAGCTAGAAACGATGCTTCTTTTGTTTTCAGAGAGATTGAATCCTTTAAGGATTGCTCATTTCCAAATTCCCAGAAATGTTTTCATTGAAACTGGATGCTTTCCAAATAAACCCTGTATTTCAACTTGGGGTGTCTGTTCTGAAGCATGAATTTAGGAAGTCTAATGGTCAATGCAGCTGAAGTAGTAAAAGTTGCATATATTCTCAAAACACTTCATAGGAAACAGGCATTTTCCTTTTACAGAAAAAATGAAGCAGGGAAATAATGTTACTAGTCTAGGGCAGCACAAGAATGAAGTTCACAGTTCCCAATTCCAATCATGCTATTCCATGGTCCCTTCTGGTTTTAAAAATGTAAAATAAAATTCAGTCCATGAGCTTACTTTTTTCTCTGCTTCACAGATTCCACGTCTGTTCAGTCTCAGATTTAATGGCAGATTCTTATTACTAACCTGCAAAAAACAAAAAATATTTTAACTGCAGAAATCTCTTGCTATTGAAGCTTAAGAAGCACAGCATATTATAATTTAGCAATATGCAAGCTAAGCCATGCAGAAACTCAAAACATCAGGGTTGCTCATGCTTCACCAGCCATTCCCACAAAGCATCTATTACAGAAAACACCTTGTTTATTAATCGCTGTACAGCTATAATCATACACAGTACTAAGTACAGAGTTAATAATTTGAAGTTATACTTTGAAGCATTCCAATCTGAAGCATTCCACATTTTAAAGATAAAACCAGGAAAAAAAAAAATCACACGCAGTATGATACATGCATCTCATCCACCAGCAGCTATCCACATCTATGCAGACTACAGAATTCAGGAACATAAGTGTTTTACAAAACCCACTCATTTTCCAGGGCATGGGACTGCAGTGATTAAGCGCCCAGACTCCTTGACAGTCTTGATCAGGCTGTACTAAAATCCACACTGCTAAATCCTTGCAATCTTTTTTAATCCAGGCTAGCTAGATTAAAGTTAACTTGGGTGTGTCTAACCATTTTGAAATTGGGAAGTTTGCAGACATAGCATGTGCATCGTCATTCCTAGCCTGCCTAGTCAACAGGTGCCCATAACAAAGAAAATTAATTATTACTGTCCACACCAGTAATCTTCAGTAGTTTAGGTATCGGTGTCTATAAATACTTGAAGGAAGGGTGCCAAGAGGACATAGCCAGGCTCTTTTCAGTGGTGCTCAGTGACATGACAAGAGGCAATGGGCACAGACTGGAGCACAGGAGGCTCCGTTTGAACATCACAAAGCACTTCTTTACTGCCAGGGTGGCTGAGCACTGGCACAGTGCTGCCCAGAGAGGAGCTCCAGGAGTCTCTCTCCTCCTTGGAGATCTTCAAAAGCCACCTGGGTGTGGGCCTGGGCACCATGCTCTGGGTGGCTCTGACTGAGCTTGGACCAGGTGGGCTCCGGGGGGCCTTCCAGCCTCAGTCATTCAGTGATTCCAGACTAACAGAGAACAGTGATCAAAGCACAACGACCTCTCCACCTTACAGATAGCCAAAAAATTAAGCGATCCAAGGCTGTTTTCATTCACTCTTGTGCCTTAAATGAAAGAATATGCAATTCCTTCAGTCTCACAGATAGTGAAATAAAGGTGAGACTTTTCTCAAGAACATCCCTTTCCTATTATAAAGGGCATATTTAGCTATTAAGAACATTATCCAGTGTTGTTCAACTGAAGGTAGTTCAACTGAAGGGTACAACTGCAATTGTTCTCCAGTTCTAGAGTACATTATTTCACCTCCCAACTACAGCACTACCAACTTCTATTAATTCACTGCACTGCTTTTAGACATAAAAGGTAAAAATATACTAAGCACTTCCCGTTTCTTTTCCATTTACAGATAGTAACTGCACTTTGTGCTGGGTCTGTCAACCACTACACTTAGCACTGCAGTATTGCAGCAGAAAACCAGAATGGAAGGCAATCACTAACTTGGGAACACTTATGCCTCAATGAGAGCATCTAATGTCCCTACTCCCTTTCTCAGATACCTGCATGCACACAGAAAAACACACACACACTCCCCAAGCAACATCCTTCCTTTATTCATAATGAAGCTACCTCTAAATAGTATTTGTAGGGCTTGTTCCTATCTTTGTTTGGACCTGAAGTGAAAACAAACACAATTTGTGCAAACAGCATCTAAACCTTCAGGAATTTTCTGGGGAAAATAAAAGAAAGAAAACCTGCAAAATGTAAGAATGCTACACAGCTCTGTCTGTCTCCTGGTGGCCATTCTCAGAGAAATGCTTCCCATCCAGTTGCTGTCCCCCGTGACAGAAAATACAGCACTACGCACTCTTAACATGCACCTGTGGAAGAGCAATAATCACTGAGGCAAATCCTTTCCCACCTCAAGCCCACCCCATGCAACCACGTCTCACTGCCACAGTGATAAATGCCACAGGGCTTTGACCTATCAACAGGAATAGCAGAGATAAAGCCAGGAGCTTTAAAAACAGCCTACCAAATATAACTTCAGGTCAGTATTAGCCACTTAGTCACATTGACCATCCCTTCCTCTTCCCTCTCCCAGTCCTCTTGTAATTTTAAGTGCAGGTCAAGGAGAAGGCAGCAGTCTGACTACTCTGCATGCAGAATCTCTCAGCTTTTATTCTGTCACTACTAATATAAGGATGTGGAGAATCAAACAGAACTTGAAATTAATGCTGCAGAGAGCCTTGCCCCTAAATACAGAATCTAAATAGATAAAGGTATCTGAATGAGAAAAAATTGGCTTTATTGAGCACATTGCTATTTTTAGAAGAGTCACCTGTTAATATGGTTATGCTTTACAAATAAGCTTAACTCGCAACCGTAAAACCTCCTGATTTCAATGAGGCTGGGTCTACAGAAATATGAGCTTATGAGCTCACAAGCCATCAGAACAGTTACTAGTAAAAATATATTCAGTTGTAAATGCAAATCTGTATAATTAGAGCTGAAATTAAGCAATTTTAAAAATAAACCTGGGAAACAGTTTCAACTAGTGAACAAAAGTTGCATGCACCTAATTCTCTCAAATGAGAAACCTATTTGTTTCTTTAAACATCCCAAAGGCTGATGAAACGATGTTTCAAGGGAGGATTTTTTCTTTGGTAGCGATGTTTATTACAGTGCTTGTCATTTCTAAATCTAGACTCCCTTTTCATACCCTACGTCTGTAATTTTCAACATTTGTCAATAAACAGATGATCATAAGGATTTCAGTGGAAGAGGCTGTACCTGCACTTCTGACAAGGAGTGCTAGCATCTGGTTGCAAATCAGCTTTAGCTGACCTACGTCCAGATCTCAGTGCTGTTCTCCCTGTGGTCCCTACTAAGTATTCTGGTCTTCTCCCTTCAGGCAGCACTACACCTTGTGCAACATGTTGTGTTAGATCAGGATGCTGATCCCTCTGAAAGCTAATCCACCCTGCCTCTTTATAAAAGCAACACTACCACTCCCCACAGCCCTGGCAAAAACCAAAACCATGCACTGCAATTCTCCTGTCTTCCTGCTATGCCTTCTTGAGCTAGAGTCATTACACACCTACAAACGGCTTGCACTGATACAAGGCAGAGGGCAAGGCTGTATGGACAGAACTGCAGCATCTCATGCTTGCAACATCCTCTTTGTCTTTTCATAAACTCCCTAAAAGTATATTATAGGGTCAGTGAAAGAATGGACCACATACTAAAAGCCAGTCTTTACTAAGAATTAGTCAGGCACATTCAGAGTAATCATCCCTTTCTACCTTACAAAACAAGTTTAGTTTCACAAGTAGATTAAAAGAAACCACCTACAAGAACTACTGTGCTTTTGAAAATGTGACAAAACCATGCGTTCTGTAACAGTTTGAAAAGAGTCCAACCTGCTTTTAGGAACGCTTCTACAAATACCTAGCAGGAAGCCGGGGGGGAATAGCCATCTAGTTCCCTCGCATCTGCTTCCTGAAAAAGCTCTCACATGGAGAAGATGCATTCAGCCACAGACTCGGGTATGGGCTGGCACTCGCAGGATGCCAGCCTAAACCATTCTGCTGGAGAACGCCCCTTCTGTACTGCTTGAAACACTACACGTTAGTGGTAGTCCCAAAGCCAACGCTGATTTCAGGATGACCACCAGACAGCGCGGAGCAGAGCATGCACTCACCTACCCAAATTCCTGAGGAGGCTAGCAAGGGAAGCTTCAGCAAAAACTGCCGGTGGCTGTCGCTAAGAGGTTCAGATGAATCATAGCACAGCAAATCCTAGAAGCAGGAAGACCATAGGTGGGAACAAAATTTGAATGGGAAATCAAAGGGTGAAATCTTTTTCAAAACATAAAGGGATATTGTGGAAGTTCTGTTTGTTGTTCCTTCTGGCTTCTTAGAAGGATTTATGAAACCATAAACCTATTAAGTTTCTGCAGCTCAGATGCACTCATCTCACAGTGCCTAGATGAGAAGTTTCTCACTGTAACAATAACAACCTTCTTTTATCACCCTCTCTCTGAATCAAGTGGTTTTCTCCTGGAACACGTTCTGCCAGACATTTGGGGGATCAAACAAACATTTGGTTACACCTAAAAAAAACAAACAGGATACTTCTCAGTGCTGTGGCCCACTTTCTCCTCACTATTCAGCATAAACCTAAATCACACATGTCAAGCACCAGGGACAGCAGGAGTGAAATTATCTGTCATCAACTTCAGCCTTCTAAGAAGCCTCCAAGAGTAGGAAGAAAAGTTTCAAAGCTGGTCCTTCCTATATAAAGGCTCCTGTAATAAAATCTGTATCGTTTCAGCCTATCATTTCAGCCATCTGACCTCTGACCATTGCTACAAAAGGCTTGTATCCACAGATGATGGGAGCCCTCTAAAATTAGTCTGGGCAAGCAGACCTAACTGTGGAGAGTACACTGCAGCCCCAGGAACTCCAAAGAGGCACAAGCTGGAGCACAAACTGCCGCTCAGTTTTTGTCCTCCTCTATTCCCACCAAGCTCATGTGCTAGAGGAGATGTGCGGGGAATCTTGTCAAAGAGAAGGATTCAAATCCAGATCTAAATAAGGAGAACAGAGAAGGCCTAGATCATGTCTCCAACCTGGCCTTCCCCAGTCCAGTTCACTGCCAGGCTACCTAAGCACTTGTGCTGACGTAAGGCAGAGACAGCACAGGACAGAATAAGCAGTCAAGGATGGCTGCTTTCAGCTCCAACGCCAGCTTGAACTGCACGTAACACCATGGCACAAGTGTTAGTTACTTTATTACAACACTCTCTCAAATTTCATAGATTACTAAAGCAAATAAATTTAAATCATCCGTTTCTACTCTCCCAACAGTATTTCCAGACAAGACAAGTAAAGTTGGAATACCTGGTGGCGAGAAAATTAGTATTAACCAAACCTCTTTAAAATGAGCCAAACAGCACTGTCAGAGCCCGCTAAAGTAATTATAGCCCAAAATCATAATTATAAACTAAACACATTTTAACAGTAACATTCCAGGAAGAATTACATTTAAACTTTGACATTACCAACAAAATGAGCCCGTCTCTCAAGTAGAATCACATTCTAATTTGGGGATAGAAAAGCTCATTTCCAACTCAGTCTAATGAGGCGAGTAAAAGGTTTAAAATCTATCAGCCTGCACTACTGACATTTTGGCAAGTCATTTGGGCAGCAGGTGAATACACTTCCACAGGTAGTCTTCTGGTGAAGAAAAATTTTCCTGTTTTCTTTAAGGTGAAGTTCTTCACCCATTCAGCCATTACTGAGATGCATCATAATTCTAAACTAGAGCTCTCCATTTTCTTTGGTGTTAAATTATAGACCTGCTGTGTAAAGACGATTTTTTTCTAAAAAAAATAAAAGATTGCCTGCGAAGCTCAATTGTGATTGGGAAGGCCGCCTACACACCAGAGAGAGTGAGAAAAAACACACTTGCAGAGCTGAAAAAACATTGGTGTAGGCGTACATAAGGGGGGAGGGAAGAAAGAACTTGGTTCTACTGAAAAAGGCTATTTTCTTACATCACCCTTGAAAGAACCAAAATGTGTTACTTGCAGAGCATTCGAAAGATTGTTTTCTACTTCCCAGATGTCAATATCCAGCACTACAAGCAATGAGGAATCCTTGCAGACTCATCTCCCTGATTCCAGCATCCTGCATCTCAACCGCTTCGCTTCCCCCACCTTTCTGCTGCATCCCACGACAGCTATTCTCAGAGCAGCAATTCACCTGCAGAATAACAGTTCAAAGCTCTAGAAGCCTAACATAATTAATAACGTAAGGATGTATTGAAATTACATCCAAAGCCTTTTCAAAAAAAAAAAAAAAAAAGGGTGGAAAGAGAATGCTCCAGTTCATACAAAAAAAAAATTCTAGAAACACTAAGAATAAGTAGCATTTGTTCTCAGCAGAATCAAACAGTATTCAGAACTTCTGAAAAACAGCTGCAAGAAGTACAGATATTTCTCAAAGACATTAAAAAAAAATATTTTCATCCATAGCCTCAGCAGCCTCCAAGTTGATTCATCTCACAAGAAAAGTTAATCGGAGATCCCAAAAGGCCTGTTAGCTAATCCAGATTTTCAAAAGAAAAAAGGAGCAAGCATCAGTGGAAAATATCCTCCCCTTTTTTCTTTAGGAATACAACATCTATGCATTATAATTTCTAAACAAAGAACTCTACACACAGTGCTCTTGTGTCATCATAAAGCTATGAAAATATTTTTAATAGGTCTGTCTTTCTCTTCATAATAAAAACAAAAGGCTGTTGACATTAGCGTGTTAGCTGATTATTACTGTAATTACTATCACAGGAATGAAGACAGCTGGGACAAGTTTCACCAACAGACGTCAATAAAAATAAGATGATGCATTGCACGTTGCTCCCATGGCTTTGGATACCAGCTTGCAACCCAGCGTCAGGATTCCAGTCAAAGGAGACAGGAGTTCAGCACCCAACTCCCTTGGATGCTCAGGCTTGTATTTGGAAAGCCCCATAGCTAGCAGATGACTGAATTGCTGCACCCACAGTACCACAAGAGAGAAAAGCCTACACAGCAGTGCTCCTCAAAGGCCACCTCCAACTACAGCTTTTACAGTGCTCAAAGTTTCATCTCCAGCCAAACATATGTTGCAACTAAATATGCTGAATGTCAAGAACTGATAAATAACATTACTACAAAGTAAATTCCACTTTTATACATCTTTTCAGCTACGTGATTGTTAAGCCCTAACGACTATTACTCATACGTATCAGAAAGACAGGTAAATTCAGCATCTAAGCACGAACCAGTTGACTTGCACAAACATACTTGGCAAGCAAAAGCTTAGAAATCATAGCTAAACGCTTAAAGTTACTCTTAAAACACAAGACAGTTGCTCCTGGAGATCACTGAGGCACCAATTCTTGGGGCAAAGGAAGGTAGACAGGGATGGAGTACCAAAGGGCAGTATAAAATTTGTCAGCGTTAGAACCTCAGGAAAACAGGATCTGAAACTATGACTGTGAAACAGCAAAGAGAAGAAATAAGGCAATATAGGAACAAAGACAAAAATAAGGGATGTACAAAGCAGCAAGAAGCAAAACCCCTTGTTTTAGAAAAACCAGAGTCATCTAATGTAAAACTGGAGTCATGTGGTAAAATACAGACTCCTATTAAACTTTGAAATTACAGCCATCTTGACTTTCATCCTCACGGATAGTGAAATACTATTTCTGAGACTTCAGTAAAACCTCTTTATATAGTAATACATGAACGATTCTGATAAACCAAATAATGCATGAAAATATTACACAACAAATCAATCACATACACAGAATTTGCATCCTAATAAAGCATATCCCTTCATGCTTAGCTTGTCAAGCTAAAGAACATTTGCTTTGAGAGCTACTGCCAGAATAATCCGATCTGCTGTATTCTTCCATAAATGTCATTTTTAGGTAAAATGATGTTTTAGTTCCTCTTAGCGTTCTACAGAACAGCTCAAGGTAATGTGAAAGGCTGCCTTTTGCCTTCAGGTGCTAAAATCTCCAATGAGACCAAGCCTATTAAGAATGAAAAAGGCCTTAAGAGCATGGAGGGCTGTCAGAGGATTCACTGCTGCCAGTAACATCAAAATTCAGAGAAGATATTTACCTCTCGCTTCTCAGACATTAAGAATTTCAGGAATTTCTCAGTGCAATACTTCCAACAAAGAGGAAAGCTGAACTAGTGAAACCTTTTACCATCTCATTTACTTTTTGTAAAATAACAGTACAGAAAAAGATTTCAAATTGAATCATGCTTCAATTTTTAAATGATTCATCTCAGGTATATACGGGAGTTAGTTTTAGGTTCTCACTGTGTGTTTTTTTCCTTTCACCAAGGGAAGAAAAAAGTCCAATACAGATTTACAGTCTAATATAAATTCAAATACCTTTGACATCATAATTATACAGTATCAATCAAAATTAGTAACATTGCATTTAATTCATTAACTACTTTGCTGCCCTGTCAACATAAGTCAATTACTGTAATTCTTAACATTTTTTCCTCAAAAGACGTCATAGAATAAGTTTCCTTTAATTTCAATATACTTGAAAAGGCTTCTTCTCATGTTCACAACTTCATTTTAGCACTGTAAGCCATAACCTCTCCTGATTATGCACAATCACTGTGGCTTACACACTATGAGAGGCCATTTTTTCTAGCCACAGAGCACGACTGTAATAGTGTAGAAATGGCACTTCATTTACATTGAATAAAACTGCACATCCTACAAATAAAACACCTGTCCCAAGATACTGCTGACTTGATGACCTTCTTACCTCTGAGCTAGTATTTCTGCCCAGGGCTAAACCAACTGAACCTGAACGTCAAGGAATTCATAGAACACAATCATGGAGAAGTGGCCTCTGGCGTTATTAATGACAACAGGAAGCATTCTAAAGTAAGAAAAGCAAATAGTTAAGTTTGAAATGGAGAAAACCAACAGTAAATGCAAACTGAGTTCACTTACTCATTTACTTTTTAAATGAAGTAGTCACCTTTCTTTTTTTTTTTTTTTTTGCTGTCTAATATTCCCTCTTTACAAGTTAGTTTATATCTGAAAAAAAATATTGTCCTGTTGTTTGTTTTTCATCCTGTCACAGGTAAACTATAAGAAAAGCACAGGATTTTCCACTCTGTTAGGAGTTACTGCTGTCAAGGTCCCTTCCAACCCAAACCATTCTGTGATTTTAATATCATAAAATAGATTTTAACTGTATGTATTTGTTCTGTGAGCACTATTCCTATAAGGCTCTAGACTCCTTCATAGCACTCTGGGAGTGCATACCATATATCTGCTAGAAAGCAAGCTTCACAATAAAAGCTGAGTAGATATCAAGTGCCCATAAAACTCAGTGAAACAAACATTAACTACCTCACTATTATTTCAAAATATCCAAAAGGATATGAAGCAGTCCATTTCATTGAGCAACGTTTATTGCCCTCAAAAGCACTGACACATTTCAAACTGAAAATCTTAATCTCTAAGTGGCACACTCCATAAACCATACCTTTTTCTATCCTTCATTCAAAATTAGGCTATAAAGTCATTTCTTTTTTAGCTAGAAAGTTTCCTGCATATGTAACCAAACTTCTCTACCCTGTTACAAGCCTTCCATGAAAGGAAACTCATCCACATCTTCTTTGTGATAAAGCAGAATATGCTATTTCTATCCCACTGAAAGAGACCAAAAAAACACAAACAAAAAATCCAGATATTCTCTCCTGCCACATCCAAGGCTTCCATTTTCAATAGGGAGCCATCTTTTACACTTAGATTTCATGAAAATTGATCAATTGTTATTTCCTAACTCACCAGTACTGTATGTTTTCACGCCCTTTTGAATTGCTCTGCAGACTTGGTAATTTCAATTAGTAGAGGGGTTTCCTCTGTCCAGTTAAGGGCCTTCAAGCTCTTTGCCAGGTTAAGATGAAATCAAAGAAAGTTCTTTTCTGTCCTGTTTTTTTTATTTTCTCAGGAAAACTACAAACTATTTTGTACTTTTCTCAGCAGATAGTTCTTGCCTGCATTTCAAGATAAACTATTCTGTAAACAATATTTTATAGTTATGCTCTCGGTCATATATGTAGTTCAGAAAACATAAAAAGCATTTGTAGGCCTGCTTAGACAGCATTATTATGGCTTGCATTAAGTTTTGTAAAGAAGTTATTGAAAACAGACATTCTAGCAATGCAACCACATGTCTCAGAGCTCTGCATAATTCAAACAAATAAATTTACTCATCAGTTCTGCAATTTTCTCATTAATGAAAATAATATTTACTTCACAGGGGTCAAATCATTAATTTCCATGAAGAGCCTGAACCTAAAACACACTGTAATTTGATACATCTGAGGAGAAGGAGAAGGAAAACCATGCTAGCTTTTCTATTCATTTCGAAATGAGAAAATATTTGAGTTGCAGCAGAACCAGCTACGTTCACATTCCCAAGAATATTAGCAAAATTACTCACCATAAAGAAAATGCAATGCTAATATAATTTTTCTCAAACTGCATGCCAAGCCATGAACAGCAGCAGACTCTTCCATGCTAGATTTTTATCTGAACAGACAACTTTTGGAATCTGTCTCAATTCTTGTCCATCCCAAGGTTGCAGGAGTTTCACTAATAAAATGAGATGTAACATTTTGAGAACTCTGTGCTCATTTACGCGTGGGAAGACAAGGAAGAGAGTTAGAGAACACTCTGAACATATTACTTTTAATAAACCCAAACCAAAAGAGAAATGTAAGAAAGTACTTCATGAATCCAGAGACTATTAATGTAGCTAACTATTAAGGATTCATGAAAGTCTATTCCCAGCTTCAACTGTTGAACACAAGACTAGAAAAATTACACAGTTCCCTTCAGTGCACTACATAATTATTCAAATAGTGTTCTTAAGGTGGTCTCACTATTACTGAACCATTTGTGCCCAGACTGACCAGATATATCTGAAAATCTGGTCCAAATCTGGGGCTAAAATGGCATATTTATCCACAAATGTTGCTCTTAACACACGTTACAACACCCTTGAATACAAGGAAAGATACACAACTAAACAGTTTGTGATTTTTAAGGATATCAAGATACAGACACCCTTGTTTCTAAAGAAACTGCAATTCTAGGAAAGAAATTGAGATAAAGAAATAGTTAATATGGGAAAATAAATTATGAAGAAAATAAAGTACCAACAAAACAGCAAGGTTATCCAATCTTAATGAAGCGTGTGAAATATTCCCATGTTGCCACCAATTCTGATTCTACACTTCAGTAAGTATTCCTTCATTAGTACTGGGGAACTAAAGAAAAAAAACAACCTACAAGCACAAGAGCTGAAAAAATGTCTTAATATAAAGCTGCAGCATATAAGAAGATAACTAACAAAAAAAGTTTGCCTGTTTAAAGAAAACTTTGTTTACTTTACAAAAACACACACTTCCAAGAAAATGGTCACAAAGTTTAGTAACTGCAAACATGCAGCACCAGGCAAAAGTAGCCACCTAGCAGTTACAAAAGATGCCAAAGTTAAAGAACAAAACACTAAAATTGATGTGGGCACAGAGAGGTATAATACTGACAGAGAAGAATCCACCCTCTTCTGGCCTCTCCAAGCCATACTCTACCTTGACAGACTCTGGACACCCCTGCCTGCAGCAGTGCCCCACCAGAAAGGAGCAAAGTGCTCTCAGCAGCTCGTCCCCACCACAGTAACAAGAGAATCACTCTGCCTCTGCACCCTATGCATCTCTATTTCTGAATCAAGTGAACTCTGTAAATTAGAGATTTCCTTTAGGTAAAATTCTCTAATCTTATGACAGGCTAAGTGCAAATATAGAAGGAGAATTAGTAGCAGATGCACAAAAACTGTACCCATTAAAAAAACAACACTTCTTTTTAAGCAATTTCACAATCCAAATCACATCTTTGTCTCTAATCCATTTGAGTTATTTTATATCAGTCAAGAATACACAGGAACAAATCAATTCTTCATCTGCTTCCCCATACCCTTCTGGGGCAGAACATGACTTCTCTTCTAAATAAAAGCCTTGAGAAGAACCTGTTCCAGTGATTCATTTAAATAAACATGTCAGCAAAGGTTTACATTCCCCCAGTTGAATATAAAAATAATAAAAAAATGACTATGAATCTTGAGAAAAAAATTAACACATTGCTGTTCAGTGTTTCATAGAAATATTTCTCCATTCATATCATGCAGCCAAAATTTTACATAGCAAGAGCTAGAAAGGAACACTATTAGGTAGAAGTTATGGACTCCACATGACATGTCATCTTTGACTATCTAGATATAGACATAGGTACATCTTTTAAAAATTCGGTTATTCTCTTACATTGAGCAATCCTGGTGACAAGTAATTTTTCTGAAATATTGTCCATATTATTCCTATCTACAAAAGCTTACCTGTGTACCTGCTGTGGAAACCAGCAAGTTTTATTTAAAATTCTTAAGTCATTTTAAGACTAGCTTTAAAACACATTGTCTTGAGAACACACAGAGCTTTAACCTGGTTCAGAAATAGGAAAATAGTTCACAGAAAAGACATTCTCAGTTTTACTGTGGTCATTTGAATTAACTAACAGCAGATTTTCTTTCCATATACTTGGACACCTATTTTGAAAAACTATAGGAGTATTATGCGATCTTTAATTTCCATAGACAATGCCCATGAAGAGCTGAAAACAGGTCTTAAAGGATTTTGTCCAATTGTAACAACATGACAGTGCCACTACAACTGCACAATGGTTATCTTCAGCTGGGATTAGGAAAACCATGGGAAAGAAAACATTAGTAATGAATCACATGGAATTTAAACAATTTTGAGCAGGAACAAGCTGAACTTTAACAAATTCTGTTTATAAGTAATCAGACATACCATAAGAGGCAGCTAATTTTGGAAACATCCTATTAAGGCTGCACAGGACCACTCAAGCCCATTACAGAGCATCCGTGTGCTGCTGTGGGAGCTCTCGCCCCCCGTCTTTGCATTGTTGGCTTTCAGCAGGATCAACTCCCGGCTCTGCACAAGGCGTCATCTGGAGGTGGAGGAGGTAGAAAGGAGCAGCACGCCTGTGAGGGGGAGGACTGAAGCAAGATGCACCCTTCCAGGGGCTGCATGGGCTAATGCCAGGCTGGCGTGGCCACACCACCACACCCTGAGCTTCCTGGGGGAAAATGCTCAATTTTGCTAGGAAAATGCAGATCCAGTTTAATATTGCTGAAATGGTAACTGCCAAGACAGAGGGCTGGAGCTATGAGACACCCAAATGAAAAATCTCATCCCAGGGGCTTTATTAGTTACCTCAAACAACTATTCATCATTTTTGAGGTGAAAAAAAACTAAAAAAACTGATTTTATCAGGTACAAACAAGCTTGAAACCCATCAATACCCTCTGAAGTTAGGTTCCAGTATAGTTTTACTTATTCCAAGAGATTCAACTGAAGCATTTGAAAGAAACACCGCAGATCTAGTTACCACGTATTGCAGTTTCTCTTTTTAGAAAGATTGATGTAATGGGAGTCGACGACAAGCCTTCACAGTCCCTGTGTCCCAGAGATGGGAGACAAGCAAGTCTAGACTGGCGTGCTCTGTTAAGGGATTGTACCCTGACCTGTGGCAAGTCATCTTATAACTTGTATGGAAAACTGCTCTGACTAAACTAGTTTTAGAAAGGTCAGTAACAAAGAATCATCTAGCAATTACATACAAGTATAATTTGCTGCCCAGTTTCAAAGACACTAAGCATTATTGGCATGTTCCATTGAAGGGTGTTTGAAACCCAGAAAAAAAAAATCCATCCCCCTATATATCACTCCAGTCTTCGGGTATGGAATAATCACAAGCTCTAGTTTTAATTCGGTGAACAATCTGAAAGGTCTTTCCTTGCCAATAGAACAGCTCCAAGTCTAAAGATACACATCTATGACATTTCTGAGGGTACCACTTACTTTGAAAGATACTGACCTAAAAGGGTTTCCCCATCAGCAGCATCTCAACCACCACAGTCACACAGAGCAGAAGTGAGAAAAGAACAGCACTGCCCTGCTTGGGGGAGAGCCCAGGACAAAGCACAGAGAGGCCCAAGAAAGGGCTCCTTTCCTCATACGTACACTCAGCACACAAAAACCCCTCCTGTCACCTGAAGCCTGCCCTGAGACCCGACAGTTAGCAGCACACACCTCAGAAGGGCAGCGTTCGCCTGCACCCAACACAGCCCCGCAGGACACAGCCAGGGGAGCGCGGCCCTACAGGCCCAGGTCACACATGTCGCTTTGCTCTTGGTTACACGAGCTATGGAAAATAAACTTCAACGCCTCACCAATCAAATCGTAACTGACCAGGCATGGTCATTAGAGGAAAACGATTAGTGCCTGTATGAAATGACCGCTTCAGGACAAAGCCACAGCTCTAGCTAAGAACATCAGAGGTAAACAACGAATGTCAGTGTCACTAATACAAAACACCCCTCCAAAATAAAAGGTAACTTAACAACAACAAAGCCCTTCAGATGAGCAATGCCAACACCAAACACAAGTCCTGAACACAGCCCGTCTTGAAACCTTTCCTTTCTGCTGAAGACAGAAGGCAGCGCCAGAGGCACCCATGAGGCCTAGGCGCCATCACCACCTGAGCACACCACAGGCTGCGCTCGGGTCAGAAAAGCCCAGCAAATACTGTGCTAATTTGTCAGTGTAATAATGAACACAAAATACATACAGGTATTAAGAGAACATTACAAGAACACTGCTCTTAGAAACTGTCTATAAACATGTGCATGCTGTGTTTACACTTAATTTTCCACCAATTCATATTATGATTCATATTCACTAATTTACCAACCGCTGTGTGGAATGACTGGAATCATCTGGAATGACAAGGAAAGAAGCAGGAGAATGACAAAACGTCTTACTTGAAATTGCTGTCTGAAGCCTACTCTTTTTTTCAGATTTTTTTTGTGGACTTCAGAAAGTTTGAATATGATCTTAAACTGGAAAAAAAAACAACTTAAGGTTTTCAAACAGTTTACCTTTAACTACAGTTGTTAAAATTTTACCATGCTTATATTCATAGCACAAATACCATGCTGCAGAAGTCACAAAGGGATTTTTTTTTTTCTGTTATATTTAAGCTGATTTCACAAACCATCTGTTTCTCAATAAAATACATATATCACAGGATATTTGCCTTAAAACAAGCTCTCAAGTAAAAGGTTTCACCTTCCTCCACCTTCCTCTCTGGCCTTAGCTGGCAGATGGTCAAGAGGATGTTTACAATAATAACGGATGTTTATCAACCAATCTTCATAGGTTAGAGAAGCTGGTGCCTTAATAAGAACACATGACAATGCCTTTTAGCAATAGAAGTTCAGAACTTGTACTGCATTCAGATAACACTATCAGAAAATACATAGAAAATGCTTACTGACCCTGCACTCACATTTGAGAATTTGCCTTCTTAATTCCGTGTCTCAGTTTCCAAAATACAAGAAATCAAGTAAAAATTGTATTTAACATTATTTTAATTCTGAGTAAATCTCAACAACACTCAGAGTAAACAATCTCCAATGATTTCCAGGTTTGAAAAATGAAATATTTACTGATTACTGGTTGTCTTCACGTTGTGATTTTGATTAATTATTCTTTTTCCTTTCAAGACAGAAAGTGAAAGTTTAGTACACTCATTAACTGGGTCACAGTCAGACTCACGTAAGCTTTACTACTCTCACCACAGGAAGAAAAAGAAAGACATAATAGCATATTGGGTTATCGAAAGCATTGCTCAACATTAAAGTCCAGGACTAATCTACATTCTACATATAACTTCCTTATTGGAGTCTCCAAGCATTCCTCTTCATATACTTCTATGAAGCAAGAACAATTACTGCATTTTAAAGAAAGAATGAGGTTGACAAGTCAAGCGTCAAAGGGCTCACCAGGCATAGCTCAGCCTCTGCAAGCACCCTAACAACAGACACCCCACAGCTCAGCACTATACACCTATATAAATGCAAGTTAATAGACATTGTTAGGGATTCCAACTCTATTTTGTTTCACGGTATTTTAACAAGATCTCATCTAGCTCTCCAATTACTCACTACTGAAATAGGACCATCTTAAAAAAATAAAGAAAAAGACCTGAAAGCCCTAAAGGATACACTTAGTCTGAAAAAGCACTTGGAAATGGACATCCAAGAGACACACAAAACCCTAGCTTTGGCCTTCAGGGTTCAACCGTCTGTTAACCGTCTGTTCCAGCATAATTCCATGCATACTTTACAGTCTGGAGCAAGTGCAAGTTGCAGAGGAAAGCAGTCCTGTCTTTTCCCACTCTCAACCCTTTCATGTGCTGGCACCAAGAGTCAGTTGGTGATGTGGTGAACCAGATCAAGGGAGCCAAGGCAACTGGAGGCTGAAATTTCTTTGGCAGCTTAGCATCCATGAAAAGCAATTTCCAGCCAGTTCACTGAATAGCTACTAGAATGCCTCTGCAAGCAGAAAGTTAGATGGGAAAGTGCAGGGGAGTACAACACCACAATTTCCTGCAGTAACTGAGTCAATTCATGCTGTATTAAAATTGCACAGAGAACTACAATATTAAATCACCTACATTTCAAGAAGTCATTTTCCCAAGCCTCTGTTCCTGCTGAGAATTATGTCCACAACACCTGAAGGAAATCAAATGTGGGTTTTCAAACAAGATCTTCTTCCATCATACCACCATGTACGCCAGGGTCTAATACAAAACATCCAACACAGTCATTAAACCAGAGTCTAATAAAAGTGCATCTAGCACAAATGACAAAGACTAAGGCCTACATGAAACAAGTAACACAGATACTGCTAGTCAAAATTTCAGGAAGTGGAGGTGGGAGCACTGGTTATAAAGGCTAAGTATACACTTAACAGATCTGAGAGTAAAAATATTTTTTTTCTGTGTATTTTTTTCTTTAAAATAGTAAATCCAAGTCCTATAATATGTGAACTGAGACTTCCTATTCTTTGAGCTGATCATTCACAAAGTATTTGACAGCCTTGTTAGCAGTCAAAGACTCTCGCTTTTGAGAGATGTTAAACTCCCCTTAAAAATATCAAGATTATAAAATATTTTTCTCCATTGTATTATTTTATTAGTACACATCCAAAAAGAAACTTCAGAAAAATAATGCCTTATGAAGAAAGCCATGAAATAATTACAGAGGTGATACATTCAGCAACTCTCAAAGTATTTTTCAGTTCCATTTTTATTATGTTTCCAGTTTTAAGAGTCTACTTTAGACATTGTCCCAAAAGGGACTTCATTTGGATTATGAGCATAATTGTCACATGTACAAGGCATGCTAACTGTAAGTATCTGATATACTTTGCTCTAGGGAACAAATTAATGTTTTTAAAACAAGGGAAATCAAACTAGTATTAAGGATTTTTAAATGTCTGTGACCTAGCAAGGATAACTAGCATACTTCTCACTGGGTATCATTCTTACTGATTGAAATACCATTAATTTCCCTGCGGACCAGAGCAGATCTTATCAAATGACAACTATGCCCTGAAGAGGCCATAAATTAATAATGGTATGCAGTGACTTGATACCATATTTAGGGGGGAGGGGATGGAAAGGAATACATATGATGTCAAGGACTGCTTCTGAACAATTCAATACGTTACTGATTTCACCAACAACAGATAGACCAAACAGGTACGTGACATGCAGGCTCCTGTGTGAAGATACACAGCCCTTGAAAAAAGAGAAAGTTTCCACCGAAGTTGGATGTTAGTGCCACTGTATCAAAAAGACATCACTAGGTCTCAAAGTTATCAAAAGCAAGTTACGTCTTTAAGCGGGTTACTTAACTTTACAAAGGAAAGCAAATTAGTATTAACTTTTGGCCTTGCATTATAAACAGAGCATAGCTGCTGCAATAGCAAAAATACAGAAAGCCATCTAAGCAGCAGATGCACTTTATCAGGGAACCAGAACTCCCGAATTTATTCCACATATCAACATACATACAGACACACATACAGTTCAGTCCTCGTTTACATACCTATAGAGAAAGATGTAGAAAATCAGATATGCAGAAAGCAACATTAAAAAAAAAGGCAAAAAATCACTGCTTTGATGTTTCTAAGTTAAAGCAATAAAAGAAAGTTCAATGAGCATTTGAAAGCATTTCTGCAGGTATACTTTAAGGAGGGTTTATCTCAGCAAGAAACATCGCTTAAATGGAGAAGTAACACATTTGAAAACACTTGACTATCATGTGTACCAAAAGAGAACGTGACAGGTTCAGTCAAGTGAGTTATTGGTGCTTTGGAAGGACAAGAGACATACCGGAACACCACAAACACTATGCAAATGAATAAAATCTCACATTTCTTAACTAGATGCAGTCAAATGGTAAAACCTGGAAACATAGCTTACTTGGAAAAGAGCTACCCAAAGAATAAGTTTCATTACAGGTACCAGATCTCAGCAAAAACCCTTCAGATTCTTGCATTCCCTTATTCTAATGTTGGTGTGCAGAGCATCTCATTCCAGCAGATCTGGCTAGGTTCCAGCAGACAGGCAGGGACTGTAATTAATTTGGATAGAATGAGTACTTTGGGGCATATAGAGGACAACAGCTACTTTAAAGAAGCGATCTACATAGAAATAGGGCATTAAAGATATTAAAAGCCTCATCACAGTGGTATAAGTCTAAAAAATCTAGTGGTAAAGAAAAAAATGGTTTCCTTTAGGTGCAAAGACTACAGTTTCTATAAAACAGATATATTGCCCATCATATCTTCAAGTTTTTCCTATCTCACTATTTATATTTTTAACCCCTGTTTCCACATGTTTCATATCCAGCGATGAATGAAACAGCATTTGCTCTGTTTTTCTGGTAACAAATTGAGGGAGCTCGCAGTAACGACATGCACAGAGCACAAGAAAGTAACAGATAAACTTTAGAAATTTGCTGCAAACTTTGGCAAAGAGATGCATGTGGGATCTCTTGCTGTTAGGCAAAAAGGAAGTTTGGCCTTCACAGTGATATGGAAGCTGCAGCTTCAGCTGCTGTCTCATTCCTTGCTGGAGGTGATGCACCTTTTAGGGAAGAAAATTATCCAATTTCACAGTTCTGGAACAGTATTTCTTTCAAATACCTTGCACTTAGGTTCCTAAACCCACATAGAAGAACATTCAAGCACATGATGCTGACTTGTCAGTCTGGAAGTGGTGGATGTTAGTTTGCATTTCAGGTACGCTAGACATCCCATTTGCACTTTGCTATACTTCATATGGCCACCGTTGCCTGAGTCATCTACAGAAGCTAAGCTATTCTCAAAACCTTTCCCCAAAGGCATTTAGGGATGAGGACTTCCACTGGAAGATATTCATGTCTCTATAGCATCAGTTAGGACATGGTTATGTGGTCCTTTTCTTAGCAGAGTCACCATTTGGATTAAGCAGTCTATCCAAAATGATGGGGTGTGTTCCTATGCATTGGATATTGATTTTCCTAGGAAAAGTAATTTCTTCATATATGGTAGTTTAAACTGCAGTCTGCTGTTTACTATATACATTTCTACATTTATCAATGTTTAATGAAAGAATAGATGGAGGAGAATTCAAATGAGGAATACAAAGACTAACTGCTAAAAGCCTATTTGACATAGCTTTCTGAATCTCAGAAGGCCTTCCCCGAAAGTGGCTGAAAGCTGGTATTTGCGGACTTACTGCAACCAATTGAAACATTACTTTCGCAAATAAAGACATCAGCAGCTAAACCTAAGCAGGATTTCTCATACTACTTCCACAGGTGTTCCAAAGACTCCTCTCCTTGCAACTCCCACCACAATGCGAGTCTGACTACTCCAGAGCACTGGGCACAACTGCAGTATCGAAGGGGCTCAGCCACAATTCCTGACCTTTGATTATAGCAGTGAAAACACCTCCCAACTTGGGTCACACTCATTTAATACAAACTATGGGTTGGTCACCTTACCACTTACAAAAGAAAGATTTTTCTGTATTACTCTAATTTCTTGTATCCAAATAAATTATTTTAAATATAGGGTCTTTTATCATTTTTTTTTCTTATAACCAAATCTACATTACATTGACTTTAATCCATACTTATTTCTAGTTTCACCAAGTTCCTTAAAATATAAGTAAGAAGCACAGTGCTGCCTTATTATTTTTTTTTACCTACTGAATAAAACAAATATTCAATAATAAATGACTGGGCTTCGGAAGGCAATGCAGGCCGCTGCAGTAGCTCACTTGTATCGACTCTTTCCTCTTTTGCAGAGGGGCAAGGAGGAGAATGCAATTATCTGAATTCTCATGCAATCTGATCAATTTCTCTCAAATATGTTCATTAATACAGGCATTACTGTCACAGTAGGGGAAAAGGCTAGATATTGACAGAAAGTGAAAACACACAAGATGCTTTCAGCACCAGGCCAATTGTGTCACTAACATTTAATCAGAAATCTAAACATTATGTCTATTCAAAATGCACCCTTTTGCTGTGGAGAGAACAACACACGGATAATTTCGCTAATCCCAAACTCTAAACAAAGAGGCAAAAAGCTGATTGTGGTTTTCCACATCTCTTTTACTCCACAAGCTAAGCAGAAAAATTGTAGACCTAAAACAAAATAAAGACAGAGCAGCAAATGCTGGATTTGTTTGACTTTGCAAGCAGTGTAGGTTAATGTCAGGTCTAGAAAGATTACAGTAACTGATGATATAAGGTAAGAATATATCAAAGCTTGTTTGTACAGAGCAAACAAACCAAAGTATTGTTTTCCAACAATGCAGAGATAATTAGGGAGCTCCTTTAGCAGCAGTAGTTAAAAAAACTTTACATATACTTTACTCAGTGTAATGAGAATTCTATGTTACACGGCATGACACCTCCACCTGGCTATGCACACCTGCAGCAAGGCAAACAGACGTGTTTACCAAAATTACCTTCAGTTGTACAAGTCAGACATCAATGCCTCTGATGACTTATGCCTACCACACACTGATCTTCCCACTATCAGCCAATCCACTGACAGGAATAATGCACAGAAAGCCAAGCAAAATTTTGGCAACACTTCAGCCTACACAGAGAAAAAGAGGAAAACTTGCAAACCAAGCTCAAGAAAATTATCTGATACACTCTAAAGATGAATGGTAGATATTAGAGATGAAATATTTGTATAAATATTTGTATACTCCAATATTTCTAGTATCTTCTTTCCAACAAGGTGTCTATTTTTTCTTTTCCTCCAACTCATAGCACACTACATGCTGTCACCTTCAGAGATGCTTGTAGATCAGAGAAAAGAGGACAAGCCAGAAAAAAGCAGGTTAAATTAGAGCAAGTTGTGAAAGAATACATAGGGACAGATACTTGTTACACGTATGAAGACTAAATCATAGATAAGCCCTCTGGCTTTTAAGAAATCGTTCATAAAAGGTACAACCAAGGAAACAATCATAGCTT
This sequence comes from Oxyura jamaicensis, assembly GCF_011077185.1. Taxonomy (NCBI): domain Eukaryota; kingdom Metazoa; phylum Chordata; class Aves; order Anseriformes; family Anatidae; genus Oxyura; species Oxyura jamaicensis. The sequence goes on along the minus strand of NC_048897.1, from coordinate 19,519,216 downwards.
TTTAAGACATGACCTTCATAAAAGGTTGGATTTGCAGATCTCATCAAAAAAGGATAAGGCAGGAAGCTTTGAACCGAATTTCTGACACAGGCAAACAAACACAAGAATTACACAGCTTTCACGTGTGAATATACCTTAAAGGCTGTTGCAGGATTTTGGCTTTTGTGGCTGGAAGAACTGCTCACTCAGCTTATGTCAGATTAAAATTAAATAAGAACTTCAGGTACAAATATCTCCCTCCTTCACAATTAGGGAAGCCAGTGGCCCAAAGAGGCTTGCCAATTGATCTTCATGGTACTACTACTGTCTCAAACCCAGAACAGAACACAGAAAGTGTTAATAGTTCTGAAACTTTGGCTTCCAGCAACAAAACTAATTCAGTTTACTTCCTACCTATGATAAGTAATAATGCTACTTAACCTTTGCAAACTACTACTGAAGTACCCAGTTGAAAAACAGAACTTTAATGCCCGTGAAAAATTTTACTTATGGGAATATTTCTCAAGTCAGCTGTACTGTATACAAATCCAGAATACACACCCTGATGTTGTTAATTTCAGGAACTAAAATTTTAAAACAGAACAATTTATTTTTCCTGTTTGATCAAAGGAAAGAACTCAGCCCTAGATAATTTGCAATAACACATGCCAAAAAAAAAAAAAGCCTAATAGAATACTAGTAACAACATCCAGGTACTCTGCTCATGGAATTTTGCCTGTTCTCACAGAAAAACTAGGTTATTTTTAAGTCATTTTATACACAACTTTTTATAAGGTGAGACCAAAGAGTATTTTTCTCTTTTGTCCAACATTGCTCACAGTGTATTAACACAATGGGATTTACCCCATCTAACAAGAAGTGACATCAAAGATGCACTCAAAAAGTTATTGGCAGGTGAGGGAAAGTCACACTCAAAAAGTTAGCTATTTCACATAAACAGCAATACCTGAACAGGGGCATGCAAGGAATAAAAAAGGATACTTACCAGCAAATATATTGCAATGGTGTTTCTGCATTATTACCATCATTGAATACACAATCACTCATTCCTCAGTAGCAATGTGCTATATATAATACAGAAAAAATATTCCCAGGAAGTACCAACTCTGTATTCAGTAGTATTCAAATCAGGGAATTTACCAGAAGTCATTATCTTTAAGACAAGTTGAAGAGCATAAAGCCTACCTTTCAGGGTTTTTTATACGCTTTGTTTCGCTAAACCTAGACAAGGAATGCAAATCTGTTTTGACTGAAGATTTATCTTCAGCGCAATCTGCCTCCAAATTTGCAATACTAAAGGAGAAATGCAATACACTGTTCTCAGTTACTTCGGTTAAAGCATTGATGGAGAATCCTGTCCCAAATATCCCACTGTGTAATCTTCAGAGTATAGCAATCTCTTGCAAACAATCAGCAGAAGGTTGTTATTTACTTGTTGGACAGTGAAGTGGATAGTTACACCTCAAAGAGTTAAGGGAGAATTTGAAGGGCATGTTCGGTGTTAAGAAGCTACAGATTCACTTAAATCTGTTGCTTTCACGTCAAAGAGATTTGAATTTTTGCAGCTCAAGAGCTCTGTATGCTGTTTTACAAACCAGAAGATTTTTGAAGCATGTTGGGCTGTTCTTTACTGTACCAACCTGGGCATCTAGATTAGATAAACCAGGTATCAGGTCACAAGTCCAAGGCTTTGTAAAAGTATATGCCAATCCTTTGCAACTCCTACAAAGCACTGAAGTATGATACCTTACACATGTTCCAACTGATGTATAGAGATGCTGTAAAGGCAGACCAAATCCAAACTAGGTTTTGATTTGGGTGCAGGGGAAGGGACACAATGGGACAGGACACACAAAAAAGAACCTTGAAGTTTCTCAGGCTCGTGTTGTTCAACTGTCCTAACCAAATAAAACAGGCTGACAGACAAGCTTTTTGGTTGTGCATGGGGGGGCTGTTTGTTTTTTTAATTCATCTCAGGCATGCTGCCTCGATTTTCATTTATAAACATGAGCCTCAGGGAAAAAAGATAAGTAAACAAATTGAAAATTAAGAACTTACAGTGAAGGAAAATACCACCCTGTAAAAAAAAAAAAAAAACATCAGTGAAAGGTAGGTTTTTCACAAGAGGCTGCAACCTTCTAACTCATTTTGCCAATTGAGTCCTTTTATAACAACCATTAATTGACAAACGAAGCAAGGAACATCTCTTCACTTACCCATCCAGACCTCGTCTGGTATAGCTCAGAGAAATTTCTAGTGGATCTCTCTGTGAGCTATACCAGACCCAATGAGCAAAATACTTCATTGCTTTAAGAAAAAATTGTTTTGCATACCTCTTAAATATGATTACCTCTACCAACAAAAAGCTCATTTGCAGTGATACCATGCTGCTACCAGTCCCAGGCGTACACTCAGAGGTAAGCAGAGGTCCACTAGCATGGTGTAAGAAGGGCTAACGCGCTCCCCCCGGGATCACCAGGGCAACTCTTTGCTCTGTCTCACCTAAGCACAACTGCGTCTCTCTCCCTTATCCCATCTTCTCTCCTAGATGCCCGGTGTAAGTAAGATTCAGCTAAGTGCCACTGCAGTTAATACTTCTAGTATTTTTTTCATTGATAATTCCAGATTTCACATTTGTGTAAGATTTTTTTAAGGTTTCCTTTCCAAACAGCTACAGGTAAAAACAGATGAGCTAGGAGATATTCCTCTTATTCTAAGATAAACCAATGAAATTTCTTGAGTAGGAGTTAAAAACTCCTGATACTCCCTTAGCATACGCCCTGGGTGTGTCCATCACATCACTCAAGCCTGGCACTCCCTACAGTTGCTGTTCTGATCTGAAATTCAAGAGCAAAATTGTGTGGTTGGACAGAAACGAGGCAACATTTCCTCGTATTCCTCATTGCCATATTCCTTTTTATAGCCTCACCCTGATAACATCTTGGAGCAATGAGAGGGAGATGCAGAAATGGTGCATGAGTGCTCCTAACAGCACTGAGGTAGTTACCTCTGGTGCATTCCACAGGTGGAACACACAAGGCAAACTGAGAAACAGACTTCATATTGATCATTTTTGGCCTTGATTTTCAAATATCCAGAACTTAATTGAAGTCATACCCTGTCAGTCAGTGTGGAACCTGTTCACAGTAAGTTTTAGATTAAACAAATGAGTCACTGAAATCATCATGTTCCTTGAGATTGTCTTGCATTTCCAATTCCTTTCCTGTTCATGAGAAAAAGCAAACAGGTCAGACAGACAAATAAATACAAGTGTTTGACCATAAATGAACCCAAGTGCTAGATAATAAGCGCCTGCATACTAGTATTTCAGTACCAGTTTAAAAGGAAAACAGGTACCATTCAAAATGGAGATGCAAATACATGTCAGAAGATGACTGCTGTGGCCCTTCTTGTGTCTTTTAGATCAAAAGATATGTAAATCTACATATGAATTCTAATGATCAAACTACAAAATACAATAACACAGGTAATGGGAATAACCCAACTGATCTGGATTGTGGTGCCCCAAGCAGTAGACTAGTTAGTACAGAAAATTAGCTTAAAACCTCCACCAACTTCAGATCCTTTCCATTAAGGCTACAGATGATTTTTAATACTGGTATCACTTGGGATTTCGGCCCCAGTTCTGAGAAATCTTGCTGTTCTCTGTTCAGTAACAGCAACCTAAAACATGACCCAACTTTGCTCATACCCATATTGCTATGACCATTCATTCTACTGCACTATTGCAGATTTCCTTCTTTGTGCATTTTTGTATCCCTCTGAAGAAACCCTACAAAGCACTATTCCCACCTATATTACTGCACTGTTATATTCCTTAAAACAAATGGTAAATAGGAGCACACACCTGGAGGAAAGAAAGCACACAAACATCAGATTAAATAGCAATAAGGTATGCCTTTCACCAAAAAGGATTTAAAAAAAAATGCATAGAAGTGACTGAACCCATTTACAAAAGGATCTCCAATAACACCAACTTCTAAGGCATACAAACTGGGTTTGAAGATGCTAAAAAAAAAGGAGTTGTTTTGTGTGTTTTGATCTTGAAGAACTTAAACACGATATGGCTTTAGCTGTTTGAACCAGACAGCTCACTAAATTGTCAGCTAGCCAACAGGGCAGTTGGGCAGTTTAGAGCCCATCCCTAGGTCCAAATTTTGGGGTGTTGAAATGATATTACCAAACTTGAGCCCAAAATAAATAATCTGCAGACCAAATATAGAACCTGATCCTTAACAAAAAGGAGCCAAAATATTTAGAAATGCAAAAGTGTACAAAGATAGGCTTCCATGAGCCACAGGACACATTGTACTATGGGGCAGCCCCTCACACGAGGCCTAGACTTTTGATTTGCAGTTGCTTTCATTTTCACTTCAGAACATGAAAAATTCTGAATGTTTCCAAGCCACCTCCTCCCACCCCCCTCCAGAAAAAAGCCAACACAGGAAATTCAGTGCAGTGTCTTTATTACAAGGTACATTTTAATCTAAAAACTAAACCACCCAGGAACTAGGACATATTTTCATAATGAGAAAAAATTACACATTGTGGTTTCAATGGTGATTTGCTGCTAACAAGGCAGCCTGCAAGAAGCCTGACAGCACGAACCCCACTGAAAAGAAGGCAGAATTGGCTATTTAAGAGTTGCCACATTTAGACAGTGACAGAAAGCACCTGGGGGGTGGTGGGGGTGGGGGATCACAAGGACTATTTTTAAATACCAGACATCCTGTTTTTATGGAAAAAAAAAGCATATCGATCATTTTACTACTGCATGATGAATTAACATTTAAAGATTTAATTACAAGCCAAAACTCTTTAAAATTATCGTCTACCTCTCTGGTTTACAAAATTACCCCAACAGATGGGAACACAATGCCCAGAATTGCAAGTTTAACATGTATCTGCAAACCTATAAAATCTAGATCACTGATACATTTTGGCAATACTTGTTTTAAACAGAACCCTTCAGAGCTTTTAGCTCAGTCAACTGTTACAGACAGGTTCCAGAAGCAATTCAGAGGAATGATTAAACCTTCTCAGTCACTAGCAGACAGTTCCTTTCATCTTGTAACTAAGCTTTAAACCTGGGCCTAGAAACCCACCCCTGGTCACAGGGGTGATCTGCTGCTCTTCCTTATTACCTGAGCCTTAAAGCTCCACGTTTCCAGGACTGTGATTTCCTCCCCCCATAATACTGGCTAATAGCTCCCTAGGAATACCAACATAAAATTTACTGCCAAATTAAATATTGTTCTCCAGCTTAGCAGCCTCCTTTCCCTTGGAACTCACCTCAGCAGTTACAGTTGACACCGTCACATTTAGACATCTCTAGAAGCTGGGCAGACTTCACTACTCCCCTCTGCTGCAAGCAGTAACAGGAGCAAGAGCTGCAATGTACGTACTGGATGTGGCACCTTGAACAGATTGAGATGGGAAGCTCACCGTAAGGTTACGAGCAGCTTTTTGGTGGGGCAGTCTCAACCTGAGTTTTGGACAAGTCACACAGTTGGATGCACATCAGGTACTAGAAGGATTCCGCAATTCATTCTAACCAACAAACAATCCAAGATGGAGAGGACCCATTCAACCATAAAGTACCCCTCAAGGAAAGAAGCACATCACTGAAATTGGTCACAGCAGAGCACCTTTGCTGGGACACAAAGAAGAAAGCCAGTTACTGGGAGTTCACACCCAGACTGCAGATGGTTTTCCACATCCATGGTCTCATGCTTTTTACAAGCATGGTCAGAGCAACAAGCTGGAACAGTAACTTAGCAACTTACTGTTGCTAACCAGATACTTTTATTTTTTATGTAAATGAAAGCATACCACCACTAAAGACAGAAAGAGATTTTCTTCTTGACATTTATTATATTAAATAATAGGCACTCCTGCCCTCCAGGAGTATCTAGATCACGAAACGCTGGGAGTAGCTGCATGTTACAATGCTGCTGCTTTCCAGATAAGTAGGTTTAGATCAAAGTTGAGGAAAACTTACTTAGTGAATAATTAGACAGGATTTTTGACACAACTCTTAGTTTTTATTCTTAATAAGAGGAGAGCCAAGCACACAGGAAAGTTTCTAGATATAGTCAAGTGTTAATTGTCAAGGTAATAAAGGGAAGAAGAAAAGTAAACTGGATAAGTATAATACAAAATAAGTAGCCTACATTTTCATATTAAAAGCATCACATATATCTCACCTTATCAAAAGGTAAGGACAATATGAGATCATAAGAATGAAAGGTGTGGTTCAGGGGAAGTGGGAAAAGTGCTAAGCACAAATAATCCTTAACCTTGATAAGCCATTCCACAGGTAATCAAAAGTCAATTTAACTTTTCTCAATTCTCCATCAGGTCTTTTCATCTTTGCATTGCTTCATAGATAAAGTATTTGCTGCAACTTTCTTTCCAGCGCTGAATAAAGCAATGAACTTTGATGCTGTGTCCCAGCTACTTTCTCTGCAACTACAGCAGATCCCAAGATCTTCCAAACCCAGGTTCCAACAACTAACACCACAGAGACCCCCGCCTGACAGTTCATCCAGACCCAAGAATTCAGAATCCGCTGTTCCTCACACAGAGAACATGGGCCAAAATGAAGACAAAGCAGCTTGTGTGCAGTGGGCAGCACAGAAACACCTGGCACACACCACGACAGGCTGCCTAGAGAGCCATCTCCATCCTAAAAATAGTCGGTGGTCATCTGGAAAGGGTCCTGAGCAACTTCATCTAACCTAAAAGTTCTTCCCGCTTCAAGTACGGTACTGACTACATGACCTCTAGCAGTCCCTTCAAACCATTTAACATTCCCTGCATTGAATGTGCACAATAGACATTTCCAACCACCCACGTCTTTCTTTGTATTAGCCAGAGTAGTAAACTCCCATGTACCTGCACTTCATCTACTAGATTTTGCCACTCAACGTTTTAAAAATGAATCAAATTAGACTACTAAAACCAAAACACTCCTAAGCTTCTCACTACAATAATTAGCTAGGAGTCTCAGTGTTCACAACAAATTTTCCTAGCTTACACTTAACACCTTACAAACAGACATTTTCTTCATTAGACAGCACCAGTATACATCAGAAAGGTCAGGGCAACTTTAGTTCAGATTTAACATAAAGTGTTGGGCAAGAAATGAACAGACAAGAAGAAAATCTATATACAAGATCTCTCACTTTCATGCTCAAGCCTTGATTTTTATCATGGCTAATCAGAAAAGCAACTATTTCTAATTGAATTTCTTCATGTTCATAGCATTGGTTTTTTGTCATCAATAAATAATGTATTTTCTAAAATGCAAAAAAAGAAAAGACCAAAGCAACTGTGGAAATATGAATTATGCAATTACGTTATATGCTAAGTTTGTGTACTTTCCTTCAGTGTCAAATCACAATACTATTTCAAGATGCAACTATGAATAAAACTTGAAGTGTCACATTTACTATGAACATACGCTTCAGCTTTAAGCCATATGAAGTTACATTCAAATTGCAAATCCATGGGAACAGTCCATTCCTAAAGGAAAAAGTGTTCTGCAAGCACTTCCTCTTCCTCTTAGATTGGATCAACTTAGCTGCTGTCAAACGTCAGTCTTAGAGCAGAGGAGAACTGACCAGTTTGTTTCCCTGCTCCAGCAACAGGAAGAAACAATGTGCACATTCCAGCTTGCTTGAGTCTCCTCCAAGCAATTAAAACTTCAATTCTGTTGTACCACAGAGAAGGTCCATGTGTTGTTGCACAAGAGCTGCATCACTACCTTAAGTTTTATACTTAAAAAGCAAGCATGGGTGCTTATAAATCAAGAAGCACCTTGAACAAGAAGCCTTTTGAACAATTACTGCATTAATGAAACCTGTACTAACATAGCTCATCTCTATTTAAGTAGCTGCACGCTTCATGGGAAGTTCTGATTTCTGATTTTTTAAATACATATACTCACACAAATATATATAAGGGGTTTACACATCTGAATATATGAAATTCATATATATATTCATATATATGAATATACACACATGTATCTATGGATACTTATGTCATTTTCCCCTCCTACCCTCATAATCACAGCTATACACACTAGAACAGCAAACACACTCAGGGATGGTTATACAAGGCTTTTAAATTAGGCAGAATTACCTTAAACCTCTAAAAAGAGGGCAACAAAGAAGTCATGTGAGATTTTGAAGAGTATCAACTCAGACTCCTGACAGGACAGCTATGATGCTCTTTCTCTTAAGAAGGAAGGAAAGACCAGAAGTGAGTCAGGATTGACGAAATAAAGGTTCAGAAATAACAATGGTGTCAGAAGTGCAAAGGCACAAGGGATTTTGGAAACTCTCTGAAAAGCAATGCTCCCCAGCTGTGATTCCCAGCATATCAGCTTGTGGCATGCCTTTTTGTTTTTAGTGTCTCTTCACAACAGATAGCCTGGAGAGCCCGGTTCTTCAGAAAACAGAAATAAAGAGCACTCTAGTAGGGGTCCTCCTGTATTGTCAGAGACTGGCACAGCCATCCTAAAGCACAAAATTCATATCATAATTGATGCAGCCATCAATTGCAATAAATTGCACCTTCCATTTCATGTATCATCAGTTTCCAGTGCCTAATAGTTACCTCTCCCCACTTTCCACAGCATAACCACCTCTGGTCTTAAAAAAAAAAAAAAAAAAAAAAAAAAAGGCACATGCTTATTTAAAAGGCACTTGTGGTGAAGGCTCACGGGAAAAAGTTTATACTATGCCTTGAAGTGTGATATTGCTTCCTTTGAGCACTGAATTAATATGACCAGTTCCCCTTTTTAAACATTTATATATGTATTTTCCCACTCCAAATGAATTAGAGAAACCAATGAATATCTTATTTGAAAAAAGTGAAATTAATTTTACTATGTAAATTCTTGTTCCCCTAGGTATGACAGAAAAATGCATTACATGACTGTTTCATTCAGCATTTCTACCTTCACATTGACCATTAATGCACAGAACAGAAAGAGCAAGGATAATGTGTTATTTGAGAAGAACCTTTTTATGTAGCTGTGGTTCAAGGAGGGATTTCATTCATTCATTCTATTTTTAAAATCCATGAAACGAGGCTGAAGTTCCAGCTAATCTTATTTCTTTCAGATGTCAGTTCAGAAAGAAGAGGAAAGATTTGCTTTCAACTTTGAGCGGCTTAGATTGCAGGTCCCTCCACACGCTATTATTCATATCCATCCAGTTGCAATGAAGTGCCCAACTCCCCCTCAATGTGCAGCTGAAACTAAAGGATTTTTTTATATAATCATACTGGCAAATATCAAAAGGAGGATGTGGGCATGCACAAGTACAGCGTCTTGCAGTTCTCTCTCCTAGTGAGCTACAAAATCCCATGTAGATGAGATTTTTGCCACCTGGCTGTCTACAGGCAGTCTGTTAGACAGTCAGATGATAAATTAATGCTTTGCCATGGCATGCCATATAGATTAACAAAAAAATCAGTTATATCTGAATAGTAACAGAACAATTATGGACCATGAACACCATACTCGGTAGCAACAGCTATGTGAAATATGGGATGTAGGGTAAAAGGTTATTTGTGATTTTATTGTGAAACAGTTCTTAAATTTCAGAAGTTAGAGCACTAAAACTTTCCTTAAGGGGAAAAAAGTTACCCTTGATTGCGATTTTAAAGCATACATTCTAAGAATTAAACACTTTTAAATATTTCTATTACCATAGTAATAGTGCATAACAAATTAAACCACGAATAGGGCCTAGTTCATTAGGTGCAGCAAAACAAAGCCAGCTCCTGAGATAATTGCTTGAACTACTTGCTGTACTGTGAGCATTAGGCAATTAATATTGAAACTGCGTTGTCTCAGCCTGAGGGAAAGATGTCATATAGTTAAGGAAGTACGTTTTCTATTGTGCAATGCCTTGTTTGGATTGCTCGTCCCTATCTGATCTCCACGAACTCTGGAAAGTTATCATTTCAGCACGCAGAGCACAAATCCCTGCATTTCAGCTGGTTCCAGCTGCTGCAGCAAGAGCACCAGAATTCAGCGTCTCCCTAGTAACATGCACCTGGGCTAGAAAAGGCTCAGGCAAGGCATCGCAGGCAGACGACAGGAATTTCTGGAAGTGACTAAAAATGACCGTTCCCACCAGTGAAGGCGATCTGCTCCGAACAACTAAACTCACACCCACAGGGTTTTAAGCACTCTCTGCTCCAGCAATGACCAGAAGTGTTTTCTGCCAACCTGGGCCAGTCAAGATAACAACACCCATCTTTGCCTGATGACAGCAAAAAAACAAGCCAAAGCTATTTTCAAATCACATCAGGATTGGATTACTACTATATATATATACACACACACACATACAATACACATGCAGTTTATATACATATGTAGTTTAAAAAAAAGAATGGGGGGAAAATATACAAAGCTGAAGAGATTCTGCTTTGTTGGGAAGCATCACACTCAAGTATTGCAAATCCTTCTAAACACCCCAGCAAAATAGATGTCACTAAGTTTTTTTATGCAAATATCTCATCTTTAATGGGTTAACAACAGATCTTCTAATTCAGATGCGTTCTAATTTTCAAAATTTGAGCCCTTTTTCAGGAAAAAGGGAAGCTGTTCTTTCATAATCCAGCCAAATAACAGGACTATACCTTTTCCCTAGAAAGATAAAGAAATTAGATTATTTTCCAACAAATAATGTATAATTTCTCGGCAAGGCCTCCTCAGTCCAACTCTATTATTCAGACTTGTTTTTTCCTCTCCCCCAAAATCAGTGCAGCAAAATGGCTCTAAAAAGTAAGATATTGATTATGACCACCATTCACGATGAGAAAAATTAACTGTCAGGAGAACATTTAATGACTTAGCTCTGCAAACACATGAAAAATGCTCTTCCAACTCAAAGACTTGGAGTATTTACAACCCCCTAAAATTATCCCAAGGGCCAAATTACTTCACAGTATTAATTAGTGAAAAATCCCAGTGAACCAATTTATAAACATATGCAAGAATTATAAAGCACATTTTTTCCCTCTGCTATAAGTAGCAGCTGTCCTATTTATCTTTCAGGCTTTTTACTCCACACTGTGACTGTTTGTATATAAACTTGGACAGAAGTAGCAGAATATTTTTAAGAGCTCTCCCCACTCCCCCTCCCTGCCCCCCCCCCCCCCCCAAAAAAAAAAAAAAAGACTGTGCTTCAATACTTTAAGATAAGCATCAGAAAACAACCTTTAAGAAGAACCATATAACTCATTATTGTTTTAAGCCTATCCCTATAAACACTGTTGGCTAATTTCATTTAACCAGAGAAAGCCAGGTTACCCTCTGGGAAAATCACAGATCAGCCTACGCTTACAAAAAGTAATTCTTTGAACTTTTAAATACGTATTTCACCTCTACAAAGACTTCCCCGTCACCATCTCACACACACACCCCTATGTAAGGCGTCATTGCCTGGCAAGTAAGACACAAAATAATGCACAGATGGCAGTCATTTGGCCAAGCGATATCACATGAAACAACAGGCAGAGTAATAGTGAAATGGTTTAATAGTTACACTGCTGCAATGCAGTTTTCACACCCAATCTCAGAGTTATGCAAAATATTCTTCTGGCCCTGGTGCCACAAAGGCAGGTGGCGTTTCCTTGAAATTATAGAACTAGCAAGATACAGCAATATTCAGAGGTTTGTGGTATCAAATCATAACAGCTCATGCAAATAAGGGTAACACCACACTTCTGAGTTTTCAAACACTTGTAATGACAGAGTGCAATTCCCTCCTCTAGCAGTGGCTTCAGCACTCAATTTTACCACCCTCTTCTCTTGCAGTAGACTTTCAAAAGCCACTTTGAATGAAATTTAATTAGGTAAATCCATTAACCCGCCTAAATGGATGAAGTTAGATTAATTCAAGCCACATTACCTATTAGTTCACTATCGCCACAAGCTGTAACATGGTAACCTGACAGTTTATTTCCCCTCCCCATTCCCTCCTTCTGGGTTACATTTGTACTCATTTATCTGATGACCTGTGCTGTGTAGTCAGATAAATGCTAAAGCTGTGAGAAGGGAGAAATGAGGAAAGAAAGTATTGGAGAAGCAGCTATAGAGGGGGTTTTCAAAATCTTTCCTAAGAGTTTGTTGCTTTCTAGTACTGCAAACTCACAGATCTTTTTCCCAGAAAATGCTTTATAGGTATTGGCCTCTCTGGTATCACTTACAGGTTAAACCTGACAGACTACACCAAGTGCATAACCTGAAAATTAAAAGGGAACCAACAGATATGGTGCTGATATGCCTAAGATTCTAAAAAAAAATAAAAATAAAAAGCTTTATAAAAGAGAAAGCTACAAAGGTTTTCAGAGCAGAAAGTTAAAACTGCAAAAGCCCAACTATCATGGTTCTTTGCTGCTTTCAATTTTGTTTTAATAGGTCACCTTTAAAATTGGAAAATTTGAAACTTACTTTTGAAGTACACAAATGCAGTGTTTCCAAGTCTCCATTACATCACAGGTGTTTGTTTTGACACATGCTTCAACAGAGTAGCATTCGGGAGTCTAAGTTAAAAAATAAATAAACAAACTTTTAAAAAGATGACAATATAGGACAATATTAGTATTACCTTTCAACTACAAGACATGTCAAAAAGTAATTTATTCTCCAAGTGGGCCCAAGAAATTTTCTAGCAGCAAACAGAAAAACTGGCATGTAAGACTGTAACCACCACCACCCAGGTTGCTTGTGAGGAAAAGCAGCCAATCTTTCTCGCATGTAACAAGTGCTTTATTTTTGTAAAGCTTGCTTGGTATGACATCACCCCACCACATTACCAGTGGCCAAACTGAAGTTTCTCGTGTTTATCTATAACTGGTGCACACGGAGTTCAGTTTCGGCTACCATTTTATTACATACATTGCTTATATTGAACTCCAGGAAGGGAAGAGAGTGTAAATGTTCCTAAGCTGATTCTACCTTAAGGTTCCTAAGACTGTGAGTGATTTTCATGTGATATTATATTTTCTGTCTGTTTTCTTATTTCTGTGTAACCTGCAGTTATCCCTTCAGAAAACAATGTGACTTGTATTTAGTGTGGTACATAATCACTCTATTACATTAACATCAGCTAGACTTGAGCAAGAACAACTGTGTTAATTAATGAAACTCAACATTTAAGTCACAGCATTATATCTCATTTAATTAAATATGGCTCACCTGAAAACTTTTTCTTGGTTTTATTTGTTTTTAAGAAAAAAAAAAAAGCATGGAGTGAAGAAGCCAAAAATTACAATGCAAATGAACAGCTTGAAAAAGCATTTTAATTCCACGGAGCTTAATAATGGTACAGTTTAAGAAATAACAAGAGTCAGGAAGTAAGTGGAAAGCTAACCCGTTAAAATGGTTAGTGATAAACTTCTAATTGCCTCTTGGCCACCAGCCTCTAAACTTTGGCATCACCGAAACTGTACAATGACTTGAAATAAGAGTGGGTAATTACTGTTGGTCTCTGTACACAACAATTCCAATCCATCACCAAATCTTTCACCAAGAATGGATGCCTTTCATTTTCTGTAATTACTATAAACATTGTCCTGTCACAACCAAAACTGCCTTACTATAGAAAACCCTATATATTTTCACAACAGAGTATTCTCTGCTTTTCTATTCTGCCATGAATAGACCGAATCCATTACAGCTGAATGTATTGATTGTTAAGAAAAAGCAACTGCAGAAAACTACTGCAACTACAGATAAATTTTAAATGAGTTCAAATGTGCATCTGGAATCTTTTTTCACCTACATTCAAAGAAGCGTACAACCAACCCTCTTTCAGTCTGTTAACCATGCACGCAATATGAATGATAGAGGAGCAGGAACAGCAGGGCTCAGCACTCTTACTAGTAAAATGGACAGGTTTTAAGGGAGGCTTGGAGTTCATTCAAGAGAAAAAAATCTCTGTTGTTGCTGCCATGAAAGGTTTCACAGATTTCAGGTTTCACAACCTGAAAGAAGATGATTGTGAACATAAAGCTTCCTTTAGAGCAGTTCAAGCCATACCTTTATGCTCTGGTTTACCTCTCCTTTCAGCCTCCCCTCTTTTGTTACATTTGCCATTTATTTTCTGCAGTTACTTGAAAATTCTTGATTTGCTGCTCATATTCTCCCTAAGTGAAATATTTATCCCACTTTCTATATTTGGGACTTTATTTATACCTAACAAGTGGAAAAATGTCGCTTTTTCATTACTATAAAGCCCTGCAGAAGTATTGACAGAAACATAAAATGGAGTAGTATCCTCTGAAAAAAGTGTACCGGTATTGCCTGCAGTTTAATTTCTCTTACATGCTGAATTATTTTTTATATAATTTTAAGCACTATTAGCTGTCTGAAGAAGGAGCATGAGCAAACCTAAAAGGCCTGAAAAGAAAAGGGTTTTCACACAGGCCCGTAAGATTGATCCTATAATTTAGATTTTTTTGAAGCAAGTCACGTGGCCAAAATATAGTTTACAACTGCCTGGCCTCCACTTCAACCACAGCACATCCATAGATTACAGGATCTCGGCTCGTACCCAAGCCCCTCTGCAAATCGGTCTGTGAACCTGTGCCGCCACGCTGAAGCTGAATGGTTGGAGACAAAACCAGAAGGCACTCCTCTTCTGGCAAAGCAGGTCTTCATGTGCTCAGGAAAAAGATGGGGGGGTGCTGGTTTGGGCTCAGTTTATGTTTGTTTGTTTTCTTTAAAGAGGTTCATATACTTATGCCACTTTTCTTCCCCCACTAAAAGTGCACAGTAATATCACTTTTCATACTGTGTTTCTTAAAATAAAGGCATGTTTCTCACAGGAAACAAGAATTCATTGTTTGATGACACCAACATAGAATTTAGAAAGGTATAAAAACCAAGACCTTTGGGGAATAAGTTAGTATCTGTACCAAAGAAACCTGTTCCCTCTCTCAAATGTGATGAAACTGCTGACAAAACTGCCAAAGAGGAAAGCCTACTGTTGGTCACAGACCAGGGCACCAGCACAGGTAGGTGCCCATAAAAATGAGTCCTGCCCCTTGCGATACCAGCATTACTACTAACAGAGAACATGAGCACAGACATTAAATGCTTGTTAGCCATCTCCATCCAGCTGGCAAACCACGTGAGACTTCTCTTGCAGGCCGCTCACCTCAGGAAGCATCGCATGCTCTGCATCTCGGCCCGTAACTTTCCAGCTTCTTCCACTGCCTTCTGTCACCAGCATGCTATTTGCACCTCCTGGGATCCCACTTTTTCATACTAAACAATTAAAAGCAAGTGTTGTTGCAGAGAACAGAGCACAAGCTGCTCACTGATCCCACAACATTTCCACAGCCATCCCACCACAGGCCTAGTCCTGCCGGTGTCGGAGGCTCGAAACCAACACCCGCTGTCTCAGGCTTAGCAGGGTACAGCGTGGCTCTACAACTACATGAAGTTAGACAACCAGGATTGAAAAATCTGAAAGCAATTTCACCAGTTACTGGTACCAATTTAAAAAATTCAAACAACAATGAAAACCCACCAGATTTTTAATGGGCTGAGTTGCTATTCCCCAAATGCAAAGGTGGTAAAAGCAGAGTGGCACAAATAATTTAAGTATCATAAAACCAAGCTGGCCAAAACTACGTAGAGATGCTCTACACTTTATCTCCCCCCTCTTTTTCTTTTTTTTTTTTTTTTTCTTTAAAAGGCAGATATGCTTCTTTCTAGTTTTGTTATTGATTTGGAGGCTCTAAAGATTAGGGGGAAGTGGCAAAGAAAAATCATGTTTAAATGTAAAGACGACATTTGAAAAAGAACAAAGCCTTAAGTTTCCACAATGCTGTGAGAATTATATTGCCAGTTTTTCTCCTCCTACCCTCTATTATTCTGTGTGATATAATCACATATTACACACAGTCGTTAATCAAAAGCGTCTCAAAGCTTTTCACAAACATCTCGTTAGGCCTTATAAAAGAAGTGGTCGTTTTCCATCCTTGCAGACAAAGCTGACTGGCAGACAGGCACCTGACCCAGACAACCCTCCTGTCTCTACCAGAACCCAAGTGTCTGCGCCTCGTTGCTCTGCCACACGTCGGGACCGGGCTGGATGCTCCTTCTGGCCTCCCTCAGACAGCTCCAAAACCTTTACTGTATAAACACGGTGCTAGGTGCAGTTACGCCACTTGAAAACTATTTAACTGAGCAATTTGAGTGGAGAGAGACTGCTCTTAAAATAAGCTGCAGGGCTTTCTTTGTATTAGGACCAAAGCACAGTAATACACAGAGCACTCTACAGGCGAAGAGCAGCGCTAAAAACCAGTTGGGCTAAAACAAGCTGTTAAGCCCAGTAACACAAGGTTTGCAGGAGCTGAACGTGCTAAAAAGCATATTAACTTCACTTGAAAAAGAAGTTAACATTTCATTCCCATTCTTTCCTTGAAAACACACAACAATGCAAATATGCCTCCAAAAACATAAAACCAGGCTTCATCTCAGCAATATTCTGATGAATATTTATCAATTAACACTACATAAAATGAATAATTGGAAGTATCAAATCCCTCCCTGCATGTGAAACCAGTAGAAGACAAATGGTTTATCTTGTGAACAAGGCACTTCGCAGTCTTCCTGAGAAAAGCTCTTGTCACGTCTGCATTAGTAAGATAAGGTGACCAAGGTTGTCCTGTTGTGCCCTACAGAGCTACGGCAGGCATTTATGGGAGAACCTACTCAAGGCAGAAGAGGAGAGGAAAAACCTAACCAAATCTCACTGCACAAATTTAGATTGCAGGCAAGACTTGTTTTGGACATGCTGAGCTTAGCTGGAGGTATTAATATTCCAAACCACTTGCTCGCAACCGAGGATCCCTCAGGTGAGATCTCATTTAATGTACAGGGGCAAAAGCAGCCAGATGGGCCAGGCACGAGCTAACCCAGCATCTTAGACACACAGCACTCATGCTCCCCTTCCTGCAAAAATTGGGAAAACAAGGAGGGGGAAACTATCTGGCAGCGGGGAAAGCACGGGGCCATTTCCAATGGCACCTCTGTACATACAGTGCTTTCTCCTGAGGGTTTGAGGAACGCTGCGATGGCATGCATCAACAGGTACGGACATCTTCCTCACCTGCAGAAACACCTCAGATGAAGAACTGCAGCACAGAGCTAATTAAAGTATCCAGCACCGTAAACCACTTCACATCATCCTTCCCAGCTTCATAACTCAAGACAGGCAGAAAGTAATCTCTAATAAAGTTTTGTACAGACAAACTTTCATTTTTGCCATTTTATAATGTTTTATGCTTTAAGAAGAACCGCATGCCTAGAATTAATTTACCAGATATTAAACTTAAAATTAAAAGGCAACACCCTTTTCTTTATGGTGACCTGACAAAGAGGGTGAGCACATTAATAAAACTTCAAAAAACACATAATAAAGTTTACAACATTTGTTATGCTGCAGTCAAGCCCGAGTTACTAAATGTTAGCTCTGCAGCTGAAGATGCAATACACCAAACTGGGAGTTTAGAAATATTTTACAATAAACCAAAATGCAGTTAAAACCTGAGAAGCACCCAAGGGAACAAGAAATGCTTATGCATACAAGCATCTCAGAACAAGCCTGAGCATCGTATCCCTATTTCATTCCTCCATGCTCCGTTATCTATTCCCAGGCAGAGAGTGACCCTACCATACAAATCCCAAACGCTCAGCTGTGAGTGGGCTCCTACACAGAGGCAAACCTCTTGCTTTCAGTTCCCAAACACACTTAGGAATATTTGGGGATAAAGTAAGGCAGCCGCTGCCCCTCCCCACTAACACAGAGGCCGGATTACACTGGATAGAGCCTCATCTGTCCCACACCATTCAAGACACTTTAATCTCTGCAGCTGCATGCCATGCTAAAGCCTAATCTGAGGCACCAAGCTGTGAACTCCTAATGCAACAGTGCGTTCCACACTGGTGGCTGAGCACATTTCACTGTTGGTGGCTTTTTTTAAGCAGAGTAAAAATACATCATGTTCAATAAACTGATTGTGAACATCTGCACGATCTTTGCAGTAGCACTCATGTCCACACCCTGGAAAATGATTTTTGTCATTTTTTATCTATAAGTCATCCTTATCTTGCCTGTTCCACAGCCTGTGAACGTGCTATTCCGTATCAGCCACGGCATTTGGTTATCTGAAGGGCCGGACAAACAAACTTTGGCAGTTTGTGAAATTTAATTAAAAAAAAAAAAAAAGAACATTGAGGGAGATTAAGTCAAATTCCACTTCATAATTAGTCATTTCTATGAACATGTGCTGACATTTTCCAGCATATGGCCATTTCTTCTGAAGCAGAAACTGAAATTTCACGTAAGTTACTTTAGTGAGCCATTTCCCAGCGCTCGTGCTTTCCTCTCCTCCCAGACAGGACTGCGAGATTTCTTGCTAGCCACCCACTTCCACGCGCGGGATAGAGAAACTGGCACAAGACCCAGGACAGTCTTTCGCTCTTACTTGCCAAATCAGCATCCTCACTGCCTAAAAGAAACCCTACTGAGCAGCCTGATCACCCAAGTTCAAATTAAAGAAAAAAGTTTGGAACAGGGAAGAAGGATGCACACGCAGCACTGCTGTACCACTGCTGCACCTCCTCGCCCAGGGCCCCTGGGCAGCAGCCTCCCTCCCTGAGCAATACTTGCAAGACTTAGAAATATCTGCTAACTTCACCTCACGCTTGCTTCTAGTTTTAGGCCGGTTCTTCTTTCAAACCGACTGCAATAAGGAGCTGCCTGATAGCGCACAAAGCATCATCTAATCTTTCTATCTGGTGTCCGTGCATAAGCATATGAAATGCAACGGCATTCACAAAAATTACAAGACAATCCACAAATGTAAACAAACACAGGACATCCTTTCCATAAGGAAGCCCAGGAACAAACAAGTTCCACAATGCATTTTATAAAAAGCAACGTTAGCGAATGCATAATCCAGTCACCTTTTATGAAGGAGTAACAAAATACCATGCAAGAATATAAAGGAAATAAAGAATTGAATACGCAGAAAAAGCTGTCTGCCTTTCAAAGGGTGTTATGACTGGGACACAATTCCTTTACATGACTTCTACTTGAACATACTTACTCAAAAATACACTGCCATCAGCACCACATTACAGCTCTCCTTCATGCTGATATGCCACTGTATTTGTCACTACTGCAAGATGAAAAACTTTTAACTTTTTTACTTTAATTACGCAGGCCCCGACAGCCAATACAGGTCTTTAGGTCTTACAAATTTTGTTGTTGTTTTTAAATAAAAAATGCACTGAACTACGGTAGCTCTCTACTTTCTGGCAATAACAATCGAGCACTGAAAGGAAATTCATTCAACAGAACTGCAGAAAACAGTGAAGTCTTTTGTTGTTGTTGTTTTGTTTTGTTTTAAAGGAGAAAAGGGAAGGAAGGAAGGGAGTTATTCACAGTTTAGAAGCTTTTCTACAAAGATTTCAGAACAATTAAACTAATTAGGCTTAATTTTCATATAGTTAGATTATTATTCTAAGATATTGGAAAGCAATGTTCTCTGACACTGAGTGCAGTAAAATAATGAAATTTCACCGCTAGTTTAGGACCATCCAGCCCATCACCACATCCATGCCATACGATGCTGTACCTCAACCACACAATCCCAGTGCTCCCCCTGGCCCACACTAGTACATGGCGAGTGGGAAAACTGGATCACTCTGCTGCTCTGGTTGAAAAGCCAAAAAAAATCCTAAATGTCAAAAAAAAAGTCTGTGCTGACCCATCTGTCTGTAAGATGGATTTTTTAATAATACTGTTGCAAAAAAGGTACATTGAATGATCCAGTAGAAAAAGTGCAACGTTAGGTTGTCTTCAACATGAAGCCTCACCTCCTGAATGGGAGGATCCTGTTTTTTTACCCTCAGCTGAAACCAGAGAGAAACGACACCAATTGCACATGCTGCCGTAGCTGTCTCTTAGACACGTGCACGTTTGGAGAAGGTCTGGAATGTGTCAGTTCTGCAGCCTACCACAGAGATCAAAATCTCATTTTCAGTACTGGTTTTGAACTTAATTTTAGGACACGCTGCCAAATATGTTTTTTGCTCCATTTCAGAACCATGTATTTCCACTAGGAAAATGAGAATTTACATTAAAAACTATGTAGTAGGAAATAGGGTATTTAATAAAATATCATAGTCTCAGATCTCACAAATCCTACTCCATTAGTGCAGGAAGTTACTCAATTTGCTCTTCTCTCCACATTTTGCGCTCACAAGCCATGAATGCCTGACACAACCACCACAAAGCTTTCCGTGAAGTAACAAAAGAATTTTAGTATTATTCCCTCTTGAGGCAGCAGATGATACACTGAACTGCAAACTATCCAGTAACTCCAAAATTACACTTAAAGACAGTAGCCAAAGAACTTAACATAAACTCACCAGACAATATTCACTTCCAAAAATCTATTGCTTCTTCCACACACTACTGAAATGCCTTTTTTTTTTTTTTTTTTGGAAAAAAAAGATTACCCACACATTTTGAAATGTTTTGAAAAAGGCTGAATTGCTTAAATGTGGAAGAAAAAAAAAATCAAGCTATCTCTGTTGCTTTTTATAATATATCAGCATTTCTATACTGCAAGTATAAATAACTTATTTATTCATTTTAAGTCACAGGCTCAGTAGTTTTTCCTTCCACTTTTTGTGGCTAAATCCCGGCATCAAAAATTTCATCCAAACGTGGACATTCATGCCGCCAACCCACATACACTTTTTGGCAGGCTGCGAGGAAATCGGTGCTCTTCACAAGGCAGCTCTGTGCTGTGCAGTGACCGATGCCAGTAAAATATGACCCCAAAGTGAAGCCCAGGACAGAAAATGTCTGCAGGCATCAGAACACACACTATGAGAATTCATTTTATTTGATGAGTAACTCAAGTCTTCAAAGAGCTTGCAACCCAAAAGAAAAAGAAATGTACAGAGATTGTATAGCCTCACACTTCAATTTTAACTGGAAAACAACAGTAAAGAATGGAGAAAATACAAAAACCACTCATGGAGAGTAAAAGTAGACTGAAGATTCCAATGCTAGATACTTCTCTCACATGCCTTTAAGTAATTACTGCTTTCAGAGTTGTCTATCCTTTGACATTGGAAACAGATGAGGAATTGTTTCTTGGTCTGAAAGAGAGACTGGTTCCTAAGGAAAAAACAGCACCGGAGGTCTGTGCTTTAACCTTGGATGCATTTCCCTTACAGAGACATAGCAAGTGATAAGTTTTTCAGCTCAGCCCATCTTCAGCAGGCCAAGATGCTTCTGACAGGCCCACAGAGAGCGGGGGTTAGCACTGTCCAGCCGAAGCACAGTAAGAGATGCAGCATCTTCCTTCCATCCCCTGGTTCCTCAAGTGTCAGCTCCCTGAAACCTGGTCCTTCCATGCAGCTCCAAACCGAACTCACAGCTCAAGCTGTTCCGCTGGGCACCTCGGCTTCGATTTGCATGACCAGATTTTGTTTTCAGGAAATAATGGACTTGTTTGATTAAGCAGAGTAAATAACTTTTATAGGTACAGCATGCAGCAACTCCACCCTGGAGCACCAATACGGCAAGAACTTTGAAATAAACACAAACACAAGAAGTGAACAGTTGTGCAGTAGTAATGAAGTAGGAGCTGGTCAGCACATGATCCAAGTTCTTGTGCTATTTTGCATTACCTCTCGTTCCTGTCGTCATTTTCCAAAAACTGCCAAAACAAATAGCATAGTCTTCCTTAATCAAACTGCACCATTTGAAATTCCCACTTGTTTTTACACACCTATCAGCTACACGAATTTGAATCAAAGCGTTCAGTTCCAGAAGATCTTCTACCCCTACTCTGCACTGCAAAGTAAAAACACGTTTGCCACATAGAATAGAGGGCTCTGTCCCACTTGTGTGTTCCCCACAAAGAGAAGGCAGGCAGAGGAAAGCAAGGCGATAAATAAAAGCCCCAAGCATTATTTCATACCACAGTCGTGTGCCATGCTGAAACATACACCCCCTAGGTGAGAGCCCATCACGTAGCTCAGCAACAATTCCAGCTTAACAAGATGTACTTCTCAAGCCCCAAAATAACATGCAGTCAGGCCATTCATTCCCAGAACATCTCCCTTCCACCCTGTTTGTAGGACGCTGTCAACACACGAGTGAACCGATCCAGCTTGAGAGCCTCCTGCTTAGCCATGGTGTCTCAGCATCACGCCCTGTGCAGGCGAAGCAGCATGCGGTACTCAGCTCTGACCTTCCACAGCCACACAGAAGCGGCTTTAGCTTCATGTTTGTTCCCAGATGCTAAACAAGGTCTTCCACTGGTACTCATGCAAAAAATTTCCCTTTTAGTAAGAATGCTGCCTTCTGCTCATTATCCACACGGAGTGCTTGTGAATTTAAAATTTCTGTCTGCAAGCATGCACGTCTCCATACAATTATGCTGCGGCAACAAGTGGACCTAAAAGGTCCTCACAGCTCAGTTTTGGTTCTGCTAGTATCAGAAACGAGGGGCTTTTTGAATCATAAGCAGATATTTGTCAGTGCAATAGCAATTGCTCAGAGGTAGGCTCTCAGCCTCCGGAAAGGAAGAATGGAGTTTTGCAAGACACACAAATGACCTGATGTCTCCTGTACAGGTACTCTGTACAAGAGGTGGGACAGAAATCAATCCCTTAGGTGTTTTTTTCTCTCCCAACAGCTCAACAAGACTACTGTCATGTACAGGTGCTATCAGAGCATTCTTTTTAGTAGCATCAGCAATGTATATACAAGACTTATGAAAGCCAAGTTACAATTGAAAATAAAAATCACTGTAACATCATTCAGCTGTTTGCACGCTCAAGACCAAAATATGTTTGTAAAATTGTTGAAGCTGTTATAGCCATTCAAAAGTTTCAAATAATAAAAAACCTCACAAATTCTATATAAAGCCTTAAAACTGAAATAACTCAGACCAGAATTCTGATTGCCAGTACCAATTTCAACAGCTTCTTAGAACAAAGAACACAAGTATTTGGTATTATATTTCGCTATTCTACATTAGTTGTTCATCACAAAGTTTTGCTTTTAAATCCATCTGATAATGAAATCTTTCCAGAAATTACAAGTTATCTGAGAATATTATGCTGCTTTTCTTAAGAAGTCCGGAGTCCTTAGTAAGGTATACAGATAACAGTTTCAAATATTAAACAGAACTGCTTCTGATTATCAGTAGAGAAGAGTCACGTATGTATAGCACGCTTTGATTTCTATGACTTCTATGTAAGTGTTTAGGATTTTTACATGGCAGCTATTTTGAAAATATTTTAGGACGAACCAGTATTTTTTGTCTTATCAAATTCCCAATTTCAGATTCTTACATGCTATCCCTAAAATTTAATGTAGTATTAGAAAATAAAAATCCTCTGACAAGCTCTAAATGCACGATACTTGATCTTTTGATCTTTCAACCTTACTAGCCAACCACAACTTGCAGAAGAAAGTTCAGAAAGGTAATGATTCATTTAACTCAGAACTGATCAAAAAATACCCTGTTCTACACGAAGCAGCCCACAGAAATGAATTCTAATGTGAAACCCCATATAGTCTCAACTGCCATGTTCATATACCTACTGAGGATTAATCTCATTCACAGTTAGAAACATATATACATTATGCTTATTTATTTCCTGACTATGTCAGGGATGCCTCAGGTTACCAGAATCAATTTCTAATTATTTTTATTGCCAAATCCACTAATTAATCTCTTCTTCATCTCCAAAAAGCTTGCTTAAATTTATTTACTGGCACACAACATTTCATGTGCTACAAAAGATCTTTTTGAATATAATTTCAAAAATAGAATTTTACTTTATTACAGCTCATTACACGCAGTAACATGGTGTACTGAGATAATCCTGCTTCTCTGTTTTTAAAACTCTGTAGAAGCTTAATGGAAATGTAATTACCTACTTACATTAAGCTAATTACAACAAAGAGAAATACATTTAAGTTGTTCTTTTATCAGGAAAGTGGCACTACAAAACCACAGTTTTAATTATTTTTAATGTAGGTTAGTCATATCAGACTCCTTTGACTTCCTCCTCCAACACCTAACAAGAAATGAACAGCAGAAAGTAGCGTAGCTTTTTACTAAAGGTGCAGGTTACATACTAAAATACAAGCAGGGCTTTGCTCAAAACCTATTTTGCCTCAAAGCCACTTACAGGTTATGGTAGTTAATTCAGAGATTATTTTCAGTTCTTTATTGTCATCCTGCAGTTTATTATTATATCACAAATACATCCTTCTGCTATTACCGATCAATAATTACATTTGGGAGCACAACCAGAGAGAACACTTGTGTATTTTCTCCATCAAGCACTCTCCTGTAACTCTATAAAAGCACCTAGAAATAAAGACTAGATGCTTCGATACAAAGCATTGTAGCTATTGACCACTAAAAATACCATAATCTTTGGTATTAAAAAGCAATAACTGTCCTTGTTACTCCCCTGATTTGATGCCCAAGAACAGGTCAGAAAGAGAGGATTTTCTCTTTATGAATTCCACTGTGAAGCTCTGGAAGATTCGCTTGGTTTATTTGGCAGTCCTGCTATTTTTCTTCTGCAATACAGAAGAAGAGACTTATCTGAGCAGTAAGGATCAGAGCTTCATACTGTATTCACAATTATCGTTTAAAAGCAAAATGAACTTGTACCGAACATTATCATCCATGAAACACTACTTACATTAGGATTATCATGCGATTTTTCAGAATACCATTCTAGAATTAACAGACAGCAACAGGAGACACTATCAGAAGCCACTCTGTTCATGTACTGCTTCACAAGTATTGTATTTGGCATTTTAAAACCCCAGGGCCCAGTCATCAGAGAGTGTTTTTTAATGTAACCTGGAACCCTCAGAGAAATGCTTCTAGAGGCAAACAGACTAGAATTATTCTGAGCATTTGCAGTATTTATTCCTTTCAAGGCTTCGTTACATCAGCTTATTATGCAGTAACCATGAGGAACTGTTTACAGTATATTAGAAATGCACCTTCACAGGTGTAGCAAACACAAGCCAGGGTGTGGTTGCCTGGCAATTGGCAGGGAACATGTGTCTTTCAAATATTTCCAGTTCTACTGTGCCACAGCCTGGGTTTAAGGCAGCATAATACAACAGGTTAAAACGCATTCAGAGTTATCTCATGCCATTGCCACAACTACAAGGTGTGCCTTTTGGCTCTGCTAGAGATACTCTTCATTATTCATCGTGTTTTACTTGCCTCTTCAAAGACAGGCATCACTTCTGCACAAGATACAGCAAAGTACTCAGATTTTCACGAGGAGAAGTCCAACCACTCAGGATTCGCTAAAGAAGATGATGAGCATCCAAAAGTACTCAATATCACACACCCCAAAAGTTCAAGAATGCACATGGGGCGTTAGGAGGAACTTTCACAGAACTGCAGAATGGTTCAGGTTGGAAGGGACCTCTGGAGATCTTCCAGTCCAACCCCTTTCAGCAAGATCCTTCAACAAAGGGTCTCAAACCAAATTATCATAAGATGAGACAGAAAAAATTACTTGTGAATTATAACCAATCAACAACTATTAAGTGGGAAATAAGCAGAAGCAATAAGATTTCCTAAATAGTGAGCAGGCGAGAAGAAAAGAAGGGAAGAGGATGGTGCACTACTACCAAGGATCTGCACTGGGACCCATGCTGGTAAACGCATGCATCACTGGAGGTAAAATGTAAAATGGAAGGAATTGACAGATACATAAACATTTATATTTAGCAAAGCTTAAAAAAAAAAGATATTCAGATTCTGTATTAGTCAGAAAAAATCTTGTCTGTAAGTCACTGTGGGCAGCTACAGAAGTCTTCACAGGAATGGACTGATTGGGAAGTACAATGTTATATGAAATCCAGTGTCAACAAACACACTGAAACACCACAGAGAGGGAAAACTAATCTGAAGTGTCTCTTTACAATATTAAGGGTATGTTTGTTAACCTTCAAGAAAAGGCTCGCAGTCAGTATTCACTGAAATGTACCAACTTTACACCATCAAAAGCAAAGTGAAAGGAATTGGGATATTTTAGAAAGGAAAACAAATCAGGAATAACCACGACATACCAACTACCACAGTTTTTCTTTGTTACTGCTCGTAACTCTACTCATATTGCCCAGGCATAGAGGAACTAGAGAAAGAGTGACTAACGATCAGAAGGTATGGTATGGCTTTCATACAGAGAAAAAACGCTGGGAACTCATGGCCTTGGAGGGATAAAGAGAGCTAAAACCACAAACAATGTGAAGAACACAAGGGGAAAAAGTTATCCATAGTATCACATAATGAAAGGATTGGAGAAAACCTCAGAAAGATTATCTGTGTTGAAAAAGAAATTTAAGAGCATCTTTTCCCCACAACATAAAATATAATACATAATAATAATGACCACTGGACAACATCTAGGCCAAAATTACAGTTTGATTCAAGAAGTGATAGCGCAAATACAAAGAAGATCAGGCAGCTTTTAATATAGCACCCCCGATCTGTTATCTCCAACTCTGGTAGTTCTGAAGCTAATAAAACACTATAAAAAGAGCTGCTTGTAATACACCCATTCTTACATTTTCTTCTCAAATAGAAAAAGAGGAGGAGAATTGTTAGTCAGGGTTTTAACAGCACTTAAGGCTTAAACTGAACAATCCCCAAAACTGATACATGGAAAACAGTTTTCATTAACAAGAATCTAAACAACTCTCAGATTCTCAAAAGAAGCTTTATTCTCTCATTTATCGGTTTAAATGCTATTCAGCATGTACTGAATGCTAGTAGACCTCTCTCTTATTCATCTTTCTTATAATAAATCAAAGCTTTCTAGCCATCATTTGGGTCTGGGGAAGCGTGGAGCATCACAAGGGTCACAAATGAGTCACCTGAAGGTAGTGACTAGTGACCAGAGGTGAATCACACACTTCATTAAGGAGCCCCTACAAAATCTGAAACAACTCTCTCACACTCCTGTATCTTCAGGAGATTCATAATAGGCTGAACTCAACGTGCCCTCAGAAAGAAATTGCTTTTAGAATAAAGCTTGAGGTACTGACAAGAAGTTAGATTCTTTTTCATGCATCAAATTTTCAACTGCTCAATGCTTGCTTTCAGTCACTATAATCATCTCTTATTTGCAAAGCAGATAATTTAAGATTATGCAATTGCACTATGACTGCCCCAAAATACTATGTGCTGAAAGCACCAGAGTGTTTACGAATGTAGCCTGCCAAACAACCATTCCATCAAAACCACAACTCAACCACTACTTGAGCTCAACTTGTTCAAACTGGACTGAAATACAGATGTGAAGCATTATGTTCATACTAAATTGCAAAATAAATGCCAGGAAAACAAAAACAACACACCTGTTGGAATGCATTCACAGAAACAATGTGCCCTGCACAGCGCTGGCAGCGATAGCCATGTCACTGTAATATAGTCTGGAAAGATGAGAGAGAAAAAAAAGCAGAACAGTAAGTTTCATTACAACACAGAAAATTCATATATACGTCAGACCACTGATGTTGAGGCTTTTTTTTCTTCTCAGAATTGCACTCAGAAAGGAAAGGTATGATGCATCCCAACAAGGGGGATTTTTTTTTTTTAAAAAAAAAAAAAAAAGGTCATCTAGAGATTTCAAATACAGCTTAAAATATAACTAGCTCATTCTCATCCAACAGCTGCACGTCATGTAAAGAAGAGGCTGTTTGCCTCATCCCAATTTCTAGTGTCCAAAGTGACCCACAGCAGCCTCAGCCAACATCCCCATCTGAAGATGGAGGAGGATATAAAAAAATAAAAGAATTTCAGAAGAATTATTGTGGCTCCAAATATGAGACAGCTGCTCCACTATACTTGCAGTGCTGTACTTGCTACAACCTATATTCTGTTTCACAAATGGCAGCTTTCAACTAATTGCCTTCCTTTTCCTGATTGATTCACTGCTCTTCAATGATATGTTTACCAGCTTCACTGGTCTTTCAGAGAAGACAATGTACAAAGACCCAGAAACACCTAAAGTTGCCACACTATTTTTAGGATGTGGTTTGATGAGCAACCATCTTGCAGCTTCTTGCCTCTTTGTTGCCTTCTCAATTGAGCAAGTCCGAACGAGGGTGGAGGGCAGAGCGCCAGCAAAATGACTCAAGGACTTGTGCCGCGGTGACGTACCTGAGGTCGGCCCAGAAGCAAAAACTAGCAGAGAGCAGAAAGCCAGGGCTCCTTTAGCAGCCACCATCAGTGAAAAGCAACAGTCATAATGCAAATTCAGGTGTAGATCTGACAAATGAGGCACCCTTGTTCTTTATTAAGAGTACTATGCAAGTTGTGAGTCCCTTTCCAAGGCTGTTCCACAAATTGATTTGAGAGATATCTCCCCTGATCAAAACCACAAATAATCTTAGGTACCTATATGAGGTTAAGGCTCACAAAAATGAAAAAAAAAATCTAACTTAACTACACATCTGTTACTTTGAACATACAAAACTCGCTTGCTGCCATTCAAAATAGATGAGCTATCATGCAGTATATTAATGCAGATTATCTCTGTATAGTTTAGATTAGGTGACAATTACCTAGGAAGTATTGAAAATGCACAAAACACTTCTATCAAAACCAGCTCAAATTGCAATTAAAGACAACGTGCAAAGAATGACACAATTATGACACAATTCAACACACTAAAAAGCCTAAGTACTCCTCCAGACAAGGCTCTAAGAAAAAAAGTTGTAAGAACTCTGAAATAGTCTTCTAGATTCTAAGCAATGAGAGTAAAGAGGACAAACCCTTGCTAACTTATCTGTAGCTCCACAATATATTTATAACCATCTCTTCTCAGCTGTCCTTGTTGTAGGAAACATGCAAAAATGCACCTGCACACAGGCAAATGGCTTTCCCCTGCTCCATCTTGTCAAGCGCAGAAATTCTTCCTGTTTAAAAGGAAATTAAGCCAAACCCATTAGATTTGAGCCAAGGCCAATCCAGAATTCCACTGAAAGAATTACATTTCCCTGGGTAAAAACAGAAGAGCTTTGAAGTCTAAAGTCACTGTACTGAGTCAATTTTGCCACAGGATGATCTCTCCTGTCCATCAAGACCCTTCCACATACCTACAATGGATTTTTTAACAAGTCACTCTACTTTTTAGTCCATGAATGACGTAGAGCTCTCAAGAAAAAAGGTCAGAAACTGAACCAGGGAACACCTACAGCTATGCAGTGAAAGAAATCACAAGAAATAACACAGAAAATCCAGACACAGTCTAACCATTCTCTGCAGAAGCGATCTTCAAAAGCAACAGACAGCTTCTTTCTCAACCCACTTCTGCTGCTCAAGCTTCTTCACAATGTGAGCTATTACTGCGCACGACAAATTTTATCAGCCAAAACTAATACCTGACAGGAAAAAAAGCTTTTCAAATTCAAATATGCATCTAGCTTCCTTCACCTAACTTTGTATTCCGCCACCATAGACCTGTTCTGTGGGAAGCACTTCAGCGTGCCCACTAGCACTGCCCAGACTGAAGCATTCAGAACAATGACATTTTGCCTTATGCTGGAAGGGACAAAGACTGGATTTGCCTGCTGGCTTTGCCCTTCATAATTTCCTTTGTTCTTTCCACTTACACACCAGAGGTCACACATTCAGTATTACAGTACCAAAATATTCATGAAAGTAAGGTTTATGCAAGTTACATGAATTCTTATCCCACTCATCAATTCCTCCAGACAGATGCAGGCTCACAGAAATACTCATTCCTGTCAGTCAGTATTTGGTCAAGTCCAAAGAAAAGTTTTCCACCTAAAGTATATCAAAAAACTGTGATTTGATTTTTGGGGGTGTGTTGCAACAATGGCATGACAAAAATACTCTAAACACGTTCTCTTATTTTGTAATAAACCTTATCAAGGACCTTTTAGTCACAGCTGTACCAATATAAGCAATTCACCCCGCGTACCACAGAGTGAACTGTGAAACTGAATGTGCCTACATGGCAAGTTCAATTATGGATGCATCGTATGCTTCAATATTCCTTTAGGTATACAAAAGGAATCAATTTGTGCAATTTGCTCTAAACACAAACAGCCCTTTTGGCAAGATCATCCTTTAGCTGAACAATCCGTTTGAACACCTGCCTGCTGAAAACATCACCCGTTTGCATCCGCAATGGGAGCGTCACGTTCACCATGCACAGAGTTAACACAGCTCTGCACTACTCGGTTCTGCTAAAGCAGCAGATACCGTAAGATGGCTGTAGAAGAACTTACTAGATCCGTATGATTATTACCAGAAATAACCAGTGGGTTGCATAGAATAGATGTTGCAGTGTCAGTTTTTGCTTTGCCTTCTTGCAGGTTGGAGCTAAGGTTTACCTCTCAGTTGATGCTGAGCAATGCAGCCACCCTATAAAACTGCATGCCTTCGGCAGCCTTTTTCCTCAATAACAATGGCTCTCAACCCAAAGACAACCCGGTACAGGTCTGGGGTTCAACAGCAGCAGATCCCCACTGCCCATTCAAGTTTCTCTTCTTCCAGCAGCCAGCAGCCGATGGCTCAGTTAATCCTGCTTGATTTACTGCCTTACTGTGGGCTCACATATGCAACACAGAATTAAGCTTTTACCAGCAGCCTCCACGTTGCCTACTAAAAAAAACACAAAAAGACAGGCCAATCAGTTTCATACATGGTGTCCAGGGAAGACATTCAGTTCAGTCTGGGCTGAGACACCCCTTTTTGGGGGAGAAAAAGCAGAGCTTTTCCCATGCTCCTGCAGCCCTGTGAGTTCACATTTGCTAGATCATAGCTCTCTTTCTCCTTAGTCCCTAGCAAATTCAAAGAAATATTCGCCTTGGCTGCAGTTGCTTTGCAGCAGCTTTAGTTTCCATAATTAAACCTGAACTGGGTACATACTGAAATGCAAGTACAGCCAGCGAGATCTCCAGATCCAACCTTCGCAGCTAAAGCAAAAACAAGCCAACTTACTAACCCACATATTCCAGTCAAGGCACATACCAAATGTTTACGTAGTGCAGGCCGCTGTCCTAGAAGAGTTGCAGAAAGCTCTTTCACAGTAATTCCTGCACATATGCAAGCCTGCCTCCCAGCCCAGGGGCTGGCTTAGGATACGAATCACAAATATTTGTCCGTTCCAGTATTTTGCCACTAAGAATATCCAGTTTTAACAAAAAAAAAAAAGTTTAATAATGCACTTAGTGGTGAGGAAAGAAAAATTAATTCAAGTTTACCACACTGCAATTTTCTTCAGCTTCTTATCTGTCTTACTAGACATCCCATATGTAAAAGAGTTCATACAGAGGAAACTCCTCAAGTCTGAAATGAGAACAGCTTTATTTCCTTTACTCTGATTTTCATCTTCCAATCCCTCAGCCCTCAAAAAACAAATACCATTCTGAAGTCCAGCACACCAGATCTTCAGAAAGAATAATGCCTCAAATAATGCCTCAAAAAAAGATGCCACCATTTGCCAAGCTAATGTCTTAGCTGATAATCTTTGTTTACAAGCAGTGTTCTTTTAGAAGTTTCCATAAAAAAAAAAAAAACATTTAATAGTTTCAAATTTCTTTTAGAGGTTTGTAATCATGAATACACTGAGTGATCTTTTTTCCTTCAAATGACATGAAAATGGCAAAGGAAAACAAACAATGCTCATGCGAAGCTGGTATGGAAATGAACTAGGAGAATAAAGCAGACGTACGACATTAAAAAAAAAAAAAGAATAAAGCTTTAAGTGCAGTTTAAACACAGAGCAGTCTCATGGAACAGTGCACGCTTACACAAGTTACTCCAAAAGAATACATCATAGTTTAGAAAGTCCACATTTGTAATTACAGAGAGTAAGCTGCAGGTGCACAGAAAATAGTTTTCTTCTGTACGGGTTGTTAAAAAGCACTTCGTGATGGAAATAAAATAAAACGGTCAAAGGTAGAAAACAGGAGTTAGTTGAAATTCCACATGACAACCCACTTAATTTCATGACAGACAAAAAGAATAATTTAAATGATCGAAGAAGCATGAAGCCACTCAAATACACGCTGTTTACGTTTTTATCTCCTCTGCGTCTGCTGATGTATTTAGTGGAAAAAGGTAACATTAGCAAGATAGCAAGAGCGGCTCAATTAGACAAAATTACCCCCAGATAAAACTTTCCCCATAATGAGAAAGGCAAAACTGCTGCGACAAGCACGGGCTGCAAGCTGGTTTGTCCTCACACCCCGAGACACTGCACATCACCTCAGAAATGAAGGTCCTGATGGGTCCAACCATGGCACAAGCAATGTTGTATGGACCCCAACAAGTTTTTGAAAAAGATGTTAGTCTTCAGCAAAAAAAGCAAAGTTGGATAATCTAAAACCTTACTATAGAAGAGGCCTGAATCAGACCCTAAGCTCAGGGGCTGCATTCCGGATCAACTTGTGTCCACACCAAGACAGCTTCCATCACTTCTAGCTCCTGCTCTGAGGCTTGCACTCGTAGCCTGCCAGACGTCACACACAGCGTGGCAAGAGACATGAGCAGCAAGGACAAAGCTTCTTTTCTCACTGGCTCACATGGAAGATCGAGCCACCCAGGACAAACATACACTCCCTGTCTCTTCTCCACTGCCGCCGCCATCGGTTCACGCCCCTATTCACTATTTCTGAGAATGGCTGCTTTCACATTTCTCCCATAAGCATTCATTCTTCTGTGAGTTTTATTGATTTCTAATGGCAACACATTAGAATATGGATCCTTGCATGCAGCTCAAACAAATGGTAATTTATAAATTGAAAGCTGATACTAAGATACTAAGAATAAAGCAGGCAGAAAATCTCGTTTTCCACTGAAAGTCAGACAACCACAATGGTGTGTTTCATGGTTGGGTTGAAGAAACAACAATTCGAACCAACATAATATGCCACATAAAGCAAAATACATCGGTAGAATAACTAAAATGATGTGCAACTACCCAGTTCAATTTAGAAGGAAAAAAGATTCAAAGAGCAGTGAAACATTGATTAATTCTGCAGCTGTGTGAAACAAGTCTGGCTACAAATTAGAAAGTCTCCTTCAAGCTAGACAACGTAAATAATCCTTTCTGGAAACAGCAATAAGGTAAAACTGATTCAATCAAAGGTTCCTCGTGCATCGAGGAATAAAAATAGAAATTTCTGAAAGCACATCTCAAACGGTAGGCAAGATTAAGTCACAGCATTAGCCTTGCAGCACTCATCAGTGCCGTCTGAGCCTCAGAAGTGACATTCACCTTTATTCAGCATTCCTGAGACCTCAGCTGAACCAGCACGTCCAGTTTTCGCCAGACTCGACAGCAGCAGGAAGACACCCTGATGCAATCCAGCAGACACCAGGAAGAGGACGGGGGCTGAAGCAGGCGATGAACACGGGCGGGCTGAGGCACCTGGGGCTGTTCCTCTGGAGAAGGCTCGGCTGGCCCCCTTCTTTGATCCAGATTTGCCTTGCAGCCAAAGCCATTCTGCGATTCTGTACCACCCCCATGACTTCAGTGCAAGAGACACAGATCTGCAAGATCTTTGCTTTGTGTGGAACAAGTGAGGTTTCCAGAACCACCTGCATTCACATTATCATACTTGATACAAAGCAACCATCACATAAAAATAAATAGTAAATTTTGCCGTAATTCTGAGTACCATTAGAAGTGTGGTAAAGAGAGGAATAGAGAGCGAGGCCCACAAAACACCAGTTTCCCTGAAGAAAGTCCAGTTCAGGCTGTGGTACTGAGCTTTTCTGTACGTGTGAGCAGTACGCCGTCTTCTGTGTATTTTCCCCCTCATTGTCACAGGAAGATACTGCATTTCCAGAAAAGAGAAAAAACAGACCTCTAGCAGACTGACTCACACGCATGCAGGAAAACTAGTTTGTCAAAAGCAAGTTTCACATCTAAGGTGCATGTGTCAACCTTCTGCAGAGACGGGATGCTTCTGTGCCCACCTGCAGAAGGACAATGCCACCTCTTCCTGCATGCCAGCAAAACACCGCTGCTATGAATGATGTTCTCTGAAAGCTTTCAGAAAGCGTAACACACTAGCTAAGCGTGATACCAGACTGCTAGGCCAGAAAGTGAATTTGTCCTGCTGTTCTTTAACTATCTAACAGAGATCCACTGAATAGCTCTAGCTTACAGTCGTTACGTGGCCCACACACAGAACAGAAATCGAACAATGAAACAATTTCTTAGCAGCATCCTGGAGAATTTTTTCTCTTGGCTTCTGGCAAGCACTGTGCTCAGTGTTCGGAAGTACAACTGCAACACGTTAAATAATAGAAACGTCTTGTCAACATTAAAAAAAACTCTAAGGGTGACTGAACACTGAAACAGGTCACCCAGAGAGACTGCGGAGTTGCCATCCTCAGAGATGCTCAAAACCCAACCGGACAGCATCCCAACCCTGCTTGGACCAGCCAGCTGTGACTGAGGATGTCCAGAGGTCCCCAAGAACCAAGAGGGCAGAATCATTGGGTAACTGCATCTGCAGGGTCAGGGGAGGTGGGCCTCCATAGGAGCGTAAGGGTTTGTATACTCACATCCACCTGCAGAACCTGAGCTGTACCTACACAGTGTTTTGCTTACTTGTATGATGCCCCTAGACACGATCATAGCATAAACATAGGTGAAGCTACCGACATCCAACAATCACACCAAGGTAAGACTCTTCAGCATGTAGAAACTCAACAGCAGACACTCCCGTTTCATTGCACATGGAAGAAAAAAAAAAGAAAAAAATCTCTCCCTCTTCCCAAACCTAGCTGATAAATGCCAAATAGAAAGATTGAAAATCTAAACAGAATTCCTAAGAAAGCAATTGGAAAGTTTAAAAGCCATGTCCTTAACAGACATTTGGTGAGAACTTGCCCAGTGTTGCGACAACAGTTGAAACACCTCACCCAGCACTTTTTGACGCTGTCCTTGGAGCCTTTCTTTAGCACCCATGACACTATCACGAAGCTCAGCATCTCCTATTCTGTTGGAAACAAACCCCAGATGCTGAGAGAAATTTTTGAGTAGAGCAAAACCAGACAAAAAGACAGCATTTAGTCACAACCCTAGACAAGTACGCTTCTCCCTTTTCCAAATGATTTTAAAGAAAGGTCAAAAGACTTTTACAGATAAGACCAATTCATGTCTTGAAAGATAAATAGCAGCTTGTGGTAGAATCAGGTCAATTACTGAGAACTTTGAATATGTAAATGGATTCAGAAGAAGATTCAATTTTTAAACCATGTCTAATAAGACAGATCCAAACAGAACATTTATGATCCCATTAGAATCTTTCCCTCTAATGGCCCCATTACTTTTAAGCATTCTACAGATAAAAAAAAAAAAAAAACACAAGCCTTTTTATCTATATCAAGAAGCTTGAGGAGAATTTAAGAATCTTTCATTACGCTAAGGTTGAGGTTTTTTTATTTTTACAAAATTTGTAATAGACTTGGGTTTTGGCATAACTTTAAGAATGAATGATGTCCAAAATTAAGATAGTGTAATGAACACTACTGTTTATCACATCTAAAAGCATCCTTCTGTAAGTTTAGACAACCTTGGTTGTACAATGTGTACATGTTTTTCTTTATCATTCAAATGCTGAATAAAGACAAATTGTATTTTAAATTATTTACGAGCAAAATGGAAAAGTAAACTTTCTCAAACATCTGTAAATTTGTCACAGAAGACATTAAAAGGATGGTTTCACAGCTAATAGCAAGTCTCTACATTACCACATCACAGACCAAGGTAAGTTAAATTCAAATGAGACTTAGGAACACGATCAAGTTCTATTGAGTGTGCCAGAACATACCAAATTGCCATCAGTGGCAAGAAGGTGCCTAGTATCTAAAAAAGTACTAAATTGTAGTGATCTGAATAAATGATGCCTATTGCAAACAAGGCATGCTGGTACCTGGTATTTTTTTTTTGAAATGAAACAAACAATAACTTACGAGATCAATACTTTCCATGATGTGACCACTGTACTTTTGACCCAGTACTGGGAATCCTAAAGCCCTGTTTGGAGCATTATTAAACCAGTGTTCTCATTGTGTAACCTTCACGTAAGTTTGGATATGTTATAAGGTTCTGCTCCCACCCACTAACGCAGCTTCCTCTGCAATTTTTCTCCCCTCTCCTACCCAGAAGAAAGCACTGTGTGTTAGAGCAGACCTGCAGCCCAGCACCGCAGTGCTGCCTGATGCAGAGCAGCCAACACAGCTTCAGACTTTATGACAGACTACTGCCACCCAAACCACAAGGCTGCATTACCATGGCAGCCACAACCCCAGTTACTCACCTGGAGGATTCACAAAGCCTTACAGCCCAGTAC
Organism: Oxyura jamaicensis; assembly: GCF_011077185.1. Taxonomy (NCBI): domain Eukaryota; kingdom Metazoa; phylum Chordata; class Aves; order Anseriformes; family Anatidae; genus Oxyura; species Oxyura jamaicensis. The sequence continues at coordinate 19,482,719 of NC_048897.1, read as the reverse complement.
TAGGCCTTGCAACTAGTCACTGTGGCGAGAGCAACATGTTCCTCAACTCTTCAACAGAAAAGGGATCAAAGATCCCCATTCTGAGAGGCAATGGGACAGGCAACAGCTTACGGAGCGCAGGCTGCACATCCTATGACAGCTGCTGAGGCTGAGAGGATGCAGCAGAGAGCTGGGAGGGGAGGAAGAAGAGGCTGGCCCAGTTACTGCTGCACGTGGTGCCTCTGCTGCAAGGGACTGAGGTCAGCACGAAGCTTATTTGAGACCTTCCCCTGTCAAACAACACTTTGATATGTGGATATGAACACTTTGTTTTGCCTCTCTAAAAGAGACAGATCTCATCTTATTAACCTACCTTGTAATCAATCCCAAGTTTAAATCATTACAATACTGCTTTACCTTAACTGCCTTGTTGTCCAACATTTAAAAATATGATGTGCAGAAGATCAAACCTCTTCTCAATGTCAGGATGTCCTCTTCTGATGGCGCCCCTACTGCCTGTCCAGTGAGACTCAGAAAAACTAGCTCCTGCACCCCAACTAACCAACCACATCTGCTTAGCTTTTCAGGCAGAATAGCAAGGAAATGTGCCAGAAAAAAAAAGGTGAAGTTTTAAGCAGTCAGACAAGCAAAGGCAAGAACATCTTTCACCCTCGTTACATCACCTCCTTCACCCAAGCCCTGTGCCACCACATGTGGTAGCAAGCACAGGATCCCAGCCACGTGTCCCCTACAGACCCCACACGACCAGCCTGAAACACACACACATCTCACTGCTCTGGCACTGGGACGAGACTTTCCGTGGGAAAAGCTAGCGTGAGAAAGCTACTGGTAAGCAGCATCCCACCTTTCCACAGCAACATTGTTAGACCTCAGGAGGGAAGACATCTCAGAGGGATCTCTTCCACCAAGAAAACCTGCTGTTTTGTCATGTGAACAATTATGGAGGGAGGGGAAAAAGCAAGCTGACAGGATACTTAAGAGCAGAAACTATTAAGCAACCTAAATACTGATACTGCTACATGCTCCTGTAGCATTTTGTCTCATGCATTTTTTTCCATGAAGGAAGTCTATACAGAACAAGTAGCTGCATGAACTACCAGAGCCCAGTACCTTCAAAGCTCAACTTGTGCTTGACCAGAGCTGGTATGTCAGAACTCACGCTCCAGCTGAAGCCTCTCCTGTGCAGTTGTGCAGATCCCGCGGTTCTGGTGACTGTCAGCATTGCTGTGCCCCATGCAGCTCTTGCCATCACTAAGACTCCTTTCCCCCCTCAACAGCCTGTTTTTACATGAACATAAATCTCAGAGAAATCTGAGGGAAGGGGCTAGAACAACAGCCCCTGAATTAAAAAAAAAAAAAATAGAGAAGGATGGGGAGAAAGAAGAGTTAGAACAAAGATGCAGGCACAGAGAGCATGATCACACAAGCTGGTTTCCATAGGAAAACAGAAACTTTGAGGGCAGACTCTCCTCACACCCATTACCAGATATCTGGGATATAGCTGCGGTGCTGCCCCAGCAGCGGCTGACATGCAGTGCAGACATATATGCAAGCTAGCTCTGAGCTAAAGAGCATTGTCTACGTGTTCCCTGGAACCAGATTAAACTAAAACAGGAAAAAAAAAAGCAGGAGTAACAACGTGAGACACCTTCACTGGTGGCAGCAGGTCACAGCATCAGCAGAGAGATGCTAGGAGAAGCAGCACACTTGGGCACAGCCAGGCAGCACTTCACCTGCAACTCCTGAACACAATCCTTCCCAAACGCAACTTCAGACCCCACAGTGGATATTAATCCAGATTTAAAGGAACACTTTAAAATACATTTCTAACAGCCTTAGGTTTGACACTTCCTATGCATTTTATTTTAGTCACTTGTTTTATTCTTTCAGCAATTTTACAGACGATCTCTCTCATTTTATTGCTACAGATCATGATGTGTAAGAGCTTGCTGAGACAGGGATATCTAGCAGGGAACTAAAATCAAACTCATTCATGTATTACTTTATTTTGCAGCATGCCAGCTATTATGCTGACCTTTGAGCTAAAGCCACTGGACTAGCACCAGAACCACTAAAGCCACATCAGCACAGCGCTGTCCCCGAGCTCCGTAAGAGCTGCTGAGCGGAGAGGCGGTTAGCTGGCACGCAGTGCTGCGCTGCTGCAGCTACATGCCATCCACATGCAAGCTACCAAGCCAGCACAGCACTGTACTGTGCCATGCCAACACACCGAGCTAAAGCTGTAATAGCACCTAAAACAAGGCCAGGACACAGGCTGGAGCAGTAACCCCTGCTAGGGAACTGCCTGCACAGCCCCAGCATGGTTTTGCTCAACCACTCCCTTAGCTCTGGCTGGGCATGGTAGAGGAGATCCTGGGGCTGGGGACAGTGAGCTGCAGGCAAGGGGATGCAGCCACCAGGGCTGGCTCAAGAACCCCAGCATGGCTCCGCAGCTGGTTATGAATAAATCCCTTCATGGTGAGATGAAATCTAAAGCTCAAGATAATTTCTGTTCTGAACGCTATTACAGATTTTTCATGTGCGGTGTTAAAACGACTTGCTCAAGGGCACCTGCACTTCCTTATTTCACAAAGTCACCGAGGTAAACTAATGAATGAATACGAAGCACTGATATTACAGTAATGTCACATCAAACTACAATCTCATTAGTTCCCATAAATGGGTGACGCTGAGTGCACTCAACACAGAGCAGCCTAATTATCATGCAACTGCACCACATCACACCAGCTGGGGCTGGGAGGAGAAAAGGAAATCAAGTTCCACCCCAAAAGTAATCAGTTTCTGCCACTGGCAGAAACAATTTACATAACCCCACCCCACCCTGCACACCTTTCCCAGGAGCCTTTCAGATGCAGAAAGGATCAGACCACATTAACTCCAGTGGGAGCAACAGCCTGCTCCTCATCTTTTCCCTCTTCCTGTACAGTCTTGAGACTAGGACAAGAGTTTTCTGCTCACAAGACAAGAAAAAAACCTGGGGGAGAGCACGCTTAAGCTGTAGGCTGCTATTAAAGCAGTCTCTCCTCACGCCCAGTGTCTCAGAGAAGAGGGGCTGCGACCTCACAGGCCCCGCCACAAGCCCTCCTCGCCTGCTCTGCTTCCAGGGAAGAGTCAAGCAGCTTTTCAGCACAGCTATTCAACAATATAATGACGAGAGCTCAACTTCACAAGAAGTTTTATTAATATTGCATACACTCATCTTAATGACATTCAGCACTAATTACCATGGTTATAAAGCGAACAGCAGTAGCACTCCAGTAGTATCCTACGCCTTTGGTTCCGAGCTTTGAGCCCAGGGACAGCAAAACATACTGCCTGCATCCAGGGGTGCCAGTTCTCAAATGACTAACCTACCTGGAGCTTTTCAAGAGCTTTTGGCATCTCGGCTAACTATTAGGAGGAAAACACAGAACGGTTATGGCAAACAAGATGGGTACTGCTATCACCCTTTGAAAAGCAGAAACGCTCGCGGTGCAAATGGAACAGTCACCCAGCGCTAACACAAGATTCAGAAAGAAAATAAAAAAGCAACACCACCTTTAGAAAGCTCGTTCTTCTACCTGGCAAAATTGCTTTGAATTTCAGCCACCGAAAGGTTTTTGTACCTCCTTTATCAGCAGCAAGAAAATAGTGTAATGCAGAAACCAACCAGTATTTAAGGGTATTTTGCATTATACTGCACACACAATTACTTCATTTTCAGAAGTACTATTAAAAGCTAACATTATATGACTTTAGCTGCAAGCACATAACACCCACGTACTACAGCAGTCAAAAGCTTTTATTGCCACCTGTAAAACATTACTGAAATACTGCACCACTGTTCCACAAGTCCCTGTCTTTTTCCATGTAGAAAACAGAAGACGAAAGACCACACGACCAGGCACACTGCCTATGCTATCTGAACGTTCTTACTGGATGGGAACAGTAAAGATTGAATTCATAGCTAAGATTTAAGTAAGAATTAATTAAAACTCTTAAGCTGTGTTCAGGTCAATATGCTCGCATGTTTACTAACAGTTTCCACAGGAAACCTCACCTTGCTGCTGCAAGCAAATAGCTGCACTACAAAGACAGCGCTCTAGCCACGTTTTCCAATGATGCTGTAAAGGAAGCTAGTCATTCTGGAGGAAAGCATGATTCAAATTTAACAAACTCAACGTTTTTAAGCGGTTAGCTTCCTCTATACTGAGCTGTGCAGATTCTTCTCCCCTCTCCCTTCAAACAGATCTTCAATTCTTACCTCATTTTAAGCTGGAATCAGACATCTTTGAACCCTTCTTTTTCTAAATTATAACACTCAGGAAAAAGAAGAGAGATGGAAAAACAGAAGGTATGTTTCACTGTTCACACGGCTTCAGCTATAGTATTTAAACACAATTACAAAGTTTTCCTTTTTCAGTATTGTTATCTATCAAAAAGTAGGTATCAACTATGCTTATTCTGGATGCTTTGACACCACCTTAAAAGAAGCTCATCATTCTGCCAGAAGTCTTTTCGTTCTCCACATCACAAGGACCGACAACATTAAGCCAAACAACATTACAACATTTACAGTTCCTCCAACTCTGAAACCAGCTTCTTACATCTAAATAGTCACTGGTCTAACAAGTATCCTCCGCCCCAGCTTCCTTAATGTTCACATCACTACCCTACAACCTGTTCCAAACAAGTAAATGATCAAAACATTATTTACCTTAAATTTGTTAGCTCTCCATTCTATCAACTATTTATTCAAGTTTTACCCTTGTTAATTCTAATTACCTCTTCCTATGAAGAGAAAATGAAGGACAAAATAAGGATTTTATCTACAGATACAAATTCATTTTTCATCCTCTCCATAATTTCTCTCCCTATACCCATTTGTGAAGCCAGTCTTTTTTTAGCCTAATCACTTGCCCCAAGATCCTGAAGAAGTTTGTCACCTAAAGTAAGACTACATCTTAGCTGGGGGTATTTGGCAACTAATATATATAGCTTCTTTTATATATATATAAAGTTTTCAAGAAAAATAAGGAAGAGCAAAAGTCTCCCTCACCCAGCACTTCAGGTATTTTCTATCTCTGCACATTTCGTACTTCTACAGGAGGCAGCATTTACCTTGCTTATGATTTTTTTTTTCCATGTGGCCAGTTTTGCACAACTGCTAAGTAGTTGTTCTCAACAAGACTGACATTTCTCCCCTGATTTTCAGAAGAGATGCATTATCTCTAGTTAAAGAGCATGTTCACAACATTTGCAATCTTACCCTTGGCAGGCGTAAAGTTGTTGGCAGTTTGAGGTAAGTCATTACACTTAAAATCCAAGAACAAAAGATACTTCAACTATGCAAGAATGGAAAACCTCAGTTCAGCTGTTGAGGTATGTATGTAAGCTCTGACTTACAAACTTAAAAAACTAAGATTTAATGAAGCCAGCAATCAGCAGATAATGACTAACTTCTGTTAAAATAACAGTGATGAGCACCCTCTGCAGCATTTAATTACTACTTATTACCATACCTTTGTCTCACTCAAGATGTTCTTTAAATTACTAACAAATTTCAAAGTCTTTACTACATCAACAGTACATATACAAGTGATTAAATCTGAAACATACAGCACACTGTTGCACGTTCATACCCAATTTTAATGCTGTTACTTGGAGTCAGAATAACCTATTCTCCAGTTTCTGGATGTATTTAGCATATTAATTAACCTTTTTTTGTTCTGGGTGAAAGTAAAAGTAAACTACGATAATAGTTTATTTGAAACAAAAAAGTCCTGACATTTTTAACGTATTTATATATATATATAATATATAGCTCTACAGATCTGGCTTTGCTTAGATAAGGCAGCAACTGTATAGCAAGGCAAGAATTAACTTACGGCTCCCAAACTATTCCATGGAGCTTCTCACATAGTTATAATTGCAAAGTGAAAGTATCTGTCTTGGGAAGTTCTCCAGAAGATCAACAGCCATTCATTTCCCTGTACAGACATGCTCTAAAAACCCACAGAACTCTAAATCCCAGAAAGGCCCTCCCAATTCAGCAAGAATGGCATGTTTTCAGATTATACTGCCATTTGCTGTTTGATTGTATTTACCAAAGGCATCCTAACGAGGATTCCCCTCACAATCTTTCTGTATGGCAATGCAATAAACAGTACAAAATTCAGGACATGATGGGAATTTCCAGAGTTAAGTCAAGTACAAGGCAGCGACTACACTGTAGGATGCTGCAGAAGTCAGCCGGGGGGGGGGGGGGGGCGCACATTAAAACAGCCTGGCTTCCTGTCAACACAGCCTTCCTCAACAACTACAAAGGAAGGGAAAGAGTGAAGAAAAACACATCCAAGGGAAGCCCAACTAAGTAAATAGCTTTTACATAAGTATCGCCTTTCTTTTCTCACTTCTAAATATTTGCGTTAGCAAAAGTTGAGGGAAAGCATCAGGTTTCCCTCTTTATTCAGGCTGCTGTCGGATCAATACAGTAGAGTCTATTGAACTGCTTTATTATGATTCATGCAACAAGCTGTTAAATACATTTGCAAAGTAAAAGATCATTGCCAGTGTCACATCATTCATAAAGATAAGATTATTTTTAAAGACACAGGAATGCTCAAGAATAACTTCCTTCTACAGAGCCACACATTCCTTCAGCACTGGACCGAAGGCACTAAATGCAAATTCACCCTTTCCAACTTGCAGAGGATCGACAGATTGGTGGAAATCTCAACTGCACCCAGCAGACACAGGGAAGGCCCTCCAAGGCTCACCTGGTGGGGTCTAGCATTGCCTTCTATTTGGCACATGCAACAGTATTCCCTCTGAAATAGCATCAAACATTTTAGTTCTTAAAAATAATAATATTGGTAATTCGGAAAGCAAAAATAAAAGTGTTGACTACAAAGACAAAGATCTTTAAAGGAGTCCAGAGATAAGAACTGCAACAGCTTTTGAGTGACAGCCATGTGTTTAAGCCAGCAGTTTTTCATCTTCCATTCTTTTTCTGTACCACCACCCCACAAAGTGTAGACAAAGCCATGTTACACTTGAATAATGTGACCAGAAAGTCAGATTTTTGCCAGAAAAATTCATCAGCAAGAACAAGTTTGTGCTATGGTCCTGCCAACAGACAAGCGCTGAAGATGCATACGTTTCCTCTTACACTGCCTTCTTGCAGAGAAATAAATAAATAAGCTCCCTTTCTCAAGTGCTCACAGATAAAGGAAGTCAGGTTTCCTGCCACAGGTTTGCAACCTGATAGCCAACACCAGTAAGTGTGATCAGCCCACAGCAATGCAGTGCTGCAGCCCGAGCAGGAGATACAAAATGCACTGGATACCAAAGTAAAACTGCTTCACATTAGTCAAAAAAAAAAAAATGCTGTGAGGATTTTGTCAATTTTTCATAACAGTTTAAACTGCATCTACATGAGCACCGAGAGCTACTGGAGGCCTCGGCCACCACTGCTTGGCAGCGCAGAACCACAGCAGGGCCCAAGGTGGAGGCCCAGCTCGTGCCCAGGCAGGGCCGGCCCCACACCACACAAGTTGCTCACAGCTGTGTCCCAGCAACATTTTGAGTCTCCAAGGATGGAGATTCACTGAGGTCTCTCTAGGACAGTTTGGTCAATGCTTAACTATCCCCTGAATTTCTCTTTTCTATTTTTTTAATGGTTGTTTTGGTGTGCATGAACTAGATTTCTTGTAGAGGATGCCAAACTAGAAATCCAACCCCACCACCATTAAGTTCACCAAACGTGGCCCAGCCCTCAGTGGTTGTAAGCAACGAACCAACTGCATCTGTGGCAGGGACATCCAGTTTAGGGGACCAGCCAAGTTACGCCTTAAGCGTAATTACCACAGAACTAACAACGTATATCTGGGGGACTCATCACCGCCACCTTCCCCCAGAGAGCCACTTCTACCATGCCAAATTGTTACTTTAAACCAGACTGGGTGACAAGCCACTTTTGAAATCAGCAGAAAGAAAGAAGCACTCCTTAAACCAGCAAGAAAGGTGGAAAAGTTGTAAAACAGAAAATTATAATCTCTTGTCAAACACCATTCATCATGAATCTGCACTGAACACTTCATATGGCTGTGTGAGGTACAATGATGATTTGTAGCACAAAGTAAGACCAGTATCTTATAATAAAGCCAAAAAAGGCAATATGAAAATGTAATTTCCATTATTTCAGAAAGCCTCAAGAGTAACATAAAAATGTTCTGGAGACTATGCAACTTTTGGTTAAGTCAGCAAATGCAGATGTTTGAAAATATCTGTTAACTCCTTACAGAGAGCTGTTTGCACTCTCACCAGAACACCTGAGATAACTATCAGAGCCACTGGCACGCACGAAGTTCTGCTACCACAGCAGACTCACAGATACTATCCGCCACTACTTTCAGCAATTCTGCCTTAATGCTATTCCACATCACCTCAGCATACAATAAGCCTGTCATTCGCATTCAGTGCTAACAGGACAGCTGTGATGCTCGGAGAGAGGACAGCAAGCACCACAGCTGGTGAAATGACACCAGCCAAGCACCTTACAGGTAACCAATGTCTATCAAGCAGGTGACAGGGCAGCTTTTTCTCAGTTGTGCTCAACTTCTGACCCACGCTGTACAGCAGCCTGGAATAAGATTGTTTTCTGCTGATTTTGGCTAGTTGAAGATTTTAATCCACTGGGAACACCATCAGTTAAGGACAGACAAAATGATTTCACTAAGACAAAGGTATACACTCAACATCAGCACATTTGTCTCACAGCAGCAGTAAAAGAGGGATGAAAAGTAGCATTTCCAGGTTAGGTGTTGTTACCTCAAAAGATAAACAAACAACAACAAAACTGAAATAAACACCACCAAGAGGTTTCTCAGCAGCAAAGGTAAACCATAAGGAATCCCCAACACTCTAACTTTAAAAACAGCTGCATCCTATATGCCAGCAGTTCATGTAAATTTTGACAAACCTGTGAACTAAAAATCAGTCTTCAAAAACATGACAAATTTTTAATAATATCCACCTGAAGAAAGCATTCCTCCCTTTCCACAGGATCCGAGGCCAAAAGCAAGGGAGCATTAACACCAACAAAAGACTCAAACCGCCTCTCAGGCCCAAGCATCAACCACCGTTCTCAGTAGCTCTTACTTCTGCATTGTATTTTCACAAAACCCACGTTCAGTGAAGTTGTTCTGTGCAGCCACACGTTTTTCAGAAACCTGACATCTCTCTCCAACATAGACATCCACGTGCTGCACAAGGAACGAGCTGCTATGATTAAGTCATGCAGAGAGATGAAGCCACGACTGGTTTTGATCCCACTAATCAAACATGGGCTTGCAAGAGAGGATCCACATATGGATTCAGAGCTCTGAAAACACTCAGTGATCACACAATTTGCCAGCTATCAAGCTCAGGAAATGTGTTATGTTGCCACACTCAAATGAAGTGCTCTTTAAAGCATGCTTCCATAAAGAAAACAAAGACTTGTAAACGCTTAGTCTCACTTTGCACTTCACATAAAAGGCATGCGGTAGAATCTAAATCAAGCAACCCACCCAACAAACTGGTGCCACAGGATTTAAAATAAATAGACCACGGCACTGCCGTAATTTAAGTTTACACCTAAGAAGATGGACTTCCAAAGCCATTTTATCTGCAGTTTCATGTTCAAAACCAGTAAAATAATCGTGCAGTTTCAGTGCCTCTGCAACTCCTAGAGGTTTTCCTGAAGTTTGGAGCGCAGAACTACCACCAGAGCTAACACAAACTGCTGCAAATCGTGTTCACCTCACACTGCCAGTTGCTCGAGGATCAAGAATCAGAGCTAGTCAAAACCACAAGATTATTGTCACTCATCTCCCCAGTGGCCATGTTCTGTAGCTTTACAACCCTGCCCTCAGTTAACCATTGCTGGTAAGGCTCCAATCCCAGATAATGCCAATTGTTTTCCAATAAATAATCTCTCAACTCTCACATAGCCACAAAATCCCACTTCAAAAACCATCCAGCCTGATGGCCCTCATTCAGACGTTAAACTGAACTCAGTGAAATATAAAGCTCAGACTATTTAGAAGTTGCTATTTAGAGGAATGCACTTCAAATCACGCCACTGAAGTCACATCTCCCTGGAAACAGAAAACACAGAATATAACATTTTTTGCCCTAACTCACAGAAAGATACTTAACACGTGATTAATTTTATGTGCTAAAACACTTAAAGGCCTGACCTAGCCCATTTTAGAATACCCCTGTACACACTGATAAATAAGCGACCGCACTTAGTGCTGCATTTCTGTTGTAACTTATTAACAAGAAGTTAAACCCACAGATTACAGAATTATCTCAAAAAAAAAAAATAGTGAAAAGATTTTCTAGAGGTGATGTAAACTAATCCCACCTCAATACCAAGGAGTACAGCAGAAAGCAACCTCACTTCAACTGAGGCACAAGAACAGCGAAAGCTCAGCCCACACCATAACAAACTTTACCATCTCTCTTGGATTGGGAGACAAGGCACTACAACACCTATAACAGTGAGTGAAACAAAAATCTGAAACATGAATAACAAACTAAAAGCAGAGGTACAAAAGGATATGAGGAGACAATGAAATCATGCCTGACTGACTTCTTAATATCTAAGTAAAGGAGCTGCTGAGGAATAAAAGCAATCTAAACGAAGCTAAGAAAGCCGAGGAAACAACAGATCCAACCGGTTTGCCAACGAGCCAACACATGGGATCAATGAGAGTAAGTTTAAAAAACTCTGAAAACGTCAATATTAGGGAAACCAATGTGTGTGACTGAAACTTGGATGAGGGCAGAAGCTCTGCCAGTTTATCCCACGGGGTACCCAGGATTTCCACCCAGCAGCAGTAAGAACTGCATAGCTTGCAGCTACCCCTTGCTGAAGGGATTAAACTACTGCTATGGAGAACAGTCTTCCTTTTTCTTCTCTACAATGGACATGCCACAGGACAAAGTAGACAGAGGAACAGAAAAGAAGCTCAAGTGGATTTCAGCCCTTTTTCTTACTAGCCTCTCTCTCATTCTCCCAACAAATTTCCAAACCTGTTTTCCTTAACAGAAGGAATGCGATGCTACTAAAAAAGAAAATAACTAATAGGAGTGTTTTATGTCCTTAATGTTGGTTAATTTCAGCTTTGTTCTCCTTTCTTAGGAAAATAACTTGTTAATGGCAGAACTGAAGTTCTGAAATAAACAGAAAAAGGGATACATTTGAGATACATTTACAAAACTGAGAGGGCAGTAAGAGCTACACAAGAATGATAAGCTCTAAAGGCAGCAGCAGAATGCTGTAAGCATGATAAAACAAATCTCCTTGAAAACCTGAAGGGGCAGAGGAAACATAAGAGAAGCCACATTTGGACATAGGTTTTAAAACAACAGCTATCCAGAAGTTAATCCCAAACCTCAAAATAACATTTCTGAGGGAAAAAAAAAAAAAAAAAAAAAAAAAAAAAAAAACCTAGAACCAAGTATGCAATGAACGAAGTGGCAGTCATACACTTGATTACAGAAAAAGCAGATTGTGGATTACACGTTCCCATCCTGAATTTTTATTCCTCATTGCAGCTCCACCCTTGCCTAGCTGCGTGCCAGTGCCTACCACTACACCTGCCGGCCCTTTTAGTCAGCCCACGTTCTGCAGTCCGACAACACAATTGGAGCTGACGTCCCATTTCGCTTCTGCCTTCATGATCTAAGAGGCTCTCTGAACCACAACTGAGAGCTAAGTATGCCTATCCCAAGCAATAATTCTAAAACTAAACATTATATTAGCAACACTAACACCTTCATAATACACTGTTGAGCAACTAAGCGCACAGCTTTTAATCAACTGTCCATAAATAAACCCTGTTAAAGCTGAGGGGGATCCTCTGTTCCCAGTTACAAATAAATTCAAATAAATTAAAAAGAGAGATTGTTTTTACATAAGACATTCAATCACGAAACTTCAACTTTACCTGAACTGAGCACACGTGTTTTCATAAGCAAGAAAAAAAAAAAAAAATCTCAAGTTCCCACAGTGTTACTGAATTAATAACTGTGTGACGTCTGATGGCCTAAGGCATGAAAGCTGTGACAGTGAAACAACTCATAAATCTCCCCCTGCCATTACAATTGTCACCAACTTCTACCTCGGTCCTTTCACCTTTCTCTCCCACTTCTCCAGCAGAAGGGAAACAGAGGCTAGTTTAGGGATTCCTTTCAAATAAATAGTGACCAAAGCCCACATCAGAGAAAATACAGACGCATATCATCCAAAATACAGACGCATACCATCCAGCTAGTACTTACAGTGACAACGGGGACAACAAAACCTGTTGTTTAAACAGAAAAAAGGCTGTTTTCCCTTCCACCAAAGCCAGCTTACACCTTACGTTTAAGGAAGGCAATGCTTAATTCCTATAGTTACTGACAAAAAGAAAGCCTCGGCCAGAACTCCACCAGGCAAGGTTTGCTCCCCAAGGAGCACGCCAGCCTCGGTTCGTCCGCGGGGATCCGGAACCAAAGGCAACCTGGCACCCCGACTCCGCCAACAAATTGGCATTGTGTTACCAACTCCGGCTCCCCGCTCAGCGATGCACTCCTTCGGCGTGCACTCGAGGCTTCGTTAAAACCGCACCGCTAAGGCATTACACGCCGGCAACGTCCTTAGGAGCGAATTTGCAGCAAACATCGTCTCCCCCCAGAATACCTCCGCGTTTCTCCTTGGGTGCAAGCATGCCTCCTCCTCCCTCCGAGGCACGCCGCTGCTGTAGCCAAGGTTACACAAGGAGATCCTCATTGAAGTTGAGCGGTTCCCATTTTGCAGCGCTGCCTCGCCAGGCGCGCTCCCTCCCCACGCAGCCAGCGCCGCTCCTACCGGAGCCGGTGCCGGTACCGCAGGTGTGCGGCTGCCCCTCCGCACGCCAGCACCGGCACTCGGCGAGCCATGAAACGGGGGAAGAGCGCACAAACTCGGCAGGGGACGGCTGCCCCTTCTCCTCTGCCTCTCCTGCGGCAGCTCTGCCGGGTGGACCCCGCGTTGGACTCCCGAAGCTCCCCCGAGCCCACCAAACCCCCAGCCCCCAACCTCCCTCCCCCCCCACGAAGCACCCCCAGCCCCCGCGGCCGCGCACCCAGCCCGCCCCCGCCGCATTACCTAACTGCCAGCGGGACCGGGCGGCTCGGCACCGGCTCCAAGCGACGCCGCGGCGGCTGCACCCCCTCGCCGGCTATTAAAAAAAAAATTAAAAAGTGAAAAAAAAATAAAAGTACAACTCCCCGCGCCGAGGCAAGTTACTGGCCAAGTCCTGCGTGCAGGCGGGGAGCGGGGCGGCGGGGGGATCCCGCGGCTTCCCCCCTCTGCCCTCCTCTCCCCTCCCGTCCCGCCGCTCACCCCCGAAGTTGCCGCGGCCGGGCTCGGCTCCGCGCGGCGCTCCCCGCCCGCGCCCGGGATGAGCTCAGCCCGCCGCACGCCGCCCCCCGCCCCGCTCCGCCCGCCGCAGCTCTCGCGAGAGGCGGGGAGGGAGAGAGAGGAGAGGAGCGGAGAGGAGAGGAGAGGAGAGGGGCTGCCCCGCCGCCCGCCCCTGCGCGCTCCGGAGAGGCGGGGCGGGGGCGAGCGGCCCCCGCGCGTTGCTGCGGCAACGGCCCAAGCGCCGGGCCTGTGTGGTGGGGGTGATCCCCCCCCCCGGGCCCTCCTTTCCGTATGTGAAAACCTAAATACGGACAAAAGTTAAACACCGCGCCCGCTTATTCCCCACACACGCACTGCTTACGGTGACCTGTGTGCGTGAGGCTCCTTAACTCGCGGTGACCAGGCGCCTCGGGGCGTGCCACTCCGCCGCAGCACCTCTCGGAACTTTCTGCGTTGAAGTGATTGTCTTCGGCTGGTGTCGTTACATCGAGTTCCAGCCTCCTGGAAACGTGTAGGAAGGAGGGTTACTGATGCAAAGGAAGAACCTCCCAGCGCGATGCAGATAGCATTACATCAAGCTCTTTTACTGACTAAACTGAATTCCCTCTCTAGATATCCAACAAATTAGTGACATGAAAAAAATTAGCATACATCTCCATCGCCCCCTTTTTACATCTCCATCACCTCATTTTTTCCTACATCACCCCGTTTTCTCCTGCCGCAGGGGTCAAAATTTTAAACAAAATCAGCTGGGGGGTAACGCTTTCTGGATACTCTGCTGGTTGTCGTTACCGTCCTTGGCAGGACAGAACACTGACAATCGCAGCTAACCTAATGTACCCAAAGCTTTCCCCGAGCTGTCTCTGAAATTAGGACGCTCCAGAAAACATCTCAGATTGGGGCTGGCTGCCTTCCAGCAGCATGCAACACGGCGATAGCGAGAGCGAGCACGCTGTGGCGAGCAGCTGCTCCACCGCCGAGCTGGAGCTTCACCCATGGTCACTTTCCAGGAACGTTTGGACAGTCACGGATTTATGCATGGATCCAAAGGGTTTGCAAGCGTTCGGAAGATGTTCCTAATGGATCCTTAGTACTGATGTTTAAATACCACAGGGTAAGGTGCTTTAAAAGTACCTGGCTGGATTTCCAAAGAGCAATCGCTACCTTACAGGTTCTTCAGTTTGAGGCTGTGACTCCAGCAGGTGTTACGGGGTCACAGAAATACTCCCTATCTCATCTTGCATAGCAGAAGGAATGTTCTAGATGGATGAGGAGAGGATCCTAGTGCAGCTCTGGCATGGAAGAACAGGAGAGTTAGCTGTCTAGAATCATGAAGAGGAACATTTTAGGTATTTAAATGCATTTATCGTGTATCACCAACTGAAAAGCTAAGTGTATGTTATAGAATTGAAATAGTTTTTTAATGGCAGTTCTTAAAAAGGGAAGTCCAAACAGGCTTTCAGTCTTCAGGTATATAAGTACAACAGAGCTGGATGTGACTACGGCATCATGGCGCATGATTACGCAGTTTGTCCGTACCAGAAGAATTCAGGTAGCAAAGCCATCACAACAGTGCACGCTGTTAATGAGGCTACTGCATTCCCAGATCCTTTTCAATGAACTTCCTCCACACACTTCTGACGTGTCAGATCGTAAGATGTGGGAGATGCTCACCAGGGCCACAGAGGGAGGGAGAGGCTCCGACAGAAGGCGCCAGCCCAGCTCACACGCTATCTGAGGCCCGTCCCCGGTGGAGGCCCACACCCTTGGCTGAAGCGCAGGGCTAGGGCTGGGTCCAGCTCCGGGGCCCCTGTGGGCTCTCCCTGAGTCCCAGGCCTAAAAGGTCGACATCCAGCCACGCAGGGCGTCCTGGCATGGGGGCTGCTGGTGTGAGGCTCAGCCAAGCTGCTCTCCCCGCCATGTTCTGCCTGTGCACGGTGCCTAGAGCTGCAGTTAGGGGAGCAGCAATGCTCGCGAGCAACACGTGCTCTCACAGGTCTCAGGATAGCCTGAGCTGGTTTATTTTCTTTATGTGGAAATAAAAACATTTTTATGCCTTTGTAATTAAGTAATGCTAACTTGTTTTTTTAGTGGGGAGAGGGATGAAGAATTTAGTTTGGCTCTTTCCCATGTAAGGACACAGTCAGAATGGCAAGTCTGGAACAGCTGACTGTGTGGATACTTACCATGGAATAAGAAGGGGTTTATTCCAAAATAATTCCCATGCTTCAATAATGCACAATTAATTCTAGAATAAAAGGACTCTCTTCCTTTTGATAGAGCACTTACACATAGGCCTCTGCTTGAATAGCTGTTGCAGAATGAATGAGGCACAGTCGTCGTTTCAGTTTCCCTGTGTAGACAAGCCCTAAGAGCCTTCAGAGTTTCTGAATGCTAATCCTTCTTCTGCCACTAATGTGTGCGTAACCTTAGGCAAGTCACTCCGTTTCTATTTTAATATTCTCATTTAAACGGAAAGGGAAAATGATAGTTATTTACCTCAGAGGAGTGAGGTGAGAGTAAATTAATTAACATTTATGTTGCTCTCTGAAGGTTTAGTGTTATGAAAGGGTAAGTAGTAGGACTGTTTCTGATTAGGGCTGGTCAGAGTTCCTGCAAGCACAGGGAAAATTTGACTAAGAATCTGAACCACCCTGAAACAAAATGCATTACTTATTCATTGATGAACAATGAACATGTGAAAATTTGTATACAGCGCACTCTTCCAAGGAGGAAAGCATTACAATTTGGATATACAATGTGCCAGAAAAACAGATGAGGTAATTCACATGTAGATCATTCACAAGAGCTCAAGACCAGTGAGTTTCAGGGTATGGAAAAGCTCCACACTCTCATTCATATTCTCAGGAAGTCAGTGTATGTTGGGAAGATTTTAGAGTATTTTCTAGCACTGTTGGCCTGGGGCTTTTAGAGGATTCTCTCTAACGTGGATCATTTCATTGATCCAGTTTACTGTACATAAACAGATACACTGCCATAGCAAAGGACAATTTTCCTTTGGGGGTATTGGGGGCAGGAATAAGAGGCAACTTCTTTGGCCATCTTTGGTAGAAATGGCAGTATCTTGTGAACTGTAGTTTCTCTGTTCTTTTTTTCACTCACTAACAGGCCTTTTCTGACAAGAAGTAGATATAAACACTCGCTGACTTCACCAGTTCCCAACTTCACCATGCAACCTGTACTATCAACTCTGAACTCTCTAAGGGAAGGAGACTGACATTTAAAAGTGACACTCTCTGCAGCTTACAGAAACTCCCCCTGAAGTACATCTGTTCCATTTAATTTGCATGGGTAGTTACTAATTGGGCATAAAGTATCTGAAGCCATTAAAACTCAAAATGAGAAATACACATTAGTTAGAATTAAAAATACGTATATTTGTTAATAAAAGCAAAGAAATATTTCTGAATTTGGTGCATTTAACTTGGTAGAAATATTGAAGAATTGACTGGAAAAAGGATTTGAAAAGAAAGAAAAGACTGCAGCATTTGCAACAAAACAGCAGCATGGAAGAAAGTGTTAGGGTGAGCATGGAGGCTGGTGGAAAGGGATCAGTAAGTAGGAAGCACAAAATTAAATGATCAGTGTCAAGTCTGACAGGCAAGAATTGTGACCTATCAGCTGTCAGTGGGATCATGGAGGCACACATGCAATTTCAGTTTCCTCCTGCCAAGCCTGTCTGTCCTGGTTTGCGATCAGTAGGCTCTTTCTCATAATTTGCAAGGATCTGCATCATCCTCTGGCATTTCAGGGGACTGCCAAGCCACTGGAATAGAGAAGAGAAGCCCAGAAACTGTACTAAGGGGAGCCACTTAGTTCATAGGCAGGTACATATATAATCCTCAGAAAATAAATTGCAAAATATACACATGCAGAACAAGTCTGCATTTATAGAAGCACCAGTGCACACAGACATTGACTTTATGAATCAAGAAGGCTTTTCAGTGGTAAAGACACAGTTAATAACCTTGGCTGATTAAAAAAAAAAAAAAAAAAAAAAAAAAAGAGAGAGAGGGAGAGAGAAAATAAATTTTATTTGGATGCACAGTAGAATACTTAAGAATATTATTTTGGTGTTGCCATTTGCTTTTAATTCAGCACCTGGAACAAAGACATACCTGGTTAGACAAAAGCCCACTAGTTCAGCATTATATGTCAAATAGTCATAGTACTTACTATAGGCTTAGAAGAAAATGAAAGATAAGAGAAGGAGAGTTAGAGACTTTCTTTGCCTGAGAAGAAGGTAATAACAAAAGGGACTTTGGAAAAGAGGGGGTTCTCTTGTTTCAAATTTTCAAGTGATGTGATGCACCATTAGACATCAAATCATACTATACAAATATTTTAAAGTAGCATAAGCAGCAAGCACAATCCAGAAGAACTCCGAAGTGCTTTTGTAGACTATTTAACACAAAGTTCCCCTCCCATGCATTAAAAGATTAATGGTGAAAAGTCAAACACTCAAAAGTAATAAATGCCAACTGCCATCTGCTTATACCATTATTTCAGATTTCTTGGGCACACACAATCCATAATATAAATTGTAATTCGATGATTACACAACTTTCTCCACAGCTCCTCTGAAGCCAGGGGATTTGGATTGCAGCTCCACACCTTCTTTTCTGCACGCTCTTGTCCACTGACTCTGAAGACAGGAGGATGCATTGCCCACAAGGTTGATCTAGAGTGTTCATCAGAACAGAATGTTTCACAAACAGTAAGTAATGTGTTTTTTCCCTTTTCCTGTAAGGTGATATTAGTATCCCCATTTCACAGATTAAGTGGCTAGCACCTGGTTTTCCAATACATTTAGAACTGGATAGCTCTTCTTGTCAAGGAAGCACAGCTCCCCAGGAATTCCCTTTTAACTGTGAATGCCTCTGCAAATCAAGTTCCAGGCCCTGGAGGAAGGCTGTAGCTGAGGAGACACTTTAGGACTCCATACACAGGTACTGCTAACCAAAGAAGCAGATCTGTCCACTCCACACCCTGCTTCTTCTCCCTGCTGTCTGCTTGTTCCTGCCCCAACCTTTGTCCTTCACAGATGTTCATGTGACTCTACAGCAAACTGACTCAGAGGACTGATCCAGCTAGAAACTAACTCAGCAGGAAAAGTACCACTAGCTTTCAGCCAGATGAGCTTCCTGATCCAGTTTACAGTGTGGCCTCATAAATGCCTCTCTCGGTACAAGAGACAAGATACAGGAACAGACAGGCAGGAGGGCAGGCAGGCAGGATTCCCTTTTTCAGTGGTGGTGCTACTTTTCTTCGGATAAAAGTGTTTGTCAAAGTTTAGCATGAGGGCCACAAACACATTAGTTTAGTTTGGCTCAAAGCTACACTCAAAGAGAGACAGAAGCTGGAATAGAGGGAGTAGAAGAGCTCACAGTTCTGGCTCAGTTGCCCTCTTACCTTAAAACTACCGAACTCTGCGTGCTTCTGTGGGACTGCTCTTCGTTGTTGGGACTTGCACATTGTGTTCAAACATAACATGTAAATTGGCATTCCTCTTCGCAGATTTCCTAAGTAGCTTATATCTGCAAAAGAATATGACATTTTATTCTGCAAATGACTGTACTATTTAAGACAAGTCAGCTGAAAGGAGGAAGTGTGTTTTGGGTTGTTTCTGTCTATTATGAAGAACACATTCTGAAAGATACACAGAAACAGTCCAAAGCCAGTATCTCAGGGCTGATATTATGCTCTTTCACTGGCACAAGAATTCCTCGCTTCCTTTCTAAGAAATAGTAGAATTTCATCAGAAGTGGTAGAGAATGCTCCCATCAAGAACAGCTCACAACAGTATGCTTAAGGCATGCGCCTGGTAAGTGGGAGCTGTCACTGGAGATTCATCTGGTCCTAAGAGAAATGTGACCCAAATGTCCTGTATCCTGGGCAAGTTTAGTCCACTATGGCAGAAAGGAGTGGCTGGCAACACCTCAAAATGAAAGCAACCTCTCCTTTCTACTTGTAATATACATCTCCAGAAAATAATAATAATAATATATAAAAATATATAAAAATATATATAAAATATATAAAATATATAAAATATAAAAATGATAATAATAATAATAATAATAATTGCAGGCTGTGAATATTAAGGAACAAAAGTATATTCTAATATTATATTGGATTTTAATAGTCAAATCATTTAAAGAGAGAGGAAAACAAATAAACAGTACCCTTAGCGATGCCTAGTAAGTTTAAGCAGAATTCTCAAACTTGAATGATTCATTCTGAAGAAAATATCAAGCAAAAAGCCTTCAGATATATTTCATTTTTGTATGTCCATAACTCAAGGTGACTATTTTCTAAGCTATTTTATATGCAATTAGTCTGAAATATGTTTTTTTAGCTCTCAGTTTTCTGAACAAAATATAAAATGACACAGTTATTAACCTTTGGGAAATTTCTCCTACACACAACAGAATTAAATTCTACAGAAAAAAAAAAAAAAATGAATAACATTGGGAGAAATTCCAAATGACTTACCACTCATTTGTTTGATGGATGGTTGGGCTAGCTCTCACTTTTTACAGAGCTGCCAATCACCCTGAGTTCTGGGATATATTCCGAGAACTCACTTAGAATCACAAATTGCAGTCACAGGCTTCCGTGGCTGAAGCTGTTATGGAAGAAACAATTACTTAGAGAAGGAGATGGTACTGTTTCTGAGGGAGGGTAATGTTGTGGTATCAGTGGCTTTGACTTTTCAGCAGAGTAAGTTTCTTCTTCTAATATGACATTTAAAGAGATGTTATCTGTTTGGAAATCTGTTCTGTCTGAGGATTTCTCTACTGATGTTGAAACTCAAACTGAGATCACCATAATAGATAGAGAGAGGGAAATTGTTATATCAGTTTGTTTATTCTGCATTTGGCAACTCTCTGAATACTCAATTTCATTCTTTCCATAGCAAAGGGTGTTAGTCATTCTGTTGTTTGTCTGGGTATTTCGTATAGTAAAAGGAAAAGGGAAAAACATTTTGCAACTCTTGAAATCCAAAAACTGACAAAAGTATTCTGGAGTGTGGCTAAAATGCAAAACTACTTTCCACAATTTTTTGAAAGAGTTAACCCACCTGTCATTACTACGTGTATTGTAAAAGTATATTTATACTCACAGAGTACATGAAGTCAACAAAGTCTGAGTAGCTATACTTCTATTTTGGTATAACTGCTTCAGTTATTATAGGAGCTGCATGTGGCTCATCCTAGATTACCTAGATTGAAAGTCTGGTTCACCAGATTTTTCATTACATCTCAACCTCGAATGCCACCTTTTCTATTGTGAAAAGCACTTCCTATCTCACATCAACTCCTTCAACACAAAGATGGGGGGAAAAAATCAGGATCTCTTCTCCCTAAATATCCATGCCACAAGGTTTCTGTAACAGGAGTGATTTAGCCTCCAGCCAACACCCTTGCATCATTAGGGTCCATTAGTTAGCCTTTCTGCCTCCACAAGGTCTTGAAATCTTATTGCAGGAAGAGATTGCTAAATTAAGATCTCTTAAGATCACTCTTCACAGTTCAAAACTCAGTATCCACTGTTCTTCCCACTTGCTGTACATCAGGTTTCAGTTGCTTTGAAGTCATCTTCCAGCTATTTTCATCAAAGCAGACTTCACTGGAAAAAGGAGAAGGTTGGCACTTCAATTCAGCCTAGAACTGCAACTAGATTTCAACCAAACCGCAAGCACGAAACTGCTTTAAGGAATCCCTAAAGGACAAATGCAGGGATCTGTAAAGGAAGAGTGTCAGGTAGAGACACAGCACTTTTTTCCTTCGCAGTTTATATTTCATATGAAATACATGAAATTGCAGCTTTGCCTTTTGCTGTGGAACTTCTTCACCATAAGACTCTTCAACGTGCCGTAAGATTACGAATAAGTGTTGCAAGCTTTTTATTAACTCCTTATGTTGTAATAACACCTACATTATATTGTGCAGCCAGAGTAACTGCACAAACTATGGAGTTATTTAAAGTAAATCAATAAGCATATATGTGTGATGTATTACTTTTCAGCAATACAAGGGCACCAATATAGATTTATTTTTGCTGCTAAGGGAGAAAACAGAAGGGTCTGTCCCAGCACATAGCTCCTCCAGGTCTGCTGAATCATGGAGGCTTTGAAAGTATCCCATGGCCTGAAACTATATTCCCTGGGGGTATCCTCTTGCTACTTAATAAACCTTTTCTTCTCAAAGGTCAAATATTCAGTCTTGCCTATCCATTGTTATTCAAGGTTCACAGAAGTTTCACAAGCAGAAGCAATAAAATAAAAATGTCTGTTGTATATTGTGGTTTCGGACTACAGAAGTCTGTTTTGTTGATACAAATGTTCATTGAATGCTGAATGGCTTTTAAATTAGCTTATAAAATCATCCAGAAATTATTTACAGGCGGAAGCCAAAGTGTATTTGTGTAAACTTTAGATGGATGTGGCTACAGAGCTTGTTAAGCACGAATACCAGGCTGGGGCTTTGAGAGCCTGAGGTACTGACAACATTTTAAGACTATCAAATCCTAGTGATGTTAGAACCTCGGAAAAGAATACACAGGGGCTTGTAAAATGGGGCTTCTGGCAATTATCTAGGGGAAGGAGCTGAGAAAAAAAATGCCTGCAGACACTGTTTTAAGAATAAAATCTTCTCCAATTGCCAAGGGACTAATGAACTATATCTCAGAATGCCAGCCAAAGTCCTTCTGCCAAAATGTGCATTTCATTTCAGTGAAAGCAAGGAAGAAATGTATTTCAATCTTTTTTCCATCTTCAAAAATGGAAAATGATTTTAAGAGTCATCAAAAGTTTTTTAAACTTAAAAAAAAAAAAAAAAGTTATCTGCAATTTTCATTCAAGAAAAGTTAAAAACCCTACATAAAGCCATAGAATCATAGAATACCCCAAAGTGATACTCTGTGATCCTATGGAAGGGTTGGAAGGGACCCACAAGAATCATCAAGTCCAACTTGAACTCCAGCAGACTCAGTTCCGTGACCCCTGCCCTGGAGAGCTTGTTCCAGTGCCCCACCACCCTCTTGGTGAAGAACCTTTTCCAAATACGCAGCCTGAACCGTCCCCATTGCAGCTTCAAGCCATTCCCTTGGGTGCTATCACTGTCCCCAGAGAGCAGAGCTCAGTGCCTGCCCCTCCATTCCCCCCATGAAGAAGCTGCAGGCCGCCATGAGGCCTCCCCTCAGCCTGCTCTGGGCTGAACAAACCACGGAGCCTCAGATGTTCCTCATACATCTTCCCCTCCAGACCCTTCCCCACCTTTGTAGCCCTCCTTTGGACATTAAAACCTATTCAAAAATTAATAGGGTTATTTTACATGTATGTATGTATTTCCCCCATTTAAAACTGGAAGGAAGAGTTCATGATATTCTTAGCAGTTCTGATCTAGAGTAACCAACACAATTGTGTTTCAGGCTGTTGTAACTGTGGAATTCCCTGTCCCAGTTTCTGGTGAATAAATCCTTAGGTTTCTTTCTCAGTTTTCTGAAAACCCCTCCTGGGATTAAAATCTCAGCCTGTGTGCCTTAATGAGACATCCTAATGACATCAGTGCACCTCCTTTCCTCCAGACTTACTTTATGTTTTCCCCCACTTTGAATGGCCCGAAACACCCAATATTCCCCACACCAGCTCTGTAAGTATTTTGTCTTTAAAAATATATATAGTTCTTCTCAAATTTTTAAACATTTATGTTTAAAAAACAAACAAACATGACTTCAAATGTCATTTAGCAGAATAATATAAGTTCTTGCAGTTGCTTTGTCCCCTCTAGTCATTTAATGACATAGGTAGATCTGCTGATCTAATTATGAGGCACATGGACTGCAGGACTTCCTGTCTCGATGTTTTCCTTACAAGTTTTAAGATATTTCTTTTTTTTTTTTTCACAATTTTACTTTTTATGGTTCATTTCTGCATTTGGAATACATATAGAGCTTCCAGATATCTTAGCTAAATTTGCAGTGAAGTGACTGTTTTTCTGCGATATCGCCTGGTGGAGTTAATTCCGTTTCTGTAACAAAACATAACTTAGTTGAATCACAGTAACTATGACTCATTAATCTGAGACATCTGTTGATAACCCCTGAAGTCACTATATTTCAGCACTGCAACAATTCATAACCCTTGCACAAAACAAATAGGGAGCATTAATGGATTAGTAACCTCTGTGTTTTGGCCTCCTGTGATCTTTAGACTCAACAGAACCGTAACCATAGTGTAAAAATGAGGTAAGTGTTAGAAGTCTAGACATCCTATATCTGGCCATTCTCTGTGGTAGCTGCCCGGGGGTAGTCATTAGAAAATCTATAGTTAAGCAGATTAAAGTTTCTTGTAAGTGGTGGTGTTGGCAATGCCCTCCAAACAGAACAGGATAGTTGTAAGAGTAGTAGTGCATTTTTCCTGACTTGTATTTCTTGCCTAAATACTTAAATGGCCTTTACTGAGGCTGGACTTTCAAAATGAAAAGAAATTAGTTTGTGTACAAATACTTGTTGTCACCTTTTCTAGTTTGCTTTCCCCTCTATCTCCTTGAGACCTCTTCATTATAATTTATTGACACATAGCCTAAAAAACTGTGATTTTTCTACTGGGAGTGGCAGTCACTGTTTGAAAATTCACTTGTATTAATAATTTTAAGCCTTGATGAAACAAACATGACAATTATGTAAGGAACAAATAACATTGCACATAATTTTGCAAGTGATCAAATAGCTTATGGTTGCACATGATGGTGCAATAATTTTGCAGACTTTTTCCTGAAAATCCTCCAGTTCTTTTTTTCCATCTATCTTTATTGCTTTGAAGAAATGTGGAGAAAAAAGTTATTCAGTGAAATCCATCACCAGCATAAAATGTGATTGACAGGGGGTTTTGTGAGTTATGCTGGTTTAATAGAAATCAGATTCCTGTTCTAACATCAGAGGAACACATTTGGTTAGAAGTAAGATACAGTTGCCAGTGGAGGATTCTTTTATGTCTGCTTTTAGATAGGTCCCCGCTGCCCTTTTAAAAATGTAAACATGCAATTAATGCAAGCACATATAGTGAAATATTCCTGGTGTTATCTTCCAGGTGAGACCTTTAGAGCTGTAGTGCTGTGTTCTGTGTGGTTATTAAACTTCCAATAACTCTTCTGACTGTCTTCAGTATTTGCACTAACGTCTTTGGCTCAAATTTCCTCTCTCACACTGTATAATATTAGTTCTTTATCAGCCTACACCCTTCATTTTGCAAGTGGCTATATTGATCTAGGCCCTTTTTGTGTCAACATGCACATACTGTCACTGCTTAATGCACATCATAGCTCAATTCAGTGGGAGTCACTACTCATCTGAGCCCTGACAGGAATGGCATCAGGTTTGTTAAGTGCTTTGTGGCTCTTGGCACACCTTTACCATTTACAGTAATTTCTTTTTGGCAGTAGTAGGATTTCTAGGTGAAGTGGTAGAGCTTTATGATGCAAGTAACCTTGCTGTTGAACTTACCAGGAAACCAATCTCAACTCTGTTAGGTTATTTTTTAAAATTATATGCAACCTTGAAGCACTCCTTGCCAGTCCGTCCACCATCAAAGCCCGGAGTGGGCAAGAACAAGAAATTCCATCTGCTATTTTTGCATCTTTTATGTCTGGTGATTTGAAAAATCATATTTGAAAAAAAAAAATTAAAAAAATCAAATATTGTCATTAACTGTGTGTTTATGGATTGGCCTCATGGTCTGCTGATAGCATTTTGTGCAGCTACCACAAAATTCATTTATGGTTATTTGATTTTAGGAATGCTACCTGAAGAACAGCTGCTCTGCAGCTACCTCTGTTGGCTGATCAAGCATCAAGTCCTGTGGCTGTCTGTAGGGTATCCTCTCCCATCTCTTTCCCCAGTGAACATAATGTGTGCTTCACTTTAATCACAAGTGGTCCCCCATACTTCAGTCTTGGTACTGCAACCCATGTGCTCAGGGTTCAAGTCACTGAATGAAGATGAAATGTGAAGGCTCACCTTGAGGGCTGCTGGCAGAGATATACAAAGGAACAACTGTTCATACAACCTGCTTTCTTTGGACTGACAGAAAAGCAAAGCAGAAAAGCTTATAAACAAGGTAAACCAAGTAGTGCTTACACTAGGTGAGGGGCCTAAGAGTGCTACTTTCAGGAACTGGCCTCTTTTCCAATGCAAACTGCTGCAGCTCTTGCCACCACAGCAAGTCTTTTGCTAGCTAGCCTGGTTGATGGTGTAAGCTCCCCTACAGGATACCCTTGATGCTGCTTTAGTGATCAGTTAACTGCAGGCACTTTCCATGAAGGGCCACGCTGAATCACTTTTCTTCCCTGATGAGCCTGGCTTCCCACTGCGCTGACACCCAGTCTCCCCAGCATCCTGCTTTCCCGCCTGGCAGCCAGGGAGCTGCTATGTGACACTGGATGAGCCAAGAGTTGCTGGTTTTGTCTAATGTTATTTTTGTTACCATACTCCTAAAAACACAGCCATAGCCAGGAGGATCTCATGCTACGATTTACAGGGCCTGACTGTCGTTTACACAAAGATGGCTGTGTGGTCCCGACAGCCTTTGAAGTGGGAATAAATGGCATTACCAGACTGCTGTGGAAGGAACAGTTCAGTGTATACAGAAGCCATGTCTGTAACATGCATCTGATGCCCAAGCTTAAAACAATATGCAAAAGTAGGAAAGGTAGCAGTGGGGTATGGAAATTTTATATGACCTAATCAGACAAATAATACCTTAGAAGGGAAAAGCAAGACCAGCAGGTGACTGGTTATCACAACAAAAGATGTCAACGAGCAAATAAAGAAGTAGTAAAACAGAATAAACAGGTTTCTGCAACTGTATATTACAACCTGGTGACAGCAAATATTACTTAGTGATTATTCGTTTGGTGTCTTTGTAATGTATTATGCCCTCAGCAGAGGAGATATTCTTTAATATAAATTTGGATTAACAGAAATCCTGTTCATCTAAAGAAAACCTCTTGGGCATCACATTCCTGAAGGGTGGTGCCATCAGCAACAGGAGACTATTACTAACTGTTGGAACAGACATCTGTGTAACATATTATATATATTTAAAGCTTTAAATATATCTCAGCAGTTTCTCTAGAGGAGATAGTATTTCATTTCCTCTGCTGGTTGAATGTGCACGATCGGGTTGGATGAAAATCCCTTGTTACATGTTTATGTAGGCCATCTTTAAAATCTCGCACTGCATCATGCATTTCAACAACAACTGAAGTACACAAGCACCGCTTTGCAATGTGGTGCACATTACAGACTTCAGCCACAGGTATGAAGTTATTTGGCTGCCTGGGAGCCCCATTACAGAACGCACCATCATGGAGGGCTACAAAAGTACAGTGTCCAGTCTCAGTGCTCTTCTTCAAAGCTGCAGCCCCGTTTATCACAATCTCTACACCTGGCATTGCTTCAGACTCTTTTACAATATACCCTCATTTGTCATATTACAAGAACTGAAACAGAAATAGAAAACTGAAGTTCTTTGTCCAAAAGCAATCTTACTCTCTTTACAGCATACAGGAAGGAGGCAATCTTACTCTCTTTACAGCATACAGGAAGGAGGCAGAAATGAATGTTGCCAGTATCTCAGTTTATTCCAAGATACATCTAAAATGCTTTCCCACATCAATACCACTGAGTGAATTACTGTTGTGAAATCAGTTTGTGCCAATTCTTTCTCTATACCTGCTCAATTCCCCTGCAACCTCTGCAGCTCGGTTCTACCTATCTTAGCACTGAGCATTTCTTTTAGAGCAGACAGACCCATTGATTTTGTTAGGACATCTCCTGGGATCAAACCCTCCCCAGTTTAAATTATGATGGCAGACACTGTCTCTAAACATCTGCTGGCTGCTGGAACAGCTCTCTGATTACAAGCAAGCAATGCCAATGAATGTAAAATTACTTATCAGACAAAAAAAAAAAAAAAAAAAAAAAATGAAGAGAGTTACGCCAGGCTTGGTGGCAGGATGGGAAGGCATTTTGGAGAGATCACAAAGACAACATTGTCAAAAATTGATTTGGCTTATTCAAAGCACTAAGATATGTGATTGTGAGAAATTGTAAGATTTCAATTCCCCTATTCAGCTTGGAGTTTCTTTAGATTCTAATTACCACAGCTTAGAAGAAAAGAAAGCAACAAACAGAGGAAAAATGACCTTTTATGGAAGCTTGGCACTTAAATCTGGGAAGGTTTAAAAACATTATTTTAAGAGTTTATTATATAAAATAATCTTAGTAACACTTCATATTAAATAAATAGAGAAACATTCTCTAACCTGTGCCAAGGCGTGTCACCACTGACCTGCCTCTCACCTACAGGGCCACTTGTGATCTCGAAAAAAAATCTGTGCTTGCAACCAGAGGGAAGAAATATTACATTCTTAACACATAACTGCAACGTGTCCTTGGGCATTGTGCTGAAGGTATTGAGATGAGCAATTTGAGCAGCCCTGCCACTTCAGCAGTATGCAGGAGATGGGAACACCTCACAAGCCCCACCACTGCCTGCTTCCCGGAGCAGCTCCAACACCGCCCAGCAGTGGGCTGGGGCTATCCAAGCTGCCGAAACAACAGCGATGATCGTGCAGCGGTTCTGATGCCACACAGAAGTGGTTTGCACCCCAGCACTTCAGACACCAAGCACATGCCCAGATCAGCCCAATGGAAATGTCCTTTCTCACTGTACTGGACATTTGAAGTTCATACCCAAACCCCATGGCTTGAACTCACCTCTACTTATAACGTGTAACCTAACAGTCTAACATGTAACGCGCTCTCTGATAGAACAACAGAAAAATTAAAGAGTGCCTGATTGAATCAGGCACAAGCTTCCCATGGGATAAAATTAAACAGCTTTCTGCTGCTGCCATGAAGGAAAATGCATCAGGTACCACTGCAATGATTTAATCACGCAGCATTTGAGAAAGGAACAGCGGCATGTATACCACAGCAACATCAATAGGAAACCCAAAGCTGAGAAATGCTAGATATCTGGTTAAATAATGAATTCACCTTTCCCCCCTTTCCATATGAGCTTGGAGATTTCTTTTTGACAAGCAAGAGGTTTTGTCTCTTTTTGGTAATAAGAGTTGATGAGGTGTACGAAGAGAAAAGGAAAATCTCAGTGTTTCCATTCCTTCTGCAAAGCCCTGCATTAACTGAGAAATCAGCCTTTTAGTTGCAGCTCCTTCTCCTATCATCTGTTTGCAGAAGTTCATTGCTTAATTCCCATTCATATCGCCTCTGTGGAGAATAACAGGCTGATGACATTTCAGTTAATCATCATCTTCCCCTTCTGTGACAACCTGCCAGCAGCCTTTTTGAAAATAAACTTGCAGAATGAAATTTTTTAAAAGAAGGATTTTTCCTCATCCTCATGGAGGGCAAGAACTGACAAGATGAATATTGGAGAATTTTTACAAATGAAATATATATATATAGTCTGGATTTATTACCATTTCCTTCTCAATACTTGATGCAATTTGCCTGGCAAGTTTCTAATTGAGATAACTTAATGTTTTTGCCTTTATCCCCTTTAGCATATAGGACCCCTACTGCCTCTGTAATGTGCTTACTAGCAAGGATACCTTAGGTTTCCATGGACTAACTTAATTATCAGGCAGCTATACAAGTGCTAACATAATCATCCCTTTGTGTGTGTGCGTGCAGAGAGAAAATCCTTTGCAGGGCAGGAAAGCAAGGAACCTTTTAGAAGACTTCTAGCCATTAATGCTAGACGTCTTATGTGTCATGAAGTCTAATAAATATGGCCATTTAACCCAGTTGACATTCCAGTAAGGGAACGGGAAATGCCAGAGTGAATTGGAAAGAACACTGGGAGGCTTGGAGGGCTTGCTGGCAGCAAGGCTCACAGGAGCCATCACCAGCAGTTGAACTGAAGTCATGGCAGGTGTAAGATTTGGGTTGAGGCCACTGAAGCCCAAGGAAATACTATGGGCCAGAGGCAAAACCACAAGCATAGGCATCACTGACAAACAAAGAGAAAAGTCAGAGGCTGCCTCAACCAAAGTGACAGCTTTTGTGAAAGTTCAATCAAAGCTGCACAAGTGTCAGCACCTTTTGTTCATAGCAACAAAAGGCAGGATGTTGAGCTATCTGGAAATAGCCTATCTTGTAAATCGCTGCAATGTCATCAAGAAGAAGAAATTCAAGTTTCTATCAGCAACTGCCAGCTTAAAGTCAGGAAAAATATCCAGGGGCAGGCAAAATGAAAACCTCCTTCATTAACACAGTCAGTTAAACTATGATGTCTGAACAGAAAGCCCGTGGTTCCTTCCTGAAGCTGAATATGCAGTTGATCTTATAGAGATAGTTGATCTGATAGAGACCTTTGTCAGCAGAGCAGAGGGTCGGCAGTTCATTTATGACACAGAGAACCAACAAAGAAGTGAGAGCATATTCCAGCAGCCTTGGGACTGTTAGGCCGAGAAAAAGTGAAGGAAAGAAGGGAAGCTGTTGCATGACTGGTTGAAAGAAACTTGTGCTAGCATCTCTCTTTGATGAAGGTGCAGTGTCGCCACAGCTTGGGCTGCATGGGGACTGAGATCCGGAGCTCCTAGCAGGAAACTTAGAGCCTCCAGGAGTACAGATAGATTTCCTAATCTTGCTGTAAATGCATCAGAGTTGTGAAGAAATTCACTCCATCCTTTCTCCAAGGGACAATTTCCATATGAACACAAAAACATCAACATTAATTTTCATTTATTACAAGAGTAATTGGTTAGCTGCGGATAGCTGGTTTGCAACTTCTTTCCCTCCTTAGAAGAATTAATAGAGAAATCACTTAGGCAGCATTAGCACTGAAATACATTTCTTTCAGAGAACTTTCATTCCAGCTCCTTCTGCAGTGGGTAGGGAACTCACACCCACCACACACCCCCACGGTCTATCTGACTTCTTCACACAATGTACAGTATAATCACTCTGTACCTCCACTACAGAAGGTGGCCAGCCGCGTGACTGGTAACCATAGCAGCTGCAATAACCCAAAAAATCCACTGCTGAATGTATGCACAAGTCTGCTGCTTTAGCATCACTTTATTTTCTGTGAACAGTATCAGTGGGTATACCTCAAGATGTCCCAGTGATTGGTGAGAAAAGATTCTGTTCCTTGCCACATGGAAAACAGCATGTCTCGCACAGAAGAATGTTTTCTGTCAGCCTCTTGACTTTTGTAATGTCTAGAGATATTTTTCAGGAGCTGTAATCTTAGGCATTCAAACTAGGATTTCTATTTCTTGTATGGGAAAGATTGGTCCTGGAGATTTTCCATGCTGGAATCTCTGGTCTTTTTCCTGTCATGTGCTGAGTGCTGCCTGCCAGGGACTGAGAATTAATGGCAGGCAGTAACATTTGATTCTTTCCCAGTAACAACTCCAAAACCCAGTGTCATGATACTACTAGCTGCCTCAGTGCTTTCAGGCAGAATCAGTGAGCTTTCTGCAGGTGGTACACGTGGGTAGGGAATTTCCCCCTTACCTCTCCCTAGTTATCACTTTGCAGCTGATCAGAAGCT
Organism: Oxyura jamaicensis; assembly: GCF_011077185.1. NCBI lineage: Eukaryota > Metazoa > Chordata > Aves > Anseriformes > Anatidae > Oxyura > Oxyura jamaicensis. The sequence goes on along the minus strand of NC_048897.1, from coordinate 19,451,670 downwards.
TGGGAGAACTTCATCCCTTGGGGGAGGATGCAACAGGATGGGGCTCTCCTCCTAGATCTTCTTGGGCTATGGGAGCTGCCTCCCCAAGGACTTACAGACCCTTCTTAACCCGATACATCAGCAGCTTTGGTCTGCCCCATCATCTCCCCACTGCTGGAGTGAACACACCACGGATACAATAGCACACCAATGCTATAGAAGAGAGTGAAGAAGAAGGGGAGTAATGGCAAGAGCAAAATGAAGCCAAGCAGCATCACTACAGGTAGAGCAGCAAGGACCTAGGACTATTGCTGTGGATATTTTGACAGAATATCCTCTTAGCTTTGGTAGCTGATCCACTGCCATGGGCATTTAGAAAGCTGTTAGTGTTGTGGAGCTGGTACACCACTGCATCCACTATCAAAAGCATTCAGCTCCCGACAGTATGTCACACTTGGACATAATCCAAAGTCAGTGACAGTCTAAGACCTGTGAGTTATAAAGCCAATCCTTGCATGCTTATTTATATTAGAAAGCTCACATTTCATCCCAAAGCCCAAAAGCAAGATATATATACCTCAACATGCAACAAATTACAGATGACTCATGGAATCCGAGTTCAAGTCTTTTGGACTGCAGCACAAATGCTACCACCAAAGCAGCTGCTTGGCAGAAGAGTCCCTTTCTTCTGTCTTTAGGAATATCAGGAGCATCAGAAAACTCAGTGCTATTATTTTCAGCAACATCCTTTTGTTCAGAGAAAGTAGAGCAAGTAAGGATTTAGCATCATCTAAAAGTGAAACGTAATGCTGCAAATGCAGTCTTTGCAGAAATCTGGAGTGCTCAGGTAACAACCTTACAGGCCAGACTTGTTTTGATTACTTTTAAAACAGTGGAGACACATAAGGACACTTGACCAATGTACAGAACAGCTGATCCAGGCATCTCCAGAGATAAAAGCATGAGTTGCTACAGTTTTGGTCTATGTGCTGCAATTATTAGTTGCAATAAACATTCATATTTGAAAACTAGCATAGAAAGGGCTTACCAGGAGCATTGGTTTGCAGCCTCTGGTACCAATGTGAGCCAGAATTTGTCCTCAGGAGACCAAGGAGAAGGTACTTAGGAGAATATTGGGATGATGACTGCCTCACTACTTCACAAGAGCAAATGAAGAGCAGGCTCTCCACAAGCCTTCTTCCCTGTTAAGCAGGGCATTGCTGGCAAAAAAAAACAAGCCAGGAACATCAGGCTGGAAGGGGCTGCTGGAAGAGCCCGGCACTCTGGTTTCAGAGACGTGCACCTCGTTACTCAATTCCCTTCCTGAAGAGATTAAATGAGGAATTGTCATACCTGTGGTTCCCTCAGAGCCTCACGTAAGCAACTCGTTCATGAATTTCAAACTCTTTAAAGGGTCCCTGCTTTAGGCAGAGTCCAAGACATGCTGCAGTCTTACTAGTTTGTTAAAGCTTAGGGTGATGACAACCCCGACTGACATGGCTGAAAATTCTACAAATTGTTACCAGATATTTTTCGTTATTTCTATAGTGTAAGAATTGTAAATACCAGCATTTTTGTATGACTGCACCTAACTATACACAAACAAAAGATCGTTTACCTTATTACATTTTTTCCATGAATCTCTTGTGTAAGAGCTTCTATTCCAACAGAACAACAGTCTCTCGTCTGGCTTTTAATTTTGTGGAAACAATTAACTTAGCATACCATATTTTCTAAGAAATTTAGCCAAACCCAAGCCCTTGATTAAAATTGGATTTCCAGTCAAGCAAATTATAATTATGTTTCTTCTATCCAGACATTTTCTATTAAGGCATATTAACTCCCTTTATTTTGCTCTCTTCCACACAGAGCAATAATAATTGGGACCAAAAAAAAAAAAAAAAAAAAAAAGTAGCTTAAGTTTTGCCTTTTATTGGAAATGTTTGTTGCTATGCTGATACCTCTTCATGGCCAAACTAGTAAAATTGCAGAGATTTTAAATATTTGTCAGTGTAAGTGGTGTCACTAAGCAGTATGCATGTAGTTAGACATAGTTGGTAACACGTGTGCTTACATCAGCTCTGATAACATTCAGAAATTCATTTAACAGAGACTTCATAATGACTGCAAAATGATATTCAAAAGTAATTACTTCCCTTGCAGCATTCGGTCCATCTTGCGGCTGAATATAATCTTCACATATTAGTATATTACACATTTGGAGAGGAATTGGTGAAGTAATTGCTGGTACAGTGAGGAGTGATCATCATTCATCTTACAGTATGGCCTTGCTTTAAATAGCTATTAAAAGGACTAAGTCAAAAGAGGTAACCTACACGTTAAAAAAAAAAAAAAAAAAAAAAAAAAAAAAAAAGTGTGAGATTCAGATATTTTATAATTTGGTTGGGTATGAATAACAAGTAGACTTTCTATTTGTAACACATTATTCACAGCTATGGGAAATTATGGCAGCATGCCTCCCTTTAATTTGTTGTTGCTGGGAAAGGCTGTGGAAGTTGGCTTAGCATTGATTTTTTTAAACACTCTAAAGACTCAATAGATACAGATGCACTTTTTAGAAACACCATGGGAAACGCCTGACTCTCCGTGTGCTTGTTGCCATTGCGAGAGGACGCCTCAGCAGCGCAAAGCACAGCACTGTGCCTGGTAATGGGTCTGAAAGATCAGCCCCGCAGTTAGTTGCTGTGATCATTAGGCTGCTTTTTCACCTGTGTATCTCTTCTTCCCATATGTGCTCTGTAATGAAACGTAGCAGGCTGTTAAGGATGAAGAGTAATGGAAGCAGTTCTCGCTCTTTCATTTGTAATTTGGATAAAACACTTGTGACTGTAGCTCACTTGGCGATGCGGTGATTCATACAGATCATCCTGCTGAGCTTGACTCAACCGCTAACTCTTGAGCAAAATGAGCAGAGTCAAGCCCCTTTGTTTGGAGGAGAGAGCAGAGCACTGAGGCAAAATTCAGGCCCTCTGGGAACAGGATAAGGACCTGCCTGAATTCTGTGGTGCTGGGTTTTCACTAAGGCTCCTCGCAAGCAGGCTGTGGTGGCATCCGTGACCTTGGCAGGACTGCAGAGGTCACCCATTCCTTCGGATAAACACCTGGGAACAGAGAGCTGTAGGAAGCTTTATGAGGGCTATAAAAGCACCATAGCCTTTACAAAACATTTATTAAGATTTCAGAATGCCTTTTTTTTTTTTTTAATTAATGAACCTTTAGGGGAAAAAAAATCAGAAATTACTGTTGTAGATCTGGCTCCAGTTCCTACGTATGAAAGTGAGAAAGTTGAATTCTGCTCTGCCTTCCCCTTGCTTGAAGCAGCAGTATTCAATCCCATGCTATTAAAGAGTTAATCCTGACTCTGTTTCTCCTTATTCTTGATTATTAGCTATTGCCTGCATTGCTTTTATAGTCTATCCTCTTCAGTTCTCCAAGTCATATTTTCTTCCCTCTGTGGGTGTGCTCCCCCTCCCCCCTCATTTTTCTTGCATTGCAGGAGGATTTGCATATTGTTAATATTTTTTTTACCACGCTTCTCCTTGTTCTCATTTTAAAAATAATTTTGTTTTCCAGAAACCATCTCACAAGGTGACCAGTCTAAGCTCTGGTTCTTTCTCCCAGATGATCGTTCCCATTACCCTAATGCCATTACTACGGCCCTGAGCGCTGGGGAGAGCAGGGCCACGGTGGTCGAGCAGAGGTTGGTGCCCCAGGCGGCTTGGAGGCCCTCCTTGGGCCTGGCCCAGGGTGGAGCAGTACACACATCCCCGCTCCTGTTGCTGCCTGCCAGCGGGATGAGCAGGAAGCTGGACAGCCCCTCCTGAGCAAACAGCAGGCTCCATCACGGCCTCATCCGGCCTTGCTGCGGGTGGGCTGTAGAGCACGGAAAGTTCCAGCTATCCTCTCCCTAACCCCCCCACACGCACACAGAGAGGCAGGATGTAGCCCATGGAAGGAATCGGCTCTGTTTGCACTGCACAAGGACATCACACGCTGGCCTGGGCTCCTCAGCAGTCAAGTATGTGCCTGGAGGGCTGGCTCCAAAGCTGTCTGTGGCAGCAGGGCTAGTCTGCTCCCTGCAGCCGCTGTGCTCAGCTCCTCCCCGAGGCCAGCCCTCCTCTCACGGCATGCCAGGGAGCGCTCAGACAGCCACGCAGAACCTTACGGTTGAGGTTTCGTCCCAAATACACCCTCCTACCACCCACTCGGAGCAAACCCATTTTGTTTGCCTAATGAGAACAAAGGGCTGAGCCAGGTAACCCTGCCAAGCTTACAGCCAGGATTTGAGATGTTCACATCCCATCTATAACACCTGAACCCACCCATTCGGCTAATCCCTACGCAGCTATCATAAATCATCCTGTGTCACAGGCATCACAGGGGCACTACTTCACTTTTACCAACTTACAAACTAAAAAAAAAAAAAAAAAAGAAGTTAAAACAGCCAATGAAGGTAGGCACAGATCTCCTTTCTTCTTTGCATTCCAGAAAGGTGTATCCTGGCAGGTACAGGAGATGTATAAAGCAGGATGCGATGGATTAAGAAACACACTCCCTCTCTGTGCTACTAACTACATAACTAAGGTATTTTGGCTTAAGGAATAAAAAATAAAGGGATTTATTCTGTGCTGTTAACTAAGAAACAAAACAAAACAAAAACCTGTAAAGAAGTATGAAAGAAAATGTGAGACAAGCTGGAGCTTAAGTCATACATACAGCATTTCTTGCACGCCATATTGCCATTGAAATAACTTTCCCTCAGTTGTCCAAAAAATATTTCCCTGAGGCTCAAAGCAGGGTGTCCGAAGCAGTGCAGTGGTGGGGGAACCAAGGCCAGCAGGAGGCTGGCAGGCCTTACCACACCCTGGGAAGCAGTCACCACCGAGCTCACCACATCCCTATCTAGAATGATCAGTTATATCCACTGCCAGCTCAGGTCTCTATTTAGACAACGTGCCTACAGGTATCCCATAACGCCATGAATAATCTCCTGAACGTTACTAATCTGTAACGCTCGCATGCACATCACTTTACACAGCTCAGCACTGAAGGTAAGACTCTGGAGGAGCAGCTTCCAAACGCAAAGGGAGAAACGTGTACTTCTAGACAGGAAGATTTAGTGCAGGTTAGCAAAAAAGAAACAAGGATGAGAGAAATGAAACACGAATCTGGATCAGAAGGAGCGGTGCCTCCATCTTGCGCCCTCTCCCAGCCCCGCTGCTCCGCAGACAGACAGGCACACTTTGCCTTGGAGGCTGCTGCAGAGCGAGCACATGCCAGTCCCACGCAGAAATGACTAAGATCCCGACTGTTCAGTTCGCTGAGCCCCTTGAAAAAGCCCAAGTAAATACACTGCTTTCCAGAGCCCCCTCAAGGTCAAGAACTTCCCAGAGCCTCCCTCACTGCCTGCTGCTGGCTGCTTCCCTTCCAGGGGAAAGCTCGCTCCAGTAACTTTGATCCAGCTGATCCTACAGCTTCAAAGGAGTTACTGGCATTTACGTGTCCTTGGGCCCTGTTCCCTGAGCAGTACATTTCAGTTGTGATTTTCCATGTTTACAGCATTTTAAATGTTAATAATGCACAGAAATTGTTTACAGAAGCAAAGATGAGTGATAGCAAGAGAATTTGCAAACATGCTACAACCGACAGCCTTTTCCGGCCTTTATCTTTTGTTTGGGTGAGGGGGTGGATGAGGAATATTAAGGAAAAAGAAAATAACTTGCAGGTTTTTGTTCGCAGCTGAAGTCCGTGCTTTCACTGCTGCTCTGCTACCAGCGCTTGCACTGTTTGCCCATGGTGTGCCTGTTTTTCTAGCAGCAGCATAGATCTGTCCTTTATTTAATCACTTTGCTGTAAATTGATTTCAAATCCACGTTTTTCATTGCACACACGGAGAAGGGAGCTTAGTTCTTGCTCCTCTGTTGCTGATTGCTTCCAGCTCCCTGTCCTTCTGCCTGGCTTCTGGCCCAGGGAGGTTAGAGCACAGCCAGGGGCTGCATGTCCACGTTGTCCCCCGGTGCACCCCACACAGGTATCAGATTCAGGTGAGGTACAGAGTCCTTTTTGGTCACCAGACAGATTTATAAGAATAGAGTCTGTAGGAGACCCCAGATTAAAAGCTGGGAAGCAGATCCTCATGAAGAGGGCTTTCCAACACTGCATTCCTGGGCTGGATGCTAGCACAGGAGCCGGATTTAAATGTAACCTCAGCTTCCCTGGAGCTGAGGGATGCTGGTCTGTGGGACTTTGGCCTGACCAGCTGGGGGGCAGGATGCACGTTCTTACAGAAAGGAAAACATCCTGAGAGCCCAACCAGCAGGAACACAAGGCTCTCTTAAAATTTCTGGTAAATTCATTTTGGCAACAGAATAAATACACAAGCCCACCTCTCCCTGAAGGAAAGTATCTGTTAAAACTGCACATCTAGTTCCTATGTGCTCTCCCATGAGAAAAAATACAGTACTTCTTTTTTCCCCTCATCCTGAGGATATCTTCATTATGCTCTACTAAGAGCTCAATATTACACGAGGATGTTGTTAATGAATGCCTCAAGGCTGCAAAGGGCAGAGTCTCAAGAGCTCTATGATTAAATATAACTCACAGTTCTGCAGTACCTGCCATCTGAAGATCTCACTTGTTTGTACAGATGCCTGTGAATTAAGCTCAGTTGCTCACAAGTGAACTATTTGTGATAAATACCAAAAACCCTAGCAGCAACAACACCTTCCCCAGAGCTCAGAGACTGAATTTTAAGGACTTGTGACTGGGATGAGAATTGAAGCCAGGTGCCCACCATTCTGGGGAAGCCCTCTCTTCAGCAGTGTGCATGAAAGAGGGAGAGGAGATGCTCCCACCACACCTTGTGGCAGTTCAGAAAAGAAAAATGTGACCTCTTTGCAGCTGTTTCAGAGGAGGCCATAGACAGTGGATCCCAGGCAGATGAACGTGCCTTCTGGAAGACACCCAAGGATCTGGGTTTAAGGCTTACCTACCCACAGTGCTTCCCAGCTGGATCACTGTAAGCTGAACATAGGAAGCACCATCCTCAGGTTTGTTCAGGTCCCACACCAAAGGAAAGTAGACTCTGTCCTTGCACTGTATGTAAAACCCTGATGCCTAATGCAAGGCTTTAGATTTTATGCAGTCCATTTGATCTCATCCTCCAGAATTAAATAATTCAATAAAAGTTACAGGATGGCCTGGGAAGGCACGTCTCTCCTCTTGTCTCTTGTGTCTTTTATTTCAGTGACTGCTTCACCTCCAGCAAAAGTGATTATTGGCAGAATAATTCAAGACAAAAAATTAACACAAAGGAATGCTTTTATTCTAATCAAAGTGACCAGTAAAAGCTGATAGGTTAAAAAAATGTCACCTCTCATTATTCTAGCTGCCTTTGTTTCAGGAGTCAAAACCGAGCAGAGATTTAGCACTCAAATCCTTAAAGTAGTGGTGAAGTGCCATGACACCACTGGACCGAAAGTTTCACTGCCAAATGCCTTAATCAAAGGTTGAAAGCCCCTGCATCAAGTACGCTCCTTGTGCAAGTTTTTGTGAGCAAGACGTCTTTCTTTAGTAGCAATGAGGTCATGGATCAAGTCGACACCCATTCAAGTTGCCAAGTTCAGATCCCTCTTTGTTCAGAGTTTGACCCATTCTAGTTTTAGCTGTTTTGAACAGGCAATCCCACTGGCTGTGGAGGTCCAGAGAAGCAGCACCACAGTAATTAAGCAGGCTAGCTTTAATTAACAATGAGCTGTTCAGTAATACAATGAATCGATACAGTACATGTCATTCTTGAAGGCTTTTCCTGCATTCTTTCTAGCGCCGTTCCATATACGCTAGAGGCAAAATAGCAAGATTTCTTTCAGCACGATGGGAAGAGAAACACATGGTCTAGGCAGGGCAGCTGGTGAAATCCTGCCCGAGGGGGAGGTCTGAGACACTCCACATCGGCGGCTGGAGGGAAATGCATTCGCCCAGCCAATAAGAGAGACTATCCAAAGGTCATGAGGTAGCTAAGCAACAGAAAGGAAAAATCCTCCATTGTGCTACTTCCAGCTGGAAATAAAGCAAAAAAAATAAGTTGCTGGGATTTCGTGGCAGTATTGTCCAGTGGGTAAACAGCTTAGCTATGGGAGCAGGGGGTGTCTGGTTTTACTCTTTCTGCAGGCTTGCTCTGTGACATGAAGCAAGTGAAGTATTTTGTACCTTGCTTTCCCCACCTAAAAATGTATGTGGGATACCTCAGTGTACATAATACACCTTACCACCATAGCAGGGCTGGGAGGTCTACCTTGCTACGCTCCTTTAAGATGCTTAGGTAGAAGAAACTGCAGAAGCTGAGACGAATATAACTTTTTTCTGTTTATTTCTAATAGGTAGACACACAGTAGGAACCATTTTGACATGTGTTAGTGTAGGTGGAAATGACTCATTTGGCTGCACTGGAAGCTAGCTGCTATAGACTGGCTGCTGGTACAGTCCTAAATAAATCCCATAAAATAGGTCTTGAAAAGTAAAGAGAATCTTGCCACTCTGTTACTAATCAACTTAATCTGTTTAACATGTACATAAGAGAATTTATACACATGTGAACATACGTAACTCTCCGTATCGTATTCAGTTTTCAAATTGCCTGCACAATGTGCAAGAAGAGTGCCACAGAATGATCCAGTGTTTTCCCACTGTATTTCAAATATCAAAAGACAACCTGGAAAACATCACATAGAAATTTCCTGAACATCACCTACAAATGGTTTTTAAGAGATCTTTGTATCCAGAATGGTCTTTAGCAAGAAATGTATTGTAATAGTGGGGACAAAAATTAAGTGACAAAACCAAGGGTCAGACTAAGACCAGAAAAGCTACAAAATTAAGCCCGGAGTTTAAATCCCAGTTCTGTCAGGCCTTCCTGACAGGGACACGCATCCTTTCCAGCCTTCCCCATGCTCCAGCCTGCAGGTACTCCAAATTTACGCCACCCTTAACGTCAACAGAAGCAAAGCCAGCGGTGGAGGTGAGAACATTTCAATGGCAGCGTGTCAGTGCCTGGCTCAAAAAAACAGGGCCTAACATTTCTGTAAATTAATACAGCCTAATTAGTCAATGGCTCAGAGAATTTTCCAGCCAGGAAAGGATTTTAAATGCAAAGATTTGCTTGGAGGCCACAGTTAGGTGTTGATGGCTTCCACCCCTCTCCCATCCAGAATGTCACCGTGCTACAGACAAAGCTGCTAAGCCCCTTCCAGACCTCCTCCCGCCACAGAGCCCGGAGCAGCTAACCAAGCAGACCTTCTTCCTTTGTCCTTGCCAGGAAGGAAAACTAACACTGCCAGCAGCAAGGCTGCAATTATTGCATCGGTTTCACACTCATCCACGTTCAGCCTCACAGCAATGTCACCTGCCTGGGGAAGTATCTCAGAGAATTTCCCAGGCTACAGAGCAGCGATTGTGTTCACATTTCAACATCTCCACAAATCTTTCCGCAGCCTCAGGCCCCACAGTTTCTAGAGGTCACTTCATCAAAGGAGCTTGGATAGCTGGAAACACAGGGCACGCAGTAACATCCTCGGAAGCACATAGCTTCCAGCTACATCAGCGGAAAGCACTCATTTCTTATAACCCACTCTTTCTTACCACATATTTCCTTTGACAAATCTTGCAGTAAAAGTTCAAACCCCCAAATATGCTGCAAGAAGAGGAATGGATGTACAACACAGGTGTCCAAGGCCTACTCTAAAGGCAAGAGTATAATAACAACAGTCAAAGCTAACCATAGCATTTGAGTGCTCCAGAAACTAAAGAACTACCCCACAGAAAGCTTGTGACTGTGCTCTGGGTAACCACATCCCCAAATATTTTTTGTAGCAAGTAGGTCACTCCTATTCTGGCGCATGAAGTAATCTGACCCACCTTACGGTGTGTGAGTAGGGGACAGCTGGGCACGTGCATCGTGACCTGCTAAAATAAGAGCTAAGCCCTTGAAAAGAGCTTAATATAATCTTTTGGAGGTTCCATCAAACCTTATAATGGGGGACTCAATTCTCCTTACATCTGGCTAGGACTGTGCTCTTATTAATGATAAAAAAAAAAATACCAAAAACCTTCAGTTGCTGTTTTTTTTTTCTTGTGGAATGCATCCAAATAGATGAGATTTCAGACAGTGGCACTGTTTCCTCAGCCCACATTTGCCTTTTCTTCTCCAGGAAGATGCATGAGGAGGATCAGACAGGAGGAAGTACCCTTCACTCCAATGATCTGGGAGAGATAAAGAGAGAAACAATTTAGAAACAAAACGATCCCCAGCTGGAAAGCAGAGATTTGTCCCAAAAAGAGGCAATGTGAAGAGAAATTGCTAAACTTCTGCTGGAAATAATGAAAAACACCTGCAATGTAGCTCCCTAAGGAGACTAATTAAGTGAGAAAGATTGGTGCTTATTGGAACTTACAGACTCTCAGCAAAATTTAAGGCATTATCTCTCACATGACTGATTTGCTTCTATTTTAGGGAAACATATTTTTTTCTTTTGTTATACTGATTAGGTGACAAGATTGATTGGCTTCCTATGTTACTTTGAGTGAATCACATACACCTATATCCTCCAAAACAGGCACGTGCTGAATTACTTACACCTTCTGCACATCAGTGCCCAAGAAGCCCACTCCTATGTTCAGCTGTGTCCAGCCTGCCATAGAAGCAGGATTGTCTGCTTATGGATGGACTGTTTTCTTGTACAAAAAGATATGTGCAAACTTTTTTAAAAACAAACAAACAAATAAATAAATAAATTAGGCCTTGTATTTAATTTTCCCCTCTCCTACAGGGAGATAGGGATTTACCTATCTCACAGGCTGTTTGAATCACTCAGAGCATATGCAGGGTGCTTTGCAAATACAGAAACCAACAGTCTTGACCCCAGGGGGTGCAATATAGAAAGAATTAAAACACGTAACAGGGAAGAGAAAAAAGACAAATCTGCAGGCAAGCAGAGCAGTCACATTGTTAATACATACCGAACTGGCTTGCTCTGTGGTTTGCACCATTTGTTGGGCAATTTATTTTTCTTTAAGTTAACCGTGCCGCTGCCTTGGCTGATACTTTCCTTGTGCCTGTGGCAGTGCAGCTGGGACATGTGCCACACGGTGGGCGAGAGCAGGGACCGGCCGGTGTCACCGCACGTCCACCCGCTGGGTGCTGTGGGACGGGAAGTCCCTCTGCAGTCTGGGCACTTGAACTCGGTGACTTCTCGTCAGCTTCTGCTCTCCAACTCCTCAGCTTCGCGTTCGTGAAATACAGGTGGGGTCCTGCCACCTCGGAGGGGAAGTGAGAAAACAGATCAGGTAGTATCTGTAAAGCAGGCAGTTACTATAGTGATAAGCAGCACAGGAAAACTCATGAGGAAAGTAATTGCCTTCAGCACGGACAGTATGCAGTCAATACAGCGTGGAGACACGCTCCAAACAATGGAGCAAAAAATACTGAGCAGCTGCTCATTAAGTGCACGCCATCCATCTCGTGCGCTGGGTGAGGCCTGGGTCCCGTGGAGCGGTGTGTGATCATTAAATTAACAGCGGCCCCTCAGCATGTGCACGCCGGCGGTCTTAACCTTGGCATCACCAGCTTTGGAAGGCTTGGCTCTCAGATCTTTGCAGGAGGACAGAGAGGATGCAGTGTCTAATAATCCAGGTTAGAAAAACAGAAATTCTGCATTGTGGCATCAGACTGACACATGTCACCCGAGTCACCAAGGTCCCCTGCACAGACCTCTGTCACTTGGGCCAGGGGAACAACCCACTGCAGTAACAATCCTTCATCCCTGAAGTGTGGGGCAACGGGAAGGTTCAGACACTTTCACTTTATGTGCAGCTTCTGGGGAAGGTGATGGCTTACAGGAAGTCTCCTGCCCTATTTCCACCTGGTTTTGCTTTTCTCTGCCCCTTCTTTCCAGATTGTCCTTGCTTTTCTCTTTCTCCTCTCCACCTCTTTGACCGGACTCCCCCCAACCTTATCTGTGTTCTGTGGTCAGCTTCCCACCACATTCTGGCCAACGCCCCATTTCCTATCTAGGGCACAGCGTACAATTTTGTTAGCCATCCCAGGCAATTTCTTAGTTGCCTCCCCTAAACAAGTGAACTCCGCCTCTGAATCCTGGCCTTTTGTAAGCTCTGTTTTCCCAGCTCCCAGTACTTACTATCTTTGCCAAGTCAGCTTCAGACTCCTCTTCCCCATCCCCTCCCCTGGTTCAGTTCTCATGACCACCCATTAGTTTCTATTTTCAGGAAATGGAGCTTCTCCCAAGAAGCCAATTGTAGCAATTCTGGCTAATGAAAATACTCAGTATTGCAAGATGGGCTAAAGGTCATGTACTGGCAATGCTGCAGAGTTTGACAATTGTATTTTTTATGCGCTATAGATACACAAATAAGTCCTGAGATCAACCCCTGTCACAGGGTGTTGCTGCGAGTGCTGTGTTATGGCAGTTTTCTGAGATTTCTGGTAGAACACTTTGCATATTTTGAGTATGAGGACAATCACCGCAGGCACTCAAGTCATTAGCTCTGTGTGGCTTTCCCTAAACACAATTTCCAGAAAGAAAAGAAGAGTGCTTTACTAAAACTGTTAACAGCATAGGCATGTTTGTTTTTATGTTCTCTGACAAAGATAAACTAACTCTCCCTGACCTGCCTCCCAGGAGCAGTCCTGGTAGCGGAGTGAGAGGAGAAGAAGTGTCCTTGTGACCCCAGCCTGCTTTCCACCTTCAGGACAAAGACCTAAGGAGGTGAGAGTGGCCAGGCAGGGTGCCAGAAAAATCCGGTCTCTCAGGGCCACTAAGGCACACTGAGGGTGCTTCAGAAAGGGCAGGCGTGGGGTTATGCTGTCCCCACAATACTCTTCAGCAAGCTGCAGCTTAAGGACTTGTGGAGTGTTGCTGTATCTGCATTCACTTACTGGCCCCTGACAGACCTTTCTACCACAAATGTAGCCAAGAAGTTTTTCTTCTTCTTCTTCTTCTTTTTAATAAGTGTATTCTTCTAGCATCCAAGGCAAACCAGAACTCAAAGCCACGAACTAATGTGTTATGGGAGAAAGCACTGCCCTCTGTACATTTCCACTGTGGCTGGGCTTGATCCTTCAGTGTGAATGCAAAACTGTAAGGAGTGGAGGGGACTGGGGGTAGAGGGGTGCAGGGATCTGGATCTCACCTGGCTGTCCCACACAGTCACTGGTGCTCCTAGCACCGGATGGGCATCCCCAGGTCTGTCACCGTTTTGCTGGGAGTTACTAGTTCTGCAGCTGTTGTTCCTAATCTGTGGCCCACGGCTCTGTGTAGTCTCCAGGTCTCCCTCCACACTGATTTCCCTGTACAACAAAGCTACAGAGAACAAAAAAAAAAAAAAAGGTGCTTGTGAGCACAGAAACAATCTTCTCTGAATGCTTCCAGCCCTATTTCCATCCAGCACATCCTATCTGACGTCCTGTCCAGGACGGCGGTGTTAGGAGGTTGCAGCAGCCACCAGGAGAGTTTCGTGTGAACACCTCAGCTGCCGAATTCATTTTTGCAGTTTGCAGCTAATGATCAATCATGCACAACTCCGCTGTTAACTTCTTTTGTTTAGATCATTTGGATAATTAAAGTACCACGAATTCCACGGTGTCAGCAGGTCTCACACAGACCTCCTGCTGGCTCTGCTATATCTCTCAGAGATCAGAAAATAAAACAATGAATAATGCTAGAGTCCAAGTAACTCATATTTTACATTTCATGTTTTCCTAATGACAAGGTCATATTAGCCAGCAGTGTGATCAATGCAAATACAATATGCCTTTGGAAAAAGGCCAAGGTCTGCCTGTGGAAAGGGCAATTAAGGGGACTGTTTCCTAATAATGCACTTTATGGGTGGAAAGCAGAGATCTCAAAGCTCTTTACCAAAAGGAGCAAAAGACCAGCGATCCAAATTGCCAAGTTAAAAAACAAGTCAATGGCAAGTCCCTGGATATGTGTACTTGGGCACGATGCCCTGTCCTTTGAACTCGCATCTTGCTATCACACATGCTACATTTGTGTCAGCATCCTTTTGCTGCAGTTCAAGAATGCCTATCCTCAGCAAATATCTAGAGATAACAACTGTTCTGCATTTAGTTGACACACACATGGCTGTGCTAAGCCTGGCCAATCGCTGCTATCTCTGTTAATATGCAGGGGGAAAAAAAATCCACAGATGTTAAATTGTGTCAGCTTTTCTAACCATTTGAAGTAGTTAATTCTGCAGAACATTTTTGACTAAATCTACAGAAACTACACCATTCCTTCCTATTGCTTGCTCTTTGCTTATTATGCATATTGTGTCTTTCAAGGTCACAGAAAACACCTAATTAATGCTGCAGCACACACAACACCCTCAGCAGGCAAACTCCCTGTTTTCTTCTGTGGATTTGCATGCCATGATTGCAGGAACGAGCAAGGAGCTTCTCTGTCATCAGGAGTCTGTCCGTGCGACGAAGCTTTTGAAGGCAGACAGCATTTGCTTTTTCAAAACGTAGAATATGTGAAAACAGCTGATGACAAAAGCAAGGCTAGGGACAAATAAGAGAAGGCTGTAATGAAAAGGAAGGAGCTAGAGAGAGATGGACTGCAAAGTCCACCAGAGGACTGAGGAAGCGGGAGCACTGCCCCCACGTGCCAGTGGGACAGAGCTCAAGTTTCAAGTGCTTTTAAAAATATGGATTCAATAACATAGAGGCACGGTAGAGATTGTGAGTAAATGAAATTGCCCATGCAGACAATTGCTGAGAACTGGAGAGAAAGTAGGAGCTGGTGTTTTGTTTGGGATTTGCTAACCTTGGTCACATTAAGGTGAGCTCTGGAGCCACACGACTCTCTTGGGGCTGAACATAAAACCTGCACTCTTTGCCCTTAAAGGTGAGAGGATAGACTAGATAATGTGACTCCTAAAAGGTCATGCCCAGAAACTGAATGCAGAGAATTTCCCTCCCTTTTCGAAGTCTCTCTGGTTTTGTCTTCTTTAAACATTTGGGTTTGCCACCCGTGAGACTCGTGTTCACTGGACTTCTCCCTAAATGCCGGAAGGCTAAACTCACCGCCCAGCGAGCTGGAAACGGATGCAGAGGCCATAACTAATGCCAGAAAGGTAAATCACTGTGACAGGAACAGTTTGTGGTCAAGATGCAGTGCACAACTTGAATAAAAATAAAATAGAAGAGAGAGAGAGGATGCAAAAAGGCTCCTCCTTTGATTAAGTGCTGGTTGAAAAACTAAAGGAGAGTTGATTTTAATTATGAAAAAGTGAGGTTTGAGATCAATTTCTCTTTGATTCTCTCCACTGTTTTTTCTGGAAAGCTAATTTCCAGCCTTTAGCTCCAGTATGACCGGTTGCCTTTTCCTCTATGCTCTTTCATATGATTTCTTTTTCATATGGCTGTCTTCCCTCAGCTGCCTGTGAGCCCCAAAGCTGCTCACCCTGGTTCTCACAGCCCCGTGTTTGGTGGAAGACTCACATATGTCCCAGAAACGATACTGCAAGCCTGCATCAGTCTCTTTGGGCAACTATAGAAAGAAGACAGGAAGAGAGCGTGATGCTTGGTGAGCATCTTGAGAGGCTTGGTGTGAAGTGTATCTGCATACTTATAAATGCCTGAGAAAGATGGGAATGCGTTTGGCCAGCCAACCACCAAGAGGTAGAAAAGCACCAAGATACAGGTCTGCGTATGGAAACACGGCACAGTCATTGTACACAGAGGTTAAAAAGCTAGTGCTGATCCTCCCTGGCCAACAGGAAAACAAAAAGACCCTCAAAAATAGCCCTGCTTTAATTATTGTATCCAGTCCTTTATGGGGATCTATCAGGAATGTGACATGGGAGAAGCTTTGAGACACACATAACTCGGCAAAATTAAACAAATAATAATGAATTCCCTCTGTCCTTACGCAGCATAAATGTCACCCTCCAAAGCCAAAGGGGTTTCATAACACTAGTGCACATTCTCCTTGTGAAAGGCTACTCACATACGGGGTATCACGCTCAACCATCCCTAACAGATTGCCAAGCAGAGCCTGGGCCAAAACCTCCTTTTTTTCTGGTGGAAAAATCCATCGGAGAGGGCCAGGAAAACTGCGTGGCTTCTGCAATAGCTTTCTGTCTGGCAGCCCTGAGCCTCTCTCCCTCTCCCGAGGCCTACAAGGCAGGTTTTCAGCCAAGCGGGATTGCCACGAGTTCTGCTTCTGGCTGCTACCTTTTTGGAGGAGCACGTTAGGACAAATAAACTGGTATTAATTTGAAGCAGATTCCCACTGGTGTCCAGAAACAGGAGCTCGTCGGCGGGTCCCCAGCCACCTCAGTGTCCGCCTGTCTCTGGATCCTTGTGCTGCCCGGAGGGGCACAGAGGAGGAGGGAGAGCTGCAGAGGGTGGCTGAAGTCCAGCTCTCAGAGACTTAAAATTCCTCATTACAAATTATGCCTAGCAGTCTTGCGTCCATTTGGAGTTTGTCCCTTTCCTGGTGAGTGTAATTTTTCCACAATGATGAAAAAAATGAAAATAAAGGGCTTCAGGAAGGTTTTCAAGCTTCTTCTTCTTCTTATTATTATTTATCCCATTTGCAAAACAACAGCCACCAGAATAAATGGCCATATCCACATATCCCCAGTAGGTTTTTCAGGGAGTTCTGTGCTGTTTTGATAGCTGCAGTTCCATGCTATTAGTCCCGGCACGTACACAGAGGTACAGACACCCTCCATAAACCACCAAGATGCTTCTGTCTCACCGGGAAGAGGACTGAGACCAATGCTGACGGTGACGTGTTGCTGCGATATAACACCCCGGTGCCCCCACGGCAGTATAGCCACCACGTGCAGCTCGGGGCTGAAGGACAGAGCAGAACTGGGGAGGGGCAGCTAAAACAGCTGAGGGGATGGAGCCTTCTGAAATGAGACTAGAAAGGCTTGCACCTCTCCAAAGAGGAGAAGACTGAGGCTGAATTTGATCCAAGTTTATAAAACTATCAAGGCAGCAGATAAAACATGATGTTCATAAAACCTCACAATACAAGAAGCCAAGGGTCAGAGAACCCAATGAATCCAGCAGGAGGCCCATTTAAAGCAGATTTTAGAAAGTCATCCCTTATAGAGAGGGTGGTGACCTTCTGCATCTCCCTGCCACAGTGGGATGTGGAGCTAGAGACCGTCAGCAGGTTCAAGAAGGCATGAGACAAATTCCTGGACAACAGGAATAGGTGGGCACTAGCAGCGCCTGTGCCGGTAGATACCTGCCAGCACCCTGAATACGACAGCAGACATCTGACCGGGGGAACATTTCTCCTGTCCTGCATCTCCCTGGAGGTGCAACCACTGCTATGTGCTGCTATCACAGGATGTCCCTGCTACCCAGCCCCTTGACACTGCCACCAGAAGGGACAGAGGTAATGAAGTTGGATGCCTTACCACCAGCCTGCTCAAGGCTTTTAAGCTTCCACCTCACAGAAATTCTTTTTGAATTCTTTTGCAACAAATAATTATATTTATAGATTTTAGAAGATGCCTTAAATAGTCTCTGTCCTCAGTGGGAAAATTACATGAATTAAAAATCAAGGCTTTTATAGTTAGGGGAAGATGTAATTGATATTAGGTTACTGAGTAAAAAGAGATCTTCTAGCATTCAGAGCTCATCTGAAATCCTGCAATTATGCAAGGTGGGGCTCTTTTGAAAGGTCTCAGAGGAACACATGCCATTCTCACCATGAATATATGCTTCCAGCAAACAAATTAGAGCCTCTCTGCTGTTGTTGCTGCTCAGAAAGGGAAATAAGTGGAAGTCCTTTGGGGGTATTGGTGAGAAGGAAAAAAAAAGAACACCAAAGCAGATGCCTTTGGAGAGACTTGTAGACAAAACCACGATCTCCATGAAGGAGCAAAATGCAAAACAGGAAGGAGTGAATCAGCAA
Organism: Oxyura jamaicensis; assembly: GCF_011077185.1. NCBI lineage: Eukaryota > Metazoa > Chordata > Aves > Anseriformes > Anatidae > Oxyura > Oxyura jamaicensis. The sequence continues at coordinate 19,433,713 of NC_048897.1, read as the reverse complement.
GCCCCTGGGCCCAGTGCTCTGCTGCTGGAGCAGTATCGAGCCATGCAGGCTGTGCGGCTGCAGCCTATCTTCACCGGCTGACACGTCTCTAGTCTGTACATTTTATTAGTGTTTACTGCATCCTTTCTAATCACCTTGACAGCAGAAATGTGGGTTACATGTTGCTCTCATTCACTGGAGATATCCCAATGAGGTGGGAGGGTAGAGGCTGGGCCTTCCAGCTACATGCTTCAGGGCAGGAGCTTGTCATTGCTACTTGGCTATAAAATGTCCTCCTTTGTTGTTGTCATGGTATTTTCCCAGTTGTATGAGTAATTAGTTCCCTGCAGACATGGTATTGTTAACCCCAGCAATCTTTAATGGCTTAATTATCAGCGTCTTCAAATGAGAAGCATTGTGTTCTTTTCTTTCTGAGCTGTTGAGCTTCGTCTTCACTCTTCTCCACGTTGAGACGAACTTGGAAACAAGCACAAGAGCTAATGGGCTCAGCAAGCAGTTCTCCGCAGAGCCGTACTGGTGAGGAACACCACCAAGCACTGTGCATCTTCAGACGTATCTTAACAAGAGAAACCATCCTCGTAAGCACAGATTCATCCATCCCCTCCAAAACTTATGAGCAGCCCACTTGTAGCTGGTAGGAGCCTCCTCTTCATCCCTCTGTGACTTCTCTCCCACCTCTCAGTGCTAAAAACCCGCCCACATCTTGAAGGGTAAAAGAGTCTTGTCCAGATCCTCTGCAGGGACACGGGGTTCACCCTTAAAGCCTTTAAATCACATTTACAGTGCGATTTAGAAACCTGAACCTCACTGACTTTCAGTATAACTTTGGCATCCAAACTATGTGAGAGCTTCTCAAAGTATTATTTGTTGGCAATATTTCAAAAGACTGACTTTTTTGTCCCCTAAGGAAAAGCAAGACAACCTTAGCTTATTCCTGACGCAAGATCTATGTTGCAAGTCACATCAATCCTTTAGCGATACTGAGGAGCTTGGATGAAAAAAAAAAATCAGTCATGAAAGGTATTATTATCAAATGGCATTCTGGGGCAAGTTTAATGGAAAAAGAGAAAAACGTGAACTTTTGGATCAAAATCAGAAAGAAGAATCAGTACATCCTCTATCTTATAAACAAATAATGTTTTAAAAATATATGGACTATAGTCGCTTCATTACTGCCTATCCCTCTCTGGCTAATAAAGCACTACACAGCTAGTGCTGGTTTACAGTGACATATCTGTAGAGTGGGTTTTTTTTTGTTACAGAGATTTCTGTTAAATCCTCCTCCAAAATTATTTTTAGCTTGCTATCAGCATGTTCATTACAAGCAGACTGGAACATGGACACCTACTTCATAAACAAATCAAAACAAAGGGGGAAAAACACCCTGAGTCATCCCCTTGTCCTCCTGACAAGGTTTGAATCCAATGTTATGCACTGCTGCCTCTGTAAGGGGGAAATGCAGCTAATCTGTTTTTGGAGCAGGTAGCGTGGCACTGGATTGTTAGCCAGCTGACTCACAGGGAGTCAGCTGCAGATAAAACTACTAGACCCCTCTGCTCCCTAATAAGCTCAAGTGTCTGTTGTTTATTCCAGATAATTCATCTTTGTCTTCTGCAAAGTGCACGTCACCTCTACCTCACTCGGGAACAGCAAACACTTACTCATTGTAATGAAGAGGATTGCCTCTGGCAGGCTAATTGCTCTGATTTCCCCCCTCACTCCTCAAGTAAAACCCAGTTTCTCATTTTTTTCTTGTTATGTTATTTCATGGACTTCATCCAAACACTTGGCAGAAGGTAAGTGCCCCAGACACACCTTCAAATTCCAAGGTCAAGCGCCTCATTTTATTTAATAATTTTATAGGCTCAGGTTAACAAATAAAGTGCTTTACAGAGCAATGTTTTCAAGGAATCCTGTTTCTTTTTCCTTTTCTTTCCTTTTTCTTATTCTTTTTCAAATGAGTTATGTAACACAAACCTTTCACGGAGATATAGATATTCCTGTTCTTGGCTGTCGTGTCCTTGTGAAGTCCTCCCAGCCCCTGGAGTTTCTGGCGGTCATAGCACTTGAGCGAGCCCAGCTCCCTCAACAGCAGAATGGTCCGTACCAGCTCTGTCCTCCCTTTCGTGCAATACCAAGACTGCAGCTAGCACAAACCTCAGCCGTGTAGCAGGCTGAAAGGCACAATACAGGCTTCTCACAGTGCTGCAGGAGAACTTCTCCTTTCTAGAAACATGGCAGGGAGCTCTGGGATGGCCACAGGTGGTCTGTCACAGCAGCCGGCAGCTGCTCTGTAAAGCAGTGCAGGGTGCCTGCTTGACCACGTAAGCCAACCAATTCAAGCTACAGAAGGGATGTGCGTGCAGATGGCTGCTAGAGTAGGGCAACACCCGTGCTCTAGCTCACGTTAATGCTGAAAAAAAAAATAAAATTAAAAAATTAAAATATAGTTTTGAATTAATAGATGAAGGAAGTTATATTTGAGAAACTATATGGTCAAGTGATGACAAAAGAACTAGGCGATGGCATTGTGATCATCCTCCTCCAGCCCCCAACGGGACGTGCTTACTTTAGTGGTGTGCAGAACAGTGCTGTAACATTTGCCTGTCTTGCAAAGGAATTAGGGAAGGATAATGCAGCAATGCAGGATTTGCAAACCTTTTTGAAGCCTTTGGGTGGAACGGTGCACGTGCAGTGCTTGCGTTTGTTCTCAATATTGCCAGCACATACTCATGAGCAGCCTTAACTGGTGGTGCTTTCTGCTTCCTCTGCAATGGCAAATGTTGATTGCACTTCCTCAGCACAAGGTGCTAGCACTGCCTGCAGCACAAATACACCTCCCAGCTCATGCACCTCAGCGTGGTGAGGGGCCTCCAGCATGAGAGGCAGACAATGCTTTGCCGCTGGTCCCCACACTGGCTCAGCCACAGAGTGCCTTGCTGAAGCTGTGGGAGTCCAAAAAATGGAACTGCACTCCAGGACGCCACCATCCACAGCATGGGAGACTGGAAGGAGAAGGTGGGGTCTTACAGTTGTACAGACAGCCTCAGGTTCTGCAACAATACTTATCCCTACCTTCTCTCTTCCACGGCTGGATAGCACTCATTTTGCTACCAGCTTCTTTGCTACCTGCCTGACCCTTTACTTTCCTAATGATCAGTAGCCTCTGAACTTCCTGGGGTTCAGCAGGGCGTTTGTCTTCAGGACAGCAGAAACTGCCACTGGTGGAGCAAGCTACACCTTTTATTTTCTGGCAAAAGGCAGCAGCCTGCCACACACAGTGCAGAAAGCTGCCTGTGCTGAGGCAGCACATCTTGCCCCCGCCGGCAGCGGAAGGATGCCTCACACATCTCTGTACAAGGCACCTTCTGTACAGTGTAACAGCAGTGTGATGAGAAACATCGCTATCTAATGATAAAAGACTGGGAAGGATGCTTCGTGTACCTCGAGGGCTACAAGTAGATCACTACACGCTATGGGAAAACAAAAAAAAATCAGTGCAGGAAAGAGGCTGTAGGCTGCGTAGGCTGTCTGTGGGGTGATAGGACTCAGCTCCCCTGGTTGGTCTGTACACAGCCCTGTGCTGCCTGACAGTGCTCACGTTCCTCTTCCTCTGACAAAGACACAGACATGACCGCCAAAACTTCCATAGAAAAGAAGGGAAAAAAAATAATTACTATTCGGAGGTCTGAGGGCCACAGGATGTTTTGAGGAGGCTCTCTTCAGAGGGTGGCTGGTCTCTGCGGGGTTCCCTGGCAGCCATCCCCAGGACCAGCGGTAGCACTGAGAACATGACTGAAGTGCCCAGGCAAGGGCACTGATGGTGATGCTCTCTCGCAGTTGGGGCTGTGATGCCGTGAGCGATGACACCTGGAAGCAGGCAAGCTCCCTGTGAATGTTCAAATTGTCTTATGAAAATAAATAGGCTTTGGAGAAAGCCCAAGGGCATATTTCAGAGCACTTTGGATTTTAGCCTGTTTCAGCCTCTACTGCCAGCTGTCCATCTGTCCCGCTAATGCACTTCATTATGCAGCTAGGTAATGAGCCTACATCCATCTCCTTTACCAGCGGGATTGTAATTGTGAGGGGAAAGGGAGACAAACTGGTTATATAGGACTCGGGGGTAGGACCGTAAGGGTATTTTCTCATTTTGCAGTCTCATTTCCCATTTTGCATTCAATCACAGTTAGAGTACATATCATTCCGGTGCAGTTACCCCATTAGTAAGAAATACATCCTTTTTCCTCGTCAGGAGGAAGCTGAACTCTGTCTCAAAGGACTTGCCACGGGGGCTCTCAGAGGTGATGTTTCATTGAAATGAATGGTGTCTGTGGATCCGGCCGTGCCACCTCAACAGCGCGTGGGAGCAGGTGGACTGACCAGGGCAGGAGGAGCACATTTTCTGTCATGTTTTCCCTACACGTTAAAAGATTGACTTTTTAGATGCATACCCAGAAATGCTCCCAGTCCAGCAGTCACAGCTTGCCTTTTGTTCATGCCTGGACACCACTCAGCTGGCACAAGTTGGCTTCTGAGGTTCAGTACAGCAGGATGAAGTTCCAGCCAAGGGTCTCTTCCTCCACAGCTCCCCTCACCTCCCACCGTTCCCCTTGCCTGAAGAGATCCCAGCAGATCCCATTTGTAGAGGTCAGTCCTTCCTGGGCTGCTTCAGGAACTGTCCCTCTTGCAAAGTATTGATAGCAGGAGGCACGTACCTCTGTACCTTCATTATCAGCCTGTACCGTTTCTACAATGGTTTGAAACAGATCTTTGTGGTGGTTTATGGCTTTAGAAGCTATTGTGCTTTCGGTTAATGCCTTGATTTTATCTGCCTGAGTCACTGGTTACCTGATGGTTTTAAGTAGCTTCTGTTTTGTCTTCCTTGAAATGGCATTGCCCAGTAGTTGCAATTTACCTTCAAAATTGGCTAAATTTTATAGAAGTTATTATATCTTGCAGTCACAGTGAGGAAAGAGGATTTGATTTATTTTGATCAGTAGTCTAAATATTTTTGTATCAGGTTTTGGCATTTCAATGCTTAAAGGGCTGCCTTTGAACTCCACTTAGCTACTGAGAAATGGCACTTATGCTTCATGCTGCTGAGGTGTCATCTTAAATAGATTTCTAATAAGTTTTGATCTGACCTACTGTGAAATCTCAATGTCAGAATGAGTTGAATGTTTTCAAGTACATTTCTCACATAGTTGCTTGCCTTACTTTAAAAGTAATAGTTAAGCTGATATTTGAGTAAGTTTACATTAGTCTTTGATTATGAGCTTCTCAGGATTATAAAAGTCACGTAATATATTCTTGGGAGCACAATTACACAAAGCTGGTGCAGCCAAAAATTAAAAGAAAAGAAAGAATTATACACATGCCACACTTTTGGAAGCAGCCAAGAATAACAGAAGCTGAAAATTGTCAGTGACCATGACAAGAGAGATCAGAGCCTTCAAGAGAGGTACACCAATACCAAGGCTTCCAAAATGAGAGGTTACTCATAAAGACCTTGATCCAAGTGCTGTTCTCCAGGGCACCTGCATACTGACCCCACGGCAGCTCAGGTCTCCAGACAATCAGCAGTGCTCCAGTTTCAAGGTAGGAGTCTTTTTCTCTTACACTATGGTGCTTCAAATGGAATCGAGTTTCCTCTCAGCTTTATGCTTGGTGGAGCGAAATAATGTTGTGATTGTTGAAAGACTGGCTATTGGCCATAGTAACTTGAAAAAATAAAAAAGAGACTGAGTTATAAAATTGACAAAAACACTTAGGCTGGCTTTAATGCCACCATCCAAGCAGACATAAAGGCTCTGCCTTTAAAAATCTTGTACCCAACACTGTCAAAGAAATATTCCCCCTCAAAGAGACCAGTTCTCCAGCAGGACCACTGTGCTGGGAAAAATGCTGAAACAAGCATTCGGGCAAAAATGAGAAGCTGAACTGCTGTGGTTGCATGGATTGAGAAATAGAAGCCCGTGCTGAAAGAACAAGGACTGCCCTGGACTGCTCAGACAGCTGAAACCATACTGATAGCAGGAGGAAATGACAAGGTGTAGTTCTGCCATCAGCTGCCCGGTATAACAGCTTACAGTGGTGATCACATCCACTAAGACACATTATGTTGTATACCTTATTTCAGTCAGGATAAATACCTCACTTGGTTCATTCCTAGAGAAGATTATGACACTTATTTGTTACTTGGCTTAATAAACAAATGTTGCATACTGTGTGTAGGCATACTGAATGATTTATGTCATGAACTCACCACATGCTTTTGAACCTAGTTCTCTCTTCAACCTTTGTTCACAACAAATCTTATGTCTAATGACCATCGCCGTTCTGGCAGATGTTAAGTATCAAACGTCTAATGCCTAGGCCATGATGGGCAATGACAAAGGTGTCCATGTGCCCTGCATTTGCATGCAGGAAGTCCCACCACTCATTTGTCCTTGCTTGTGAATCCTCAGAAACCAGAGACACAGGTTGTGAGTGCCCCTGGGAGGCACATTGCATGCAGCAATGTCTCTGCTTTACCAGGCTGGCCTAATATTGTGGAGGGCTTGGGGTGCGTGGAGGGCATGGAAGCTCCCACCTCCACCTACCGAGTCTCTGCTCTTCCTCTCAAATAACCCAAATCCGAGATAAGCTCTCAAGGGGGTTCTCTCTTTTCTCTGTGAAATCTCTCACAATCCCAGTTCTCCGGGGGCTGTTTCTACCATGTTCCACTGCTATAAAAGCCTTTTCTTCATTTTTTCCCTATTTGCTTGGCTGTTCAATGCATATTTTTGTGCGCAGAGAAACCTAGCCACCACCAGCCTTCTGCAAACCCTAGAGACCAGTCATTGTTCTCATTTGTGGGAGAGCTGAGGTGGCTGAGGTGATTTTCAGCTTGGGCTCCTTATTGAGGGCACCTGCCACCTGTCCTGTCCTTGGGTTTTAGGGTAATTCCTGACAGAAGCAGGAAGGCAGCTCCAGGACATTATCATGCCACGTTGCACGAGTCCCAGGAGGGCGGCAGGCACACGCACACTTACTTGTCCCCTTCTGCAATTACTGTGCAAATTACTTCTCACCCCGCTGGGGCTTTGCATGTGTTTTAACAAATGTCTCACAGCTTTAGCATTCTCTGCACATTAGGAGAGATCCAGCCTCACCTGGGAGGATGCAGCCTGGGACTCTAAGCTTTCGGATTTGCTTTTATGCTTTCAGGCTCACTTTCCCCAGAAAGAATGGCTGACACACACACATGCTGTTCCCTCAGCTCAGGTTGTCCTTTGTCCTGCCTGTGCTGGAAACAGGGACTGCAAACATGCCAGAGCAAGTTCCACCAGCGTTTCCTTGATCCAGTCAAGCAGACTCGATTCCTATCGAGAATTGTTCCAGCCAAACCGCTTTTGACCCGTACTAAAGGTGCCGATCACCCTCAGACAAAGCATGAAGCTCCCTCAGTGCCAGCACTGCTCATGTCTGATCTGCCACGGATTCGCACCCCCTGCCCTGCAGCCTTCCCCGCTGTCCCATCCCTGACCCTTACACACCCATCCACCTTCGTGCCTGCGAGGGCAAGTCCCAGCACGGGAGCTCGGAGGCTACAGCCGGGAACAGCCTCCTGGAGCAGCCAGGGCATAGATTTTGCTGCGGTCTTGCCAGCGTGTGAGTTTCTTGTCTACCCACACGCCCGAATCACTAGCTCTGAGACCTCTGCTCCCTCTCAAATCTGTTTAAAATTGTCCTACAGATGTAGAAGGTACCAGTGCATGTGTGTGAGGGGCGGGGAGGGTAGGGCTGCAGGGACGTAGTTGCGTAAGCATAACTCCCTTAGCAAAACAGGCTAAAAATAATAAAGCTACATCATCACATTCTTTCGCAATGCTTCAGGAGAACCGAAGTGGTGCCTGCAGCCGTGATGAGTCCCTGTTGAAACCGAAGGGAAATAGGTGAGGAAGGCAAAGCCACCTCCATCCTGCTCCGTCTGCCAGCAATGCCGAGTCAGGGTGCTCAAGCAATTTTGTATTCAGCTACACTGAACTTCAGCAAAGCTTAGGTCTGAACAATCCTCCTGTTCCTACCGGCCTCACTTCCCCAAGTACAAAATCATCTGCATATTCACCCCTAGTTCTGGCTTTTTGTAAACAGTGCCACTCTAGGGTGACTATTCCCTTATTGCTACCTCTCAGTACTTTGTGGTTTGGGCTCCACCATGGCTGGCACGTACAAGGCAGGCTTCTGTTGCAAACAGATGACACAAGGCCAAGATAAGAAGTAGGGGAAGGTAAGCAAGAGACCACAATTAAATGTTGAGGTTGTATCTTTCTTTATAACAGACTGTTGTCTGCCCTCGTTCTCCCCACCGAAAATTTGCTGTACACAAGATGGGTAGACAATTTTAAGACACATTGCAATTAATTCCCCTCCTGAATCTAAGCTCTTCTGCCATTCAGCTGTTGCCACCCCCTATGCAGGCCCAAGCAGCAGGAGGTACTGCTCCAGACAGGGCACGTATCCACCATTTGCCTCCATCTCCTGGGGGGTCTTCATGGCCTTGGTCACTGGTAGGTGCCAGAGCACAACGGGGAGCTGAACACCGTGCCAGGGGGCTGTGCTGCATGGGGCATGGGGGAAACGGGAAGAAAGGGAGACAATCCATGTGGTGAGGGCTGGAGCAAAACAGGAGGCAACTCTTCTCTTTGACAGAGCCACATTCCAACAGCTACACAGGTTTCACAGCCAAGGGAAAGCCACATTTACTCTGGGGCAGTAAATACTCTTCTATTATCTCATTAACACCCCCTCCCTCTCCCCAGGATCATTTGGCTGCAGGTCCAGCGGCACCGCATCATGGTGTTGCCAGCAGAATCACCTGGCACCGAGATGGGCATGGTGCGAAATGGCTCCGTCAGCGGGGCACGAGCACCACACGGGCACGGTGGGCTGAGGAAGGGTATGTGCCCGTGAAAGTAAGAGAGAGGGTTTGCAGCTACAACTTCCTTTTCAGCAGAGATGGAAGGGGAGGGAGTAATAAACAGCCCCGTTAAGCTAGACTGTTGGCTTTAAACCAAGGTAATGAGGCATGCGGGTGCTTTGACAAGGAGCCAGAAACTTCATTTGCCACCGATTTGACGTCTACCTTTTTTTGTCTCTCTTAAGCTGACAGTATATTCCTCACAGTCCACTGAGCATATCAAAATGGGGCTCAGGCTAAGTCTAATGCACAGTTAATTGGGTATATAACCTTTTAAAGTACTACTAGGAAAAGAATTCACTTAATTAAATATTTCCAATTGTGGAAACCACCCTTTAGGCAAATTGCACCACCTCTTCCCCCTTTGCACAAACAAAATGTAGACTGAAATTGGACTTACCCACTCTTTTCCTACACACGACATTTCCCACTCCAGTCCTCCTCAGCTCTCCTTCCCACTGCTACTTCCACAGGACAGAGATTACTTCAGTTATGAGATCAAAGCAGGACCAAGAGCTCCTGGCTCTGCTGCCCACATGTTTTGGGGCCCTGGACAAATTTCTTAACCCTTCTTTGCAACAGCTTCTGCATTTACATGGAGACGAGCAGCGTCCTCCCACCTCACCGCTCTGCTCCTCAGCCTAGTGCCTGCAGAGCAGCTGCAGCCTCCCTTGGTTGACGGTGTTAGACCAAAGAGAAGAGCACAAAGCATTTGTCCAGGCCAGCTCCCTGGAGTGGACATCACCCAGCTGTGGGCACAGCAGACAAAGCCCTGTCTCTGGGGACCACAGCCAGTGTCACCCCACCACCGGTGTGTGACCAGACCAGGGAGCCACGGCGGTCTGCACCAGCAGATTCTGTGTAGGACAGAAGCAGACAGGAAGATAGCCCTGGTTGTTCTTCACAAGCCTGCCAGATGCTTTAGACAACCTCATCACGAAAGAAAACTTTAGTTTTGTACAGACAAGCCTCTCAGACGGGGAGCGTCAAATCTCATGCCCTCTGGCAGTTCTGCAGACACAGTACCATCACCGTTAGACCAAAAATGTCACCACTGGGCTTCTGGATCCCTTTCAAGGGATGAACACAAAGTTTCTACCAGAGAATAAAGTGTGTTAGTGATCTTCTAACAACCATCTCTACCTAACTTGTGGCACTTGTCCTGTAGTCAGTAGACACCTTATACCTAAAAGCTGCCCTGCAGGGAAAGGCTGAATCAAAACATACCTGCTGCTTTCTGCACGGCAGCTGCTCACTGTATAACCCATGCCAGGTCCCCAGGCAGTCCCTAACAGCTATATTTTGGCCCAGTGCACATCTATGCTATCACCAGTACCCACTGGCACTGCTTCTTTGTGACTGGAAATGTCCCCACCTCCGTGCATTTCACCTGCCTGCTGCTAGCCGTCACCACAAATATTTACAAACAACAGTTTGCAAGTGCGGAAGGCCCCGCAAGTCACACACTATATGTGCCCGTATTGCTCACACATCCATCAGCTTGCTCGTCTGCCAGCCCACAGAGAAAGGGGAGACCCTTTCTCCAGCCATCCCTCACCTCAGCAGCGCTGGAGGCAGGTGAAACGGGGAAGCCGCATTTAAGGCCTGGGTAGGAATGTCACCATCCACTCCACCAAGAAGGGTGTTTTGTGACAGGCTCCTCATGGCACCTGCCTGTAGCTGCAGCATGCCACGGCAGTGCCTGCTCCGTCGCTCCTTGGTGTGCCTGGACGAGGGTCTGCATTCCTTCCCGTGTTGCAAGGTCACTGGAGACCGGGCTAATTTCCTCGCCTGACCTCCTGGCTAATGCAGGCCACACAACAGCCCACATTTATTCACGCTTGAATTTATTCTACATGAAAATGAGTCTGGGAGAAGCACTGCAAAATTTATGCTTAGCAGCCCTCAGAAATAATAAGCCCTCAGAAAGATGTTCTAAGTCTGCTGTCGAAGCATGTTTGGTTACATGGGCACATCAGAGCCCTTCATGTACAGCTATTAGGAACTGTCATACCTGTGCCTGCTCCCAAGCAAATTTTATGTCCATTAATTAATGCCGCATGCTGCCTCCATAGGGGAACAATGTGAGTCTATTGGTGAACTCCATGAAGCGAGTTGGTGGCTCTCAGACCCCCTCATGGTGGAGAGAGGTCAGCATCACCCAAAAGTTCACCCCATAGGAGTGGCTGGGGACCCTCTCACTGTAATGAAGACCCTCATTACAGAGCTTTTTGTGGCATCTGGGCAGATGCCTTTGATCTCTGCCCCCATCAGTGTGATACCTTACACTGGCAATGAGCTGGCGCTATTTTGGGGGTACAATGGGGAAACAAACCTTCCAGTGGTTTCCTTGCTTAATTGCTCTCTATTGCCCTAAGTACAATGGCTAACAGCTAAAATGGACTTTGGGGTGTTGCCTACAGAGCTCTGTAATGGTTTCCTGCTTTTTCTTTCTATTTGTAGTCTATTTTGAGTCATTTTACCTTGCCTGGGCTGCCCAAGAGAAGCTGTGTTGTGCACTTTCACCAGCTGATTCTGGGAAACGTCAGTTATGCTGTTCTTCTGTTAGCAATACATTTCTTGAACGATTTAAAAATAGCACGGTATGAAACATTTCCATCTTCTCTCTTCTGGAGGAGAACTGAGGGGGAGTTAACTCTTTTCTGCTTTGCAAGAGCAAGAAGCCTTGCAGTGCTCAGGTGCTCCTGGGCTGGAACAAGCTCCTGGTGCTGGCAGAGGCAATGCCATGAGGGCACCTGCGGCAAGCCCAAGCCGAGCGAGGCCGGAGCCATGCTGCCCCTTGCCAGAGCTGCTGGCAGTCCTGGTGTGCACAGTGGCTCATTTGGGGCTGCCCAGACAGCAACAGTATGCTGAAGCTCCTCTTTTTGTACACCTCCACCACGTACGAGCCCCAGAGCCTAAACTTCAGCTGTGTCCCCAGACATCCACATCGGCCCTAGAGCACCCATCTGCACCATGTTGGAGCATCTCTGGCTCTACAAAGCAAGCAGGAGAAGAGAGATCCTTTAAACACCCCAGCAGCAGCAGAACGCATTCATCAAACACAGCTTCCCCTATTCATCTGCACTTGCCATGCACTTCTCCTCTGGCCTGTGTGGCCCCTTTGGGACTCCTCTGCTAACCGCGAGGTTGGGAAATAATCTTTCAACCACAAAATGCAGCTTCCTCTTTCAGACAGCAATTAACTTTTCCCCCATGCCTAAGGAAAGCCTATAAGCACTAAAACAACAACTGGCTGTGTCCTGCTCATGTAAGTACCACTAAGATGCTGGTGTAGCCCCTTGGGTCTTCTCCCCGGTGGTTTTACAGCAGCACCATATGGTTACTCCCTGGACCAGGCAGCCCAAGCACATACAAGTATCCACACCGGCCCCATGAGCCTTGGGGTGCACCGCATCTAATTTCAGACAGGTATCACAAGTTGTACCAGGCCTCCACATTGCTTCCAGGCTGGTGTGCTGCCTCATTTTGTTTTCTTTCTTTTCTCATAGGCAAGTATCAGTCCTGGGGAGTAACCCTTGCTTTCCTTGCCTGCCCATAACTGCTTTAAAGCATGGATTAGACATCCCGATGGTTATTAATCACGGGAGATCTATGGTATTTTGATTGACTCAGATATCTGGCATTATAGCTGTGGTCTTGAATGTGCTCTCCAGCAAATCCACTCAATACTGGTTTCTGTTTACTCAGCAGTGATGTCACATCAGCCCTTCTGGAGGGAGCACTCTGGCAGAGACTTGAGTTTATGAGCAAAAGTCTGGGTAGCAAAGCCAAGCATGCAGGTGCTCAGTCAGACAGCAGGTCAGGCAGCAAAGCAGAAGGGTAACTCTCACCCCTGTGCTGACGTCCGGCCCTAGAGCCGGTGTCGGCTCCGTCTGCAAGCAGTGCTATGTACGAGGCCCTGGCCTGTCCTGCACCCGCAGCCACCCAAGGCTTCAGCCTCAGCTCACGTGGAAATGGCACCTCCACGTTTCATTCAGCTCCACATGGAATTAACACTGGCAAGGATCTGGTTTTCTGTTCCTCTTCCTTCTATCAGAACCGAATAAAAGTCCTACCAACATGAGGATAAACAGAAGGAAATTTTGCAAGAAAACATTCTCTAGTGGGGAAAATACTATATTGCTAATATTGCCAACAAAACAAAACAAAACAAAAAACTTATTTTCCATGAATTTTCAAACAAGGTGAAGGAAGGTTTCCAAAGTTTCTTGGCAAGCAGCATTGCATGAGTACAATGCAAGGATTTTCCTGCAAGTCTACTTGCTCCCTGGGAAGCCACCACTATTTGCCATCCTTCCACAGCCTGTCCACGAAAGAGATCAGCCAGCTGGGAATGCAGGGCTCTGCACACCCTGGTGAAGTGTTCCTTGGGAGACGTGGACTGGCATGGTCCTTGTTTCCACAGCTCCCTGCAGCTGAATACCTGCAGTGAATCCTCACCACTAACAGATGAAACTGTGTCACCTTGCAGCAGCTATCCTAGGGCTCTGAGGCGTACTTCACCAAAAAGAAAAAAAAAATAAAAAATAATAATAAAAAAATGAAACGAGCTACATCTGCAGTATGAATTTCCTGTGATTTCCATTTCCTGGGCAATTCTGAAAAGCATATTTTCATGTAAGCACTGGAACAAAACCAAGAGTGAAGGCTGCATACAAACAGCAGCTCCCGAGGTTTAAGCATCCCTTTGCAGTCAAATGCAATTCAGTGTTCATCCAGCACAAGCAGGACATCCCAGGGCAGCATGAAATCATAGCATTTTTCCCTTATTGGCACTCACAGGAACAGTCAGTGCTGGGCATGAATCAAGCCCTGCCATTGCTCATCGTTTATCATCTATAGATCATTGAAGCTGCAATGAATTCGGCCAGTTTCTCTTTTCCTCTGTAAGTTCGAGGCCCTTTGGGGATGCAACACCCCTCGGCATTAATTGCCCTCCGACATGCAGAGAAGGCACACTGTGCTTCGGGCAGTCCTCCTCGGCACGCACTCAGGACAGGGCTCAGCAGACCAGTTTATGGTTTATGATCCACGGGCACCAGTTAGGTCTGTGCAAGGCACGGGGCTTGTGCAGCTCCTCCTGCCCCAAATGTACGACCTTCTGCAGCCTGGGGCACTGAATCACATTGCAGTTCCCTGCTGGCTCCTGCTTTCCCTGGGAAACACAGCTTCTTTTCGCCTTGCACTGGAATGGGATGATCTTGCTGTAACTGAGCCTAAAAACAAACCCTGGTCTTCCCAATGTAGCCTACCCATCCACTGTGAAGTAAAAAAGCTTGTAACTAACATTCCTAACATACCCTAGCAGAAAGAAGAGTTTCTCCAGAAAGCATCTATTTATATAATCTCTGTGGTGCTCAGATACCATGGAAATAAGTAAAGAATGATATCTTGGGGGAGTCTGTAGCTCTGCGGATTTACCCATCGGTTGCTGCTTGCTGCCAAGCCTCAGCCAGTGCTCCTGCCACCAGGCCTGTCCAGTGAGTTACCGTGCTTTGGGATCATACTGCATTTGGATCGAATTTCCCCACATTATTCCCAGCCCTATATCCTTTTTCTGAGCTCATGAGAGCCCACTGCTCCCTGTTCAGCGCTCCAGGGACAGAAGTCAGGTAAGAGTTATTCCCTCAGCCAGCTCCTGCATGAGGATGTTGCTGAATGCAGACTACTGACTATTTCACACCGCACATCTCAGCACCGCCTGTGCTGTCCAGCATCATTTTGCCACCAGCTATCCCTGATTAGTAGTGCTTTGGGCAGCTTTTTAAATGCTAAGTCTTTGTTAGAGCCAAGGCAATTTGAATGATTTTTGCAGAACTCTTTTTTTTAACATTTTACCGAGGCCCAAATATATTCCACCTCATCACATGCTCGCTGAATCTCCTAAGCTTGCAGTTCTAGCTGGTAGATTCATTTAAAATTCATTTTGCTGGGGCAAACGCACAATTGTCAGAGTGCTCAGCCCATACGCCGAGGCTTTTCAGGCCAGCTTCTGTCTCTGGGAAGCCGAAAGCCCTGAGTCCAGAAGAGCTTAGTGGTTCACTCATTAATAGGGATTTCATCTCCGTCTGCCGGCCGCAGGCGTCCCGCTGCCTCCTGATGGGTCAGGGGCTTGGCAGAGACGTCCACCTCCTGCTCGCTCGGCGGGACCGATGTGGCTGCCAGCTCCTGGCCCCACCAATGCTGCCAGAAGCCCGCGAGGGACCCATCCTCCTTCCTCGCACACCTCCACGCGGTACTTACAGTGAGCTATCGTGGCTTCTCAGGAGAACACAGTGCAGAAGAAAGCTGCGTGCTGTAGGCAGCCGCCAACACAAAATCATCCGGGCCATTAGCCTGGCTACTTGCGGACACCACCAGCATTTAGAGGTCTGCCTGGCCGAGCAGCCTTTCCTTGGCTTGTGTAGTGACAAGTCGGTGGAGAGAGACGAACAAAGTGAACAGTAAGCAACGAATGACTGCAAAATAGATCAAGGCAAACTGCTATAAACAAAGCGGTTCTATTTTTTGCTTAGACCCAACATTTTGATCAGATCTTTATGCATGTATAATTAAAAATATTATTCCTCAGAAGGAAGCAAACTGCTCTATTCACGCTGAAATTATTTTTCTCCTTGACTTTTTTTTGTTGCACTTTTTGTGTTTTTTTTTTTCCTCTCCAAACAGTGAGTTGAAGAACAACTTCCATCACTCTTCCTATGAGGCGGGTTTAAAGACTTGTAGCGTTGCTTCCTAAAAGCAGTGGCAAAACTTTAACTTGCTGCAAGCAGGAAAAGACGAAGGCACAACGAGTTACTGCTTGTAGCACAGACAGCTGGTGACAGGGAAGACCTAAGAGGGTTTAAACATTATGAAGAGCAAGGAGCCCATTAGCAGAATGGACCAGGATGGAACTAGCATTCAAGGTTAAAGATAGGAGGGGAAAATGTGAAGTATGAGGAAGAGATATGCAAAACTATCTCTCAAGAGTGAAGTGGCAGAAGCTCCACTACTCGGTACACTCAGAATTGAGTTGGACAAAGCAATATGAATGTGTGCAAGATAACAGCTCTGCTTCAGCAGGCAGACAGGCTCAGGTCGTTTTCATCGGCTGCTCCTTGCAGCTGACTGTTGGCAGGGCTGTTTCTGCCGGTCCCTACCATGAATCCGGCAATTATAAGTCCTTTTTCCAGACAGATCTTATGAAGAACAGGAAGAACCACAAGTGCCCAGACCGCCTTTCCACTCTATGCTAAACCAAGGAAAATCCAACAGAAAAAGAAATTCCAAAATATTGCATCGGGGGCAGATTTAGAAGTAGGTGGAAAAGAATGTGAAAGGGCATTTATATGAATGTATTTTGAAATAATTCATTTACTATACAATAGAGAGTCATGGAGCATCCCACTAGAACGCACACCTCTGGACTGCTGAGGATGCTCTCCCAGCTATCAGTAAATATTAGAGGTATGCACAGGAACAGGGATGCTGGCAGAGGGGGCTTAGCAAAATCTGGTTAACGTTCAGGATGGGGAGCCAGTCACACGAGCACGCACACCTATACACCTTTCTGGGAAAAGTCACAAGGTTATAACAGGAAAATCTGGAAGAAACAAAATGCTCCTTGACTACAGCTTGGCCAACCAGGGCAGATTGTTAAGCTGTGGGACAGTTTCCAGGCAGAAAGAACACAGCCCATGCTTGTGCCTCATTCAAACCCAGCCTGCCAAGAGCACTGGAGAGCGTGCTGTAGGCAACCGCCCTGCAGGAAGCCCACCCAACAAGCAGACAATAACTAAAAAACTAGCAGTTAAAAAAAAAAAAAAAATCAGATCCCCAATGCTCCACAGAGCCACGTGCATGGGAAGCTGGCTCTCCTGGTGAAGGTGGTTTTGTCTGTGTTGTGTCTGTACCTGCTGTCATGGAAAACCATCCAGCAGGATCTGGTGCTGTGTTCTCTGGTGGGCTTTCATGGTGGAAGATACAAAAATACTTATTTGTCACACATATTAGCATTCTTGTTACTTCTGCCACTAATCTCATTACCTCTCCTGGCTAAGTTACTGCTTTCTCAAGCAGCTGCCCATACCTAATTAAAGAGTAGGCTGCGTATTTCAGGTCTCACGTGCTGGCCTTTCCTTCCTTCTTTCCTGGTGAAATCACCAGGAAAGATGATTTCATACTAAAGCATGTATTAAGTGAAGTTGGAAAGGAATTCATCCTGGCTGTTATCTTAATGATCCTTTGAATGTCACCTTTATGCTTAGAGCCTCTTGCGATAATCAGGGGCTTTCCACTGACACAGAAAGGTTTTGGCAGCTCTACTCATCATACCTGGCCCTTCAGGCAGCTCTAGCTCTGGGAGGCTGCACGGCCACAGGAGAAAAAGTGGTGCTGATTAGGAAGAGCACGGAAACTGATCTGCCCCGAGCCTCCCGCGTCCTTCCCCGGCGACAAGGATTTCCATCTCCCCGTGACGGGCGTGGAGCCTCATGAATACAGAAAACCCGGTGGATCGCTCTGTCAGTCTAGCTGTTTCCCTGCCCTGCCTGGAGGATAACAGCAAGCCTCCACCAGGAGCAAAAAGCCTGGGCAAAACCATGGGCACAAACACTCAGACATCACGTATGAGAATTGATAATGAAGCACAATGAATTTGTTTTGTGTCTAGGAAAGTGTATTTGTTATGGTTACATGGAATAATCATTCCGTCTGAAATGCCCTTCTGGACCTTGATAAAGCCTTCAGTTTAGTCCCTCATGGAAGTGTTTTTCTACAACGAGCAGCAAGCACTGTCTTATCTTTTAAGACCTGTTAGAACTGAGGCTCGCTGAGACGCACACCCTCACTGGCAGTCACAGTAACCGGCCGTCCCTTTCTTCCTCCTGTCTGAACGCTCCTCTTCCTCCTCACCCCCACTACCACTTCTGAAAAACACAACAAGCAGGCAGTGGTGGGCAGCAAATCTCTCGTCCCATAGGAAGCACTCGCACTCATCCGACGTTTTGGCACAACAAAAATAAGCTCCCAGGCAGAGGCGCTTACCCCAGGCAGCACCAGGAGGCACAGGGAGAGGTGCCCACGTTGCTCCTTCAAGCACTGGTGTGGCCACCACGGCTTGTCCCTTTGCATGGCCTCATGGTGGCTGCCAGCTCGGCTGCAAGGTGATGTGCTGGCCTAACACCAACCAGAAAGCGAATGTAGCTGCATGCTGGAGGGGAGGTTCAGGCTGAACTGCAATGTCATCGTCCCTCAGCGCAGGGCGCAGCGAGCTGCTGATTGAAGAAACAAGGCAGCTCTGATGAGCAGGGAGCTGCCCGGTGCCTCCATCAGCACTTTGTCGAGGCGAGCTCTCAGCACGTGAGCGAACAGATGCCAGGTGCCCTCGGAGCAGCGCAGTGATGTCAAGAGAAATGCAGGTGGTGAGGGATAGCTAAAGCGCTAAAAAAAAAAATCAATTTCTTTGCATCGCTTGGGAGCAATAAAGGAAGTGTATCTGACACAAACACTGGCCGGCAGCACCGGGGAAGCTGCGTTCCTGCCTGCTTTCTGCCCGTTTCAGCTACTCAGCGATTTTCACGAAGGTCAGCACATCTTAATAATGTCAGCGTGGCCAGAGAAGCAACACTCTCTAAATTTCAGCTGTTACTTTGGAAAAACTCTGGCGAGCATCCCCGACCATTCACAAATTTGTCATCCCGTGGGAGAACCTTCAACTGGGTAGGAGGAGAGATGAAAAGCTCGTGATAAAAACTCATTAGAGCCTCCCCTCAAGGAGCAAAGCATTGCTCTTTGCAGGGAGAACAGAGCATTTTCTGTTCCTTCCTGCTGCTTTGTTTTCATCACCATCTCACCCACGTAACTTCAAGAGCTGGTGAGGAAAAGCTGGGTCTCAGGTGCCATGGCCAGGGGTCTCGCAGGTGGAAATATCCACATCCCTCGGGAGGGAGCAGCTGCAAGGTGCTGCCCTCAGCACACACCCACGTGGAGCTCTGCTCGCTTCTGCTTGCCTCAGGGCAAGGGGAGGCAGAAGCCTGCGCACCCGGACTAAAAGATGCCCAGAGGTGCTCCTACGGATATCCACACTTGACGGAGCAAAGCAGCCTGGCAGCATGTTATTGTGTTACAAAGCACCACACCAAGGATAAAACAGCTTTTCCCTCCCTCTTACCTGGACCAAAGACATCTGAATTTCTTTAAATCTTTCCATCAGGTCAAATGTGCACGCTTGCCTAAGTTGCATTTACAGTGCAATCTGGGGGAAGAAGTCTGCATTATTTCATCGTGCAGTTTGCATTATGCTTACATTGTGTCTGAGTTAACCTTCCAAATCCTCCTGCCTTCAGTTATAAGGTATTATAGACAGTATTTAATCTGAATTGTTCACAAAATACGCATAAATTGTTTACACATCCTCATACAATGCCATGTCCGAACTCATGCGAAACCACCTTCTCCATTAGCAGAACGATAAGAGTGGTCTCACACAGAAGAAGAACATTTTTCTTCGATCTTTGCCTTGCAAAATACGCATCTTCTGCAGCCAGCATAGACATGCATACGCACCTTCACGTGCCCCACCTCGCAGCACAGCTGACAGAGGTGAGTTAACAGAGGGTGTGCACATCCAGGGACAGACTGAGGGCTGTCTCTGTTGTCATCATTCTCCCTCTGCCTTCCTACAGCTTTTTTGCAAGCTGTCGGTTAGAAAACAGAGCGCACTGCAAGGAGAACTAAGGCGGCGCTGGGCACACTTCAGAAGCACTAAGAGGGGTGGCAGAGGGGCACGCCTGCCGAGGGTGGGGAGAGGCACCCCCAGAAAGCAGCTGTGGTGAGGCTTTTGTCCCTGTACACACATGCTCTGTGCTGAGGGGCTGGGGTTGCTCAGAAACCCTTCCTGCCTCCAGGGTGAGACGCTCTGAAGCTCCCATTTGCAGCACTGCTGTGAAAACCCTTACAGCATGACAAATACACATGGAAATTGCTTCCCGCAGCGCTCCTCTCCCATGAGGTGGATAAAGCTGTTTTCACCTATGAGGAGGTATGACAACGGAGGTGCCAAGAGCCGAAATGATCCAAAAGGCAGCAGGGCAGGGGAGCGCCGGCTGCAGTCCAGGCCCAGTGTCTGGCTGCTCGCTCCAGCCTCTGCACAGCCGCTCTCCCCAGCAGAGAGGCCCCGGGTGCAGCAGCTGAGTCACAGACAGCCTTCCAGCGGCTCCTGCAGCTGCCTGTCCCCTGCCCGGCTGTAGGTAGGCTCCCTTCGCTGCCAACATTTGTATCCTCCACAGCTTCAAAACTGGTGAGGAAAACCATTTAGAGAAGCAGGCGGGCAGCTGCACGTTTCTGAATGAGAACAGGAGAGGTGGTGAAGCCACATCCATCCCCAGGTTTTGGCTATAAGTCATTTGCAGGACAGCAAGCTCCCAGCTCCAGCACAATTCCCACCTCATGCCTTGCAGGGCAGGTGTGAACGCCCCCACCTCTTCATTCATCCCCTCTACCCATGGCCATGCTGGCTTGCTGGGGCTCAGACGGGGACCAGTGCACCGCAGGCATTTGGGCAGCCTTGAGCCAGGGCAGGTGGCCAGTGCCACCAGCAGGATGGCCACCAGCAATGGGGACACCTGCCCACGTGGGGGACAAGGGGATGGCAGTAACCCAGGGGTGAGCAGGGGGCTGGCAGCGACTGTGGGGGAGCGGGCCGCGTTACCACCTTCCTCCAAGGCTCGCTTTATTTAGCTGGTTACATAAAGCTGTGCAATTTGGCTCCTGTCGGGAGAGAAACATCGGTGTGGGCGTGCTGGTACACCACGCCGAACTGCAAAAGTCAGCTGTGTTTTTTCCCCTACTGCTGATCGCTGGCACAGCCGCTGCTCGGTGCTGGGGCAGGAAAACAAAGCTCAGCTTCTCAGGAGGCCCTGGTGAGCAGGCAGCTGGGGGTGGGTGCCCGGCGGGGAGCCCCACACCATGGTCCTGGTGCCATGGTCCCTGCGCCAGCCCGGCGGTGGTCCTGGGCTGTCTCTGCTGCCCCGACACGTGCAGAGCCTGCAATGAGGCACGGGCTGCAGTTCGTATCCAGGGGACCTATTTTCTGTAATGAAAACCAGGTGTGTCAAAGATAGTTACAGAGTCACGCAGCACAGCATAACATACAGATGAACTTAGAATTGCAGCCAACGCTGTGTTCAGAGGCAATTATTCCTTGCACGAGTTGCTTCCATTTGCTATCATGCCCAAGAGGGGTTTCACAACACACAGTGCCACAGGCAGTGACAAGGTCTGGGCAGAAATTTGGGGGGATTTCACCCAATTGACATTTGGCTTGATCCCGCATGGTGGCTTAGCATCGGTCTTGGTCACAACAAAACGTGGGGAAAGCAAGGCCAGTGCTGGAGGCTCAGCCCAGGCCAGCGGGGGAGGCAGGGGCGTGCGGAGAGGCTCGTGGCAGACACTGCTGCTGAGCACTAAGTGCCAGGCTCTGCCCTGCAGCCAGGCACAGGACATGGATGACATGGATGTCAGCTTGGATTTTGATGGTCTTGAAGGTGTTTTCCAGAACAAAGTGCTCCTTTAACAGTGAACAACGCTGAGCTAAGGAGGACAGCAAGAGGGGAAGCTGTAGCCTGTAATTGCTCCTAATATACCTCAGAGCGCTTGTTCTTCCAGGGAAAGCTGTCGCCTTGCAATGCACAGAGGGACAAGCTGCGAAGAATTTTGCTTTCCTCACATCTGAACTAATGTGCTCGCAACTGTGCTGGCAACGAGACACATTTCGGATGGAGTCGGCTTCCTCTCTCCGTGGGTGTCAGGGAACAATAAGGGCTAATCACTCACAGCGCTGGCAAATACGAAGTGCGCAAGAAGTTAACGTACCATGGCAGTTACATCGCAGGGGAGGGAGAGCTGCTTTGCTCCAAAGCCCTGATGTTCCCAGGGTGAGAAGAGGAGGACAGGAATTGTCCCTGGCGCTGGGGAACTGCCCTGCCTGTAGGTGTCACATGCACTACTGCCAAAGTATTAGAGTAGTACTGACAAAGTATGTTGGAAGAGAATGACGATGCACCATGAAATAGAGGAAGCATTACAGTGAAGAAGGTGGCTTATTGTGACCTTTTTAGTAGTTTCCAAGACCAGCGTTTGCTGAACAAGGATTGCATTCAAAATTAATTGGCCATTTGAAGAATGCACCTCTAGTTCTCTGAAACTTAGGGGTGTTACTGTAAAGAGGCTGTGAAGCAACATGGGAGCCCCTCACTTTATTGCTTGCTGCTACCGTAAAGATGAAGGCAGTCCTCCCTCATATTTTGTGTCCCCTTTCCCCAGTAGCTTTGTCTTCCTTATTCTTGCTGGCTGATCCTCTCTTTTTTGTCTTCCCTGGCCCTGGGATCAGTGCCAGTCAGAAAACTGGTCCTGCTCTGGCTACAAGGAGAGCTGAGCTAACTGGCAGAGGAGCCCCTGCCACCCTTCCCCAAAGGCAGGGTACCCCCCAGCCACACCTCTGCCATCACAGAAGAGAGCCAAAATGCCCCAGCCACAGAGAACGGACAAGAAGGGAGGGACCTGGAATGTAGCCCACGGCAAAAGGCCCTTTTCGGGACTTTAGGACTTGCCCAGGAACTTGGAGGCACAGCGATGCCAGGAGCAGCGGGGTACGTAGCTTCACGCTGCCTCCCAGAGAGCTCCAGTCAGGACCACACACTGCAGGGGCACGAGCAGCTCTCAGGGCTGCCAGCACGGCTGGGCTCTGCAGCACCTCGGGGCCTCTCAGGCTGCAAGGCATAGCCTGACAGAGCGAGGGAAGAATCCTGGCCCTGCCCACGCCTGCACTCATCCACCACAGGCCGGCAGGGGGAGGACATGGCAGCAAGCGAGGCCGGCCAGCTCGAGAGCTTATGGGGGTGAGGGGCTGGTTGAAAACTGCCCTGAGCTCACCCGAGGGCTGCAGCAGGGGACAGATCCCACCGCTATGTCCCTCGGCATGCCTGAGCTGCGTGACTCTGTAGCCAGCCTGGCGAGCCCCCGGGGTGCAGGAAGCCCCCAGCAGGGCCAGAGCCCCCGTGTGGAGCCCCCAGCCCCACGGGCTCCTCTCCCCCGGCTCAACAGGGACGCTCTGCGCCAGCCGCTCGCGTGCAGGCACGGCCGGCAGCCTGGCTGCGGGGCTTCGCAGGAACACCTGGAGGCCTGGGAGGCGGGGGGGGGGATTGAAACAGCGCCGTTAAAAATATGTAATAACCATCAGACGGATAAGCGAGCACAACGGCAGGTGGTAACTCCCCGTCACGGGCACGGGCAGCCGCTGCAGCGGGCTCCGGACCCTAGGCCCGGCCGCACCGGGCCCCGGCCGCCCCCTGGCGGCGGCTGCGCGGCCCCGCGGGAGGACGGGCCCGGGCCCGGGCGGGCAACGCGGCCGGAGCCCCCCGGCCCGGCGCCATCTTAGGGCCGGCCGGCCCACCGCGCCCGGCATGTTTCTGACAGGCCGATGAGCTCTCAGTGCTGTTTCGGCAGCAGCCCCAGCGTGCACCTCAGACGGCTACTGAAAAATAACCTGACGTTGCCCTGATAGAAGTGCAAAGGCAGACACAAGGGACCAAAACGCATCCCTGCAAGGCTTGCCTGTACTCAGTCGCAGCATAACTCGGTGCACCGTTTACGCAGCACAGCCCGGCAGCATGACTTGCCAGGAAGAAGTTAAAAGAGATCTGTTACACGAGGGGTTGAGCTGTGCAAGCTCCTTTCCTGCACAGCAGTAACTTGAGTTTCCATCCAACAGCAGCTAGGGAGCTGGCCTCACCAAGCCATACACCAGTGACAAGGTATTCTGCACCGTTTAGGAGAAAAAAAAATACAGAAAAAAAAAATACTGCTGGCAAGTCAGAGCTAAATCCATTTAAGCTAATTCAACCTAAAGTGAAAGCTCTCTTAAGAAACACTAAAAGCATGTGTGATAATGTTCTGCTAAAATTTGTCACCTACTCCTTTCTATACGAGTTATTTTTCATAGGAAGGCTGATTGCACACAAACCACAGGCACCACAAGGAAGGCATGTGATGGGGGTCATGCTAGCACTGCCCAGGAGGATGTTTTTGAAGCAACATTCCCCCTCTTGCCAGTACTTTGCCTCCCACAGACATAGTCTTGGAGGAGATGAATCAGGCTCTTCTCATGCAAAACTAAACCGGGACATAGGCTCCAACCGCTAACTGTGATCCAGTCCACCAGTTATATTTATTTAAACAGTTGCATTCTTTAGGCTGACGCAGACAGCAAGAAACACCAGGCCACAGCTTAAATCTGTCTTCTTGCTTGCCATCCCTAAAGCATTCTGGAACCTACCTCAGAAAGGAAGAGGTGCTTCTCACCTCTTCTTGTTCTTCCTTCCTTTTTTGATGTTGTCACTGTTAAAAATACAGCTGAAACCTCAGGTGCTGCTTGCAAGCATATCAGTTACAGATCTTTTGAAGTTTTCATTACACTTGCTAGCTTTTATTAGAAAGGACTCATGTTTCCCTAAGAGCATGTGGGACACCACTTGTTACATTTGTACTCTCCCCTTGTATTGATAACCTGGAGGCCTAATGCAGCTAGGCCTCATCTACTACAGGCAAACAGAAGCAAGTTCCAGGAGGTGGAAGATGATTTGTTTCAGGAAAAGAAGGAAAAAAAGGAACATTATTATTATTTTTCTGTAACACCTGGAGCTGTCTAATGAATAAGTCACCATTGTCTTTGAAAGATTCACTTCTAATTTGCAGGAAGATGATATTGCAATTCTCTGCGCTGGCATGAAGCAATTTGAGATGTCTGAGACCATACATTGTACAGATGGCAGCTGAGTATTTTTAAATTAGTATCAATGTATCAACAAGTGCTTCATACAAGCATAGCAATCGCAGGACTTCACACAATGCTGCACTTGGCTATCGTATCAAGGACTGCAGAAAGTCTGAAGTCACCAATTAAAACACCCTAGGGAAAATATTTTCCTGGGACATATGAAGAATAGAAAACTACTAAGCATAAAGCCAGTACTAAGTGTTCTATGACTTGAAAAAAAAAAGATTCAAAGAGAAGGGAAATTATGGTAAATACAGAAGCTGCACTTGAACAGAGACAAGAAAAACACTTTAACTTTAGGAACGGGTGCACATGGTACTCAATACTTCTGTAAGAGCATAAGAACAGGGATGGTGCAGTAGAAAAGGAACAGCGGAAAAAAACTACAAACCAAGATTTTCCTTTCAGCTACAAAAGAAATAATTTCAGAAGAGAATCTTTAATTAAAGGGTGGTTTGAGTAAACTCAGTAGATCTTATAGGGCATCTGTGAGAATGACAACTTAGGAGAATGTAATATGCAATAAATGACAACACGTGAAAAAAGTTTTTTATTTCTCAGTGTTTCTCCACTGTCAATACTGTCCTTTTGCTGCAACATGTTGCAAAAAGCTCTCTGCCTTTTCCATTTTCAACAGCTACAATATTTACAGGCTGTTTCCAGAAACACACGCAGGCACATACACACACTCACAGACACGCAGGTACATATATCCCTATCCCTGGCAAGGTATCCATTTGCTGGTAGAGGAAATACATATATTTTCATTGTCCATTAAAACCAATGCCATCCTCTCATTTACACTCTCCTCTCCTCTTACTCCTTCCTATTCAGCAGCTTGTTGTCACTTTTTTGGGGGTTGGTGTGGGGGGATCTTTATCTAAGTCGTTAACATATCCAGCTACTTGATCGCCGTCATCCAGCATTGTGGACTAAGTGTACGGGGAGTATCTTTTGAACCTGTACATACCAGAAGTCATACAAACTGCTCATATTCGGGTGTTTGTGACTGTGAGTGATGTATGTATCCTCCTGAACTCTTTTGGAGCAGCCATCTTAATCACCTCTTGGAAATATGCATATCATGCTGGGGTGAAACAAGCCACATGCTTTACTTTCCACCAAGGTGTTATGTACCCACTTTTTTACTAAGGCACCAGTAATTACCAGTGTAACTCCCGAAAGAGTCCAGCTTCACTGAATGTACTGCATTAGGTTATCAAATACCAAGCCAGACAAGAAAAGAATAGATGCCTATATAATAGGTATAAAACTCCTTAATAAAATTAAGTACATAAAACCTGTGGTGGTATAACCCCAAATCCAATATAAGTAGAATAATATTTGAGTAATATTAATTGTAAGAAATGAAATCTATCCTGCTCCATTTTTGTTAATGGAGAGTCCTGTAATTGAGAAAGATCTTTAAAGCAGTGTTTTTCTATCTACACTCCTAGGTTGTATGGTGTGTATTATCAGAGAAATGATCTGAAGTTGGATCTGATTGTAAGGCATCTCTTCTCCCCCCTCACCCTATTCCAGGCAAAGCTTTATGGCCACTTGCCAAACAGCCAAGGGCATGGATCTGTGCCGCAGCAGTTTTCATCTTTCACCTCACCAGTCATCTAGGCTTCTCAGAAGAGTTCTTCGGTTCCCACAAGGGTTGTGAATGCAGTGTTAAGGAGTGCCCTGGGGATAAGTTACACAGCTGGTGGGAAAACTGAGGTCACCACTCAGAAACATGCCAGATGTCCCAGCAAAGTGGCTATATGAACCATTCAATCTAGATGGAACTAAATACATATTTCTCCTTGTTCTCCTACCTACTCTGAAATAACTTCAGAGATGCTGAATCACAAGAGAATTCAGCACAATTATCACATACAGCATAAGTGGCACAATTATAGGTATTCATAGCGTCACATACACATCTCAGTTTTGTTTTGTTTTAAACTTCACACCATTTTAAAAAAAGATTTCACAGGCAAGTGAAGTATGAAAAGGCTTAAACAGCTTTGTTTTTAACTGATGGACACAAACCAATTAGTGCGGCTTTTAAACACTTTTCTGCAATTATTTGTTGTAGGAAGCAGTAAGCATGTATGTATACATAGACGCCACCTTTAAGGAAAAATGCGGAAACACAGATGGGGATCTCTCTGAAAGCTAATACAACAGGACTTAGCTGGAATGTTCTTATGGCAAGAAATTATCACACAATGGAAGTGGACAGAGCTAAAGCTCTCATCCATCCTAACAGGTTTTCATGAAAACTTAGGAAAAAACAAACCCATTCTATGCCGAGCTCAATCCGGACTGACAGGACTACTTTGAAAATAGTCATCCTATCTACACCCACAACAGGAGAAAAATACCATGTGAAGACAAAAAACAGAGAACAGAAAAGGACAACAAAATTATCTCCATCCAGAACAGTTTTCCACAGACAGATCTGTCCTGGGGGGAGGGAGAAGAAAACAAATGCTTTTGTCACTCTCACAATGGAACCAAGACGCAAACCTTGCACAAACCAACACACAAATCATATCAACCTTGAGAGTTCAGAATGCAGGAAAAATTAGGAAAAAAGTTAATTTTCCAAAGCCTTACAGAATAGTGGAATCGCAAATAGGTAACTTTTGTTGAGCAGATCCTGTACAGGTAGGAGCACTATGTAAACTGCTTCACAACAGGTGTTTGCTGAATATCTGAAAGAATCTATTAACCTCGTAACTGGCCACATTAAAATAAATTTTCTGAACGCAACACACTAAAAGCCTGAAAGAATTAAAAAAATATAAAGACCTATCAATTCTCTTTGTCCCTTAGGAAAAGCCTTTTTCTCATATGCTGTTTGCTGACCTAATTCTAGGCAGTTACATATTCTCTAGAATTGTTATGTTACCAAGTCATTAATTCCCTTCTCGTCTATTACCAGCAGGACAGTGGACATCGCCATCATCTCACACTGAGGACTCTGAAATTCTCACACTGAAGACTGTGAAATAGGCTGTTCAGTACCAGGGTTAACATACTGAAAGTTGTTTTATCTCTTATAAACTTGACTGAAGCAAGTGTCTATTTTGTTTTTCAGTCATTTGTTTACCTCAAGGCTTCAGTACAAGAAAAAAAAACTTTTCTGCAACTAATATCAAGTGGGTGCCTATTTCCAAACAATGTCTTATTTCTAAAGACCCTTTATGAAGCGATATTCTTAATGATACGGGAAACCCTGTAATTCACCTGTGGGAAAGGACACACAATAAAACCTTAACTAAAACATCTTCAATTTAAAACATACACATATTCTTTGTTCCTGACAGCAAAATTACTGGACTGCTGACCAAGCTTCATTTACAGTACTACACTTTCCGATACACAGGAGGTGAAGTTAACTACACTACCATGTGCACATATGATAAACTACGTGGAACAGCAAGATTATTTCAATGGTGGCAGACCCAGAACTGTGCATTTCTAACAGGGTTAAATATGACTGAATATACATAAGCCAAATAGTAGAATGCAATTGGAAAATGCACAGTACTTGAAGTATAAATTTGCATAGAGTACGACGTAAGCAAGGCCCCAGTATAATTCACTGGGAAGGTTTAACAATGGACCAGCTACCAGGCACACACCATTACCCTTTCATGGCTACAAAGCAGTGACTGAACTTAGAACACCAATAATTTCTAGGTAGCTGTTTCTTTCATTTTTTTTCCTCCTCATGCCATATAATTTCACTCTTACATTAGGTACTTAATGGATATGGTTTCTCTGATGTCAGAGAAATAATTCCAATAACCTCTGTGGTACATCAGAAGTCTCTTCTGGTTACATTACTCAGAGAAGCAAAGGTGACTGGGAAGAAGATGGCTGCTCCCAAAAGCTAGTTAGGACTGTGTGCAGATTCTGCACAGAATCCTACATAATTACAGATCAGAAACAGGAAACAATCACAACAGGTACGTTTTTTTCTTATGGATTAAGAGAAGTGAGTCATAGGAACTGCAAGTCAAAACCAAACCAGTTTCCCTCTCACACTCCCATGATAGTTCTGAGTTACGTGTTTCCCTGAATACACACATTTAAAAAAATACAATAAAACCTAGGATATGTAACACATGAATAATTCAACTTCACAGTTATAAATACTCAAATTACACTTACATAGAATATATAATCACAGAAAATAAAATTCAAGTCATAGAAAAGAATGAAGACTAAAGGGAAAGAAAAGGCAAGGTGGTAAAAGTGATACAAGTTTAGGGCTGTGCCTTCTATAAAAGCCTTTTAAAAGATTTTATTTTTAATTGAACAGAATCAAAAAACCTTCAAGTATCCAGGAAGGTCATCATGGACCTGCACCTACCCTACAAATCTCAGACAACTCTCTGCCAGAGAAGAGCTGATGAAACAACATAGCCAGCTCTGGGTGTAAAGAAGCAAGGTAGCCAAAGCCAGCTAAGGGAGGACAGATGAAAGATCATGTACTGGGGCCCACTTTAAAGCTGGACGTGTTGTATAGATTGGAGGTACCACTGCCACCACAATAGATTCTGATGTAGTACAGGGATACTCAGGTACATTTCTATATATTTGTTATTTTACCATTTATTGTGAAGAGAATGCAGCAAATGCACTTGTACGAAATACAGAACATAGAACCAAACCCATGGCACAGCCCTTACCATCAACATGTATATGGAGAGGGAGGGGATTAATCCCAAAGGCAATTTAAATAATGGTATTTTATATACTTATATTTATATATATAAATAAATGTTCTCAGCAATCTCAGGGTTGTTTTTAGTGCATTGCTGTAAAAAAATTAGTGCAGTTCTCATTAATGTTTTAGCTCATAAGGAATAAGAATCTATACATCTGTTCAGTCTCTTCTTGCCACTCCTGAAACCTTTACACTGTGTTTCACCAAACTGAAGGTTTGTAGTCAATTTCTTTAAAATAAGGTGGATGAATTCCACGCACTCTGTGACAAGACATGGCAATTTTTGGCAAAACAATTAGAAAAATATGAGGTGCTCTGATCTTAGAACCGAAAAGTTTGTTGATTTAAAGCATTACGCAATGCATAAACAAAATTTATAAACAAAAAGATATGTCTCAACAAATCTATCCTTCATGCAAATGTTTCTTCAGCAGCTAACAACTTAAAAATTTCTTACACTTGTTTATTTGGGGAAAGGGACTTAGACAAAGCTGTGTTTCAAGTCCTTTCCTACAACTGGACCGAAGTTATATGTCCTGGGAGCTGCTGCTTCTGGACCCTTCTCTTTTCTGAACTGCTGGAGAAGGGGAAGTTTAAGTCTTGGAGATTTACACTTCAGCCCCAAGTTCAAGGACTCCAGTTTCAACAACAGCAACATATTTATCTTCAATCTGAACCAGCAGGATGGTCTTATCTATGTGGGACCGACTACTTGGATCTCTGCTGCAAGGCACCCAGCGGTGAATCACCTGGAAAAAAAAAATCAAAATAAAACATGAATTTTGTAGGCAGAGCTGTCATTTCCCAATAATTCAGGGCCCTTGCAGGGCACAGGGAGCAGTAATACAAGCACTGTACTGACTTAGCCACTCACTTTTCAATAACCACATATCCACAGATGAGCTACTCAACTAAGACTGGCTGGAAATCTGCAGCTTACCTGACAACAGCTAGCCTTGGTTTTGAATTTCAACACAAACAACTTGACCCAAGTCAGAGCCAAACAGGTCAAAGTGAATAACAACTGGAAAAACTGCACACATACAGAGTCATGATATTTTGAAGTAATAATCTCGCAGCTGTAATATTTTTAAATTATCTCAGTGTTTGGCAAAACATAATGGCACAGAACTAGTTTATCTGTAGTTAGGTGTAAAATCTGTCTTCTCTAAGTCAAATCCTTTAGTCTAATTTTGTTCCTTACTGTGAATTTTAGGTTGTTTTAAAATGATTATTTTTTAAATTTTAAAATGTCTTCAAGTAATTTATGTATTACAAAGGAGTACGGTTTCAGAAACACTGCCACAAACTACTATCATATAGTTCCTTGGACCAAAAGAATTCAGGTATTGGGATCTGCTCCTTCCAAAGGATCCTGCCCGATACTGACTGACCATCAGAAGGTCTCTTCTCCATAATGGTTCTCGTATGACCAACTCCCCACTCAGCTCTTTTACATCCTTAAAGTCTGGATGCCCTAAAGGAACCAGAAGTATGTTCCAGTATCGTGACTTTCAGTATTTCCACCTCTATAGAAACACTGAGTTTGTCAGCTGTGGGAAAAGAACCCTAAATTCAAGCTAAGATAATGTAAAAAACCAAAAATGTTATATTAAATAAAACAAAATCCAGGACAACACAATTTGTAGAAGTTCTAATGATACAGGTGGGGAAAAAAGACAAAAATACAAGTAACCTACATCTTCCATGATAAAATCTAAAAGAACCTCCTTTTCCTCCCAGTCCTCTCTAAACCCAGCTGACAGCTGCAGATTTCTGACAGTGAGTAAGGAGATTCAGCTTTGTCCTTGGCATGTGATCTACACTGCATCCACAGGGAGAACATTTCAGACAGGGAAGCACAACATCTTTAGCTGCCCCTTGTTTGATGCAACAGCATGGTATTTAAGCAGTCTGTTTGAGTCTGACTTTATCAAATTCTGTTCATATGCTGTCCTATAAAGTAATATTCCACCCCAAGATACATATATCATTTCCTAGTAAAGTCCAAGTACTATATCCTTGTTGTTCAAGTTAAAACTGGTGCCTTTGAGATAGTCAGGGGATGACTCCAAAAGCCTGAATATAAAAAAACTCCTTAAAAATTAAGTGCATATATGCACAAGTTGTACATAAATTATAACTCCCTACGACCATCCCCCTCCACACTCAGTTTTACCATCTGTTCTATCATGATTAGCATTTATTTAATGCTGATAAAAGGAGCAACTCGGACATTAGTTAGAAGATTACATTTTTAATATTTTCTATGGTAACATGCAAAATGATGTCACTAGATAGTGAAGATGTGACAAGTATCTCCTGAGGGTTGCATGCTAGTATCAGGGGAAAAAAAAGCTCCCTAGCTCAAATATAAATCAGAATATACCTCGAAGTTCTGGAAAAGGAAGTAGCTCCAATCCAAAGATATCTACTGAATTTAATTCCCTTGAAGAAACCTTATGATATATTTGTGCAGATTGTATGCTCATCAAAATAAGAATTATAGTTAAGAGAAGTGTTTCCTCTACTATGTAGAGAAGTCTTAAGTTAGTTAAGACTACATACTGGTCACAAATGAAAAGCTTCCCCTGTATTACCACCCACAGATATAGATGAGTATTAAATAAGGGCCTTATTGTCACCGTCAGCACTAATACAGCCTACTCCTCACAATAATTAAAACACTTTTTGACACTTTATACAGTTCAAGAAACCAGATACAGAACACACAACTTACTGCTGTGACTCCCAACCTTTGTGTCATAATTCAATTACTGAATCCCTATCCTATGTCCCTATGAAAAAAAAAAACAAACCATGTGGCTGTCTATTCTCATCCATTTCCCTTTTATTCCTGTCTTCTATCATTCTCTTCCCCTTCCTCTTTTGCTTGTTTCTGCTTTTGGCTACTGCTTCTTTTCCTTTTTTATGCAGCAGGAAAATCCATATGCCACTCAGAATGTGCCCATTATTGTTACATAGGTAATACCAGGAAATGTGTTTTTCTGCATCCAAGCTTCATATGAAGAGCACTGATATAATAATGCTCTGGCTGGTAAACTGTTTGATAAGCAGCATTCCAACAGGTAGCAATCAGTTCTGCCTGTTTGCAGGAGGTGCAGGATCAGAAAGGAAAGACCATCCTAAGAACTAATAGCTTTTCTGATACTACATTTACTACAGGCAGCTGAAGCAGGCAATGGAAACTGTGTCATCAA
This sequence comes from Oxyura jamaicensis, assembly GCF_011077185.1. Classification (NCBI taxonomy): domain Eukaryota; kingdom Metazoa; phylum Chordata; class Aves; order Anseriformes; family Anatidae; genus Oxyura; species Oxyura jamaicensis. The sequence goes on along the minus strand of NC_048897.1, from coordinate 19,400,960 downwards.
GTTAAATCCGCTCCTCCTAATCACACATGGGATAATCCAGTGCTTTTCCCCTTTCTTCTTAGGTTAAAAGATATTATTCTAAAATCCTGCCAGTATACTGCACCAAAAGTAGGTAAAAAACATCCAGAACAGTAGCTTAATCTTTCAGTAACAATCACTGTACATGTCAACATGCTGCAGTGTGCAAAACGTGCTGAGCTCTTAAAAAACATACAGCAGTTGCCCAGTACTACACAACATGATTCATGATTCCAGGACACATTTCAGTATGACCTTTTACATTCATCATCTTCAGGGCATTCTTTTTCTGCAGTAGCTAAAAAGGAAATCCCAGAAGCCTAAGATCTAAACCTAACTTAACTGTGAATGTTCACAATAGCATTCTACTCCTAGATGTTACATACAAGTAAATCCTACTGCCTTACGGAGGGGCTGTCTAAAATCAGGATACCTCAGTAAAAAAGAAAATCCCCCGAGAGCTGCCTTTTTTTAAAAACAGTTAAAGACAGACTAATCAGTGAATTTTTATTTCCCTATGCAGATGTAACACCCCTAGGGAAAAGGTGTTGAGTAATATGCTTTTGCAAGTTTTAGTTACTGAGTGTTTCCTTCTTGAAGGAAAGGAAACACCTATTATATACCTGTTATATACTCATTATATAATAAAGACATTTCAAGTCAATCTACTTGGCTCGATTTTCATCAGAATAATTTCAAAAACTAATACTGTTAACCATTCAATTAAGGACTGGTTGGTAAATTGACCCTCAGTATTTGCTCAGGGATTACCAGTTTAAGGAAAGCAAAATGAAGGCTGGATGAGTAAATGCAATGCCTGAGGTAACAGTTCATGACAAGAGCTGGAAGAAGGCAAGGAAGGAGAGGTGGCTGACAAAATTTGAATTATCTTGTATCTTTCGGATACGGTTGCAGAAATATTCCTCTGCTCCAATTTAGAACTCTAGACTTGCTCTTCCAGCAACATTGACTTAGAAGACAGCCACTGATCCAGCTTACTAGTACATGCGTCATTGGCCTTGACATCTAGGCAGACTGCCATATAATCAAGACACTGCCTTTATTTTTAATTAGCTTGTCAACTTCTAAACAGAAAACTTACATGGCCTTCCATGCCTTCCTGAGGACTCCAATCTTTCCAGCTGTTTCTTCCAGCTTTTAGCCGTATCACCTCATCTGGCCACTGCAGCTCTTTCCTTTTTGACACGTTGATCCCTTCCAGTACTTGACTGGGATCCATTAACTATAAGTAGGAATTGAGTTTTGACTGTTAGTTCAGCCAAAATTTAAAAGAAACGGATTAACTGTAACGTTTTGCATACTTCAGACAACTGACTTCACCCCATAAAAATGAATTTCTGATCCCAATGTTGCACACTCGAGCTCCAGACTATGAAAAAATAAACTCAAGCAGCAGAGAATTTTGGAGTTAGGCTATGGTTTCAGACAGAAATGACAATATATTGGTTCACTGCTGCCTGGCACCCCTCCTCACCCCTTCTTTCAGTCACACTGGCCCATGAAAGAGTCTGAACTGTCACAAAATAACCATCAGCAGTACGTGGTCCAGTAGCAGCATAGAGTTTAGTGACGGCAAGCTGTTAGGACTGGCTCATTACTTCTAAGAGAATGGTATCCTAAACATGGGCTTGGAGAATTTGCTGGTAGGCTGAGAAGCTATTTATCTGCTAGCATGGTTAGCTGAGACCCACACATTGTTTTGAAGTAAATGAGCATTTCCACAGGAGCAGCAGGAGAGAATTCCTGAAAACTTCTTCCTATTTAAAGACAGAAAGTAAGGACATGAAGAACTGCTTAACATCCACTATACAAGGGCATACGTCAACTTGGTTTAGTTCCTCTGTTTGAGGAAGACACAGTTTCAATAAGAGGGCCCTTGCCTGCAAACAAGAGCTACTAAGCAGAGACCTGCAAAATCAGTTAACTTAATCTAACTTAATTAACTTAGTTAACTATGCCTAAGGATGCAGCTTAATTTAAAATGAACAGATGTCAGCAAGGAAGTCAACTTAGTCACAATCTGTCTTATTAAATACTACTACTTGGTGTTTCTCTGCTAAATATACTGTCAAAGACATGTATGTGGGGCTAATAGAAGCAAGAAGGGCAAGTACACACTTCTGGGTTTTCAAAGAACTAGTATGGCTGCCAATAATTAACTTAGTCATTGGGGTACTGTTTGCTGCTCAGTAATCTAGACTTGTGGTAATAACCAAAGAATACACATGTATGTAAAATGAAAGTGACAATGTTTTTGTTTTTACACTTTTGTGGAAAACCTACTTGGTTTGAAAAAAAAAAAAACAAAAAACTAGTTGCTCTCAGCCCTGCAGATAAAGATTTTTAGCTTTACATGTTGTTATGAATAAAAACAGACTAAGCACGGAACAAAAGTGAGTTCAGCTAATATTTTCAGAGCTGTACTACAGGAAAACAAAAAGGTAATGTAAACAGGGATGTCTAAGCATGCAGGAAGGCTTCTTGTCCAGAAAAGCTTTTCCTTACATTCGTTCTCCAGTTGTAACTACACAACAGTTACATATTAAGACATTCCAGACTGTGTATGTATTTAAAAACACTGATTTCAACACCATACAAGATAACACTAACAAAATCACATGGCTAAGGAAGCATAGATTAATTTGTTCTTCTGGGCTATTCACCTGGATTCTGTAAATAACGTCATCCTTTTTGGCTTGCATTTGATTTGCAGGGCTTGCATTACCACCCGACTGAGTTTCAGTAGCATTACTTCCTCCTTCTGTCCCTAGAAAGCCCACAAGGGCATGCTGTTTACAGGCTGGGATGCTTTGGCTGGAGCTGCTAGAAGAGGGCAGGCCGTGCTGCGCGCTGACCCCAGTCTGGCCAGTAGGTTCCATTTGGTTGACCATAGATAGGCGGGACTGGATGGATGATGGGAGGTTACGAAGGGATATCTGGCTGGTGGAAGAGCGCCGACAAGGCACAAAGCCTGTTGTGGACGTGCGAAGAGATGAATGACGACTGCCGTAGCAATAAGATGAATGGCTAGCTACTGAGGCACGGGCAGGGGAATGTCTCACAAGGCTTGACTGCACAGAGTGAGAACTGTGACTGGTGCCTAAAAATAAAGAGATACAGAATCAGAAGAGCTTGATAAAGCCTCCCACACGCATTAGATTTATGATACACACAAGTTTTAGCACTTAGGTACAAAATTGATGGATTGAATCAATAGCTGAAACAGTGGTACTGCAGGAAAGGGTACCCGCTGGACTTGTAGAGCAGACTATTTGAGTACATTTAATTCATCACATCTTGGAATCCCATATTCTGTTCTACTCACAATCCCTGCAAGACAAATAGCTCAAAAAAGTGCTTCTGCCTTGCTCTTTCCACATTAAGAACTTTTTCTTAGTGTTAAAGTTCCCAATACTGAAGATAGTATAGCAGGTAGAGACATTCATGTTTCAGATACAAAGAGCATCTTTCAGATGCTCAAATGAACATCCAAAACTGGATCAGAGAATTTAATGCAAACAACTGTTTTTTAAACATGAAGAAAACTTTAACACATTTTATGTGGAAAAAAATAGTTTGCGTATTAGTGTTATTCCTATATTAAGCAACTGTATATACCTCTTAACAGCTGCAAACCTACATGACGTTGTGTAAAAATCAAAAAGTTTCAGTACACTCAGCTCCATACATAGTTCTATTCTTTAAGCAAAGGCAGCATTTATAAACTTTCTTCTCAGTTTTACTGCTTATCATCTCACTAACTTCAGATCAGTACAGATTCAGCTAGAATTAGCTAAAACACTATAAAAATAGACAATCCATTCTACTGTATAAATAAGAACTAGAAAGAATCACAAAGTGTCAAGTTTAACCTTAGCAGACAGTATGACAGAAGTTAAAAGATCAATCAAGCTGTAGAGATGTGTTGCAAAACGTTACTTAAACTATTTTGGCAGTGTAACTGAACTCTTGGTTAAGTCTCTATTTAGGAACTTTCCATTGCACAAAACAGCACTGTAGTTTGAGATGAATCCAGCAGGTGTTAATAATACATAATCAAGGTTGGTTTGTTTGGCTGGTTGTCTTTTCTTTTAGCCTAGGCCTGATTCAAAGAGCAGAAAAGCCAGTTCTGGCTATAGGATTGTACTTGCAGAAGATTATCTTGTTTTATTTTAATGATACCTAGAGTAGCTGGATGAGTTGGTGGGTGAGCTGCAGGAAGAGCTGTGGGATGAGGTGCAACAGGAGGGTGCTGTACTGCTCCAGGTCCCTGCCCCGTAGTTGCATTCCCTCCTCCTTGTGACATGCTGCTCTGCGACTCGTTGATGGTGGCATTGTTACTTGTGCAAGAAGCCCCACCTCCAGCATCTGAATCTTCAATATTTCCACCACTGTTACAGCCAGCTCCACAACCTTTCCTTAGTCTGAAAACATAATGCAATTGACATTAAGTCAGGCCACCTGAACATCAGGATTCTAAAAAAAAGTACTTTATGATGACAAGAAAAAGGCTTTACTCAGCACAATCTGTAGAGAAAAATGTATCTGATATTAGGGAATATTATTTTCTCAGAATAGACTTTGTAAGTATAAATGTTGTTTTCTAGGAGATTGCCATTTTCTTCATGACAGCCATTCAAGTAACAGTTATGATAAGCCAAGAGTTTAGATAAAATAGCTTTTTAAAAAAAAGCCAACTCTGAAGTGATAAAATTCTCAATATAAAATGCTGGAAGAACATCTTGGTTATTTTATATTAGTTTAATAAATTTATGCTCTTTAACATATCACTCATACATGTAGTCTTACACTGCAGAAGTCTTTTGTCTATTTAGATGAGCAGGAAAACAATATTTACTGTTGCTGGGTTTTGTTTTAATTTATTTGGTTTCTTGTTACTTTGAGGGACTACTCACAGTTGTTTGAAACACATATTGCAATTATTTGAATCATGAAGTTTTGTATGACTTTTGAACATTCAGATAACAGGTTAGCCAACACCTTCCATGGATATTATCATAAAGGCTTTTCATCAGGTAGTTTGCACTAGTAAACTTCTGATGGACACAATACAGCATATTCCTTCTTCCTTTCAATTGCTACTTTTTACTCTTCCTTTCTTTCTGTCCCACCCAAAATACACCAAGAAATTCCTTCCAATTTTATTCGCCCCTGGGATCCAGAAAAGCTTAGATGCAAACACTGCTCTGTGTTACTCTTTTCACCTGTTGTGCTATCCACAGCCAGACAAGCAGATGGTGATAGAAGACATACACCACAGACTGTAATAAACATGGCACATTCCAGGGTGAAGCAGCATGTTCTGTTCTGATGTGCTGTAGATGTCTAAGTGTAAATATGACCATCAGAACTGCATCAAGACTGCTGCCATTGATGCCTTTGCAGCCACTGTCGTAAGGGGCCAGAAGTGAAGTAAAAGTTCCTATGGCCTATGAAATGCATCACAGCAAGAGTTTGTATTGAGCTACCAAGAGGTGAATGGAAAGTAAATCACACTATTACTAGTTACTTGTTCTAGCTCTGACATACAGGATATTTATAAGCATTCATACAATTCTGAACAATAATTAAAGCTTGAGTTATTACATATAGGCATACTCTAACACCATTAATATTGGCACTTGCACACTGCATGTTTACCAGGCAGTAATTCTGTTTTTCTGATTAGACAGTAAAATTAACAATACCAAAAAAGTAACACAAGTTGCATTGTCTCATCAGATCTGACATTAGAACTGTAGTAGTAATTCTTGCACCCAGACTTTGTCCTCTGTTTTGTTCTAAGCTGTCACTCAGTTTGTAGCTTAATTCTTATATGCCTTGAAGATCAACTCATTCTGCCAGGGTTAATCTTCAGTTTAATCTCCACTTATCATATTCTACAGATGTACTCAAAATAAAAGTTAAAGCTTGCTTTAACGCAACTGAATACCATAAATTGTGCCCTTCTGGCATGTACGAGACTAGTTAATGACATGGCATCGTGAATACATAGTGAGAACTCACCATTTTTCCTCAACTCACCTGTGCCACGTAGACACTATGAAGTTTCTTATATTTCCTAAGCTGATAGCTCCCCCAAGAATCTCCTTAAGCTGTTCATGACTATCTGAATAGGAAGTAGTCAAAGGTGAGACATAGATGGGGTATCCAATTGGCTGGTCACAAGAAGAGTTGATCATATTCCTCAGAGCTTGTTTTGCATTTTGGATACTTCCTCTTTCTGGATTGCGATTGCGCAGGAAGACAAGTTCCTGCTGTTGTCCTGCCCACAGGCCACGCACACACTCCTTATTCACCTGCAAAAGAAGCAGCCAAGTAAGAAGGCTGTGTCAAAGTGAAACAGGGAGAGCATGAGCAGACTGCTCTGCCTTTTACAGATTTCTACAAGTGTACACGTAGAACTACACTACAGAACTACAACCATTCATATTCACTAAAAGGCTGAACTGACAGATAGATTTGAAGTCAGGAACTGATTTCCTGATGAAATACTTCTATGAGATGAAGCTGCCCCAGCAATGATAGGCCAGTAACAGTAAGGTAATGATCTGAGTTAACATAACAGTTTAGTATAATTAAGATATACCACGACATACTGTCATTTTGTGGAATGTACACAGAGCTTACCTTAATGACCCTGAAACTGAGATATCGCTTATTCAGCATAATGATTTTATATTCGTTGGTGCCATCATCCATCACATGACGCAAGGCAAGTAGGGAGGGAGAATTGGAAAGAACAGCACTCCTCCAAGCAGGGTCTCCTTCATGTGCTATAACTAGATTTTCTTCGTGGGTTGTTATGGCTTCATAGAGGACAGAAGGATCATCATATTCATCTGGAGAAGTGAAGTGATCCTGTTTCCAAGAACATGTTTGGTAAGGTGTGAATGACATTTCAGATGTAACTACATATAAAAAGAAAACTCACACCTCAGGAAAGGTTTGTTTCCTATAACTTAAAAATAATGATTGAAACGAGCTGCCTATTATTTATTCAAGTAAGTTTTTTTAGTTCAGTTTTACACTGGATTTATAGGCTCACAGAATGATTTGGGGGTGGAAGGGACCTTAAAGATCACCCAGTTCCAACCCTCTGCCATGGGCCAGGACACCTCCCACCACACTAGGATGCTCAAAGCCCCACCCAGCCTGGCCTTGAACATCCAGACACCAGACATCCACAACTTCTCTGGACAAGAGATTCTAGTTAATATTACATATATTCATATTGAAACCAAAATGCTTTTGCTGGCAGCCTTTTTGTTTACTCATAAGTATTCAGCTGCAAAACTCGCCAAGGTAAAGCACTATTAAGGCTTGCATGAAGATGCTACAGGAAGAAACATGGTAAGTTTTATCTGTATTTTCTACTAAAAAGTTCATATTAATTCTTCATGACAGACTATTTCAGCAACAGATACTATCACACAACTTGTATTACTGACAGTCAAGTAAAACCACCAAATTTGCAAGTTCAATTCAGTATTCAGCCATGTTACTCTCAGATAAAAATGGAGGGGCTAATAGCTAAATTCCCAACCCTGCCCGAAGCCTCAATATGGTATTACATTGCAAGTGAATAAAATCCCATCATAGATTAATAAAGTTATGTTCAGAAAAAACTGTTAGTATTCTTCAATGTTTATATTTTCCTCATTTTATTCTGTGACTTAAACCCATTTTAAACGGTAGCCCAAAATAACCGAGAACATTTCTGAATTGTTCCAGGTGTACTTCTGCAGCTTTCAGCCAAGATTTTGCAATTATTCCATTTTGCAACATGTACTTTTAACACTTATATGCATTCTGTTAAATTCAAGGAGTTCCTTGTGTTATGTGAAGGAGTTGAATCAATCACTGCCAACTTTGGGAGACTTTGAAAATGTGCAATGAAGGCAAAAACCGCAACTCCAATTACTATTAAAAAAGCTCAGTTAATATTTACCTGGTTGCTATTACTTTCAAGCACTGTTCTTCTAGAGTACTAACGCTTCCCCCCACACACAGCTCCAAGAACTTATTGCTCACATTTCTTGCACTTGCTAACCTTAGTTAACAGACTTGCTAGAGAGAATTCAGGACTGTTCAGCTTCACTCTCACTAAAAGACCAACCACAATTTCATCTTATTGAAATGCAAGCTGTTTCTTCTCACCCAAAACTTTACTGGCAGAATGAATGAATAACACTAAAGAGCCTGTTACAACACTTCAAAAGAAAAATTAAAAGCACGACTCTCATTGGACAGCTAAAGAGGGCTATGCAGCTTTGAATAGCATGATAACCATGTAAGCCAGATACATATTTGTGGAGAGGGGGAGAGGGAGGGAAAATATCAGATTGATTGTTCATAACAGAATTATCTCTAGACAGATATGAAGCAGAGTATGAAATACTCTGATCCACGTTTGATGTAATTTTCAAGCTCTGAGCATAAACTGCATTCCCTTTTTCTCTACATCACTTTCCAGATGAGCTGTAATAAAACAAAGGACAATATGGGATGTTTACTCATTTTCAATTGTCTGCTTCTGTAACATGCACTTTTTTTTTTGGGAGGGATTTTTATTTTTCTCCCTCTACTTTCCCTGGAAACTTGGATCTTTTAATCTGATGTCTCAGTGGTAAGGTGTGATGATACAAGGCCAAGTGTGCTGGCTGTCTTTATATACAGCACTACCTCCGCCTACATATCTTTAGACATTAATTTTTTGGGGAAAATGGTCATCCAAGCTCATCAATAAGAGCTGAGTGCCCTGAGTATCTCTCTCAACATTTTACCTTTAAAAGGGAGAATATACAGAAATAAAGAGCTGGGGACAGTTTCCTGGCAAATATCTCACCTGATGTAGTTTAAGTGACATTCGTATTCCAGGAACGACTACCTTCCTCAGCAATTCCATGTCAGCAAAGATCCATTCATCTCGAATTGAAGATATACGAAAGTCACCCTTAAATAGGGCATGTAGGCCATACAAGAAGGATTCCAGGTTACTGTTGAGAGGAAGAGAAAAGTCAGCCCAAATATTAACACAAATACTAACATTTCCACAATTATCATTGACAAGAGCACAAAATACTATGCTGTACAGAAAGACACAATTCTTCTCTATAGAGAAGAGAAGACCGGAGGAAGATGGAACATATGCATAAACATGTGTAAACAAAGCCTAGACACGAGGTGTCTATGTACACTAAACGTGATGAAACCACATATGCAACAGACTGTATTTATATGAACTACAGTAAACAAATTCTGAAAAATGCCTGATTTTATTCTGGAGATTATTAAAAGATGAAACTTTTCAGGGAGTATACCATAGTGGACCAATCAAAGAGGAGATGGAGGTGTAGCTTCACTTGTGGATGGTTTTAGCACTGAATACAAGTTTCAACAGCTTCTTCATACTCAAAGGGATTATTTCCTTTTATGAAGCTAACAGAGTGAGAAATCAAATGCTCCAAAAATTCTTGTGACTGTGTATCTGCAAGACCTTAATGGGACAATTCGCTGGTACTTAAAAAGAAACAGTAAACTGTTTCTTGAATACAAAGAAAAACAAAGTAAAATAGTGTTTTTGTTTGTTTTAAGTCAGTATCCAGCTAACCAGTAGCTTCCACATCTGATTGTATCTAGTTACTTTGTTTAAAAAACATCACCTTGCAGTTTCCTGAAACACATAGCTATATTTACATTGGCTTTCTAAAGCATGTTGAAAGTGTCATTCTACAAGACAGAGGTTTCCGCATAATGAGAGAGTTGAGCTGAAGGAGACCTGTACAAAACTGTTTACTACAGAGCCACCTAAAACATGAAGCTTATCACAGTAGTCTGCTTTAAGTTCCATCAAGATGTATGCGTTGATTTTAGCAAGCCATCCTCTTCTTATTTACAAGTAGGGTACACACTTGGAGTGGCGAAAAGGAGCACACTTTCAGAACTCAATTGGTTTGAGTTTTTCCATCAGATATCACTGGTGCTTTACCACACCAGAACTCACCTTTCATCAGTTCTATAAAACAAAATGCTTGAATTCAAGTTACCCCTTTTGCAGTTTTTCAATTATGTTTTGCTGGCTGTTAGAATGAAGACAGGTTATGTGGCATATCCATCCAGCTTAAGGAAGGATGAAATTGTATTTTATTTTCTTTCATGAAGAGATGTTTATGCAACACCTAACCTAGGAATCCAGAGCAATTTTGAGAAAGGCAAGCTTAGAACAAGATTTTATTACCTAGACATATGATGTGAAGCTGTTCCCAATGCTCTCCGCCCCAGAACACACAGTCCATAACAGAGTGTAACAAGGGGTGAATCCTTACTTGAATCCAGTGGCTTGCAGTAAGGAGGGAAAAAAAAAAAAAAGAGAGGGTGAATGGAGTGAAAGAATTGCCACAGAACTGTTTCGCCTAAAGGAATAAAAAGCCACACAAAAAATTATCTATGTAAGCGTACCTACCCCACCAATCACTTATTCAGTTTTTAATTAGGAATTCTTTTTTAAAAAAAGTCTTGCAAATACTCTGCATATTTGCAAAGGCAGACACCCATACTATATATGAAAAAAGAAACAGTAAGCTGAACAGATGTAAGCAACTTTTCTCATGGATACTGTGTATGTTGTATGAAAACTTGCTGATTAGCAAGATTATGGCATTAAGACAAAATATTTTTAGTGAATAACATGGATTCTGATTTAGTGGTTGGGAGTATATGATTCTGAGTTAATTGAAAGTTTCCCCAGACTACACCTTATTCAAGGAGACACTCATCCTCAGCCCAAAGCCATTTATTTGTAGCTCTAAAAGGTATATACTGACCTACAAAATAGTAGCATGCATCTAAAAGATTAAGTCTGATTTTCAATACCTACACAAAATGCTTCACAAGATAATCACTTAATAAAAGAAAAAGACTTTCTTTGGCTTTCTTTAAGATGGGCTACTTAATCATTCAACAAGTGAAATCAAATTATATTCCTGTTCTTTAATCTCAGTCAATTCTTGCTCATTCTCAAATGCAATGCTGCTTAGAAAACATTACATACAGCTTTTTGTAGAGTCGAAGCATTCTTCTACTGACATACTAGTGCCCTTATTTAAAGGGTGGGAAGATTTGGAGAGAGGAAACAAATTGGATATGGGATGATCGTCCACAAGTCAAGAGTTCCAGTGGTTCAAAGCAGAGGTATAATATGAATGCTAATAAAGAAGTAGTTAATCTTATCTGGTGACAGGTTTCTATTTTAGGGTTACTTTGGAAACATTAGCATCTAAACACCCAACATTACCTTTCTCTATTCAGATAAATGGCTGAGCAAGTTTCTACTGATTCATTTGATCTGATAACTGTAAAAGGCATTAGGGGACACAACTTCTGTAAGCAGTATACAATGTAGTTTCAATTCAAATCTCAAGAGCAGATGATCAAAAACAATAACCCATGTATTGATGTTTCAATTATATATTCATTACTTGAATTTTATGCATATATAAAATACTAAGTCAAGCCAACAAGGAAAAAAATGAGAATCCTCAAATAGCAAACACCTTTCCTCACATACTCATACCTACCTTTTCTCTTCGAGAGCAGCAGTATTCTATCCAGTTCAAATAAATCATACAGAAACTCTCTCTTGAGATCCCTGCCAGACGGTGGTCATAATCCTCATCAATATTGGGGTTAAATGTTGGGTCTACATCAACATAATTGCGGTCTGTGCACAACCGCAGTCCTTCCTGCATGGTCTCATTAGCTAACCATTCCTCTAACTTGGGGGAAGTTGTGACATAATAGATGATTCCCTGAAACAGTAGTAAAAATACATGAATCAGTATTGCAATAAAAAAAGTTAATCTCAAATTTTTTCAACTCATTCATGTATTTCCTCGATAACAAGCAAAAATGATACATAAGTGTTTATTTAGCTTGCAGATGCAACAAATTTGGTGGCACAGAAACACAATACAGGTTTGTATACATGCGTATTTTTCAGAGACTATCAAGAGTTCGAAAACATGCACAAGGGAATAAGGAAAAACTGATTGGACAGGACTCACTGATTTTGAAGAAAAACAAGTAAATTGGTGTTTTTATGTAGTGAAAATTGACTCATTAAATTTCTTATTAAATTATTAAAAATAACTCAAATATTAAAAACAAAACAGTTTAATACATTTCTATTTGGAGGAAAAAAGCACTTGTGTGTATGTGCCTTGGAAATATTCCAACATGAATTTTTTTCAGCTCTGAAAGCGTATCTTACAACAGATTATGAGTAGTAGGTAAATAGATTATGTGAGGTCTACAGAAAAAAATCTGTGAATGTTTTTTAAACAGGAGAAAACCCACAAAGATGGCTATGGACAGCTTTTGAACACTGAAGTTGCTTGGCTTTCTCTAAGAGAAACATACCAGTTACTTATTTTTTCATTTACAACACAGCTATTGCTTTTGAGTAATAGCCTTTCAGCTTCTATTCAAGTCTCAGCTAGAAATAGCATCTTCTCTTTGTCAAGACTACATGGTCGTTTTCCTACGTTTTCCTATTTCACCCAAATATCAAGTAATTAGTACAATAAACTCTGTCCTTTGATAAAGCTGTTTATACAACTATAACTTGTATCAGATTCTATGATCCTCTCACAAAAACTATTAGAAGTTCAAGGCATTAAACAGCTCCTGGCTACCTCCCCCCAAGTTTGTACTAAACTGAATTATACCTTCACATAGTAAGTGGTGAGAATTTTCCGGAGATCAAAGACTTGAAGCATGGAAGCTGCACTGTTGTCAGTGATACTATAACCCTCCAGAACATACTTTGTCACAAGCACTTCCCAAGCCAGCCAACGTTGTCCAAAGGCAGCATTAAAGGAAAGCATGTGAGGGAGGTGGCCAGGTTCACAGCAACAGAAACCTTCATCTTCTTCTACACCTTCAGTGATGGCCTCTACTTCTCTTTGCTGACAATAAGTTCCTTAGGAGAAAACAGAAAAAAATAAGAGAAGAAAGAGTTAAACACTTGATACCATTGTTTTAATGTTTACTTCTATTTACAATTGTTTAGAACCAAACCAGTCTCCAATTATGTTTCTGTAACAACAGGTTAACTCCCTGCCAATGAACAAGAGGTGGAATAGCATATTCTAGTTAGGTCACACTATGAATGAATTATCATAGCCATTGCACTCAAATTGAAAAAGATGTAGCATCAACTCTGTTAGAGGGAGCTAGTTTTCCCTCACAAGGGGTGGGAGGCATGAAGAGACCCTGAAGATCATTTTCAAAGCAATTAATTCACAGGATGAAAATAACTGAAGTTTCCAGAGCAGAAGGCTACTTTATGGCATAGACATTTAAGGATGTATAGTACACTCACCTCTGAATTCAAGCCCTCTGAGCTGGAAGGTGACCAAGCCATTTCCTATCTCTATAAGGTGTACTAGTGCATTGAGGTAGTCAGAGGCTAGGATGAAGCAGTCCCCAGTACTGTAGTTTCCCCACCGACCCAATAACAAGTCTCCACATAGGCTGTGCTGAAGGGAACGGGTTAAATGTTCATAGAAGATTGAATTCAGGTTGTTATCATCTGAGCCTGCAGAAAGATTCATTTGAGTTATCATTTAAGTATTCAGCAAAACCTCAAGCTTGGTTGTTGATTATGAATTCACTTCACGTGCTACGTTTTTCTTAATACTAGTGTTGTTTCCAAGTCATCATCTCCCTGTTCCTCCTCACCCTGCCCCAATTTTTGGGAGACAACTACTTCAAATTAACATTAAGTTAAGCTTAAGACTTTTGACCAACATTTTTTCCTTCTTACTCCTCCATTTTCCTAATTATTTCAGTTTTACTCATGTATTTCCCATCAATCTATTCCGTATAATAATGTTCAAAAGCAAATGAGCACAGAAGCTGCTCCATAATGACTGTTGTAGATGTCTCATCACCATGACATTGAGAAACTCAAATAATGCTTGACTTTTTAGTTACTTAAGAATAAAAAAGTTAATGCATACTATGATTATAAATGAAGAAGTAAAGCAGAGACACAAAGGTAGCGGGGAAAATGGAAAAGTGTACAGGAAAGTAGAGAATAAAGCAAGGAGAGATGATGGAGAAAGTAACAGGAGACAACAGAATGGTTTTGGAGAAGAATCACATGCAAATTGAACACGAATCATCTATATCTTCATTCCTCATGAGCAAGAGAGAGAAACTGCGTGGTGTATATATGATAATTAAATAAAAAAAAGGACTAGGAAGGTTACCTGGATTTCGATCAAGCTGTGAAGCCAGCCTTGTATTTGAATGATCCACACGCTTTGTGCTGAAATGAAAATTGCACAATACTGTAATTTTGATGTTTAAAAAAAAAACAAACTTTAAATTGCCTATTTCTGAGCACAAGTTATCTACGAAGCTAAAGTAGATACTGATCAGCTTCTACACTATTTCAGAAACAAGTTCATTCAAAACATTCAGTGCTCTAAAACAATTTTCTTTGGGGAAAATAAAATAGCTCTTGAAGATGAACACTTATTTTGACACAGTTCCAGGTTTAAAAACAAAGTACGCAAACTTGAAAGGTCTTATTTCACCTACTTGTAGTCTCTCTCCCAGAATTTGACAGGTCTGGCATAAGAAGTGATAAATATTGCACTTCCCAGGAAAGGATTCAGTGGAGTAGAGAAGAAAGCTGACACAGCTGCTTGGACAAACAACATTGCAGAATCTGTAGGATAAGGATTAAGGAAAGCAAAGCAGCAAAAACTTTTTTCAGTCTTCTATAGTTGTATATTAAATATACAGCAACACCAAGTAAAAGCAAAACAATTTCCAAGAATTTTTGTGCAGCAACGTTTTTACAATTTCCTGTATATTGCTGTATATTGTTTGCTGTATATTAAATATACAGCAACACCAAGTAAAAGCAAAACAATTTCCAAGAATTTTTGTGCAGCAACATTTTTACAATTTCCAGCTACAGAGAGCATTGTTCTTGCTTTTACAAACAGAAATAAGTGACAGTTTGGCATTGGACATGCTGGTAATTTTCTGAAAATTCTACAAAGAATACTAACTTAATATTACATTCAAACCAGTCTACACAAGCAATACTCAAAATCCTAAATCATATAGCTAGTGACTCTTGAGAAAGGGAAATGACTGCCAGAAAAAAAGCTGACACTTTCAGAATGAAATAACTCCTGCTTTATGTTTCTTTTATGTTAGAATTCTGTTCCTGCTTTATCTGCTAGCGTAAAACTCACATCACTGTAGCAAGGTAGAAAGCATGTACAGTTTTTCATTAACGCTCTTCTGATAAGCCTGCTCATTCAGTAGATATAGCCCATAATACATAACCATTATAATGCAACGTTCAGAATTCCTAAGACATGACTTCACAGAAAGTCAGCATTTTTAAAGGATACGTGGCACAGCAAAGGGCTGGGCAAAAGCATGGAAGGCAGATCCCCACGTGATCTGCCAGGGAGCAATGTAGGTATATACAAATCTCAACTTATAAAAGAGTTCCCAAAGCTGTGGAAAAGAAATAGAAGAAAAATAAGTAATTTTGCTAAAAATCAACATGCTTTGTAATAAAGCAATATATCCCGTGGAGTTTACTCATTCCCCTAGAGTTCTTTCTGGTCTACCAGAAACCTTTGGACTTACAAAAAGGATGCAATGAGGAAGCAAGTGACACAATATGCACTACATTGTTCTACTAACAGAAACTCATAAGATTTTTAGAAAGATGCATATGCTGTATCAAGCAAACATAAATGCTTTGAGAAGTCTTAAAGGTCTTATAGAATATTGATTGAAGTGCCAATAGGACTATGGATCTGGATTGGATCAGTTATCAGTTAAAAGCATAGACAGTTTTCCTTTCTCGATGACCAGAAAAAGAGAGTTAGTTACCTTGCTGAAGAGTATGGACATGAAGAAGAGATCTAGCAGCATGGTCTCAGTAAAACTTTTGTAATCAAAAGTAAAGAAGAGCACTGTGAAAATAACAGTGACATACTGGCACGTTGGGCTACTGAATGATGAACGCAGTAACTTCAAGCCAGCTATTGTGATCATTAAAGCACCCAACCTGTAAAGGAAATTCACAGAAAAGTTATTTATCTGCTGTCTGAAGGGGTTTATAGGCCACCTAAATTGTTGCCATCTTACAATGCCAATCTCTAACTCAAGGTTTAGACTTGGATTTGCTTTTGTTCATTTGTCTTGCATGGTGGTGGTAGCACCTGTATTAGTTTTATTTACTCTTTAAAGACAATTTCAGACTTTTTTTTTTTAAGAGGTTACTATCTAAGCCTATCAGCATTCTCAAGACAATTTAGGTTCAAATGATTAGTATTATTTGAAAAAGTCCTGCTAAAGAAAATCAAAGGTGAAATATCCCTGTACTTTGAACATAAGCCATTAAATTTAGGTCATCAATGTAAAGATGCAAAAATGCTGGAATTGCTCTAGATTAATCAGCAAGAGAATGTTACTGAACACTGGATTACTTCCAACACAACTACACTGATCTAACTTATACTGGGAGAAACACAACAGTGATTCCTCCTCCACCTCCCAGAGCTACTGACAGATCAGATGGTTATAAAAATAACATTATGTAAATGGCAATACTCCTACCAAAGCCCTGTAAAGTGACAAAATTAATTAACCTAATGCAAGAACTTAATAGGCCAGGGATTGAACTAAAAACAAAGCAATAAAGACCACCACCACCAATACACACACCTAAAAAAATGATTTAGTTTTAAGGTGTTTTTTTTTCTTACAGTACTTCCATTTTAAATCAACAGAACTTCAAATCATACTCGGACTACTTGATAGCATTTTCTACTTACTCAGTATCCAGTTTCTTTGGACTAGCAATATTCTTAGCGCTGCTACTCAGCTCATTGAGGACTATCAGTGGATAGATAACATTTTTCTCTACAAAAAGGAGCCAAATGTGAAGTTTCTCAAACCACATAACATGTGCAGCATCTATCAGGAAATATTAAAAAGAAGAAATCAGATTGTCAAATCAAACTCAAGTAACAGAATCTAAATTCTTGATCCAAGTCATTTATGATTATCTAAATGAATAGTTTTTTCTTCATCATTTAGAGTACAACTTTACTGCTCAACATGTGAACAGTATCAATAACAATCAAGTCTATGTCAAGCTCAAGTATCCAACAGCATTAACTATATCTAAGCCTCTGAAGCACCTGAAAACTCAGTATCTTAAAGAAATACCTAGTGAACAAACACTCCAACTTCGCTAAAAATTATTTAAAGCGATCATTAACACAAATTCAAAACTTAAGATTTTGAAGACTGTGTGGAACTGCTCTGAAATACTGTAAGCACATGTAATACATTTTCGTCATGCTTTGATTCCATGAGGCTTTATATATCTCCGAACTGACGATGATCTGAGAAACTTAGACATAACTATATCGTATGTCATGAAATGCTCCACGAGAGTATAACAATAAAGCAAACATATGAAGCATATAAACAGCTAATACAAGTTAAGTCAGCTACAACCGAAAATTCAAAAATAGCATCAGTAATGATACTTACTTCGGACTTCAAACTGATAGTATTCCTTGGTTTTCAACAATGGGTGAGAAAAGCAATGCCAAGGAAGTTGCTTTCGGAGTTGAGGCAGAACATAATGGGTCACAAAGCCTACCGTACCCACCAATGCATAGAGAACATAACTTAAAATAGGCTAAACAAGAGAAGAATTGAACAAATTTAGGTTTGTGTTTTATAAAAAAAAATAGAAATCTTTCATTAATAACAAAAACTTTTGAGCATTTTTTCCTCATTCCAAAATGACTGACACTAACTTATCTGAGACAGAGTAGGAAAGAGAGAGCATTTTGTGTGTTAGAGACTCAAATAAAAGTACAGAAGGAAAAACAAAAACAAAAACCCACACACCTGAAAAAGGAAGATTTCAAACACATGAATGTGTTTGTGAAGTGAAATGTAAAGATCTTTCATGTACTTGGTACTTGTCACACTATATATTTAAAGACCATCTAAAACTAGTCAGGAGAACGTTGCATACGAGTATTATATAGCATTAGAACATTTGTATGCAGAAAACATTGGCAGATTTGATGAAACACCTTACCTGTAAAACTGTAAATACTGTACTGACATGAATTGCAAAATAGAGTACACCGATGACTATACACACAATCAGGTCAGACTGCAATCTTTCACTCTGGAAATTGAAAACAAAGTAACTTTAGAAAACGCCAGCTTTGGTTTTTCTCTTCATAATCTTAATCCTCACCAGAAATAACAGTGAAACTGCTTAAAGGATTTTCAAATGGTGCCAGTGTTAATTACTTCCACTGAAGTTATAAGAAATTTCACAAGGTAAATCTTATGGCCAAGTGCATTAGTTCAAGGAAGTTAATAACCACAAAGACACCTACTCGAAGTGGGAAAAGAAGTTAATATACACAGTATCTTCTATCCCTCTCATTCTGGACCATGAGGGGGTATAAGGTTTCCCTCTATAGCACTAAAGAAAGAGCTGGAAGGGCTAACCAAATTTCCCATTTATGATCTATGAATTGCTATGGAGCAATTAAAAAACTCTGGAAGACCGCTGCCTAGACAAAGCTAAGTATCTGGCAGAAAAACAATAATGCTCTCTCTCTTTTGTTCCCCCCCCCCCCCCCCCCATCTCCTCTGCAGAAGGAGGAAGGATAGCTTTAAAATGACCCTGAGAAACGAGCTTGAATTTTCTATTGTCCTTAAGAGAGGAAAATATTTGTTGGGAATGGGAAGAAAACAACAAACCGATTAGTGCAAGACTGAGTCACAAGAGGGCGATACATACCCAGGGTCACTTTAAGTGAGAATCTTCCTCGTAGTTTAGACTTGTTCCCACTCTAAACACAGCATTAATAATTTTCATGCCAGGAAAGCATTATGAAATTAACTACTCTAAAACTGGCAAAATAAGTTACTTGCAGCAGTTACTGCTTCAAGATCCAAAATTCTTGGCACATAGCTTATTTTTTAAAAATCAGGATTTCTTGAAAAACACTGAAAGAATACATCACGATCGTCTTTCAGCCCTCGCACTCTCTAAGCAACTAAGATATGGTTTGAGTTAGAGCTCCTAGGGTCTACCTCTCAGAGTAATGGTAAAAAGACTGCAGTTTCTCTACTTTAAATGTCTAATTGCAGTTTCTATACATTAGATCTTGTTGTGCTTGTCTGCTGCATGCCTATTTATACAGTTACTCCCCTAGAGACAGGACCCATGCAAGGTTAAACAACCGTTTGACCTTTCTTTGTCTAATTGAATTTCCTGTGTCTTTTACTTACTATTCCATTGCATGAAAAAGAATTATGTGCTGAAGTAAATGGAAGAGGTTACATCTGATCTTTAAAAGCCTTTCCACCATTTTATGTTTTTGCCCTTCTGGAACACAAACACACAGCTTTTGCTCACAATTACTAGAAATACTGAGGTACTATACTATTACTCCTATTAATCTTTCCCAGTGCACTTCCACAAAAAAAAAAAAAGCAAGTATCTCTTGTTATTGACATGAGCTAGAAGAAAATCCAGTGATCCTTCACTGAATATAATACTAGGGAATTCCAGTTGTTCCATGTCTCCATCTAAATAACTTAGATTGCACTATAAACATATTCTTAGTATATTGGTTCCTTTGCAGATTTAAAAGAATTGTCACTTTTATAGGTGGCACTAAAATCGTACAACAGTGTACAAGAAGTTCTGCTTAGAGATTTACCTTTGTAGCGAACAAGGTTTAATAACTAGTTGCATGCATTTTTAGACTATGAAACTGACCCAGTACAATTCCTTAGGCTGGGTGAGCTGCTGCCTGTCAAAGCAAGCATACATTTGCAGTTTCTCTCTCAAATGCTGATTTTTTTAATTGAAAAAAAAGTTACAACTAATTCCATTCTTAAAGATTTCTTCTCTCTAGCATTGTATACTGCATTTTCTTGCATAAAGCTCATAGGTTGCCTGTGTAAAACCTCAGCTCCGGATTGCAGGCTTGTATATGCAGGAATTCACATACAAGTAATACAGAGGGAACTTAACCCTCTAGTACAGCATGGACTGAGTCCTTTTTTTGTTTTTCTTTAACATGCAATAGCAACTTATTTGATATGGGAGCACCACCCTCCTTATTAACAAGGGTGAACCCTTCCCATAACATAAAATGAGTCTTTCCCTTGATATAGATTATCTGATATTTTCCAGAAATATCTAATATTTTATCTAGAAATATCTAATATTTTCAAGAAATTGTTTTTAATAGGTTGTGGGTTATGTAAGAAAGATACATACTGCACTTAAAATTCTTAAAGCTATTTAGACTTGAATATTATATTTGTGCTCTGATATCCAATCCTAATCAACACCATGGTAACTGACAAATGTGACTCAAGTAAGATCCAGACTAATGTTCTACTGATCAACATAAGTAAAGGCTTAGACAACAAAATAAAAGTCTACTTACCACAGAGTTTCTAAGCTTTTCAGGTAAAGGATCTTTCACTTCAGACAGAGGATCCTCAGGGTTTTTGTCTTCAGAATTAGGAAAAAATTTTGATTGCACTAAAGAGCTTAAAAAAAAAAAATCAAGAAAGAAACGATTGAAAAGAATGCATTGTTATTCTTTTAAAAATACATAAAGCAAAGTCAGAAGTTCTGTTAAAGGTTTATTGCAATAAAAAGCAATCCTAGCATATTAGTGCTTTCACATGGCTGAGCTAGTTTACAAAAATGAATGCACAGTTCAAAAAATCCACATGTGGGCTTCAGTTTAAGCTAGTGTTTTCAGCACATCTTTAATTACAGAAAGGTTATAGGTTATTCAGCATAAATGCAGCAGCAGAAAGAGGGCAGCTGACTGGCAATTAGAGAAAAATCAGACTGGCATATAAGTAACTCACCAGAAGTCATAAAGAAAGGTTGTACTTCAAAGGAGGAACCATATGCAAATTTTGAGAATTTTTATTCAGTTACTGAACCAATATGCTACTTCTGATAATGCTGATGACTATCAGATTGGTATTTAACATTGTAACTAATATCTCTTTGCTAATTGCTTCTTCCTTAGGGAAAGGGAACAAACAGTTACTTACAAAAGTACAGAAGGGTCACTACTTTGTCTGCTGAGATGATATGATATTGCCACTAACAACCCACAAAATATGGAGAAGAGAACTGGAATATGCTGCCCATCCCAAGAATCCTGGAGACAGAAATGAAATATTAATAAAAATGAGACAAGGTATTTAACACTTATCTGCCATACAATAATTATATATCACAAAAAGAGAATGGGAAAAAATAACTGTAATTCCACAAATATGAAACAGAAAATTTCAGTCAAAAAAATATTCAGTATTTACCTCTGCCTAACAATAGATCAGAAGCTCTAACACAGTACACACTCCTTAAGCCCACACCATCTCAATCATTTAATTGTCATGAGTTTTCATAAACCTCATGAAGAGGTGCATGCATTCCTTGAGAGCACAAATCCTTACAACTGCACTTTTGACAATTGTTCTGAAAACTCCCAGTGCTGTTTCTAAAATTATTTTTTTCTAATGGACTGAATGAAGATGAAACCAGTGTTCACATTTTATTTTCATAATCTGCACTGGATCTGCAAAGTGGAGACAGCAATTCTTTGCTAAAGTTTGTCTTTAACAGATGCGTTTACAAATGGCTAATGAGACAAATGGACAAATTCACAGAAAGCTAATGATCTGTGGGTGACAGTATCACGGGAGTATTTCCTCTAACAACTTTTTACTATCTGCAGAGTGGAAAAGAACGAGGCCATGCTGAATTTGAAGGATCACATGCTACAATTAATTGTGAACTGAGATCATTTGATCACTGAAAGAGCAGAAACTAACACAGAACCAACACCATACTGTTTCAAACAATGTCATTTTAAGGAAGGAAAGGCTATTTTTTTTTGTTGTTTTGTTTTTGTAGGTAGGCCATACATCTTCACTTTGACACTACAAACCATTTCCTGGCTTTCTTTCAAGTAAACATTAATTTGAAAATACTGTTTATGGTTTACACCACTAGAAAAAAAAAATAAGTGAGCCCTCTTGAGAGGTTAACACATCAATAAACGTGGAGTCTACAAGAAACAAGCCAGTTACATGGCTGTTTTTCAAAAATCAACACAGAATAGAAGGAGTTTTAGGCAAAAACCCAACCTGTAAGCACATAAACAAGTCACACCTTTTAATAGCAAACCTGCTTTGTTCCTACTTTCCATCTTTTCATTGACACCAGAAAGTATAAAATTCTACCACGTTAGACTAGTATTTCTAATTCACTTTCTGCATATTTAAGAAAACAGGAAGCGGAGAACAAAATCCAAGACTTTAACTTATGTTGTTTTTTTAGTATCACTCACCTTCAGGGCACCATAGCACAGTCCATACAACAACGCTACTGCCACAATACTACAGATAAAACTGTAAAGTGCTGCAAGCAGGCTTGTGGTAGCTGAATATAAAAATATCAATACAAATGTAATTAGGTTAGAATATGAAAGAGGTCAGCCCCCTAGTTCTAGCTCTCCTCTGATATAAAGCCCCCAAACCATAGCATGTATTCATAAGTATCTATATACATACAATAGGGGAAAACAGCATTTTTAAAAGAATGATTTATATGGCTTCATTTATCTCTTCATTTATTCAACAGCATTATCACAGGAAAGGTTAACAGCTGCAAAAGAAGCCAGTAAAGGAAGCGTAATTTTCAACAGACTAATGAGGATGGTAATTCTGTCTCAGTAATCAATCAGAAAAACTTTAGCCTTTTAAAAAATAGAGCAGTATTCTGTACGTATAGGGCAGGAATATAGATATGGTACAATTGTGAAGGTTTTTTTAACTAGCTTTTTAACCTGATGGCAGTTCCTAATCTAATGCTTTTGCTGCTAATGTGAAAAAACACACTCACCATTGCCACCAAAGACATGAATATCCAGCTGTTCACAGAGATACATCACAAATGTATTCACCTGAGGCAGGAGACCAATGAAGAATACTATGGGGAAACATAGTGTAAACACTGTGGAAGAAAAATACAGTTGAAAAAGTGGTGAATATGAAAAACACAGCGTGTTAATGGAGTCTTCAGTTTAAGTTCTATGGTACCACACACCATTCAACTTAACTTCAAAGCGTTCCTACCATAATTTTAAAGGAAAATATCCATTATGTAAATCTCTATTCAGTCACTTTTGTGAGTTGTTGAAGTAGAGGTTACATTGACCAATATTCAGAAGGTTTTTGTTTTGTTTTGTTTTAAAAAAAACATCAGCTTTAATCACTACAATAACTCATACAGGCCAATTCAAGCTTTTGGTTTTAGTTTAGCAAAAATCAGAGAAGTATGCTTACAGATTACAAAACTGGTAAGCTTTCAGTCATTGTACAATAGGTTTCCATGAGCATAGCTGCCTGTTTTTAATTACATAAGCAAACAACAGCCACTGATTTAAGAGAAGCCAACCATTTCACCTCTAGGTTTTCTACTACTATCATCTGACAATTTTACTTGTTTTTTCAGGATTTGTGTGGAAAAATAATCTGTGTTGTTCCAATCCGAAATTACACCTTTTAAAATGCAGGTGAGCAAATTGGTATGAACCATTAAAATCTCTGCAAGTTATAGGATTTAAAACAGTAAAGATAAACAACTGATGCAATTTTAAAACACAGAATCATCTGTCCCAACCTATACATATTCCTTGCTTTCCATCTTAAGGAAAGAAAGATGCATGAATAATAACCTGACAACTGTTAACGTTTAGATCCACATGTAATAAGCTCTTAGACCTGAAGCAAAAAGGTAGTGATTGTGCCATGAAAATCAGACTTGTAGCTTCAGTGACCAAAGGAAGAAACTGACTTACAGCAATGTTATAGAGAATCACAAATCTCAATTTTACACTTCTACTTTGATATCCATAGAATGGTTGTGTAATGAAGGTCATCTGATTAGAAAAATCTGCAGTGAGATGAGTACTGAGGAACTAATTTTCTTCTCCTAGTTCTACTTTTGTAAAGTTAAATAACTAAAAGTTGTTTTAAAGCATGTAGGTTCAAGGCTTGGAAAAAAAACATTAAATTCTGCATTTTCTTTACTGATCCAAATTAAGAAATGTATGATTAGTCCTAGATCTGAACTAAATATTTTTCAGAATTCTCAAGTCACACCCTTATCTCAAATAAGGGCTTGAGGAAGTCTATATAGGAGACAAAAACAGTACAGTGCTATTGACTGGTTAAAAAGCTGTTTCGTGAAGGCTTGCAAGTTGAACTGTCTTAGATCCATTGTGGACAAAATAAAAAATTAATCTGGGAATACAGATTTAAACAGCCCAGCAAAAATCCAACATTTCTCATAGCTTTTCAACTCTTTAGTAGGACTGCTCTCTAAAGGGCACCACATAAGAGAACAGAAAAAAACCTGCTTTAAAAGTGGAGCAGATTTTGATAAATTCATTAAGTCTGATTTGTGGAATACATCAAAATAATTGATACCAGTCCTCACTTGTCAGCTGGTAAGGACACAGCAATCATGTTATCCAAACAAAAAGCTTGCTTTGCCCTGCACTTGTGTTTTTCTAACTGCTGTACCTGAGAACTGGGAAAAAAAGCAGCTGAATTTTTTCCTTTGTGCTAACAAAGTGTGTTTGCTACCAGCCAGAACTCTTTGCAATACACACAAAGATTTCTGAAACACTGCTTCAGCAACTTAAAGAGTTGCTTCAAAAGTGTGCACGTGGCTGTTGGGCAGGGCTAACAGCTCTTTTTTTTTTTTTTTTTTAATAAAAAAGGAGAGCTGTTCTGGTGCAAGGTAGCAAAGAAGAGCAAAAAGCAAAACGAAGATTAAAAAGCATTTCACCACTTCAGCCAAGTATTATTAAAAACTCATCAAGATGAACACAGTCTGGTGAAGATGCCAGCACTTCTTTTTAAAACTGGACAAGACTAGGCTCTTTTTAGATATAGCTTGCTTTCACAATACAACATGCCACCTACAAATAAATGCAAAAAAAAATACACATGGAGATACAAGTCTACATTATGGTGATGACTCAAGGTGATGAGAAAGACAACTTCTGAAGTCTGAGCATAAACACAGGAAAAGTGAGGACAGTTTTCATATACCAAATGACCAAAAAAAAAAAAAAAGACTGCTAGCTTAAATTCTTTTTCCGTAACAGATACGGAATGAAGAATGGCAGTGCATGAGTAGCTCCACAAAAGCTATAGAAAAGCACCTTTGGAAATATCTGGACAATGCTGTTCCTAAATAGAAGGCTTAGACCTTTCCCCTCTGGCCATTTAAATATAGATTTACTAACATAAAGTAAAACTGCATGAGGCATGAAATTCAGAATGTTATTAATCAAATGATAAATATTGACCCTAGTATTCTGAGAATTAATAAGTTTTGTTCACCAACTAAGAGTTAAAAATAAAATAAAAATATAAATTAAGACCAAGATTTTCTTTTTCTTGGACAGAACACTGTCCAAAACTAGAAGCAAGCAGTCAAAAGAGTTAACTACTATATTCTTTCATGCACTGATATTTTCATGCAGTTGAAGAGCTGCAATGGAAAAGCAGGTGTGTTCAAAGTTACCCATTAAGATTTAATCTGTCTATAAGGTATTTAAGAAATGCGTCTGTACTGTCCTACCCAACTGTTAAATGCAAATAACCTGCTTTTAAGAGAGCTCCCGCTCATTTGTGACAAGCCTCTCTACAAGAGAAGGGGCTATGGGAGTCTAAATCAAAATTTAATTACTGAGCAGCTAGCTCCATGCACAGGGTAGCATATCCTGGTCTAAGTTAAGGACAAGGAACACCAGGTTCAGGGCTGAGGATGAATGTATTTTATATACAGGAAAAAATCTTCTATTTTAGCTTTTTAGATATGAAACCATTTTAGTTGACATCTCTCTAGTTTGTGAGAGCAAAGCTATAGAAAGGAAGAATTCTTCTATAGATTTCAGAAAACTTAAGTTACTCTTTCCAAAGAAAACTAAATGAACGGCTGTTAGAAAATGATAATGCAGCAATGTCACAACAAGGTGCAAAGTATAAGAAACAGTTATTCTACTGCAGAGAAGCAAACAATTCAAATCAATGGAAGAGTCACTCACCTATAATTAAGTCTCTGGCTGACAGCAGCAGCAATGGATTGGTGAAAGCCATTCCATACAACCTGAATCTTGTTGTAGATATGTTTCTGCTGCCATAATCCAACAGCCAAATAAGACCACAACATAAACAGAAATATACAGGCCTACTATAGGCTATGATACGATTATGACCCTGTTTAAAAAGAAAAAAAATATATATTTGTTTCATTATTAGCAGAAAAGTAATTGTTACCTTTCTGTTACAGGTAGTTTCAGAATCCAAATTAATTTCTATTCATGAAGTACTTCTACGTTGAACAAAAGTTGGTGAGGCGATGGCACAAAAAATCCCAAAGCCTTCCCAGGATACAAAGCAACATTTTTTTGTGGCTCTGATACATACAATGAGTACACAATAGTTAAACTAAATTATTTTTACCCTTATTTCTCCCCTGAGTTTCAAAGAATGCTTTGTACAATACCAAATGTCATCAAAACTCTGCCTAGGCTTCGTAAGCAACAGAAAATACATTAATTTTGAAAAAAAGCAATTGAGTTTATTACTCAGATACTGCTCCTGCTGAAAACCAATCTATATTTATGTGTCCATTAAAGCATACAACCTTAATAGCTATAATATTTTGAGTGACAGGCTTCAGAGAAATAAAGCTTTTTCGTACCTTAAGACTTGACAAAAAATACTGTTTTGGCAATCTAGCAGATGCACAATAGAACAAACACATTATTCAATAGTGGCACATTAACATTTCCATGCTCAAATGTTAATGCTCACTAGAGCATTGCATACTCAGCCTAATAGAATTGAAAAAATAAGGCTGTGTGCAAACTAGTACAACTGAGTGATTTACAAAAGACCAGAATGAAACATCAAAGCTGTGTCAGTTCACGCAACCAGAGGAAATTACAACATTAAGAATACCTTTCAGAATAATTGCTTGAACACTAAAGATTCATCCAAAAACCTAGCATGATATGGCTCTACAGCACAAGTTTAAAGCTGCAGATGGACTCTTTGTCAGGAAGTGTGTGATAGCACAAGGGACAATGGCTTTAAACTAGAAGGAAGATTTAGATTAGATATTCAGAAGAAATTATTGTGCAGGTGGTGAGGTACAGGAACAGGTTGCCCAGATAAATTGTGGATGCCCCATTCCTGGAAGCATTCAAGGCCAGGTTGGATGGGGCTTGGAGCAACTTGGTCTAGAGGGAGGTGTCACGATAGGGGAGTTTGAACTGGGTGATCTTTAAGGTCTCTTTCAACTCAAACCATTCCATGATAAAACAGAAAGGCCAGGATTTGCTAAATACAAACAAAAAGCATATAAGTGAAAAATATAGTGTGCGAGAAAGAAATCTAGAGAATGACAACAAACTTCTTGTCCTATGAAAAGAAATGCCAAAATAAATCAAAAAGATCAAATTCTCTGGAGAAGTTTTACATCTGCAGGATCAGTACTAGCAGTGCATGCCTGTGACTTACATGTCGAGGGGAAGAAGAATCTGGCTGAACACTCTGAAATAAGAAAGAGGAAAGTTATCCACTCTATAGTGAGTGCATTTACCCCCTTCTCCCACCACTTCTTGTCCACCTTAATAGTCCAATCACAGCTTAAGAAAGATAACTTCTTTCTTTCTAACTTACTTACGTAACTCTTAATAGCATGTAATAAAAATGCCAAATAACTAAACTTCTGATTAAGAACATGCTTATATGCAATTGCTTAACGTGAATGCATTGAGGCGTACCCACTAAAAAGAAGAATGTTTAGCTTGCAGACTGTTTTTAAACCAATAAGATTCTGTTCTTCTTTAGAAAAACAAAAAGTACATGAGATCAACAAATAAAAGGCTGTTTAACAAACACATGCAGAACTATTCTAGTAAAATGACTGTGTGAGACTATCCATCAAACTGTCCATGTAGCTGAAATTTGCTCATTTCTTTTTAAAACAAACAAATAGGTTTTTCCTTAAAGCTCCAACTAGCCTACAACACCCAACCTAGATTATTTCTACTGTTTTTAGAAAGTGAAGATAGAAATTAAAATACCTTCAACAGTGAGTACTGACAACTGGCTATTACCAGGCAGAACTGGAAGACCCAAATATCCTTGAAAAAGCCCTCAATAAGAAGTACAGAGCCCAGAAACGCAACTAGAATAGCTAGGATGACAGCTAATACGTTTTCAAGGATCTCACGGTTCCTGTATTAGAGAGAGAAAAAAAAAAAAGCATTAAAAGCTAACTATGTTTAGAAAACGGTGCAAAAGAACAGCTAAAGTCAGAAGTTAAGAAGTGATACACTGCTGTTAGCAAAGTAGTTAAGAGTAGGTTTGAACATGGACTACATGAACACATTTTTAGGCAAAGCTAGGAGGTACCAGGATCTCCAACAGTATCTGATAGCAATTACTTTCTTACAGAATTAACCTTTAAAAAGCAGAA
Organism: Oxyura jamaicensis; assembly: GCF_011077185.1. NCBI lineage: Eukaryota > Metazoa > Chordata > Aves > Anseriformes > Anatidae > Oxyura > Oxyura jamaicensis. The sequence goes on along the minus strand of NC_048897.1, from coordinate 19,372,195 downwards.
TATAACTTCAGCAGATTACTTTAGAAATAATTTAAACAATCAGAAGAAGCATGGTCTGTAATAAATCTGCATTCAAACCCCACAAAGGATGACTACAATCCCATCATCCCTCACATACACAGACAGAAAAAAATACATAATACGTGATACCTTAGCAAAGTTAGTGTTTTTAGTTCCTTTGTTATGAAGTCACGAATAACAAACTATATATAAAAACTATGTGAAGTGGGGGAAAAAGAATTCCATACTGCATTGATAGTACTGAATAATAAAATAATAATTATTTCTGCTGGGACAGAATTACTACTGTATTGATTACCTCAAGGAAGGTCATTGTCAGAATTTGAATATTCAATATATTCCAAAAGCAGATAACTGAATGGTCATGTTGATTTTATTCCACTAGGTAAACAGGGCAGGGATAATAGGTTACAGTATTATATGACCCTCTAGAAAAGTGCTTTGAAACAGCAAATAAGTTTTCATCTACTTGCTGAAACAATACCAGTGAATGCCAGTCTCTAGCACCTTTCAGTTAGTTCTTGGAGAAACTTACCCTCCAGCATTAAACATCATTAAAAAAAATAATTGTTGCTAAAAATGTCATTGTCCAACTCACAAAGTGAGTGGGCTTTTTTTCTTCTTCTTTTTAGCATTGCTGGAGAAAGAGGAGAACAGCTTTTGTTATTTTCAAAAAAATGTATTTTGTACTGTTCTTCCATCTCTCAGAGTACAGTTAAGTGTGATTCTCTAAGGAGAGCTCGCAGTTCAATTACCATTTTTTAATCCTTACTTTCTGAAGACAAGTAACATACAAGGATCTCACCTATCAAATAAAGCCAGAAGAGTTAATCTATCAAAATTTATGCTAATCCAAAGTTTAGGCAGTATCCAAAAGCGATAGTACTGCTTGACTTTTTGAGCTGCTTCCTCTTGAGGTTGCATGTGGTCCTGAAGGTCAGGGCTCAGGTCAATATCTTGCTGCTCCAGCAGATCTGTATCTATGGTTAGCAGCCTGTTCAACCTGATCTGGGGAAGAGAAAGCTAAAAGAAAGTCAGGATTAACAAAAACTCGTTTTTATTGTATAACTGTATTCTACTAAATATTGCTTTGAAGAAATTTCTCAAATTATTTAGCCTTAGTTTTAAGAAGTTACATTAAACACTGTCAAATCTCTGGTTTCTACTTACTTTTCCTGTCCTCATTATGGCAAGTGAATAGCAATAGCAGCAATAATAGTTCACATACAACACAATGGTGGCACTTGCATATGCCTTATTTCAAGTGAAGTATGAACTAAGCACGTTATCCCATTTACTCTAAAAACTCCAAATCTGAAGACAAGTAAACTGATACAGAAGCAGGAATAACGCATAGAAGAACAAAAATCTGAATTAAAATAAATTATTGCCCATTTCTTAGTCACCTAATCTGCATGCACATCCATGCTGAATAGTTGGTTTTGCATGACAAAGCCACATATGCATGCATCAGTAGACAAACTCATTGAGTTCAGAATACACTGAAACACAAAGTTTTTCCCTAACTAGTCCAGTACTATTTAAGATAGACTACAGTTTCTCAGGTATTCTGTAGTCTGTTACTCCAGAGTTCTCTGGAATTCAGAGTAATATTAACCCGCAGACAGGACATTTAAGGAGAGTATTCAGTTAAAATAAATTAGTACGGTGTGCATGTAGGTACACCATTTTATACATCTCATTAACAGGCCAAGAAACTTCTTAATGCACTAACCTTTATTCTTAAAGAGTACTATAATGAAAACATCATGAAAAATTGTCATGATTTTAAAGCAAAGAGTAAAATTTAAATACTCATGTCATATTTTAATACTCATGTCAAAATTATGCCAGTATATGTTTTATGATCATCTTAAACATTTTCATTTTTGAAGCTTTTTTCGTAACTCCTTAAAGTAATGTACTGTAACTATACTCACCCTGCTTTTCTTTACTAGAAAAATACTAATAAAAAGCAAGCAGGAACACTCACTTTCTACAGACATTTAAAAAAATACAAGCCACACCATTCAAGATGAGCTGTGTCAGAAAGCAAGTGCTTTTTTCACAACTTTTTAATTTTAAAAGCCTCGTTTCTTAAAAGGTAGAATCACTCTAACAGGACGTTTCTCACACTAGTAATAAATTTCAGAAGTTCTCCTTTAAGCATACGGGTTAACATTTTTAAAATATCATGAATTTGCCTTATACAGAATCACCCTCCCCATCTTCCCTCCCCAAATGGAACCACATTGCCAAAGCAACAGGTACACACATTGGGGCTGGAAATCAAAGTTCTGGCAGGCACTAGCTGAAGACATTCCTGATCAAAAGCATGGTCAGGCAAATGGAAGTTTCTCATTCTTCTGAGAAATACTAAAAAATTTAATCTTCCCTCTTGACTAGGTTATTAGATACTTCCACTTACTTCAGTTTAACTTCCTAATCTAAGAATCATAACCTTAAGAATCATGACCATTTGCCATGTTTTTGTAACAGCAATAGCACACTTCAAGCACATACACATCTGGGCTCAACACCAATACAAAAGGTTGACATCAAACTAATGACTTTCCAAAGCTACTTGCAGTATGAAACAGTGTAAACCTCTGCTTTTTTTTTTCCCTCCAATCACTCCTTCCATTAAAAGAAAACTTCGTACCACAGATTCCAGTGGTAAGTGTCTAAACTCCATTCAAGGAAATTGCTAACATTTCCTTCATTCAGAACACAAACACAAAGTTTATTCTTTCCACAACCTGTGTATCTTAGCAGTGCACAGAAATACAACTCCATCCACATTGTCCAGCAATCTCTGGACATGATAAAGTATTTCAGAATACCCAATTTCCACGTGATTTAGATTCAAATTACCATGCTTTAGATCAGAAGAAACAATTTCTGTTTAAATTTTAAACTACCCTCCTAAAAGATGAATTTGTATGTATATACGAAGACAGCAAAACAGTAACAGTGTATCTCATCGAAATCCAGGCAAAAACCCTTCTTAAGAACAAAGAACTACTACATACAACAATTAGTCAGTGATATATAGAACTGGAAAGTCTTCTGATTTTTGGCATGCTTAAAAATAGATAAGAAAAACTTACTAGATCATGTGGGTAAAAGCGAACTGAGGTAGAACTCGATACGTGAGAGTCCGTGTCACTATAAGAACAGGGGGAAAGACTTCATATTATAAAACTACATATGATTTCAAAAGGCCACTAATTTACCAGTCTCCTAAACTAATTTTGACCACTTACAAGTTTTAGCAAAATGTCTTCCTCTTTTTTATTCCTTAGAACACATGTATTTTAAATACATGTATCCATTTGCAAAGGCTTAACCCACAACCAAGAAAGAAAATAAACCTTGATAATGGTCTTGTGTACAGGGATAAAATTTCGTAGCTATAGATCAGGATACTCTTATACTTGGTATAACTTACAGAACACATGATTTGACCAGGTAGTCCATTAGTTGTCTACACGGATTATCATGATGGAAATTACTCAACTTTAAAGAAACAAAGATGTTTTATAGTATGTTAGCTACTCATGTGCAAACACACATCACATACCTCTAAAGGAGAGAGGTGTCTGCTGTATATTCACAGACAGTTTGTTAATTATGCTCTTTTTACCAAGTCCTAAAACTGCCAAAAATAATACATACTTAACACAAGTATACCAAGTTACTTAAACTTAATAGCTTTAGAAAAAAAGAACTTTAAGCAAAAGAAGAATAAAATTACTTTACAACTTCCATTCATTAATGAGAATGAAATTTTTCTTGGTGTGTAATAGTCCATATCCAACCATTGCTTTTTTCCCCCCATTTTTGTATAGCTTTTGGCTCTATGTTTTACATATAAATTACATGGCTGTAAGACTGGTATCAAACTTATGCAAGCTTCCTTCAGTTCCTTACCTTAACATAAGATAAAAAGATCTTTATTAATAATTTTATTTTACTCAAACTCAACTACTCTCTAAAACAGAGATCTGATTATTTGGATGTGACCAGTTTGTTCCTTCCATTAGCACGTACAGCTTCATAACAGCAGCCATCAGCAAAGCCATTGCATCTGGAACATGCAAGCAGCAGAGGCAGGCATTGGCAGCTTTGTGCAAGGAATACAGAACTTTTTCCTCAAAGTTCCACTCTACAGGAAGCACTTGCACAGTTTCACAGGAAAGATTTGAAGACGGAGCTTTGAAATCCATTACTCCTTAAATCCGATAACTATTCCACCTACATGTGGTAGGAGTTTTTCAACATTCAGCATGATGCAATAATTTCAGAGCGTTCTAGATAGTAAAGCAGATTTTGAAGGGAAGGCTTTGGTTTGTTTTTTCCTTCTTCTGCCTCCTGTCCCTACAGAGAAAGGAAGCGTATCTTTCCAACAGCAGATGAACTTTCCAGTACGTAGCTGGCTATTTCAACTGTAAATCAAATTTTAACCACAGGCATGTTAAGACTTCCCTGTATTGTTTCATGCCATCTATGAACTCAAGAACAAATTTATCAGTTTACATTTGCTTCACAATTGGAAGTTCACTTTTAAATAAGTTAATAGCTCTCTACTTTCCACAAACCTGGGATAAATTATTTAAGGAAGACTGCCATTAAGCCAATCAAAAATGCATTTGTCAAATTCTCTATTTGGACATTTACTGCTGAAACTAATGTTAATCTTCATTTTCCAGGGTTTGCTTAAGTGGAAGAGATTTATGCAATTAGTGTCGTCATCTACTAAAAATCACTTAGGTTTCAAAAGGAAAAATACATGGAAAATTCTTTAGAATTTTTTTCCTGGTAGTTCATACTAAATAACCTTTTAAAATTAAAAAAAAGATTTTGTTACAGTAAACAAGAATCACCACTCTTGACTGGCTTCACACACACCAGATGTTAGATGCTCTTCTTGCAGCTGGCTCAAAGTTCACAAGTGACATGTCGCAGCCCCCTGTCTCGTAGAGCGTAGAACTGAACTTACCTATTAAAGAAAAGGTCAAGAACAGGTCAAAATTTCATGGCGTTTAATCCCACTAGCACTATGTTTCTACACATTAGCTTACTAGAGATCAATTTAGATATTTAAATTTATATCAATGTCAGAATATGAAATGGGGTAACACATGAATGTGTCACCAGTGCAGACAAGATGTTAGCTGCTCAGCCTTTTTTCACACAATTTTACATGACATATACACAGTAAACTGCAATACTGAATTCAACTAAGAGTTCATATTTACAAGATGTCACCATTAATGCATCAGAAGTGCAATATAAGCTCCCCCTCTCCACCTCTCCTTAGAGGATAAGCAGAAAAACAACTTGCCATGATCACCGCCTTCACTTCTACCCTCCCAACCCAGGAGAACAATCAGCGAATCATACACTATCAGCATTTAGGAATCATGGCATTTAACTACAGCAGAGATTCCTCAAGTGTCCAAATTAAAATTCTTTCGAGGTACATGTCTACTTGGAAAGAACCACAGAGTGGAAAAAAATGACCAGGCATGCTTCATTAGTTATACCTCTAGAAAGAGATTTTTTTTAAAAAAAAAAAAAAAAAAAAAAAAAGGGAATGACAGGCAGAGATTTATTCTACAAACCAGAAGCAAACACTTTAGTATATGATCAGAAGACTGTGAACTAAGTTCAGAGATAAACCATTATGGTTAAGGGAGTTCCAGAAACTGTAAGTTTCCTAAAGCCATTAAACGCTTTTTGAAGGAACAATATCAAGTCTATTCCTAAATATACAATTAACAAAAAAGTACCCTGAGATTATAACTCAAACCTTACTCACAATATGATGTTTTTACAGTGCCCTTCTCTCCCCAGCAGTCTGATCATAGAGATAAGCACTGCAATTTCCCCTGAAGGTCAGTTTAATATATTCCAGCTCAGAATGCATGAAGCTGATTCTGAAGTTGTAATCACCTCATACGTGGTGCCCTGCCAACTTCTCCATCTCTTCCAGCTCAAAAGCCTTCTTCACTCAACTCGTAATGCAGAGTGTGCAATATTTTAAGAACTGCTTACACAACACAAAAAAGAAATCCCACTGCGGAGCATCTGAAGCAAAAACCGTACATCTCTCAGCTGCATGTCCTGCAGCCCTTTCCCTTGCTGATATGGGATAACATGTAGTCCTAGGAGAAATACCTAACAAGCTAGGAGCTGCCAATCTTTCCACTGTCTGTAAGAACACAGCCTGCATCTGTTCAGTGTTGTTTTCTTTATAAAGAAAGAAAAAAACACTGCTTCCTACTCCAGATGCTCTTCAAATCCACAGACAATTAAGTTCTATGTATAGGTGAAACTCAGAAAAAATACTGGCATGTCGAAAACACCTGCACAGTTTTTTTTTGCCCTCAGAGTGGGCACTGTAGATCAGCTAGACACATACTGCAGCTGAGCTAAGAAAGAAAAGACCCTTTTGACCTGAGAGCTACCCAGTTCAGCAGTCATGTACAGAACGCAGTAACACAACTGCTCTCCCCCAGTATTTAGTTATATCTGCTACAGAGATTAACGAAACACAAAAGTAGAAAATTTGTTAGGGTATTTGGGGTTTTTCTATTTTTGACTAGTTAAGTATCCTTTAGTTTTTACAGTGAATACTGAAGTTCTACAATTAATCTAGTAGAATACATTAGGAACTTTCCTTCCCACAACTGAAAGCCTCAAAAACACAGGAGGTTTTCTAAACTATATCAGTTAAAAAAAAAAAAAAATCAAACAAAAAACATTCAACAGCAAACGAAGACTTTAGATAACACACTTCAGATTCTAGTCAGGACAAAGTTACACATAAGCTATTAGGGAAAAGTCCCTAAAAGAAACAATAGTGTCTGGGTTACTTTATGTTCTTCATGTTCCTGCACTACTGAATTGAAAGCCTGGAAATTAAATTGATTTCTACAGTAGCCAAGTGCTGCTCACAGAAACTAGACTGTATTACTTACAAGACAGAACCTCCCATGCTCTTGGGCTGAAATACTGCATCAGCTCTATTTGTTTCAAAAGAAGTTTACTGAACTGGGTCATACACAAAGGCTTGTAAAAAGGCTTCAAAACTTGAAAAGTTTAGCATAAAAAATCCAGATTAGGAAGTATCTATAGTTCCCTCAGACCCAATTCATTTGAGTCTATCAAAGTTTATTGCATTTATGTTGCTGATACAAATACTGTAGGGCTGTGGTAGGATAAAACAAAGCTAGTTAACAGGGATGTAGCAGATGATTCCAGACAGACAGACAACTCACTTCTGATTGTTTGCATTACAAACAACAAAATGGACTCAGGTTTGGCCAAACTTGCAATTCATCCCTCTGCTAAAACAGACTTCCTAAAGAAAGTTGGCTCACTGTCACAGAAAGCGTTGCTCCTCAATAAAAGTTACCCCCATTTTTTGAATATCAAGACACTCCAGAAAAAACTGAACTGACCCAAAGCAGAAGAGATCACAGGACTATTCAGTAGTGCTGAGGAAGCAAGCCCTACCAAGCCATGAGGTGTGACAGCAGACTGTGACTGAACTCCAAGTCCCATCAGTGGAATAGCTCTCACACTGTGTAACAGCAGTTTCCTCACAGCAATCTTAAACTCTTCCGAGGGATCCCAATGCTCACAAAGTTCACCATGCATGGATATACCAGCATTTATTAGTCACCCTAGTGATTCCTCTCCACAGCAGTCTCCAAAATATTTTTGATAGCATCACACTGAAGCAGCTTAAGGTTCTCTTTTTCTAAGGACTGTAGTTTTATCAAGTTGTGAACAGAGGCAGACAAAGCCATATTTTACAAATAAAGAAATACAGCCAAGGTCTGTATGCTAAACAGAAGTGCTTGTAACTTCTCACCCCCCTTGAAAGGAGAGCTGTGAATTCTTCCCAGCCTAAGCCACCCCAGGGACATTCTGCTTGGAGCGCGTTACAGAACTAACAAACCCCAGTCACTGACACTCAGGCACACAACCCCGAAATACACCCTTCATTTTGACGTGAGGTGAAGAAGAGATGAATGTACTTCCTTTGAAACAAACTTACTTGTTTCAAAGGACAAAGGTGTCTCACCTCTGAGTCCACAGACAGCCACATAACAGTTCCCACACTGCACAGACTGACGTTCCGACAGTTACAGGACTCACTGAAAGCAACAGGCTGGTGAGTGTATGGACAAAGATGAAACCTGGAAGGCTTAAGTGGCTCAGCATCTGCCTGAAGCGGTAGTCTGTTTTCAACATGTTTCCTCTTTTTCCAGCTAATAAATACTGCTGCTTCAAACTTCTCAAGCAACTTCGGAACATTGCTAACAGTATTTGCACATGTTGAAGTCCACATCATCATTAGAATCATTAAAATATTGTAATAAATAGCATGCAAATGTTTTTTAAGTCCTATTCCTGACAACCAACAAAGCCAACAGAATTTGATTACTCTGTAGCATGCAAGGAAGTAGGATTTTCAATAGGGCAGCTGAAGGTAAATTTTGACCTTTGAAACTCAGGAGTTCTCAGTTTGGAGACTTCAAAGCAGTTCTTTTTATTCTATATGAAGTTTTTTAAAAGGGTAACCTGTCTATTACGCACAACTCCACAAACTACAGCAGGGATATTTTCAACAGGAGTAATGGGAAATAGGTATTTGCCTTCTACTCATACCTTTGAAAATATTCCCCCATCCATCCCAAATAAATTAAGTCTACCTAATTATCAAGTATTGAGAAAGTGATTCTGAACTGTTTCAATCAAATAATTGATCAGCATACATAGGTAACATTAGAGGCAGCATGGGAAGTTCAGATCTTCAACAAGACCATCCAACTGCGTTTAAAAATTAAAATACTTCAATGAATGAGGTATTATCACTTGCATGTATGTGAAACAACCAAAACAGCCAAACATCACAGTGCAATTATGAAGCTCTACATGTTAAGATATCTAGTCACTGAAGCAATAAACCTAGTAAAGAAAAAGAGAAGACCTAAGAATAATACGTAATAAGACCTAAGAGATTACTTAAGAACAATAACCTGTTATTTCATCCCAGTTTCAAAAACCGAGCACCTGTTCTGGTAGTTCAGTATTTGGATTCCAAAGTACTTCACAAACTCTAACTGCCTTCACTGCAAGGACTCAGAAAATCCCACCTATCACCTACATGTCTCAACACCTAAATATCTGTATTGCCACCCTATGTGCTGAACACTGTCATTTAAGTCATTTTATACATTCTGTTGTGTACCATACTCATATTAATCATGCCTATCATCACCACATCTCATTTAACACTTTTCCCTTCTGTCCTGTATTCCTCTTACAGTTCACTTTACATTCACTGCTCCACATAAAGCTTCCTTCTCCACTCGATCTCAAGTCCTTCCACTCATGAGGCAACAACGTAATTTGGAAAAAAATCTTTCTACTTCAAACCCTGAAGACTAAAAACAGTGCACAAAGCATCTCTTTCCTCACTCAGCATGGTATCCAGCAACTTTTAAAGTATGTACAATCGCTACCAGACTGAGTGTAACCCAGTAAGGTTCATGCTCCCTAAAATAAGCCAACAAAGTCAAGTTAACAGAAATTCATCTTTAAAGCAACAAAAAACCCAAAGTGTATGTCTTAAGAGCCACAGCTTTACATCAGCACGTAAATGGAAGAAAGTAGAAGCAGATACTGCATTTGTGGAAAAAAGCAGCTGTGTTTACATGACCTGTCTTCCTGATGAGCTGGAAAACGCTAATAGAATTTCAGTAAGAAAATAAATTTGGGGGCATGTTATAGAGATAGATATATGTATTTCCTTATTTATTGTATTTGGCACTTGTATTTCCAGTTTCTGTAAATCAGGGTTGTTTTCTGTCTCTTTCCCAGCCTTCATTTTCAATATTTTCCTGCCCTAGTGAGTCCCAATGATTTCCAGTGGAAACAGAAAGAAATGGGTCCTGCTGTCCGCATTGCTTTGATTAGCATCACCACGTAATTTAAAAAACGGAACAACTCCCCACCCTCAGCCTTCCCTCTACCTAACCATACATACAAACTCTTTAAAGAGAAGTAACAGGGTCATCATTGTGAGCTAACTTGGTACAACAGAGGAAAAAATAGTCTGTAGACTTGAGGGAAATAGAGCAGTAGTTTCATTTCACCCCTGATTAAGGATAAAAGCCATGTACCAGCTATAAAGAAAGATAACCTCTCTCCTTGTCAATCCTGAAGGAGAAATTTGGCATGTGAAAATTTGCCCCATTTTGTCAGCTGTTCTGCTCTAATGAAAGCACCCATCACACAAAACATACATTTAGAGGACATTGGTTCATAGTACTGAATTTTTAAAGCCTACCGTAGAAACCAGAGAATTAGATTTTTCTAAAACAAAGCAAATCTCAGCTACAAAAGCTGCCTTGACTCAATGAAGGTTGCTAAAGAGATGCTTAGAGCTTCAAAACAAGAATAAATCCCTATTACACATCAGATTTTAACTGAGCAGCAAGAATAAATCCCTATTACACATCAGATTTTAACTGAGCAG